>NC_050078.2:62482465-63098029 GCF_009764565.3 Dermochelys coriacea
GGGCCATGCAGTGTTGCGATGGGATGGCTATGCGAATAACTAGGTTAAGTCCCCCAGTTTTGTCTCTTTGGAACTAGTCGTTTTGAGAAGCCTGTGTGGACTCAGGCTGAGCCAAGTGCTTGTGCAGTTACTAAAAGCACCGCGCCTTCTCTCTTGACAAACCTGGCTCCTGAGTGCTTCTGGAACACTAGAGCTACACTGCAATACAAGTCATTACAACACAAACAAAGTGCCAAATAGGCATTTGCAGAGGGTTATGTGGTCACTGTAGCTGGAATGCTTCCCAGACTAGGTAGGTTTTCAGAAGCTTCTTAAACGAGCAGAGAAAGGGAGCTCCTCAGGTAAGGCTCCGCATTTTATTATTGATGCACTGACGAACTGGGAGTCAGTCCAGGGAACATGGCACAGGCTTCTAATTGATTTAATCCTCGCAGCAGGAAGTCTGGCTGATGCATTTTGGTTTTGCTGATGGGGAGGCAGAGCATTTGCAGAAACAGCACTGCAATAATCAAGCCTGCTTGCGATTACTGCATGAACAAGGGTGGCAGCATCAGCAGTGTGCGAGAGAAGGGAACACCTCATTCTGGCAATATTTTTAAGCTCATAAAAAGCTGGTGGAGTAATAGCTGCAGTATAGTGGGGTATGGGCTCAGGATCAAACACAACCCTGAACAACTTTTCAGATGCATCCCACTGTCCTGGAAACTTGTAAAGCTCAACTAACTCATTCGGCACTTAGGATGGGCTCACAAATGTATCATTGTCATTATATATTTTGCTGCATTCAGACTAGCCACACAGGGAGGAGGGGAGGGGTGATGTTTCACATGGCTGGGAAGGAGGGCCAGCTTCAAGAGCAGGCTGAGCATGTCAGCTGTGGAAGGAGGAGGATTGTGGCACAAAGGTGAAGCACTCAGCCCCCTGACTGGGGTGGCAATGCCACTGAACTACAGCAGCAGCCTTCTAGCCTGCTCATTCTGCCCTCTTATCGAAAGGCAAAGTTGGCCTGGGGAGAAAAAGAGAGGTTAAAAGAAGTGTGTGGAGTGCACAACAACAGAGACAGAGAAATAGCCAACCCCCCTCTCTCCCATGGGCTTTTGTTCCTGCTGAAGGGGAGACCTGGCTGACTGCTCCCACTGCACAGGATGGAAAGGGAAGGCAAGAAAACCCATGACAGGCTGTAAAGAATACTAATAAAGTTATACAACAGGTGCTCAAAGAAACTTCTCTTTTGCAGCACAGTCTAGAGTTTGCAAAGAGTTAAGTTTCATCACAGTCCATACTTGCCTTGACAGAAGTTATTTATCAAACCAGAATATCTAATCTAAACCCTGGAGAGAGGTTTTTTTTTTTTTAAAGCATGTTGAAGAAGAAATTATTTGAAAGAATCTTGACCGTTTATAGGTCACTTCTCTTTTCCTGGCCAATGAGATTCCATCGTTCCCTGAGGTTCTAATCAATTACCAGCCCATTTATTTCATTTGATGAGGACAGTGCCCAATTAATTCAAAGATGCATTAAAGTTTTACAATTGAAATGAAAGTATTTTACTTTCTGTCATGTCTTGGTCTGGGAAATTAAATTTAAATAAATGTTAACGGAATTGTCAATAACGCACTGCATAAAGGTCAGAATGGTCAGGCTTTAATAAAAGGGATGTTTTTACTTTATTATTAGAATGTATTTTCTTTGTCTGTCTTGTGGAAAGGATCAAAGCAGAGCTCTTTCTCATTTAGCATGTCTGTGGCATTGGCTCAAATGACACGTCATGGCATTGTATCACATGTTAATACCTTCGCAACCAGGACTGGGGTTTGATTTTCTGTCCCCAATCTGTGATCATAATTAATGTAAAGTTAAACAAACTCTCCATCTGACATTACATCAGATAGGCTGAACTTTGTAGTGGTGGAGTAGCTCCTCAAAATGATATGACTCTGCAGCACTGAGATTTCTGATCCTTCAACAAAAGTCTTTACCCATTTGAAAGATGGATTGTGTCTAGGGGATTATGTCCCATACCCCCATAATCATTAAACAGTATGGTATTTTTACCTGGTTTTGAAGCATCTCTCCAATAGGCAGTTCTCTTGCTGTGCTTTGCACTGACGCAGTCTAGAAAGGATAGCACTCCTGTACACGGAGATCAGACTACAGAAACATTCTGTATTGGCCTCACTGTCTTCTCATTGAAATCGGTGGTAAAACTCCAATATTCAGCGCTTTCGTGAAACCCATCCTGGATTGCAGAATATCTTTTAAAATAACAACCTGTCAATTGTGTCCACCTTACCTATTGTGAATGTCCCTCAACTTTGTCTTGTATTCTTCACTTCCACCCTGGGCAGGTCGCTGTATGCTCTTGAAAAGTTGCAGTGTTTACACTACTAGTGGACAGATCCTATAGAAGCCCCAATTCAGCAGCTGGATATGCATGGGGGCCCAAGACTCTGCCCATGTAGATTGTAAAGCACTATCAGTTACTTTTTGTTCTCCTGGTGGATATTAAAAATAAATAGCAACGGGCAGCGGACAGCACTCCTACAAAGAGGCCACTTGATCAGGTGCCACTGGTGTTTGCGCTGCTACTTACCTGTTTTCTAAGTTTCGGGAAGTCTCCCATCCTACCAGACACTGAGCCCTGCCACATGGCATTGGCCTATGCTATATCTACTTGCTGCACATTGGCCAAGAATGGCTGGAAGGACACTGTGAGAGGCTATATATTTTGGCAGAGCTAACATAGTTAGAAGGGCTTTACTGAGCAGAACTGTACTGTGTTCACACTCTACAGTAATATTCCCTCCTGAACAGTATACAGTCAGAGAAAGCAGAGTTACAAGACAGGGAGGGTTTAAAAAAACCTGGATGGAAATTAGTTCCACGCACAGGCAAGAAACATGTTTTTTGTGTGAACTACCCTCCCTGGAAGAGAGCCTGAAAGTTTGTGCATTCAAAAAGTGCTAGTTGAGCCAATAGAAAGCATCATGTTCTCTACCTTGACAGTTCAGTACAGGCTGACTGTCAAGCAGCATGGCAGCCAATTGCACAGTAAGTGACCTCATGTCGAATTTTCTTTTCCAGAGTTACATGGTCGTGTTTTACAATGCAGCTGCAGTTATGGACTTCTCATTTTCAGAGCCTAGGATAAGAGTCCCGTCCAGTTTCAAAGAGTATGGGGCATGCAGATACAAGGTTCTGTGTGGTGGGTACAGAAAGGTAAACTGCAGCTTCGTAAGAAAATCTCTGATGCACAATTTAGTTCCCTTCTCTTATTTTAGTAGTAGCATTCTCCAACTATAAAACCCTTTATTGAATATGGGCTGCTGAAGTCAGAGGTCATCACTTTAAAGGGGAAGCAGTAGTGTGTTATCCCATATAAAAGAGGTTCTTAGGGCTTGGCTACACTTGCAAGTTAGAGCACATTAAAGCAGCCCCGGGAACTCTAACTCACGACCAGTCCACACTGGCAAGGCACTTAGAGTGCCTGGACTCCGCAGCTGGAGCGCTCCTGGTAATCCACCTCCATGAGAAGCATAATGCTCGATGCCCCTCAGCTGAAACGCCCAGGCATCAGTGTGGATGAGGTGTTGCATTACTGCGCTCTGATCGGCCTCCGGAAACATCCCATAATCCCCTTAAGTCAAGTGGTCACTCTTGCCATTGTTTTGAACTTGGCTATAGGAATGCGGATATCAAAGCTCCGTTTCTGACAGCCGGCTGCTTATCTGCTCCAGGACCAAGCAACCATTAGTGTGGAATGTTGCTTGAGAGGCGGGGGGAGTGGGGGTCTGCTGAATTTACAAGACAGCATGCTGACATGCTCTCAGCCCCCCAAAAACCCACTCTCCCCCCACATACACACAACACTCTCCCTGTCACACTCCACCCCATCCCTCCCCCCGCATTTGAAAAGCGTGTTGCAGCCTCTTGAACGCTGGGATAGCTACCACAATGCACTGCTTTTTGTGGCGTTGCAAGAGCTGCTAATGTAGCCACGCCAGTGCACTTCCAGCTGAGTGTGTAAACACTTGGTAGCGTTTTCTTTGTTGCGGTCTCCGATGGCTGGTTTAACTCCCAGCGCTCGACATCTGCAAATGTATCCATGCCCTTAATCATGGTCCCACTGAAATCAGAGAGAAAATTCCTATTGACTTCAATGGGAACCAGTAAATGGCTGTAAAACAATAAACCAGCCTTTCCCTAAGTGCGGGGCATATCTCCTTTGGTGGGGTAGGAAGGATTAACTAGGCCTCTCAAACACTCCCTAGAATGTCAGCTTCCATTCTTTAAAGTAAATCTCTAGCTGGTATGTTTGTGGAAAAAACTTTGAAAGCTTGCCCTGAGCGTAACAATGCAATGTGAGACTGAGCTCTGAGGTGTGAGCTGGCCATTCATTTTAATGGAACTCAGATACTTTACAAGCCAAAATCGTTAACCTTTTCAGAGCTCACTGAAGCAGGAGGGAGCAGAGGAGGTGTTGTATTATGAAGATCTAAAATACAGATAAGCCTTTAATTGCATATGGCAGGACTGAAGAAGCAATGTAAAGGATGTTCCTGAATTGGGGGAGGGGCTCAGCTTTCAAAAATTGGGGAGAAGGTGATGCTGCTATAAGGTGCTGAGTATCTCAGTCCCTCTTGAATGCCGAGTACTCAGGTGATGGAAACTATTTTGAACCTTGATCTGGCACACTTCTTGAGGCTTAAGCCAGAATACATCGCCTCCTCATTCCAAGCTGCTTCTCACCCTTGCAGTACTCTGAAGCTGAATCAGCATTTAGAACTAAACCTGCCTCAATCACAACAGACACACTATCAGAGGCTCGTTCACCTGCACATCTACCAATGTGATATATGCCATCATGTGCCAGCAATGCCCCTCTGCCATGTACATTGGTCAAACTGGACAGTCTCTACATAAAAGAATAAATGGACAAAAATCAGACGTCAAGAATTATAACATTCAAAAACTAGTCGGAGAACACTTCAATCTCTTTGGTCACTCGATTACAGACCTAAAAGTGGCAATTCTTCAACAAAAAAAACTTCAAAAACAGACTCCAACGAGAGACTGCTGAATTGGAATTAATTTGCAAACTGGATACAATTAACTTAGGCTTGAATAAAGACTGGGAATGGATGGGTCATTACAAAAAGTAAAACCCCATGTTTATTCCCCCCCCCATCCCCCACTGTTCCTCAGACATTCTTGTCAACTGCTGGAAATGACTCAACTTGATTATCACTACAAAAGGTTCCCCCCCTGCCCCCCACATCTCCTGCTGGTAATAGCTCACCTTAAGTGGTTACTCTCGTCACAGTGTGTACGGTAACACCCATTGTTTCATGTTCTCTATGTATACAAATCTCCCCACTGTATTTTCCACTGAATGCGTCCGATGAAGTGAGCTGTAGCTCATGAAAGCTTATGCTCAAATAAATTTGTTAGGGTATGTCTACACTACAAAATTAGGTCGAATTTATAGAAGTCGGTTTTGTAGAAAGCGTTTTTATACAGTCAAGTGTGTGTGTCCCCACACAAATGCTCTAAGTGCATGTAATCTGCGGACTGTGTCCACAGTACTGAGGCAAGAGTCGACTTCCGGAGCTTTGCACTGTGGGTAGCTATCCCACAGTTCCCACAGTCTCCACCACCCATTTGAATTCTGGGTAGAAATCTCAGTGCCATTTTGGGCTAAAACATTGTTGCGGGTGGTTCTGGGTACATATTGTCAGGCCCCCGTTCCCTCCCTCCCTCCCTCCGTAAAAGCAAGGGCAGACAATTGTTTTGCGCCTTTTTTCTTGAGTTACCCATGCAGACGCCATACCATGGCAAGCATGGAGCCTGCTCAGCTAACCGTCACCGTATGTCTCCTGGGTGCTGGCGGACATGGTACTGCATTGCTACACAGCAGCAGTTTGTCTTTTGGCAGCAGACAGTGCAGTATGACTGGTAGCCGTCGTCAACGTAGTCCTGGGTGCTCTTTGAACCGGGCACCTGGGCACACATGGGAGTGACTCAGCCAGGTCATTTCCCTTGTTTCATCTCATGGCGATTGAGTCCTACCGGCAGTGCACTGTCTTTTAATCTGCAGCTAGCAGAAGACAATGGTCAGTAGTCATACTGCACCGTCTTCTGCCGAGCACTCAAGAGGTGACGATGGCTAGCGGTCGGTCTGCACAGTCTGCTGCCAGCATGATGTATAAAGATAGATGAAATGGCACAAAACAAGAAACAGACCAGATTTGTTTTGTATTCATTTTCTCCTCCCTCCCTCCCTCTGTGAAATCAACGGCCTGCTAAACCCAGTTTCGAGTTCTATCCTTGACGTTTTGAGTTCTATCCTTCAGGCGGCCATTCAGTTTCTCGCAAAGCCACCCCCTTTGTTGATTTAATTCCCTGTAAGCCAACCCTGTAAGCCATGTCATCAGTCACTCCTCCCTCCGTCAGGGCAACAGCAGACAATCGTTCTGTGCCTTTTTTCTGTGCAGACCCAATACCACAGCAAGCATGGATCCTGCTCAGATCACTTTGGCAATTAGGAGCACATTAAACACCACATGCATTATTCAGCAGTATATGCAGCACCAGAACCTGGCAAAGTGAAACTGGGCGAGTAGGTGACGACAGCATGGTGACGAGAGTGATGAGGACATGGACACAAACTTCTCAAAGCATGGGCCCTGCCAATGTGGGCATCATGGTGCTAATGGGGCAGGTTCGTGCGGTGGAACGCTGATTCTGGGCTCGGGAAACAAGCACAGACTGGTGGGACCGCATAGTGTTGCAGGTCTGGGACAATTCCCAGTGGCTGCGAAACTTTCGCATGCGTAAGGGCACTTTTATGGAACATTGTGACTTGCTTTCCCCTGCCCTGAGGTGCAACAATACCAAGATGAGAGCAGTCCTCACAGTTGAGAAGTGAGTGGCAATAGCCCTGTGGAAGCTTGCAACGCCAGACAGCTACCGGTCAGTCGGGAATCAATTTGGAGTGGGCAAATCTACTGTGGGGGCTGCTGTGATGCAAGTAGCCAATGCAATCAAAGATCTGCTGATATCAAGGGTAGTGACCCTGGGAAATGTGCAGGTCATAGTGGATGGCTTTGCTACAATGGGATTCCCGAACTGTGGTGGGGCCATAGACAGAAACCATATCCCTAAGTACATAAACCACAAGGGGTACATAAACCACAAGGGGTACTTTTCAATAGTGCTGCAAGCACTGGTGGATCACAAGGGACGTTTCACCATCAACAACGTGGGATGGCCAGGAAAGGTACATGGCGCTCGCATCTTCAGGAACTCTGGTCTGTTTCAAAAGCTGCAGGAAGGGACTTTCTTCACAGACCAGAAAATGGGGATGTTGAAATACCTATAGTTATCTTGGGGACCCAGCCTACCCCTTAATGCCATGGCTAATGAAGCCATACATAGGCAGCCTGGAGAGTAGTCAGGAGCTGTTCAACTATAGGCTGAGCAAGTGCAGAATGGTGGTAGAATGTGCATTTGGACGTTTAAAAGCACGCTGGCGCAGTTTACTGACTCGGTTAGACCTCAGCGAAACAAATATTCCCACTGTTATTACGGCTTGCTGTGCACTACACAATATCTGTGAGAGTAAGGGGGAAGATGTTTATGGCGGGGTGGGAGGTTGAGGCAAATCACCTGGTTGCTGGTTACGCACAGCCAGACACCAGGGTGGTTAGAAGAGCACAGGAAGGTGCGGTGCACATCAGAGAAACTTTGAAAACAAGTTTCATAACTGGCCAGGCTACGGTGTGAAAGTTCTGTTTGTTTCTCCTTGATGAAACCCCCCGACCCTTGGTTCACTCTACTTCCCTGTAAGCTAACCACCCTCCCCACCTCCCTTCAATCACCGCTTGCAGAGGCAATAAAGTCATTGTTGCTTCACATTCATGCATTCCTTATTAATTCATCACACAAATAGGGGGATAATTACCAAGGTAGCCCAGGAGGCGTGGTGGAGGAGGGAAGGACAAGGCCACACAGCACTTTAAAAGTTTAAAATGTATTGAATGCCAGCCTTCTGTTACTTGGGCAATCCTCTGGGGTGGAGTGGCTGGGTGGCCGGAGGCCCCTCCACCGCGTTCTTGGGTGTCTGTGTGAGGAGGCTATGGAACTTGGGGAGGAGGGCAGTTGATTACACAGGGGCTGTAGCGGCAGTCTGTGCTCCTGCTGCCTTTCCTGCAGCTCAACCATACGCTGGAGCATATTAGTTTGATCCTCCAGCAGCGTCAGCATTGAATCCTGTCTCCTCTCATCACGCTGCCGCCACCTTTCAGCTTCAGCCCTCTCTTCAGCCCGCCACTTACTCTCTTCAGCCTGCCACCTCTCCTCCCGGTCATTTTGTGCTTTCCTGCACTCTGACATTTTCTGCCTCCATGCATTCGTCTGTGCTCTGTCAGTGTGGGAGGACAGCATGAGCTCAGAGAACATTTCATCGTGAGTGCATTTTTTTCGCCTTCTAATCTTTGCTAGCCTCTGGGAAGGAGAAGATCCTGTGATCCTTGAAACACATGCAGCTGGTGGAGGAAAAAAAAGGGACAGTGGTATTTGAAAAGACATATTTATAGAACAATGGGTACACTCTTTCACTGTAAACCTTGCTGTTAACATTACATACATAGCACATGTGCTTTCGTTACAAGGTCGCATTTTGCCTCCCCCCACCACATGGCTAACAGCCGGGAACATTTCTGTTCAGCCATAGGCAAACAGCCCAGCAGGAACGGGCACCTCTGAATGTCCCCTTAAGAAAAGCACCCTATTTCAACCAGGTGACCATGAATGATATCACTGTCCTGAGGAGAACACAGAGAGATAAAGAACGGATGTTGTTTGAATGCCAGCAAACATACACTGCAATGCTTTGTTCTACAATGATTCCCGAGTACGTGCTACTGGCCTGGAGTGCTAAAGTGTCCTACCATGGTGGATGGAATAAGGCTGCCCTCCCCAGAAACCTTTTGCAAAGGCTTTGGGAGTATATCCAGGAGAGCCAAGAATGCCAGGGCAAATTAATCATTAAATATGCTGGCTTTTAAACCTTGTATAGTATTTTAAAAAGGTACACTCACCAGAGGTCCCTTCTCCGCATGGCGGGTCTGGGAGGCAGCCTTGGGTGGGTTCAGGGGGTACTGGCTCCAGGTCCAGGGTGAGAAACAGTTCCTGGCTGTCTGGAAAACCGGTTTCTCCGCTTGTTTGCTGTGAGCTATTTACAACCTCATCATCAATGTCTTCCTCGTCCCCAAAAGCTGCTTTCGTGTTGCCTCCATCTCCATTGAAGGAGTCAAACAACACGGCTGGGGTAGTGGTGGCTGAACCCCCTAAAATGGCATGCAGCTCATCATAGAAGCGGCATGTTTGGGGCTCTGACCCGGAGCGGCCGTTCGCCTCTCTGGTTTTCTGGTAGGCTTGCCTCAGCTCCTTAAGTTTCATGAGGCACTGCTTCGGGTCCCTGTTATGGCCTCTGTCCTTCATGCCCTGGGAGATTTTCACAAATGTTTTGGCATTTCGAAAACTGAAACGTAGTTCTGATAGCACGGATTCCTCTCCCCATACAGCTATCAGATCCCGTACCTCCCATTCGGTCCATGCTGGAGCTTTTTTGCGATTCTGGGACTCCATCATGGTCACCTCTGCTGATGAGCTCTGCATGGTCACCTGCAGCTTGCCACACTGGCCAAACAGGAAATTGAAATTCAAAAGTTCGCGGGCCTTTTCCTGTCTACCTGGTCAGTGCATCCGAGTTGAGAGTACTGTCCAGAGCGGTCACAATGGAGCACTCTGGGATAGCTCCCGGCGGCCAATACCATCTAATTGTGTCCACAGTATCCTAAATTTGACCCAGCAAAACCAATTTCAGCGCTAATCCCCTTGTCGGGGGTGGAGTAAGGAAATCGATTTTAAGAGCCCTTTAAGTCGAAAAAAAGGGCTTTGTCATGTGGACGGGTGCAGGATTACGTTGATTTAACGCTGCTAAATTTGACCTCAACACCTAGTGTAGACCAGGGCTTAGTCTCTAAGGTACCACAAGTACTCCTTTTTGCGAATACATACTAAGACGGCTGCTACACTGAAACCTGCCTCAAGTTTGTAACACCATGGCTAGTATCACACCAGAAACAAGAGCTGTAGGTTTATAAAGATTTATTTAGGAGTCCAGAGAAAACTAGATTTGCTAAAGCCATCTGTTTGCAAAAAATCACTCATTACTCTAACTACATTTATTTTAAAATCAAATAAAATTACTGGAAGTTTGGGGAAATATGGTTTCAATCAACAATCCTTGGCTATTTTTGTCCTGCTTCAGTTATGAAAGGAGATAAGGTGTTTCAATTACTAGCTTTCACATGTGGAAGGAATAAGTCTGAAGGAAACAGCATAGGATTCTTTCCAAGTTTGAATTACATGTTATTCCAGGACCCAGCGAAGGAGCAGGGTAGAAAACAAGATTTCAGGATATTCTTTGTCAAGTCAGTCTCTCAGTCTTGAAAGACACCTTTAGAACCCAGTTTCTTCCTTATGTTGCATTCACCAACTGGAGAAAGCTTAAGGACTCCAGTTGGTACCACTCTTGCTGACTGCGGATATGATGTGCTGAAGTATTTATCCGGTAATAATGCATGTTAATGTCAACTCTGTAAGAAGAACGAACTAACAGATGAACCATTTTCCCTGAAGATCTTACTCATTCGCATGAGCCCTGCAGATAAACAGTACATACTACTCACCTACAGGCCCAGAGGGTTTCTTTACAAAGCCTGATATATTTGATGTGTGGCTATTACTGATCAAATATCCAATCTATGGGAATTCACAGCTCTCTTATTTCAATCCTTTTCTGTAAAGGAAGAATAGTCTCTCCCTCTTCTTATTCTTCTGGTCTGAATTTTCATCTTTAGCTTGGAAATCAAAAACACTCACACACACACCCCTACCTCTCAGGTATTTGGATAGCAGAAAATACCAGGCTGTTCATGCTACTGCTGTTAGCAGTGGTTCTACTACTGGCTGTGTTCCAGGAGGTAGCGGCCCTTCTCTGAACACCTACAAAGCAGGAGAGCGATCTCTGCCTGGAGATTACTTTCCCCCTGGCATCAAGATAGTTTCTCTCTGGTGCAATGCAGTTTCCATGTCAATGCATGCCAAGAGCAGCCTGCAGAGAAAAAGCAGTAAAAGGAAAACTAGTGGCCAAGTTACTGTATCATTTTTTTTTTCTTTTTACTAATTGACCTTGTCAGGATAATTACTGCAGATTGTGAGACACTGTCTCTGGCAGGTTGGATGGAAAACTTCACGGTTCTAGTGAAAAATGTATTACAAAAGGGTTTGCTGCACACAGTGGAAATCAGGCTGATTTTAAAGGCAAATACTTCCTTTTCTGAGAGGTAAAAATCCAGTGGCATAGAAGCTTGCTTTGTAGAGGCTGCTGGGTGAAATTAACAAGAGTAGACTTTTCTAAGATATTATTGCTCTGCAGCAGACCCTTTTATTGACATTGACAAGCATTCGATGATAATGCCCTGTCCTGCATTATTTAGTATACTGTCTGTAGTGTCTTAATCATGGAGATTTGTTCCAGTTGTCTGGTTTTCTCCTGCTCTCAAGGTGGTTTGTTTACATTCTGCTCCCTTCCTCCCCCCCCCTCAAATGCTCTTTAGGGACAATGCGCTAATCATTTCTGCAAGGCGTTCAGCAGTGGCCTGTTGCAAATTCAAGCCATTAACAGGACAGCACATCTGATCTCAACAGCACAAAACTGTTGCTGTTCACTGCTACCTCGTTTCTACATAGGAACAACTGCTTTCAACTGGCAACTACCAATGCCCAGCACATACAGATGCAATAGCTCGGCACGCCCGGCTCTGTGCAGTGGCTCCTGAAATTTAAACTGCCGCTTCATGAGGAAAACGCTGATGCACTATTTAGCTCCCTTTCTTATTTTAATGGCAGAACTGACCAAACTATAAAATCCTTAATATTGAATGAGTTGCTGAAGTCACCATTTTAAAGGGGGAAAGCAGCAGTATTTTATCCAATACAAAAGAAGCCCTAAATCATGGCCTCATTAAAATCAATGAGAAAAAACTCTTATTGGTCTTCTAGGATCAGAAATTGGCTCTAGAACACTAAATCTGCACTTTCCAAAGTGTGGGCATATTTGCTGGGGCAGGAGATGAATTAATGGTCGAATGTTCTCCAGTTTCTGTTTACATTTTTTTAAAATAAGCCTCTAGCTGTCCTGATTGTGAAGAGAACTTTGAAGCATGTCTTGAGCATAAACTCATGCAATATATGCCTGAGCTTAACAGAAAGTCAAACAACAGCTGAGAGATGTGAACTACCCATTCTATTTCAATAGGTGCTAACTCAGCTGCCAGTGATGAGAGTTACAAGCTTTCAAGATGCCCACAGCTCTTTTTCAGGGCTGGGAAAGGTACTCAGAGTGGCACAGCTAAATGCAAGGTGGAACTCATTGTTTAGCATAAGTAGTTAACACATATCCCAAGACACCATTCAAGGTGAAGTGTCTCCTCAACACCTCTCCAGTCCTAGGACCAAAAAGGGGGAGTGGGAGGGGAGGATTAGCGGGTTATAGATTGTTGCAATGAGTGACAAAAAAGTTTCTTTATTAAGACTAGCAAATGTATGAATTTAAGTTCCCACTTCACACACCATCGGGGGCTCATTCATCTACACAGCAACTAATGTGATATATGCCATCATGTGCCAGCAATGCCCCTCTGCCATGTACATTGGCCAAACTGGACAGTCTCTACACAAAAGAATAAATGGACACAAGTCAGACATGGAATGGTAACATACAAACTTCAAAACCAGACTTCAAAGAGAAACTGCAGAGCTACAAATTCATTTGCAAACTTAACACCATTAATTTGGACTTGAATAAGGCCTGGGAGTGGCTGGCTCAGTAAAAAAGTAATTTTCCCTCTCTTGGTATTGACACCTCCTCATCAATTATTGGGAGTGGACCACATCCACCCTGACTGAATTGGCCTTGTCAACACTGGTTCTCCACTTGTAAGATAACTCCCCTCTTTTCATGTGCCAGTATAGTTATGCCTGCATCTGAAGAAGTGGGGTTTTTTTAACCCACGAATGTTTATGCCCAAATAAATCTGTTAGTCTAAGGTGCCACCAGACTCCTCATTGTTTTTGAGGATACAGACTAACACGGCTACCCCTCTGATACTTCCCAGTCTAGTCTTTGGAAGGTCTTATGCAGGTTTCCTTTGATGAAGACTGAGAGGTCAGCTATGGGGTGTTCGCTTCATGAAAAGCGTTTGCCCACAGATGACAGGGTGTTTTGGTCTTTATCATTTTTCTGTGAGACACAATAGTGCAGTTAATGTTGACATTTAAAGCAGTTCACTGCTCAAAATTTGTAAGAAAGGAGAGGAAGCTTCATATTGTGAAGATGTATACAATCTACTCTAAATCACCACTTATTTTGGGTAAGCCACTATCACCACATGCTGGGGCTGGAGGGGAGGTCGGGATGTTTTCATTTTTGTGATGGGAGGGTCAACTTTCAAACATTAGGGAAACACTGCCCTAAAACAAACACCACATACATTTACAATGCAACTGGGAGGTGTAATTTCCAGCTCAGGCAGACAAATGCTAGTTTTGATTGAGCTAGCATGCTAAAAATAGCAGTGTGGTGTGGTCTAGTCACCTGAGTACTTACCTAGGACCTTGGACGGGAGTGTACTTCAATGATTAGTCCATGCTGGTGCGGCTATACTGCTATGTTTAGCACCTGAACTCTGGTAGAGCTAGGAGGTATACCTCTATATGAACAGGAAATTACACTCCCAGCTGTATGCAGATGTACCCAAGATAGGCTAGCATTGGACTTATCCTTCCTTAGTTTAATAGCTAGCATAGAGCTGGGTAGGGATGTGCGAGATGGGAAGGATGGAGGGACAAATTGTTCCCTACACACTGCATCATCCATGCATTCTCCTAGAAGGTGGCATGCACGGGAGACTAAGACCAGCCTTTGACCATTCAGAGTTGACCATGCCGGCGCAAGTGTCACATGTGAAATTGCTGAGGAAGAAGGAAAATTTTGCCCGTTCGTAATAAAAACATGTGGTAATAATACCACAGCTCTGCTAGGACTGATTTAGCATGATCAGAGAGACAAGAAAAGCCCCTTTGTCATGACCCTGTAGATCACATTAAAGGATTGAAGAAGAGTTCCAATGCTGGCATGATTTCAGCTGTTCTCTATGTACTGTGTTCCTTTTGTGCACTGTCCCTTCTATCATCACATCACAGCTCTTGCTGATAAACTGTGCTAGAGGTTACTGGTAGCTGGTAAACTCTCCTGCTGGAGAGTGGTGCTTTACTGGTGCACAGCTCATTGAAGCTTTGTCATACCTGTAATAAAGTTCTTCAGAAACCAAATTCCATTGCAGGTGGAATGGGAATTGATCTGTGCCGAGTCTCAATTATGATGTCAGATTTACAGCACACTGAAAATTGCTGTGAGATGTTCCCAGCAGGAGCTGGTGACCAGAAATGGCCAAGCAACAGTGACTGCCTTATTTGAGAAACTATATAAATACAGAAGCACCACTTAACACTGAAAAAAATTGCTTTTCTCTTGCCTTTGCTTTTCACATAACCACTCAACATTAAAAAGGAGGCTCTTTATGCAGCTCTCATTCCTTTCTTAAGGAAGCACTGAACGATCAAGACCAAACATGACTGGAGGAGGCCAGCCTTGGTGACAAGTGCAGATGTTGAAACAGTAGGCAATTTACGCTCAAGAGTGCATTCATTGTTTAGGCAGGAAGACGTCTAGGAGGCAAGGAGTGAGGCCAGAGGCTAGAGATACAGTTTCACATTCATTGTCCACAGCTCCTCACTTGGAGGTTTTAGGGATAAAAACCTGGTGACGGCCTTTTATTTCCGCGGGTCTTTTCTATTTCACGTGCACAAAGGTTTATCTGGGTCTTTTGTATTGGAAGGTGAGGGATGGCGTGGGGGCTGCGGGGTTCAGGGGGAAGTTTCCACCTGCTGTCTGCTCAGGATTTGTTTCCCTGCTAAAATAAAACACTTAGACTGTAAACTGTTCAGGGCAGGGGCCATGGCTTCCTGTATATTTTACAGTGCCTAGCACAATCATTAACTATGATTAAGGCTTTTGGGCACTACCATTATACAATAACTTACATTGAGGAGCCAAGAATATTCATGTGCTTTAAAATGAGTTAATTTCAGCCACAAAAAGAAAAGGAGTACCGGTGGCACCTTAGAGACTAACAAATTTATTAGAGCATAAGCTTTCGTGAGCTACAGCTCACTTCATCGGATGCATTTGGTGGAAAAAACAGAGGAGATGTACCGGTGGCACCTTAGAGACTAACAAATTTATTAGAGCATAAGCTTTTGTGAGCTACAGCTCACTTCATCGGATGCATTTGGTGGAAAAAACAGAGGAGATAAATCTCTCCTCTGTTTTTTCCACCAAATGCATCCGATGAAGTGAGCTGTAGCTCACGAAAGCTTATGCTCTAATAAATTTGTTAGTCTCTAAGGTGCCACCGGTACTCCTTTTCTTTTTGCGAATACAGACTAACACGGCTGCTACTCTGAAATTTCAGCCACGTTGGAGATAGAGAAGTGTCTTCACTCCTACTGTACGGGACAGGAAACGCAGGCAGGCAAAAGTTAAATGAGCTTGTCTGAAGTCACACAGCAAGTCTGGAGCAGAAATGAGAATAGAACCTAGTCTTCCGCCTTGTTGCTTTACCACACGACCAGCATTCCTTCCTCGAAATGTACTAATGAGAACGTAATGTCACCAGAACTCTTGAACTGGCTGTCTATTTATGGGCAACAGATTACTGGAAGAATCGGTCTGAGGGCTGACTGGCTAAACTGGCAGCTAATTTAAAAATCAGACTTTCATCTGGGAAAGGAACGAGATACCATCAGCTCCGTTACTCTGAACTTAAAAGGCCAGCTGATGTCATATCTTTCGCAGTTGTGCTATGACTTGGGTGCAGTAGAAGTCCCCCTTGTTACACCAATATGTCCCTACCTGACAGATTCATTCCAGTGAGGGATGCTCCCTGTACTAGATTGCTTGGTAACAAAATTGGAATTCCAGTAGCAAAAAAAGCACCAGGCCTGCTGCTCGAATAAAAATGAGCCAGCCAGCTACATTAGTAAGCATGGGAGATCCATAAGTGCCATTTTATTGTGAATCATAGATGATGAAATAATATATTTGCTGTGGAGAGGATGTTCCCCCCTTATTACCTTTGATTTATTTCTCCATTCTCTGCTGTTTCATCGATAGTAAACATCTTCCTTGAGAGGCAAGCAGGTTCAGCTGTAGCCCCAGGCAGCTTGATGTGGGTTTTCCTTCTCTCCTGGAAAGCATCCAGCCCTTCTTATCTCTAAGGAAAGGGTAATCCCCCTAAGAGCAGAGAGCTGGAAGCTTGCCATGGATGACTGGCGCATCAGTTTAATTTTACCGGTATCATTAAAGAGGGTCAGCTCCTAATTCTAGAGACAGCAGCGTGCATGCTGAAACTGCTAATTTTCCCATCCCCCCACCTTCTAGTAGAGAGCTGAAGCAGTGCAACCCTCTGCAATACATTTGCAGTCAGCTGTTTGCCAGAGAACCAAATAGCAGACAAGCTCTTACAGTTTCTGGCTGGTTAGACTTGGGATGGGAAATCAGACTAAGAAGCACCCAGAATTGGATATTCAAGGTATTGTTAAGTGCAGGAACCCTACATAATATTTAAATCCCCAGTGGATCTCCTTTACCATAGGTGAAAATCAGAAGAAAGGTACTTTAAAAAAAAAACCCACAAATATACCACTCCTATTTATGTAGCAACATGGGTGGTAGGTAATGGATGCTGGGGGAGGCTAAGCCTCCCCTAAACTCATGCTGCCAGGAGGCGGGGCGCAGTGGCAGATTACTGGCCCATGCCAAGGGGCCCCAGCCAATTTGGGGCCCCCAGAAAAATCTCCTCCTGCCACAGCCCCAGGGCTGGAGGAACAGAATCAGTGAAGGACTCCGACCAAAGCCCAGAGGTCTGCTGTGTTCCTGGCTGGGGCCAAGCTCCTAACCCCCTTCCACCTACATGGCCCCAACTGAGCTCTCAGGTGCGTCTGTCCCCCCTGCTCACATACCCACTGGCCAGGGCCACGGTGGGGCAGAGAGCAGATGTGGGGCCTCGGTTGGAAGAGGTGGGGCAGGGAACTAGCCTCCCCAAGGGAAGCTTCACCCCCAGCCTATGTGTAGAGCGCACCTGTTTCTTTAGTAGTATATTTACCATGTTCCCATTCAATTTCCTGTCCCAAAGACTCTCCTAGTCCCATATGTTTCAATTGAGTTAAAAGATGGATCTCTATTTTTCTCCCCAAACATCCCTGGTTAGTTTTGCAAGCACCTGCAGGTCTACTGAAAACCATGGGGAAGACTTCACAGCAAAACGTTCTCATTTACATAACCCCCTAGGTGTGCTTATGTCACACTCTGCATCCAAAGCCCCCCCATCAGACCCTTCAGAATCCTGCCAACGCTCCAACAATGGCATAGATCTGTTTACTAACTGGGAGCTGATAGGGTATTCTGGGGATCATCAACATGCAAATGAGCACAAGTGTAAATATCTTCTCAACCACCAGGTTTTTTGCAAACATCACACAATTTTAGACATGTTATCCTCTTACCAGCCCCCAAAGAGCACTGCTTCTTCTAAGATTTACTCCAACCCAGCCCTGCAGGGGGAAAATTCAGCTTGAAGTCCAGAACAGAAACAGTGTATTTGTACCCGCTCATTCACTCCCCATCACCTCTCTACCCTCTTTACTTGACTTTATTGGGGGGCGGAGAACCATGGTCCCACACTAGCCCAACAACCCAAGGGTTAATATAGGCACTGCCAGCTGGGAGGATAGAAGGACTGGGAAGCAGAAGGGCAGGATGGCTAACACAGGAGTGAGCAGACCACAGAAAGTCCTGTCAGCAGACTGCTCGAGGGCTGCCCAGAAACAACACCCCGGAAAGGGACAAACTGGCCAGCAGACTGAAGAGCCTGAAGAGCTCAGGGCAAGGTCTGAATCAACAAACCCTGACTCTCCTTGTCTAGCTTGAGGGCCCTGAACTGGAACTCGGTGGAGGAGGCAGGCAGGCAGGCTGGCCTGGGTTTCCTTATGAACCCCCTGGCAGACCTGAGAACACAGGGTTTCCAGACGTTTCCTGGTTTCCTGGATGCCAGGAGTGAGCTGACAGTCCCACTGAGCTGAGCGAGCCAGAGCCAAACACACACCTTTGGCTTTGCACTGATGCTCCACCTCACAGGAGGTGAGGTGGGAGGATGTTCAACAAGTCTGGTTTGTTATGAACACCCAAAACGGTATTTCTGAAGGCCCATTTCAGCTGAAAACATGGATAGGCTTCTAAAGATGCACATGCCTTGAAAGGCAACAGATGCCATCTGCTTGACCTAGGCTGACAGATCCACATGTAAGCCTATCAGAATAGCCATGAAATTCCAAGCTCTGTCTATTGGAGTAGAAGAGCTGCTGGAAAGAGAAGGACTCATTTACAGGAGCCTTGCCATCTGCTCTGCTTCTCCCATCGTACTTTTCATGATGACAATTTCCCTTTCTTGGGTCAAGCAACCCACAGGAGTTACAAATACCTTAGGGCTGGAGGAGTTATTCCCTTTGCATGGTCCCAAACAGGGGAGATAAACTGGCTTTAGCCCTGGTCTCCCATCAGCCAAGTTAACCTTATTTTTAATAAGTTCATTACACAATGGAAGGAATCATTTGAACTACTCATACACATTTTGATCATCACATTTGGGTTTTGGCAGCTAAATTAACTATAAGCGACAAGGGAAAGACAGTCATCCTTGAGGAGATCTCACTGGAAAACATCTAATCAAAGAAGCAAACACAATTAATAGATGATGGCTAAGATAGAAAATATAGAAAATATTGTTAGTGACTCCATGTAAATCATTGGCATTTTCCTACTCAGAACACTGTTCACTTCTCACTACCCACCGCAGAGAGAGATCACATAAATAGAGGGTTCCAGTCCTGGGACATACACACACCTTCCCATGAACATTCCCTTGCGTTTGACAGCACTGACATTAATCTGCCATCATACTGTTCTTTTACCTTCCTTAAACACATACGAAGTCTCATGAAGCCCTTCCCTTCCTCTTTAGGGTCTTTTTGTCTAGTTTTCTCATTTCATGGCAGTCCTCCTTTCTAAAATGTATGTCACTGTGCTAGTTTTTGGTACCCCCGGGACCTGAATGGAAATTATATTGAGACACTATTACAGAATGGCTTAAGTATCGTTATATTTGAACCAACTCTTGTTGCAGCTCATTAGGATTCATTTGAGTTACTTCACCACCTGTGTGCTCCAGATCCCAGTGAGGTTGGAACACTTAACAGTGCGGGTGCTGAAAGCCAGTCCCCTTACCCCTGTCTGTCTCTTGCCCCACCTCCCCCACCCTCCAGAGCTGGGGCCAGGAGCAGGGCCGTGTCTTCAGCAGTGGAGGACCGAGACAGGGGTAAGGGGGTCCATCAGCTGGGGCCATGGGCCAGCAGCCAGGACCCCACGTAAAACCTGGGGGTGCTGCAACACCCCCTGCACCGCTAGTTCCCACACCTCTGCTAGAACCAGCTGTTCCAAGAAGCCTTTGTTTAATGTGTTGAGAAATTGCTACTCTAGACCATGTTCCTTTGCAATACTTGAAATCCCCCATTATTATTACTATTTTATTGGACTTACAATAGGACCTCAGAGTTATGAACACCAGAGTTACGAACTGACCAGTTAACACCCCCCCCCCCGCACACACACACCCCTCCCTACCTCATTTGGAACCAAAAGTACACAATCAGGTAGCAGCAGTAAAGTACTGTGTTAAAATGCTTTAAAAAAAAAGGGGGGGGGAGGAGAAGCAGCATTTTTTTCTGCACAGTAAAGTTTCAAAGCTGCATTAAGTCAATGTTCAGTTGTAAACTTTTGAAAGAACAACCATGACATTTTGTTCAGGGCTATGAACATTACAGAGAATTACAAACAACCTCCATTCCCGAGCTGTTCATATCGGAGGTTCTTCTGTAGTTCCCTGTGACCTCCCTTAATGTGCATACTGTATCCTTTTTCTGAACAGAAAGCTGTTACCATAATCCTGCTAGTATATTTATGATTTAGGATTTGTATCCATATAGAGACTTTGTTGAGTGAGCCTCTCTACTTAAATTTTACCTTATTAGAGTCTATGGAGTCTAACAGGTGTATTGCTACTTTCCCACCTCTGTGACCTAAGTTGTCTTATCGGTATAGTTTGTAGCCAAGAATTACAGTATCTTATTGATTTTTGTCATTCTACCATGTTTCAATAATGCCTATTATACCAAGGTCCTCTCCCCCTACTAGATAGGAGTTTCTAGGGCTGTCAATCTGACTGCCATTCACAAGCACTAAGCCACACAAAAAATATTGGAACAAAAGGAATCTGACACTGAAAAGGTCTAATTTGAAGATATTAAAGACGGGTGCTTTCATCAAACGTGACTCATTTGGAATGTGTCGTATAACATGACCCAAACTGTTTGACAAGAACAAATTACCACCACAACACCCCCCCTCCCCATCAAAATAAACCAAGCCCTTTTAAAGGTACATAAATAAATCCCAGCTGAAGAAGAGTAACGGTTCACTCTATTACAGGAAATAATGTTTAATGGATAACAATGGTGAATTACAAAAAGAGATGGAGTGAATCAGCTAATCAATAATTTATCAACTGCTCTTTATTTTTTCATAAAAGAGGAATTTTTTAAGCCTTGATTTAAAAATCAGCCTGTATGGTAGATTCTGTAATTCCACAGGGCTAGTACCATATATAACAAACCAGAGGCAGAACAGCTAAAAAGCTCTGACACAAACAAAATGTAGATGAACTGAAGGAACAGACAAAAGGCCGCAGTAGCTGATCAAAGAGAGCAGCTTGGCTAAGTATGATGGAGCATTATCATAATGAATGTTGTGAGCAAGCAACATACTTTAAAATCATTCCTTCTGATCTCTTAAGAAGGCATTTGCTATAATCAAAAAAGAGTTTACTTAGCCAAAAAAAAAATTAGACTATTTTTGGATTAATTTTAACCCATTTTCACCACTTCCCCAACAATTTTCATGGATTTTAAGCCCAGAAGAGACCATTATGAGCCTCTGGTATAACCTCCTGCATAAGAGACCATGGACCCTCACCCAGCAATTCCAGCATCGTACCTTCCAACAGTAATTTCTGCTGTTTCTTACTCCCTTAGGACACAACTAGGCAATGTCCTGTTCAACTACGTGCTCAGCTGAAATACCAGAATCATCATTTACAGAATAATTATATACCAATCCAGGCAAAAATCAAGTGGAGTCATGAATGTCCTGAGATTCAATGCAATGAAGATTTTGGGTGGGGTGCTGGTGTGATTATTTGGTGTGGGAATCCCTTGTTTTCAGAAGCTTTCAGGGCTCTGCTTATACATTAGGAAATTAAGTCAAAGGGTACATCTACACTGCAATTAGAAACCCAGGTCTGGCCCGTGCCAGCTGACTCAGGCTCACAGGGCTTGGGCTAAGGAGCTGTTTAATTGCAGTGTAGACGTTTGGTCTTGGGCTGGAGCCCAAACGCTAGGATCCCGTGTGATGGGAGGGTCCCAGAACTTTGGCTGCACGCCAAGCCCAGACATCTACACCACAATTAGACAGCCCCTTAGCCCAAGCCAGCTGGCACAGTCCAGCCACGGATGTCTAATTGTAGTTAAAGATGCCCTGAGATGTCCAGGGCTGCTAACAATTATTCTCTGTACTACTCTAGCCGCCTTCTTCTCCCCACTCTGGCCACCCCTGATTCTGCATCTGATTAGGCGACGCATGGCTAGCGGAGCGCTCTGTGGGGTAAGAAGCCATTACACCCTATTACATTTGAGCAACTAAACCTTGTTTGTGTAAGCTGAACATAATTAAAGCACACTTTCACTGCAAGGCTCTTCGGAGACAGGTAGGAAATAAAACCCAACGCGACTGGAGCTGCTAAAAGTAGCAAGTTTGGGGAGGTGAAATTGATCCAGTAATTGGCAGTTGTCCACAAATGGCATTGAACAATGACTGTACGTTATTTAACGCAACTAGGCATCCCATGCAAGAGACCGGATGCATGGAATGAGTGAAGCAAAGTGCTCTCTTCTCACTAAAAGAGCAGACTCGCTTGACGTGTGGAGGCAGCCGTGCAGACTTTCACATATAAGGCAGCTGTTGACTCTGAAAAACTCCATGTTTGAGCCCTGCCCTGAGCTTCAGAAACTACCTGAGTCATCCCAAATTGTTTAAAAGAACCTGCAACAAGCTGGAAATCCCTTTCACCCTTGGGGGAATTCCTGCAAGGAATTGAGCAGACTGAAATAAGCCAAAAAATTAATGTTTGGCATGTGCAAGTGATTGGGGCTGCTGCTGCAGCAGCAGTAATTTCAGACAGGAGCAGCTGGGACAGGCAGTTTCTCATGGTAACTAACCTTTTCCATGTGTCTCCCCCAACCAGATGCAAAGTCAAAGACCCTCCTCTCAAAGGAGATGCTTTGAAGTTCTTAAGTGATATTTAACCCCTAGAATTCAACCCCTTTTCTTGTTATACAGCAACCAGTAAAACAAAACACCCGGTAGGCTCCAGGACTTTGAAGAGGGAAGTTAAAGGGAAGGAAAGAGATGCAACCTTGCCTTGCTCAGGAATCTTAAGAATTGTGCTCTGTTTTAATAGCATTGTTTGAAGTCAGAAAATGCAAAGCCACTTAATGAGATTGTTCTCTGTTAAATTTAAAAAAAAAAAAAAAAACCCAGGAGAATACAGCTCTGCTTCATGAGCCAGCCTGTGACCTGAGTTTTGGCTGCTGCCCTGTGATACAGTTTGGATTCATATGCTTTTAATTTTGAAAGAAAGTGTGTTTGGGAAAGAAAGCAGGTATGAAAAAAATCTCTTGGTATCCTGGGAGCTATACTTAAGAGAAGGGCACTGAATAGTTTTTACTTAGCTGATGGAGAAGTCTAGTCATAGGTCAGACTTAAGAACTTTCAGGTTGCAGTGCAAAAGGCAGCTCCCATGGGCTCATTTTAGGGCTTTCATCAACTACAGATTGTCACTACTTGGCATTCTTTAGCGAAAACTAGTCTGACAGACAGCAGAATGCTTTTGCTATGAGTGTCGGGTTTAATATTTATTTTAACTACATGATCATCATATTTGGCAAGTATCACAATTTCCAACGTCTTGTACTCTTTAGTTATGCATGCTGTGCCCCTGTACTTCATAAGTAGATTTGGGCCACGAAAAGAGATTTGCACCAACAAAATTTGAGGAGCAACTAGCCAAAACACTCAAACTAACCACAAAAAATTTTAAGTACATCAGAAACAGGAAGCCCATCAAACAATCAGTGGGTGCTAAAGGAGCACTCAAGGAAGATAAGGCCATCACGGAGAAACTAAATGAATTCTTTGCATCAGTCTTCACTGCAAAAGATGTGAGGGAGAGTCCCACACAAGCCATTCTTTTTAGGTGACAAATCTGAGGAACTGTCCCAGACTGATGTGTCAATAGAGGAGGTTTTGAAACAAATTGATAAATTGAATAGTAATAAGTCACTAGGATCAGATGGTACCAAGAGTTGTGCAATTTCATATTTAAGTTTCTTCAACACTACTAATTATGATATGTAACCTACCATATAAATCAGCTTCTGTACCAGATGACTGGAGGATAGCTAAATGTAACACAAGTCTCCAGAGGTGATCCTGGCAATTACAGGCCAGTAAGCCTAACTTCAGTAGCAGGCAAATTGCTTAAAACTACAGTAAAGAACAGAATTATCAGACACAGATGAACACAATATGTTGGGGTTCAGAGTAGCAGGCGTATTAGTCTGTATTCGCAAAAAAGAAAAGGAGTACTTGTGGCACCTTAGAGACTAACAAAATTTATTTGAGCATAAGCTTTCGTGAGCTACAGCTCACTTCGTGGGATGCATTCAGTGGAAAATACAGTGGGGAGATTTATATACATAGAGAACATGAAACAATGGGTGTTACTATACACACTAATGAGAGTGATCACTTAAGGTGAGCTATTACCAGCAGGAGAGCGGGGTGGTGGGGGAAACTTTTGTAGTGATAATCAACGTGGGTCATTGCCAGCAGTTGACAAGAACGTCTGAGAAACAGTGGGGGGTGGGGGGAATAAACATGGGGAAATAGTTTTACTTTTTGTAATGACACATCCACTTCCAGTCTTTATTCAAGCCTAAGTTAATTGTACTAGTTTGCAAATTAATTCCAATTCAGCAGTCTCTCATTGGAGTCTGTTTTTGAAGATTCTTTGTTGAAGAATTGCAACTTTTAGGTCTGTAATCGAGTGACCAAAGAGATTGAAGTGTTCTCCGACTGGTTTTTGATTGTTATAATTCTTGACATCTGATTTGTGTCCATTTATTCTTTTACGTAGAGACTGTTCAGTCTGACCAATGTACATGGCAGAGGGGCATTGCTGGCACATAATGGCATATATCACATTGGTAGATGTGCAGGTGAACGAGCCTCTGATAGTGTGGCTGATGTTATTATGCCCTATGATGGTGTCCCCTGAATAGATATGTGGACACAGTTGTCAACGGGCTTTGTTGCAAGAATAGGTTCCTGGGTTAGTGTTTTTGTTGTGTGGTGTGTGGTTGCTGGTGATATTTGCTTCAGGTTGGGGGGCTGTCTGTAAGCAAGGACTGGCCTGTCTCCCAAGATCTGTGAGAGTGATGGATCGTCCTTCAGGATAGGTTGTAGATCCTTGATGATGCGTTGGAGAGGTTTTAGTTGGGGGCTGAGGTGATGGCTAGTGGTGTTCTGTTATTTTCTTTGTTGGGCCTGTCCTGTAGTAGGTGACTTCTGGGTACTCTTCTGCCTCTGTCAATCCGTTTCTTCACTTCAGCAGGTGGGTATTGTAGTTGTAAGAATGCTTGATAGAGATCTTGTAGGTGTTTGTCTGAGGGGTTGGAGCAAATGCGGTTGTATTGTAGAGCTTGGCTGTAGACAATGGATCGTGTGGTATGATCTGGATGAAAGTTAGAGGCATGTAGGTAAGCAAAGCGGTCAGTAGGTTTCCGGTATAGGGTGGTGTTTATGTGACCATCGCTTATTAGCACCGTAGTGACCAGGAAGTGGATCTCTTGTGTGGACTGGTCCAGGCTGAGGTTGATGGTGGGATGGAAATTGTTGAAATCATGGTGGAATTCCTCAAGGGCTTCTTTTCCATGGGTCCAGATGATGAAGATGTCATCAGTGTAGCGCAAGTAGATCAGGGGCATTAGGGGACGAGAGCTGAGGAAGCGTTGTTCTAAGTCAGCCATAAAAAGGTTGGCATACTGTGGAGCCATGCGGGTACCCATCGCAGTGCCGCTGATTTGAAGGTATACATTGTCCCCAAATGTGAAATAGTTATGGGTGAGGACAAAGTCACAAAGTTCAGCCACCAGGTTAGCTGTGACCTTATCGGGGATACTGTTCCTGATGGCTTGTAGCCCATCTTTGTATGGAATGTTGGTGCAGAGGGCTTCTACATCCATAGAGGCAAGGATGGTGTTTTCAGGAAGATCATTGATGGATTGTAGTTTCCTCAGGAAGTCAGTGGTGTCTCGAAGATAGCTGGGAGTGCTGGTAGCGTAGGGCCTGAGGAGAGAGTCTACATAGCCAGACAATCCTGCTGTCAGGATGCCAATGCCTGAGATGATGGGGCATCCAGGATTTCCAGGTTTATGGATCTTGGGTAGCAGATAGAATACCCCAGGTCGGGGTTCCAGGGATGTCTGTGCGGATTTGTTCTTGTATGTTGATATGTTGGGGAAGAGTCAGCTCTGCTTTTGTAAAGGGAAATCATCTCTCAATCTATTAGAATTCTTTGAGGGGGGTCAAGAAGCATGTGGACAAGGGTGATCCAGTGGATATAGTTTACCTGGACTTTCAGAAAATCTTTTCAGCTTGGAAAACAGACAACTAAGAGGGGATATGATAGGGGTCTATACAATTTTGACTGGTGTGGAGAAAGTGAATAAGGAAGTGCTATTTACTCCTTCTCATAACACAAGAACTAGGGGTCACCCAATGAATTTAATAGGCTGCAGCTTTAAAAACAAATCAAAGGAAATTCTTTTTCCACACAATGCAGTCAACCCGTGGAACTTGTTGCCAGAGGATGTTGTGAAAGCCAAAACTATAACAGGGTTCATAAAAGAACTAGATAATAGCCATTGATGGACCTATACTCCATGAAATTAACTAAGATGGTCAGGGATGCAACCTCATGCTCTGAATGTTCCTAGCCATTGTTTGCTTCAAGCTGGGAGTGGTCGACAGAGGATGGATCATTTAATGATTGCCTGTTCTGTTCATTTCCTTCTGAAGCACATTGGCCACTGCTGGAAGACAGGCTATTGGGCTGGACGGACCATTGGCCTGGTGCGGTATGGCCGTTCTGTTTTAAGAATGGATTTGTTTTGATAGTGGATGGTTGTTCTCTTTCAGTCACTTTATGCAAATACTCATAATTCATTTTTAGCATGAGAGAGAAAGTTGCAAACCCATGCAAATATTGAGCCACATGAGTATTTTTGTAGAAGTGTTCATGCTACCATCTTGGAATTAATCCATTCAGGGTTCAGCAATGTGACTCAGGTGATCAATCACAGCACAAATAGCAAATTAAAACAGTGAATATTCAAAGTAGAAAGGTAGCAGCTAATAATTAATGAGAAATCCATAGACTGATTAAATTAGTCAGTGACTAATTTCAAATATATTTGTTAAAATCTATGTAGGGTCAAGGACAGTTCGCAAAAAGAAAATGGGGCTAAGTTGGTGAAACAAATGGATTCCTTTCAATAATTTACCCACTTGTCATAAATCATGCTATGAAACGTCATCATTTACTATATATCCCTAACTTCAGACGTACTTCTCATCTCACACCATCCAATTGAGTTTTCATTTACTATATATTGCACATTCTATTTTAGGTAAATTGCAACAGCGCCAACACTTAATGGTCTCTTCTCTCAACAATTTCTGAAGGATTTACAACAACATTAAAAAGGGAGCCTTCCATCTGAATCCCCAGAAAAATCAATAAGCAAGAAGACACTCCTGTCCCTTGACATAGTTTATGTAAAAGATGTTATTTCTTTAAACCAGCTTTCTCCCCTTCTTCAAAACAAAAAATGTGTGCGTGTGAATTTAGGTCTCATGAAAGATGCCAGACTGACTTCCCTGTAGAGTGAAGCTCTTTCTTTATATAGTCCATGCTCTGCTATTCCACAGAGCAACAGCCTCCGTGACACCACTTAGTTAGCCTTTCTAATCTCCTTTCTGCATTCAATGTTGCCAGAGGCTACTTGCCTGTAAAAAACAGCACTGTACATCCCATGGAGTTCATTTTATGTGCTGTTTTCCCAGTGATCAACTTATTTAGCAGCAAATACATTCTGCATCAGTCACTAGAATGTCTTCCTGTGCCTGGTGACCTTCCTATGAGCATGCTGCCAGATGGTCTGAGGCCAACATACAGACACCGGTGGCCATCTGGGGAGATGAGGAGGGTCCAAGCACGGGTATAGTTTGGGGGAAGGTCAGGAGGCATTGCCCCCAAACTGCAAGCCTCAGGCAGGTGCATAATTTGTTTCCCTCTCCCCCCTCACATAGAGCCCCATTGGCCTGACTGGAGCTGTCCCCCCAAATATAAAAGTCAAACTATGTCTATGGGTCCAAGGCCAGCTGAAAGGAATCATAAAGAACATTGCTATTTATCACCATGTGTCCCTGCAACATGGGGTACCAGTAGGAGCAGTAAGCAGGGTCAGGAAGAGAAAGTGGCATAAGGTCCTATGAAGCAAGGCCTGGGATAATAGGTAGATCTGATTCAAGATGGAAACTTGCCCATTCTACTATGTAGTAAGTTGAATCTTCAATATCAGTCCTTACCCATCCATGCAGCTAAGTGTGATGGCAGGGAGACTTCTGGTAATGCAGCAGTGACTAGCACGTTGGATAGTGAGAGGAACAACAAGGAGTACTTCTGGCACCTTATAGACTAACAAATTTATTTGTTGTCTATAAGGTCCACAAGGACTCCTCGTTGTTTTTGCTGATACAGACTAACACAGCTACCACTCTGAAACCAGTGAGAGGAATGCCACTTTCATGAGCTGGGACCAGAGGGATGAGGAGCTGCACTGGGAGACAGTGGCAGCAGCTCTACATCTGTACAGAAAAGATCCACAGAAGGCAGCAGAGATTATAGATGGTGGCATATTGAAAGCAGTATTAAATGATCCTCCAGTCTCACTTGCAGGCCAGGAAACTCTGTAGGGACTTGTGTGATCAGGATCTTCAGTCAGTCTGCAAAGAGCCAGCCTAGAGAAAGGTGGGTTGAGCGTTCCCCTTGGCCTTAGGGAACAACCTGCTTTGTCTCTCTTTGCTTTACGGTTCTAGATTCTAAGAAAGAAAGCAGCACTGCATTGCAACTTCGCAGAAAGTATTTTATTTAGGTTTTTAATCCAACTTCTACTTGTGTATGTTGTGAACATAACACAGACAAGCAGATTCATTGCGAGGAGGAAGAGGAATCAGGTCCCATGAGGACTTCTGTGTGAAGCATTGATAGTGTAAGATATACCTATGGGAAATGGCTGTGGAGGCTTGGAAGTTGGGAGGGAGAGTTTCCTGGGTTATGAAGATCACCACCATTATTGTCTGCAAAAGGAAAAATGTAGCTTGATACAATTGCAGAAGTGTCCACCTTTCCCCTGTCCACCACATGACTAATAATGGGCTCCACAGAAAACCCAAAGCTGGACAGAAAGACTCGGGGCTACACCAATACATAAGGAATAGCTTCAGGTGCAATGGCATGTCTGTGTCCAGGCATAGGTTGTTGCAAGCCCTGATGCCTCCTTATTACACTCAGGGCACTGGAGAGATTACCTTTGCTTTTTCATGTATTAGGCGGGCCACAGCAGAGAGATATGATAATAGCTACCTCAGTCATCAATCTGCCATGGCAGGGGCAAGAGAGAGGCCAGGGCCATTCAACAACTTTGTATGCAGAGAAGTTCTGGCTCCAGTCTCTGGATCCTGTGCAATGGAAGGCAGCTAATGTTGGAGGGTGGAATTTACAATACGGGGGATTCTGCAGGATAGATATTGCAGTCAGGCTGCATCACCCTTCCTTGGCAATCTCCATAGAATGCAGGGGGGTGGACAGTATGTTTCTGCCAATCTCTCCCTGGCCCTCACCTCTGCCCCAATCTCTGAACTGGTGGTGAGGCCTCTACCAAGACCAGGAGACAAGACATGATACCACAGAGATTAGCTGAGCCCATCTTCCACGCAGGAGTGGGGAGCTCCTAGTGCAGAGGGAGCTCTTACAGCATGGATCTGCAAGGGGCATGATTTAGTATGTCTAATACTAAGGTAGAGCTGTGAGAAGTCCCATTAGAGAATGGTTATTGCTACTTGCAGCAGTAAGCACTATACACAGCAGCGTTTGCAGGAGCGGACCCTATGCCTTCGCCTTATTCCACTAGACTGAGTTCCAGACAGAGGGCAGACTGCGACACCTGCAACAACAGAACTGAAAGTCCTTGGCATCTGCCAGCTCAAGCCAAACACTGATCATCTTTTCAGTGTATTACTTAAAAAATATAAAACCGATGTAATATTAAAGACCAGCAGCATTTGGCAAGAACCTTGTGCTTAAGTTATTATAAAAACTATTCCTCTTTAGTTAATAAACTATTAAAGGCAAATCAAGCAATAAGTTTATATATGTGTACACACCCACACATCCTGGCCTCGGAGCTTGATGTTTATTATATTGAAGAGCTGAAGGAGAAAAGAAAGTTAAAAGGATGAAAGCTATAGACAAGTCTATGCTGTTAGTTACCCTGGTGAAAAATCAGGAGAGACTCCATTGATTTCACTGAATTTCAAGTTCCTTTGGATTTACATCAATGTAATGGAGGACAGAATTTGGCCTATTTTTTTTTAAATAGCCCTGCTGCCATAAATACCTTACAGTAAGATTACCAAAAGAAAGAATTGTAAACATCTGGTTTATTTTCAATATTTGTGCTGTTGGTCGACTTTTCTGCATTTCACTCATCTTGGACTATGAAATGATCTCAGCTAGTTTTCATTATTAAATAAAAGTCAATTGCACTTTTCTGTTCTCATTCACTAACAGCAATGTTACATTCAAGTTTCCACATTTTTGGGGAATATTTAAATTTTAATAAGAACCATCTTCACTGACATTAAAAATAAACCATGCAAATATTCTGTTCATGTTAGGATTTGAATTCTCCCTTCCCCCATTCTTTTTTGTTCTTTGAATCCCTCTCGCCCCCAAACTCCGGATTTGACACTGTCCTTTTTAATAACTACTCAGACTTGTGTTCAAGGTGAATATTTGCTGAATTTATGAGCTAATGGGAAATAGTTTAACTCAACAATTATTTCTGGTGATGTGTGTTTGATTGCTGCTGTGTGCTGTCTATTGTGCTTTCCTATGCCATATAATCTCTGGGCTTCACAACCAATAAAATGTTGTGATGAAGTTATGATTCTCCTTCATGACCAATCAGGGTAAAAAGTTCTACTTTTTTAAAAATCGCCTCTAGATTTTATAGTAACTATTAGATACAAGGTATGGAACTTAATTTTTATATGTTCGAGAACTTTAAAAGCTATCATGGAACTTTGTAGTCAAGGCAACACATAGCAACTATAAGGAAGCACATGATAAAACAGGCCTCAGGGTATCAATCATCAGTCACTACCTCTGAAATGTGACATGTGTCTTAGGACTGTTTTGTGCACTGTGTTTAGAGAGGTTTACTTTCTGCATTTGTCATTCATTTGCTTAATTCATCACTTTGTTCTCACTGTTAGGCTAAATCTACACAGACTATACCGCTGTAGCTGCACCACTGTAAGGTCTCTTGTGTAGCCACTCTACGCGGATGGGAGAGAGCTCTCCTGTTGACATAATTAAACCACTCCCCAATGAGCGGCGGGAACTATGTTGGAGGGAGACACTCTCCTGCCAACATCGCCCTGTCCACACCGATACTTTTGTCAGTGAAACTTGTTGTTCAGGGGGTGTTTTTTTCTCCATACCCGACTGACAAAAGTGCTAGTGTAGTAGCCTTAGATAAAGCTACTTCACTACAAAGTGCTGCAAGCTGTCCAGAAGTGCTTTTGAAATACTTAAAACATTGCTGTGCCAAAAGTAGCAAATAGTTAACAGATTTAGTTTCTGACCACGTCTCTAGAGCTGAACTGTGACCTGAAAAGAAAGGGGAGGGGTGGGTGTTCGTCTTTGCTTCATATGAGTATAAAGAATTCCTGAAAGAGTGTGTCTTATTGCTTTTTAAAGGGTTGGGTGTTCTGCTGTCTGTAATATCAGGCACATCAACCTTTGTCATATTTTGTTTTGTGAGGAGGACCCTCCTCTAAAGACAAGAGAGCATAGAAAGGGGGAAAAAATGGGGATTTGTCTTCTCTTGGGATGTATAAACATGACCTGAAGAAGTGTTGGTTTTGTGTTTGGTTTTTTCACATTAGAATTTCAGGTCCTGTCTTTCCTGGAAAAAAGTATGTAATGGGAGAACTAGTGAAATGGTGTTGTCACAAGAGTCAAGAGGGTGAAATTTCAATTGACAAGGGATGGGACTTATTGTTAGGCCGTTCAAAACTATTTGGGGTTTGTTTTTGTTAACACGCTTAACATTAGTGATCAGTTAACACATTGGAGAAGGGAGGCTTAGGTCAAAAATTGACTATACCTTCAATTAGCTATAAACATGCTCCAAGACCCCCAATAAGTCCATCACCAAAACCAGAGAAGACCAGACTGCCCTTTCTGATATTCCTAAGGTTTAAAAAAAAAAAAAAGGTAGAAAAATATCCCGCTCTTAAAACACAGCCAACCTTTCAGGCCTTCTTTATACATCAGAGAAGAACTCAAGTCCAGTCTTTTAAAAATCCTCTGTAGGGCTCCTTTCAAGTGTCTGACTAAACATTCTTCCCAGTGGGTTAAGTTTTAGTCTGGTTGGTTGTGATGTCATAGTCCCACTACCGTAATTCTTTACACAAGCCTCCCAGCAAGAGACCTGATGCTTCTAATGTACATAACTGAACAACAACTTGTACAAAACCAGGCATTCTTTACAGACCATAAAGTGGAGGGGCAGGTTTACAACCTCTGCTGTTGTAGGTCACCATTAAAATAGATGAATGAGTATTCCTTTATCATTCTCCCCAGTATCTGTCCCTTCTCTTCCAACTGAGAATGTGTGTAGTGGACTCCCCCAATGATGAGTGGGAAGTTCCTACCCTCAGTGGTTATCCAGGAGAGGTTTGATTCTGGCAAGTTGACCAAAATATACCATGGCAGCAGCATCTTCAAATTACAAAATCCTGTACTGTTCATAAACGTCAGTTTTTCCAGCCTGCTACACTCTGAAAGCTTTAAAGAGCTGTACTCACTACTCAGTGTGTCAACACTAGTAAATCTTGTGCATAGCTGTACCAGTGATAGCAACATTTATATTTTATGTATAATATTTATATGCATGCTTGCTAGTGTAGACCAAGCCCAGACCTTTGAAAGCCTGATGAGGTGCTGGAAATGCCTGAGCCAGTCCACATGAATGCCAACACCACTCCTAGCATGCTGGAAAACAGGCACAAAATAGCCTAGATGAAAAAAATTAGGATAAGATTAAAGTGATTAGCAATAGCTGGTGCCCAACTTGAGAAACCTTTAAGCAGCCTGATTTTTCAACTGAGCACCTGCTACAGTGTACAAGCAAAGAGTAGTATCCCTTTAAAGAGTTTGGGAGCCCTCTAGGGGTGCACACCGTGTTCTAGAATTTAGAAGCCACTAGATCAGAGGTGGGCAAAACTACGGCCTGCAGGCCACATCTGGTCTGCGGGACCGTCCTGCCCTGCCCTTGAGCTCCCAGCTAGGAAGGCCAGCCCCTGGCCCCTCCCCTGCTGTCTCCCCTCTCTCGCAGCCACGCCGCTTGCGCCCGCCCACCTCCCAGGCTTTCCAATAAGCCAGTCATGTTGCTCTGAGCGGCGTGGTAAGGGGGCGGGGAGCAGGGGTTGGTTAAGGGGCAGGATGTCCCAGGGGGCAGTCAGGGGATGGGGAGCGGGGGGGGGTTGGATAGGGAGTAGGGTCCCGGGAGGGGACGGGGAGCAGGGGGCGTTGGATGGGGCAGGGCTTTTCGGGGGGTGAGGGGCGGTCAGGGCATGGGGAACAGGGGACGTTGGATAGGGTGGGAGTCCTGGGGGGCCTGTCAGGGAGCGGGGGGTGTGGTCCCCAGGGGACGATTGGGGTGGGGCATCCCGGGAGGGGGAGGTCAGGGGACAAGGAGTGGGGGGGAGGGGTTGGATAGGTCAGGTGTTCTGAGGGGGGCAGTCAGGGGGCGAGGGCCAGGCTGTTTGGGGAGACACAGTCTTCCCTACCCAGCCCTCCATACATTTTTGCACTCCGATGCGGCCTTTGGGCCAAAAAGTTTGCCCACCCCCTGCACTAGATACTGCTGCTCTGGCTAGTATGTATGCAGCTAGGCCTTGCATGTTTGTGCATAGTTAGTAAACAGTTATTTCAGACCCAACTGTACTGGTGTTGTTTCTTCATATTATTTTTGTTATGACAAGAGCAAAATTCACAACAACCACCATCTCAAAAATCAGGCCCTTTTAAGGGGTCTCAGGTTGGCAATCCAAAAATAGACACACTGGGGTAAAAAAAAAAAGTCACTTTTGAAAATTTTGGCCTAGTTTGTTAATCTTTCACATCTCCAATCATGTCCCTCTCTTCTGAGCTCTCCCTAAAGCTTTCAGAGTAGCAGCCGTGTTAGTCTGTATTCGCAAAAAGAAAAGGAGTACTTGTGGCATCCGATGAAGTGAGCTGTAGCTCACGAAAGCTTATGCTCTAATAAATTTGTTAGTCTCTAAGGTGCCACAAGTACTCCTCTCCCTAAAGCTGTTAGCCTTGTGGCATTGAGGTGATAAGACCAGAACCCTAAGCACTAAAAATGGATCTCTGGAAGAGTCGGAGGCTATTTTGAATTGTATTGATCACCTGTGGTTGGTTAATGAATACAAAGTAATGCATGTTGGAAAACAATCCAATTATCCATACAAAATAAGGGGTTTAATTTAGTGGTTACCACTCAAGGAAGATCTCTGAGTCATTGTGGATAGTTCTCTGAAAACATCTGCTCAGTGTGCAGCTGCAGTCAAAAACAGCTAACAGAATGTTAGGAACCATTAGGAAAGAGATAGAAAATAAGACAGTAAATATCATAAAGCCACTGTATAAATCCATGGTACGCCCACACCTTGAATACTCCATGCAGTTCTGGTCACCACATCTCAAAGATATATTAGAATTTGAAAAGGTACAGAGAAGGGTAACAAAAATGATTAAAAAGAAAAGGAGTACTTGTGGCACCTTAGAGACTAACAAATTTATTAGAGCATAAGCTTTCGAGAGCTACAGCTCACTTCATCGGATGCATTTGGTGGAAAAAACAGAGGGGAGATTTATATACACACACACAGAGAACATGAAACAATGAGTTTATCATACACACTGTAAGGAGAGTGATCACTTAAGATAAGCCATCACCAGCAGCTGGGGGGGGAGGGAGGAAGGAGGAAAACCTTTCATGGTGACAAGCAAGGTAGGCTATTTCCAGCAGTTAACAAGAATATCTGAGGAACAGTGGGGGATGAGGTGGGGGGGAGAAATAACATGGGGAAATAGTTTTACTTTGTGAATGACTCATCCATTCCCAGTCTCTATTCAAGCCTAAATTAATTGTATCCAGTTTGCAAATTAATTCCAATTCAGCAGTCTCTCGTTGGAGTCTGTTTTTGAAGCTTTTTTGTTGAAGTATAGCCACTCTTAGGTCTGTGATCGAGTGACCGGAGAGATTGAAGTGTTCTCCAACTGGTTTTTGAATGTTATAATTCTTGACTTGATTTGTGTCCATTCATTCTTTTACGTAGAGACTGTCCAGTTTGGCCAATGTACATGGCAGAGGGGCATTGCTGGCACATGATGGCACATATCACATTGGTAGATGCGCAGGTGAACGAGCCTCTGATAGTGTGGCTGATGTGATTAGGCTCTATGATGGTATCCCAGAACACAGTGCCATCCACAGCCTCAGAAACAAATCTGACATCATAATCAAAAAGACTGACAAAGGAGGTGCTGTCGTCATCATGAATAGGTCGGAGTATAACAAGAGGCTACTAGGCAGCTCTCCAACACCACTTTCTACAAGCCATTACCCTCTGATCCCACTGAGAATTACCAAAAGAAACTACAGCATTTGCTCAAGAAACTCCCTGAAAAAGCACAAGAACAAATCCGCACAGACACACCCCTAAAACTCCAACCTGGGGTATTCTATCTGCTACCCAAGATCCATAAACCTGGAAATCCTGGATGCCCCATCATCTCAGGCATTGGCACCCTGACAGCAGGATTGTCTGGCTATGTAGACTCCCTCCTCAAGCCCTTCATTACCAGCACCCCCAGCTATCTTCGAGACACCACTGACTTCCTGAGGAAACTACAGTCCATTGGTGATCTTCCTAAAAACACCATCCTGGCCACTATGGATGTAGAAGCCCTCTACACCAACATTCCACACAAAGATGGACTACAAGCCGTCAGGAACAGTATCCCCGATAATGTCACGGCAAACCTGGTGGCTGAACTTTGTGACTTTGTCCTCACCCATAACTATTTCACATTTGGGGACAATGTATACCTTCAAATCAGCGGCACTGCGATGGGTACCCGCATGGCCCCACAGCATGCCAACATTTTTATGGCTGACTTAGAACAACGCTTCCTCAGCTCTCGTCCCCTAATGCCCCTACTCTACTTGCGCTACATTGATGACATCTTCATCATCTGGACCCATGGAAAAGAAGCCCTTGAGGAATTCCACCATGATTTCAACAATTTCCATCCCACCATCAACCTCAGCCTGGACCAGTCCACACAAGAGATCCACTTCCTGGACACAACGGTGCTAATAAGCGATGGTCACAAACACCACCTTCTATCGGAAAGCTACTGACCGCTATTCCTACCTACATGCCTCTAGCTTTCATCCAGATCATACCACTCGATCCATTGTCTACAGCCAAGCTCTGCGATATAACCGCATTTGCTCCAACCCCTCAGACAGAGACAAACACCTACAAGATCTCTATCATGCATTCCTACAACTACAATACCCACCTGCTGAAGTGAAGAAACAGATTGACAGAGCCAGAAGAGTACCCAGAAGTCACCTACTACAGGACAGGCCCAAAAAGAAAACAACAGAACGCCACTAGCCATCACCTTCAGCCCCCAACTAAAACCTCTCCAACGCATCATCAAGGATCTACAACCTATCCTGAAGGACGACCCATCACTCTCACAGATCTTGGGAGACAGGCCAGTCCTTGCTTACAGACAGCCCCCCAATCTGAAGCAAATACTCACCAGCAACCACAAACCACACAACACAACCATTAACCCAGGAACCTATCCTTGCAACAAAGCCCGTTGCCAACTCTGTGCCAGCAATGCCCCTCTGCCATGTACATTGGCCAAACTGGACAGTCTCTACGTAAAAGAATGAATGGACACAAATCAGACGTCAAGAATTAGAACATTCAAAAACCAGTTGGAGAACACTTCAATCTCTCTGGTCACTCGATTATAGACCTAAGAGTGGCTATCCTTCAACAAAAAAGCTTCAAAAACAGACTCCAATGAGAGACTGCTGAATTGGAATTAATTTGCAAACTGGATACAATTAACTTAGGCTTGAATAGAGACTGGGAATGGATGAGTCATTACACAAAGTAAAACTATTTCCCCATGTTATTTCTCCTCCCCCCCAGTCCACCCCCCACTGTTCCTCAGATATTCTTGTTAACTGCTGGAATTAGCCTACCTTGCTTGTCACCGTGAAAGGTTTTCCTCCTTTCCCCCCCTGCTGCTGGTGATGGCTTATCTTAAGTGATCACTCTCCTTACAGTGTGTATGATAAACCCATTGTTTCATGTTCTCTGTATGTGTATATAAATCTCCCCTCTGTTTTTTCCACCAAATGCATCTGATGAATTGAGCTGTAGCTCACGAAAGCTTATGCTCTAATAAATTTGTTAGTCTCTAAGGTGCCACAAGTACTCCTTTTCTTTTTGCGAATACAGACTAACACGACTGCTACTCTGAAACCTGTCAAAAATGATTAAGGATATGAAAAGCTTCCATATGAGGAGAGATTAAAAAGACGGACTGTTCATCTTGAAAATAAGACACAACTAAGGGGGGATATGATAGAAGTCTATGAAATCATGAATGGTGTGGAGAAAGTGAATAGGAAAGCATTATTTACCTCTTCACATAGCACAATAAAAAAGGGTCACCATGACATTAATAGGCTGTAGGTTTAAAAAACAAAAACAAGAGAAAGTACTTCTTCACAAAAACATGCAGTCAACCGTTGCCACGAGATGTTGCCAAGGCCAACAGTATAACTGGGTTCAAAAAAGAATTAGATAAGTTGATAGAGGATAGGTCCATCAATGGCTTTAGCCCCATGCTCTGGATGTCCCTAAGCCTCTGACTGCCAGGTGTTGAGACTGGACAACAGGGGACGGATCACTCAGTAATTGCCATGTTCTGATCATTTCTCTCTGAAGCATCTGGCATTGACCACTGTCAGAAGAGAGACTACTGGGTTAGATGGACCATTGGTTTCATCCAATATGGCCATTCTTAAGTGTCATGAGCACTATAGGAACAAAAGTTTTGAGAGAGACACTTAGCTGAATTCTGCTGCAAGCTGCAGGGTTTATCTATCATTTTTCATTCTTATTTCTTTCAAACCTATTTGTAATAAAGCTACTGCCCTGGAGTGGAAGAGCTCACCTGCACTGCAAAGCTTCATTGCAAGGCAGCAAATTGCACAGTATCTGAATACCAAACTTATCTAAGATTCATGGAATGGATTATACATATTGCATTGCTTTAAAAATGAAAGCTGGTGAAGAATTACTCTAATTTAAAACTCTAAGTGGGTTTGTACAGTGGAGGAGATTTAAAATTTAAACCTGTTTAAATATTGAAATGATTGGAGAGAAAAAATGCTTTTAGGAAATGGAATTCAATAGAAAAAAAAATCTCCATTCAAAGCAAAAATGCTCCTCCAAACAAGTTTTGCCTTAGGAACGAACCATAAAGGAAGGTATTTGCTAGTTTAACACCAGCGGGGGAAACATTAAAATCATGGTAACCTGAATGTGTTAATGCCCCACAGCAGGGATTAGCTCTGAATTAGGAATTCAAGACTATTTCTCCTGTAGGGGAAATAGCTGAGGCATTGCAGGCCCTATGGACTGTGGTAACTACTTGTTCTGTATGTCTACTATGGGCACGTATCAGGTACCAGATGAGTTACTATTGTTGTTGTTGTTGTTGAAGCACAGAACTAAATCACCACTTAGCACTCTGCCACAGATTCTGATACTTGTCCTCAGCATGAGCAGGATCTTAGTCTGCAACCTTACCTATTGAAATTTCCAATGACTAATTGCAGAGGAAGGTACTACATCAGCGTATCCGGGTCTGTCTTTCAGCTGCGAATTAGCTGGCCCAAACTGGGACCATACCTGTGAGGTATCTGATCTCATTTACCACATTACCACGGAAGTCTCATTTCACCTCCTTCACCATGTGTGAACATTATGGGGTTTTATTGGCACCATTTTACTGCTTGATAGTGCTGGAGAACACTCTTGCTATCCAAATGCCCAGCACACTTGGCTCTTAGATAAACATTCCAGCAGGATACATTTACTGACAGAACTGGAATATTTGCTGACCCTGTGCACAGACATTCATATATTGGTGAGGTCTGTTTGAAATCTATCAGAGCTCAGCCATTGGTTTTTGTCTCAGCGTTACACAAAGGGTTTTCTACACCACGTGCGTTGAAAACAAATATGTAATAAAACAGTCTGGTAAAATTAGCCAAACAGATGGTGGAAATCATACATGTGAGATGTATTGGTAAATGGATAGGTAAGGAGATGGGCATTTCAAAAGGCAGAGGAAAGAATAGTTGATTACAAGGATAGATAGCAAATGGAAGGTATTTCTTTTTATAATATGGGATAATATAAACAAAGCCTCTAATCCAGTTGACTGTAAATCCCGTTTCCTTAATTGGTTTAGAAACTGTGGGCTGTAATGTGAGACAGAGGGCTCTCAGCTGCTTTTCTTCTTGCTGCCTCAAATCACATTAAGTAGAAAACAATAGCAGAGCTGACAGCTCCCTGTCTGCAGGGGCACTTAAAACTAATCTGCTATTCAGACTAATACAATTATATGGGATTATAGGATTGCCACCGATACATAGATTAGGAAACTCCCAGAGGAGGAGAGGGCAGGTTGGGGTCTTGCCAAGGCAGGGGGGGAGGGGAAGTATACAAGGGTCCAGTTATTAAAAAACTGGAAACAAACCCCACAATGTTCAAGGTGTGTGCATCTCAGTGTAAAAACCCAACCCCAAACCCAGCCTCCTTGCTGCCCCCCGCCTTCCTAAAACCACATTCAGGTAGCGCTGAGGGAGTAAGGGGAGATTCTTGCAGGACTACTTTGCCTATTCCGTGCACAGAATTCTGGTCAAACGGAGGTCACACAGCGAGATGCTCATTTCAAGCTGTTCTCCCCAGGGGCTCCTATTTCACTGCACTACTTTGAGATTGAGGTGATACCTAGATCCATATTTCATACAGCAGCTAACTGGCCTTACTTTTCCCTAGTATTTGCACACACCTCACGCAAGTGTACCAAGCCTTTAATAAACAGGGGGGAGGGGAATTCTCTTGGGTGAGTTTTGAATGCCCATATATTCCACAGTTGCAAACACTGATCTTTTTTATAACATGCACACACGCACACGCACACGGTTGGCTCTATATGCCGAGAAAAGCTAATACAAAATTACATTAACAAAGCTGAACATTAGTGCTCACTGTGGACCTATCTATCCTGGGTACTAGTACACCCCCAATTACCACAGTAGCTGAGCACCTCATGTATTTATCCTCTCAACACCCCTGTCATATAAGGAAGTGCATTTTACAGATTACTAAGCGACTTGACCAAGTTCATACAGGAAGTCTGTGGCAAAGCAGGGAATTGAACTCATCTCTCCTAAATCCCAGACTAGCACTATATGGGGTGACCATATTTCCCAATGTGAAAACAAGACACTGAGGGGGGCTAGCCCGAGCCCTGCTCCCCGTGCCCGGGGCTGGCCTGAGCCACTCGCCCAAGCCCTGCTTGCCCCCAGCATGAGGCTGCCCTTGCCACTCACTCCCTACCCCCCAAAAGTGGGTATTTGTCCCATTTACTGATTTTTCCAAACAAAAACAAAAACAAAAAACCCCCAAAAACAAACAAAAAAACCCCTAACCAAACAAAAAAAAATTGGAACGGCCAGGATACAGGAAAAAAAGGACTGTCCCAGCCCAAAATGGGATGTAAGGTCACCCTAACTATAACTAATGGACCATCCTCTCTCTCCGCATTAGAACATACTGCTCTTCTACCTAACATATTTCACTTTTTTCCAAATGACAGTACAGTGGAGGTATTGTATTCCCATCCATTCTATTCCCAACCACAGTTCAAACACTAGAAATGTTTATTGATAACATACTACTTATAATTAGTATTATAGCAGTGACTAGAGGCCCCAGGGTGCTGGGCACTGCATATACACCTAGTTGGAGACAGGTCATGCCCTACAGGCAAAGGGTGGAAGTGGAACCAGAAGCACAGAGAAGATGCGGCTTGCCCAAGGGCACAGCAGAGCTGGGACTAGAAGCCGGGTATCTGGACTCATAGTTCAACAGCCTAACCAGTGGGCCATGCAGTTATAACAAGTGGCACTGGTTTCCTTCTTTAAACCTGAAATGATTTTCTAACCAAGTGATCATTGGCAGGGCCTCTGAAATGAGTACTAGACCTCATCTTAGCAGCCAGTGAATTTTTCTCTTCTGATTCAGATGGTGTTTATTATAATGGAGAGTCAGTTAGCCGTAATATAACGTGTTCAAACCCAGAGTTGCATAACAGAGCCAATGATTTCAATAGGGCTAGTTGTGCGAATAAGAATTGCTTATTGGAGTAAGGGTTCATAGGATCTGCCTCTCTCATTCTCACCTTGAGACTGAGGCGAAACTTGGCCTACATTTCATAGAGTAGTAAACGAATTCCAGCCAGGGTGTAAATTAGAGTAGCCATCAGTCTGCTCTAACTTGCAGCAGGCTTCGTGCCAGTCCCCAGCTGGCCAAAAGATCAGGGAAGCATGAAGTTTGCTTAAAGCCACCTTTGGCCCCCAGCACTACGCCGGTCTTACACAAACCCAGCTTGGCTGGACTAGGGGATCCGGTCCTATGAAACCAGTTACAGCTTGACAGGTTTCTAGAGGGTGGCCTCCCTTTGGCTAGTGCAATACACTCACAACAAGGGAGAGGTTGGGCTGGCTGACAATGTATCCCTTAGAGCACATAAAACATGAAAGGAGCGCTGGAGACAAGGTGGCCTGGCCTTTAGAAACATTAACACACTTGGCCAAATTCGACTGTCATTTATACCCTGGCTATACCCCAAGTGAAGTCAACGGGGCTAATGAAAGTGCAACTGAGCAGAGCTTCGTCCTGTGCCCTCATCTCTCTCTACCAGCTTACTGCAAAACTGAATGTGTGTTCAGTGACCTGAAACCCCTACAACACCAAGCACGAGTTAACTGAGTGACAGATTTGAATTTCCTTGGTCTTAGAACATTTTGTTCCACAAACTTAACAGTATTCTGAGAAACAACCCAGCTACAGTAAGCATCCAGGAATTAATGTAGGAGAGTGCAAAGCAGTGACTATGCCAGGCCACCCCCACAGAAAAGGTTACAGCGGAGAGAGTGCAGAAGACTGTCCAGGGAGGATCCTGAGAAGGAGTTTCATTAGGGGAAGGAGTGCAAGACATTCTGTGCAGCAGCTTGAATTCCATTTTTAATTATGGTCCCTGGGTCGGCATAGAAATTCAAGACTGTCCACTCCCCCAGAACTCACCCTGGATCTCCCACAGATGTCAAAGAGTAGAATCTGGCCTTGCTGTAAAAACCAAGCATTGTTATTTATCAGTAAGTCAGTATCTTATTCGTTGCATTCAACCTCCCTCATTCAGAAAATAATCCTTTAGGACCACTGCCCTGTGGTCTGGCCCTGTTCTGACCTGGGCTTCTCCTCCCTCCCCATCCTCCTTTCTCCGTTTCTTTCCCTCTTGCCCATTTTGTATGGGCTTTTTCACCCTGCACTTCCTTGCAGCAGGTCCCAATTCCCAGCCATTTCATCCATTAGAGTGATCAGCAACTAAAGCAGTTGGGCCAGGATATTAAAAAGGTATGTAGGCATTGCTGTGCTCAGCATTGTAACACCTAACTGATTTAGGGGCCCCAATCTCATTTTCAAAAGAGATTTAGGTGCATAGGAGCCTAAATCCAAATGGGGCTAGAGGAAGTAGAGATGAACATCTCTTCAATTTGACTTTGAGAATTTTCTCTTTTTAAAAATTGAATTAAAAGAGGTGAGAAATGGAGAGCATGAGGCTGGAACAGCTTGCTGGGGGTCTAATTCTATTGCAGATAAACGAAGATGGGCATAATGGAACTGACCGATGGTGTGCTCAGAATCTAGCATGTTTGTGTGTCATGGAGATCGTTCACCATCTGGTGAGGGTGAGGTGCAGGTGTGACCCAGCTTGCCAGAGGCAGTTAATAGACAGAATGGAGTAGTGCTGAGAGTGCAGTAGAATACATTTGAAAGTGGGACAAGTGACAAAGTGACTCCTTTTAACAAGCAGAAAGTATAGTATTAGGGATGAAGTAGGTAATGAGAGAGCTTTGCGGACTGAAGAATTCAGTGAGTGAGATGAAAGTTGCAGTCTGGAGAAAGGACAGGATTTGGGGGGAGTATGGGCAAGAAGAAATCCAGAGAAACCAAGGTACATATTGCGAAAACAGGACTATAAATGGGGAAGGAGTATGGCAGCAGACCCTGGGAAGGGAATGGCCCAGCAATAGAGGATGGACTATTCCATCCCTTTATCCCTTGGTCATACCCAAGGCAAGATGCTGCATCAGTTACAGCCAATGGCAAAGCCCCAGCGACTGGAGAGAGAAGAGGATCAGACCCTATGTGGGTAATTTGTCAGTGCCACAAGCATACTAACCTAATGCTCCACAATCTGCACAAGCTCCCTGGGGATTTCTAGGTGAAGTTTAAGGTGTTGGCATTGGCCTTTAAAGCCCTATAGATGTTAGGGCCTACCTGACAGACCATCTTTCCCCCAGGACCGAGTCTGAGGTCAGCAGAGGTGCTCAGACTGGAGCCCCATTGGCAAAAATGAGAGGGGAATTCTGGCCGGCAGAGTGTTCTCTAGGAGGGCCCCATGGCACTGGAATTCACTCCTCTACCTTAGTCTGAAATAGCTCAAATTCAATGACCTGTGGGTACAGCTAGTCAAAATTTTTTCCACAGAGTAGTTTTCCATTGGAAAAATGCGGTTTTGTCAAAACAGACACATTTCACGATAGGGAATAGATGTCAACAGGAAAAAACCCTCCAAATAATTTGGACTCATTTCAGTACCAAAATGTTTCATTTCAACTTTATTGAAATAAAACTTGCTTATTTTGATTAATATACAAGTCGGAACTAAATTAAAATAACATTGTATCAATTATATAAATAGTAATACCATACATTATTAAATATCATTTTATATTATCAAAATGGTTTGATAATTCCAAAAGATAAATTTTTCAGACTTTCCATTTCATGGCTATTTCAAAATTTTGGCTCTTTGTTTGGATTTGAAATGTTGGGAATTCCTACCTAATAGAAATTCTGGTTTCTTGCCAGCTCTACCGTCTGGGCTTATTGCACAGCAGAATCTTTCCCCCTCAGATATTTGAAAACATGGTAGGGAGAAAATCTCAATTGCAGAGATGGGATTTTATTCAATAGGGATGGGGATTTGTGGTGGGTTTTCATCCATTCTTGCATGCGTATTTTTTTCATGCCAAGGGTGACCAGAGCACTTGGGTGGACATCCATTGGCACATTTATGCATCACATGAATAAATATATAACTAAAAATATCCAGGTACCAGTACAGAGCAGTAGGATTCACAGTGGAGTAGAATACAACTATATGTGTGGGATCCAGAAAATAAGTGACGAGTTATAAGTAGGTTTCAGAGTAGCAGCCGTGTTAGTCTGTATTCGCAAAAAGAAAAGGAGTTCTTGTGGCACCTTAGAAACTAACAAATTTATTAGAGCATAAGCTTTCGTGAGCTACAGCTCACTTCATCGGATGCATTTGGTGGAAAAAACAGAGGAGAGACTTATATACACACACACAGAGAACATGAAACAATGGGTTTATCATACACACTGTAAGGAGAGTGATCACTTAAGATAAGCCATCACCCACAGCAGGGGGGGGAAAGGAGGAAAACCTTCCATGGCGACAAGCAAGGTAGGCTAATTCCAGCAGTTAACAAGAATATCTGAGGAACAGTGGGGGGTGGGGCGGGGGGGGAGAAATACCCTGGGGAAATAGTTTTACTTTGTGTAATGACTCATCCATTCCCAGTCTCTATTCAAGCCTAAGTTAATTGTATCCAGTTTGCAAATTAATTCCAATTCAGCAGTCTCTCGTTGGAGTCTGTTTTTGAAGCTTTTTTGTTGAAGTATAGCCACTCTTAGGTCTGTGATCGAGTGACCAGAGAGATTGAAGTGTTCTCCAACTGGTTTTTGAATGTTATAATTCTTGACGTCTGATTTGTGTCCATTCATTCTTTTACGTAGAGACTGTCCAGTTTGGCCAATGTACATGGCAGAGCGGCATTGCTGGCACATGATGGCATATATCACATTGGTAGATGCGCAGGTGAACGAGCTCGTTCATCATGTGCCAGCAATGCCCCTCTGCAGCAGCTAAATTTGTTGACATATACTATCTAGCTTTCTGTTTTTAAGTATGATTAATAGAAAAGGATTGGTTATGGGTTTGTTTTGTGTATTTATATGTGGGAGATTCAAAAATCTGTGGGGATCTAAAAAGTAAAAATGATTAAATATTGTTGTTCAGTAATTAGTAAGGCAATGCATTTAAAATCCAATAATAGGAAAAAATACAGTTTTGGAGCCCGATTTATATACATAGCTTTAGTCTTGGTTCTATATGGAGTGGCTGAGTATGTTTGTGGTTATGAAACCAACTGACTATCAACTGGAAGAGCAGAGGAGAAGATGTATGAAGAGAATGTAATTCAAATAGATATGGAGGGACAGAATTAGGGAAGGAGGAAGAGGACAAATTCATTTAATTTAGGCAATATTATGGACTAGGTATTACATGTCCAATGCATGACTAAACACTGGGTTTTAGACATGCAAGATTGTTTTCCAGCTATCACAGAATGAAGATATGCACAGAAAAACACTGCTAATATATGAAGGACAAGATTTTCAAGGGTGCATAGTCATTTTGAGGTGCCCCAGTTTTTGGGTGCTCCATTTCACATGCCTTCAAGGATTATGATCTTCAGAAAGTGCTGAGCACCTGCCCTCTGAAAATCAGGCCCTTGTTAAGCGTCTCAAAAGTTGGGCATTCAAAAAACTGAGGCACTCAGAATGGCTAGTCATGTCCGAAAGTCTCGTCCTGTAACTCTATATTGCATTTATTATTTTGTAAAATTCTGTGGGATCACTTTTCATCCTCAAAGATCCCATAGCATTTTACAAAATGCTCCATTTGCATGGAATTGCAAATGCAGTTTTGAAGGTAGAACTCATCAGCTGCATAGATGCGTACAGCAACGCTACACATTAGGGTAAGACAGGAAGTGAAGAATATTGTAACCAAGCCAACATGCCGGGGAAATTGGGGACACAGAATATAGATTTCCCAAAGTGGAAATTTACTCGAACAAACTCTGGTTATTTGCAAAAAGTGCAACAGGATTTTTAATGATCATAAATGGACTTTTGGACTGATCGGTTGTACGACTTACATCTCCAGCAGCCCAGCCCCTGCTTAACACCACATTGAGGCATATGGGAGTATTCACAGTGTGTCATCTGTATGAACAGTCAGATTGGTACCTTGTCAAGAGGTGTAAACTGGAGTGTGGGTGGAACTACAATTCTAGGCGAAACAAAAAAAGTCAAACATTTATCCTAGCCTGAGCCATTGCAGGAAGGCACTTTGGCATAAGCTTGTGTAGCGGATAACATTAGCTGGAACAACCGGATTCACTGATGTAACACCTCTACTGAGTTGGACTGGAAGATGGGATAGCTGAAGAACTCAGGGGGGCAGATTCCAAAGGGGGAGACTGGACCACAGGCATACAGCGGTTTTGGACACTGCAGAGAAATAAGCATATGATGCAGCATTCATGTTGTATCTCAGAAAGCAGAACTCAAAACACATGGGAGCCAAACTTTCCATACTGGAAAAAATAAATCCAAACCAACTCTACTTTTCAGGCAAAAGGCTTATTGAATGCAAACACATATCAAATGCCTTCCACTATATTTTAGTCTTGGAATCAACTAATTAACTGTTCTCCTGAATTGGTTAGCTGAATGGGGCAGCATACTCTTAAATGCATCTCTGTTCCTGGGTAAGGCCAGATGGATTAGTTTCATTAAAGTGAGACTGTCCTCAAATTCACCCCAATCCCAGAATGAAATTTGCTGATGTTTCAACCATGTGCCTTTAAGGATACTGCCTCATCACCCAGAAAGAAGGTGATGGAGCGGTCTTAGCATGTCCCTCCTTCCACCATCCAATAACCTGTGAATAGGGCCCACTCTCCTCTCTCTTCTCTGTCAACTTGTCCTCCCACTTTAACTTAGGAAGTTTCCAAGTTAGACTCTGAGCCTCTGAGCACCTCGCTGTTGATGCTCTGCACTTCTGGAGACCAACAAGTCCCACTGAAGTGAATGGAAGCTGCAGGTGCTCAGCACCTCTGAAAGTTAGGCCGCAAGCACAATTTGACTCACATCTTGTATGCTCAGGATGCACAATATTTAGGGCCTAACAGTATGGATACCAGAGATACTGGGCCTCATTGTTGCCACAACAACGGGGAGTAGAAAAGTCTTGAGAATCTAGCAAAAGAAAATTTCACATCCAAAATAAAGGGTGACGTTTCTATTGGAAAGTTATACTCTGGGCCGTGGCTATGTCATGGGCAGCCTGTGTCTTGCTGATCGTCTTCTCTGACCATAGCAGTCATGGACTTGACAGTCCAAGAGTAAGACTTATTGAAGCAAAGGAGTAAGCTCTCAATGGTTCAGCAGCTGTGGACCCCCCCGCCATCATCAGACATCAGAATGAGGACACATCTCATTGTGTTCAGAGTAAGAAGCAAGACCATTTCTTTTACAACACCTTGCGCACACAGACACACACACAGGTCTGAAGAGAGAAGAAAAGACAAGAAGGATCAAAAAAGTTTTCTTAGCACACCCTACAGAGGATGCAAGGAGGGTGTGGACAATATCCTCTCTGAATGGTTGTTTGATGTGTAATATTTTCCTAGTACTGAGATAGCATTCTATTATGCACTCGTTATCGTGGTGTCAAAGCCATCTAGTCCAAGAACAAAGCATATCAATACCTCCTCCCTCTTACACACTTAAGTAATATTAAAGCTGTTAAACTCAAATCAGGTCATCACAGTGTGCATCATGTAAAACAGTATTTAAAAACTTTTACAATCACACGGTGAACTGTAATTGTTCTGTTAAATTATAGTTTTGCAAGCTAATAGAATAGATTTTAAGGTCAAAGGGGACCATTATGACCATCTAATCTGACCTCCTGCATAACAAAAGTCATAGAATTTTATCCAGTGATTCCTGCATCTCTTCCAACAAGTTACAGTGAGCTAGAGTACATCTTTTAGAATGACATCCAATCCTGATTTAAAGACTCCAGCTGATGAGTTTACCACACCCCTTTGGCTACATCTACACCATGAGCTGGGGTGCGATTCCCTTGCTTGTCTATACAGATTCTTGTTAACTCTCATTAAGCTAGCTGTAACATGCTGCCGGGATTACCCAGAGTTATTGCCTCTCTGCCTCAGTAAGAGCGAGCTCTGCTGGCCATTAGACTGTGTGTCAACCCATTACTACACCAGCAAAGGTTCCCCTGATCCATACCTTGCCTAATGTGAACTTCAGCCCCCAAGCTAGTCAGAGAAGTTTCTCTGCAATGCACAGCCCCTACCAGAGTGCATCTACAGAAGATATTATGTTCACTGCTCTGTTAAAGAGTCAGTACATCACATCCTATGCACCTGGGGTAAATACACCCTTCCCATCAAACACAGAACTGAGTTAGTTTACAGTAAAAACAAAACAAGTTTATTAACAAAAGAGCCTCGATTAAGTGATACCAAGGGAAAGGTGATAAAGGCAGTGAGGGTTAAAAGCAAATAAAAGTGAAAAAAAACCCACACACAGAAGTCTAAAATTTAATCTAGCAAGATAAAGTCTTTGTTCAAGATGGTTCATTTCATCCCCAGTTCCTTTCCCAGGTCTTTACTGGCTAGGACCCATCACAGAGATCAAATCACTTGGTTTCCTTGTCTCCATAAGGTAAAGGATCAAGATGGAGTCTTTTTGTTCTGCATATCCCCCAAAGGGATGTCTTTGTGTTACAAGTCCAGAAGGTCTCCCAGGATTCAGTCTCCTTTCTAAAGTGCAGGTATCATGTTAATTTGCTGTCTCTCAAATTCAAGCTCAAGATACCCCGTGCTGGTTTAGCTTGATAGCTTTGTTTACGGCTAATACGTAAATTGAGGTAAACCTACATTCTCTTGTCTAGCACAGACCTGTTCGTCACCTTTACCTAGGCTAAGCTGTCTTTGTCTTGAAGATGTTCTAGTGACGTTAGACAGAGAAAGAGTTCTTCACTTCACATCTAACGTTAACACATGCACTTGCCAATGATTAATAATCATGTTTTATTAGCTTTCATATACCCTCCCAAGAGGCATATTTTGTGCCAATATTATTGCAGTAATGTGTGGGTTGTGGCTATAAGGGCTCCTAGGGTCATACTAACTCACTATAAATAGCAGTGTGGATTCAGGAGTCGCAGCAGTGGAGGCATGGCTCAGCCACGCCAAGTGTGGGTTTCTAATCAGCACAGCCGTACTTCCGCTGCCACGACCCATGCTATTGCAGCTACACTGTTATTTATACTCCTGCTAGCTTGATGAGCGCTAGCATGAGTATGCGAATGCAAGCAGGGGAAATCACACCCACAGGACGTAGCCTGGGTAATAAATTCCCATGGTTTATTACCCTCACTTAAAAAATTGCCTCTGATTTCCATTTTGAACTTTGTGGACTTCAGGTTCCAGCCATCAATGCTGCTTACATGCATGAACACTACATTACATATTTCCCCACAGAAAGCTACTCACAGACATGATGCATCACAATAGATTTATATTCCTTCTACATTAAATCTGGAACGCTATCGACTGGGGGTTTTGTGTGTGAGAGCGTGCTTGTTACAACCTTAGTACGAAGACTTAAAGCATTGGCACAACACAGCATAATGTTTCATTTGGAGCAATTTCAAATGACTCAATGTAAATGGCATATAGTATTCCAGATTTTGAGGAGTAAAAATATTATGTGCACTTCATCTGTTTGTTTAAAGAGGTTTTCTAATGAAGGCTGCACTTTGCTGAAGTGTGAAGAGGGAGATTGATCTAGGGGTGAGCGGAGTGTATTAATTGTTTGCTCCCAATCCCGGCTCTGCCATTGCAACTTGCTGCGTAACTGGGTGGCAGACATTTAACCCATCTGTAAATGGCTATGTATTAAAAAGGGCTTTGAGACTGTGTGTTCTGATTGCATCTCTACTCAGAGTGTTAGGATTCTCTCACTAGATTGACCAATGAGCAGCCAGCAACTTCTAGCAACAAAAGTGGGTGCCATGCACATTTGAAAATCTGGCCACTTCCTTTCGGTGCTGAGTTCTTTTTCAACCCAGATTTTAAATTATGTAGGGCAGGGAGTGTCCTATTTGCCTGTAAATCACCAGGCCCACATATGGTGTAATATATAAAAATATACATAATGTTTTGTGCTGTGCACAGGCCACGTACAGACCTACAACCTAATTTGTGTTTGTATAATTTATACCCAGTGTTTACCATATCCCATTTATTACTTGCATTCCACTGTATTTCAATAACCCCGATTAGGCCTCAGGCCTCTTCCACTATCAGCTAGCCTATTTTTGCTTTTAAGCGTTCTGCTATTGCACTATAGACATGTAGAGTTTTCATTCTTGGCAGGGTGCCTATTTGAAGTTACTCTTTTATCTGAAATCTTGCTGACGTTTTGGATTGAACCTTGAAGACTTAGCCAGTCTTTCTTCCAATGCAGAATTCCCCTAATGGTTATTTTGCTCTGTCATGTTACTGTAGGGTGACCAGATGTCCCGATTTTATAGGGACAGTCCCAGTTTTTGGGTCTTTTTCTTATATAGGCTCCTATTACCCCCCACCGCTGTCCCGATTTTTCACACTTGCTGTGTGGTTACCCTATGTTACTGACACTTCTAGCAGATATCACTGTCTCAGGAGATGGTTCCTCAGACCGTGGTGAATTTTCTTTACCTTCCATTTTAAAATAGTCCCCCACACCACCACAAAAAAAAGAATTCTTCTTTACCAGTGGTCAGGTTCTACTTTGGTCAAGGAGGACACCATCCTTTTGGAATATGCGGTGTTCTCCAGTAGGTTTCTTAGGGCTAGTCTATACTAGACTCACTGCAGTGGCACAGCTGTACAGATGTAGCTGTGCCACTGTAGCGCTGCTAGTGTGGATGCTCTATGCTGCCAGGAGAGAGGTCTCCTGTCAGCATAACTGCTCCAGCTCCTCGAGCCGTGGCAGATTTGTCAGCGGGAGAGCTTCTCCTGCAGATATAGCACTGTCCAGACTGGCGCTTAGGCCAGTGTAACTTATGTCACTGGGGGAAGGGGGGGGAAAGAAGGCTTTTCCACATCCTTGAGTGACTTAAGTTATAATGAAGTAAGTGCTAATGTATACAAGCCCTTAGTGCCAAATACATTTAAACACCACCTCTTTGCTCCATTTTCTCAATCATATATTGGAACCCAGTAGTTTCCTTAACAGGCCTATGTGAGGAAGAGAATCTTGAGTTCCTTCACTAAAAACTTCTTCCTACATTCATTTAAATGTAGCTTCCACAACATCTCAAATTTCTTTACCTCATTGGTGTGGATCACAACAGCAGGGTCCTCCCTGCACTGATTAGATTTTGTCTAGATGGCTCATGAGGGATGTTTCATTAGCACCTGGCGTTCAATCCACCAAATGAGCTCTCATGCTGGTCACACACCCAGCCATCAGCACGTATAGTGACAGAACCCTTTGGTACCATAGTTTGGCTGCATCTCACAACTGCAGTCCAGTCACCTGAAGGAACCTCCACAGTACATAGGCAATGATCGGCCTCGTTCTGCTGCTATCAGCAGGAAGTTCCGACAAATGCCTTCAATCTACCTCCCACCCATAAGATATTTATGAGTGAATTCTGGCATGGCACAGAGGCCCACACAAAAAACAGCGTTCAGGGAATTATTGCCTTGCTAATCTTCTTTCCTTCAACACTTGAGTATGTGGGAGTGCTTTTAGATCTCCTTCAATCAGAAGCCTTAATTAAGCAAGCCCAGACAAGGACCCTTCTAAGTCCTAACAACCTGAGCCCAATCAGGTAGCTATATAAATACACTCCCAACCAGCCAGCCAAAGCACCGATGGCAAGAATGCTTCAAATCAAAGGCCAAATTCTTACAACAGTGTAAATCCAGAAGGTGAGCGCCAAGTGGAGCCCATGGAGTAACTGGATTTACACCACTTCAATGGAGAGCACAATTTAGTCTCCACTTTATGACACTGTTGTCATTTAGCCTACCTGAGCCCCTCAAACTCAGTGATTGGGGAGAGGTGGAGCCAAGCAGTAAGGAGGGGAGGCATTTTAGGTGTGATGGCCCTGTTGGAATAAATCAAGGCTGAACAGTCAGATGTAACATTTTATGTATCATCAGTGTGGCAGACTTGTTTAATTCATAAGTGATACAACTGAATATTTTCCTGTCCCCCTTTCCTTTGATTCTTTATGGATAATGTGCTCCCAAGATACTCTAGGTATTATGACCCTCAGCAATATTTCTGCTTACAGACAAAAAACCAATGGTGAAAAAAAAGTTTTGTTTGCCCCGATATCTAAAAACCATCACAGGAAAGCTCTCCTCCTGAAAGACCTGGTTACTCATCTGAGACTGGCAAGTCCTAACGTGAATGCACTGGAGAGTACTAGATTCATAAGGAGAGGAGAGCACATTGAGAGTCTGAAGAGGGGTAATGTTCCCAAGAAGGATTTTCTTTACGCAGAAATGAATCAAGAACAAAGCGCTTCTATAATAGCAAACTATACACACCGAGCAGTGCCAGGCTGTTCATTAAAGGGTCAATCCTGCGGACACTCAGCACTCGGGCTTCATCCAGCAAGACTTAGTTTTAAGCACATAAGGCCCTGTTGAATAATCTACTTATGGCACTTATAGAGCCACTATTATCTAAAGCCCTTCAAAGTCTTAATGTATTTATCTTTACCACACCCCTGAGAGATCAAGTATCACTCTACGGAGGGGGAACACAAGGCACAGAGGGACTATAGAGACTTACCAAGGAGTCTGTGGCAGAATAGAGAATTGAGCCTAGGTCTCCCAGTTCCCAGGCTAGCACCCAAACCATCATGCCTCTGTAGCTCCTGATGCACCCTGACAGCAGAACTGACCTGTAAGCTGCACTGCAATATGTTGGGATATGACAGCCCAGCCATGATAGCTCCAGTACCAAAGGAGGGCAAAACTGCACCAGGCACCCAAAGGCCAGAACAGGGTATCATGCCCTATATATTGCATTTAAAAAAAAAAAGTATTTCCTTTGACCTGATTTAAGTCTGTGCCTTCCTGTTTCATCAAGAACTAACTTTCACTTTAGGACAGGATGAAATTCATTATCTCCTGTCTTCCCTATTAGTTTGCTGCTTTCAGTCCAAGTCATCCTAGTTCTTGGAATCCCATCCAGTATGGAATCTCTTCCCCCCCCCCCCACCATGCTTTTAATAATTTTGTTTGCTCCTCTCTGGATCTCTCTCCGCGATAGCCATTTAGAAATGAAGCAATCAGAAATGAACTCAGTACTTAAGCTGTAACATCAGTTGATGTAATCCCATTTTAATATATGCCACATTCTTCTCTCTCCCACTCTTTAATACAGACTAACATGTTAGTTGTCTTTTTTTTTTTTAAACAAACACACCAGTGCTTCACATTGAGTTGACATCTTCATTGGAATCTTTTTTCCAGGGAAGTTACAACTCCTATCAAAACCCATCAGCGTGTGAGAGTCATTTAAGCTGTTCTTTCCAAAGTGCATTTCTCAATACTGAATTTCATCTGCCATCATGTTGCCCAATTTGTTTGCTTTGGGAGGTCCTTTGAGTCCCTTGCCATCTTTTTTGTCCTTTTTTTTCCCCCCAGTTCTTGACTTCACTGGATGTCTCTATGCTAGTTTTAGTCTCCTAAAGTTTCCCAGCAGTGTATATCAGGGAAAGTGTGGGCCCCTTACTGAATGAGGGAGGCAAGCTAGTGACAGAGGATGTGGAAAAAGCTAATGTACTCAATGCTTTTTTTGCCTCTGTTTTCACTAACAAAGTCAGCTCCCAGACTGCTGTGCCGGGCATCACAAAATGGGGAAGAGATGGCCAGCCCTCTGTAGAGATAGAGGTGGTTAGGGACTATTTAGAAAAGCTGGACGTGCACAAGTCCATGGGGCCGGACGAATTGCATCCGAGAGTGCTGAGGGAATTGGCGGCTGTGATTGCAGAGCCCTTGGCCATTATCTTTGAAAACTCGTGGCGAACGGGGGAAGTCCCGGATGACTGGAAAAAGGCTAATGTAGTGCCCATCTTTAAAAAAGGGAAGAAGGAGGATCCTGGGAACTACAGGCCGGTCAGCCTCACCTCAGTCCCTGGAAAAATCATGGAGCAGGTCCTCAAAGAATCAATCCTGAAGCACTTAGAGGAGAGGAAAGTGATCAGGAACAGTCAGCATGGATTCACCAAGGGAAGGTCATGCCTGACTAATCTAATCGCCTTTTATGATGAGATTACTGGTTCTGTGGATGAAGGGAAAGCAGTGGATGTATTGTTTCTTGACTTTAGCAAAGCTTTTGACACGGTCTCCCACAGCATTCTTGTCAGCAAGTTAAGGAAGTATGGGCTGGATGAATGCACTATAAGGTGGGTAGAAAGCTGGCTAGATTGTCGGGCTCAACGGGTAGTGATCAATGGCTCCATGTCTAGTTGGCAGCCGGTGTCAAGTGGAGTGCCCCAGGGGTCGGTCCTGGGGCCCGTTTTGTTCAATATCTTCATAAATGATCTGGAGGATGGTGTGGATTGCACTCTCAGCAAATTTGCGGACGATACTAAACTGGGAGGAGTGGTAGATACGCTGGAGGGGAGGGATAGGATACAGAAGGACCTAGACAAATTGGAAGATTGGGCCAAAAGAAATCTAATGAGGTTCAATAAGGATAAGTGCAGGGTCCTGCACTTAGGATGGAAGAATCCAATGCACCGCTACAGACTAGGGACCGAATGGCTCGGCAGCAGTTCTGCGGAAAAGGACCTAGGGGTGACAGTGGACGAGAAGCTGGATATGAGTCAGCAGTGTGCCCTTGTTGCCAAGAAGGCCAATGGCATTTTGGGATGTATAAGTAGGGGCATAGCGAGCAGATCGAGGGACGTGATCGTTCCCCTCTATTCGACACTGGTGAGGCCTCATCTGGAGTACTGTGTCCAGTTTTGGGCCCCACACTACAAGAAGGATGTGGATAAATTGGAAAGAGTACAGCGAAGGGCAACAAAAATGATTAGGGGTCTAGAGCACATGACTTATGAGGAGAGGCTGAGGGAGCTGGGATTGTTTAGTCTGCAGAAGAGAAGAATGAGGGGGGATTTGATAGCTGCTTTCAACTACCTGAAAGGGGGTTTCAAAGACGATGGCTCTAGACTGTTCTCAATGGTAGCAGATGACAGAACGAGGAGTAATGGTCTCAAGTTGCAATGGGGGAGGTTTAGATTGGATATTAGGAAAAACTTTTTCACTAAGAGGGTGGTGAAACACTGGAATGCGTTACCTAGGGAGGTGGTAGAATCTCCTTCCTTAGAGGTTTTTAAGGTCAGGCTTGACAAAGCCCTGGCTAGGATGATTTAACTGGGACTTGGTCCTGCTTTGAGCAGGGGGTTGGACTAGATGACCTTCTGGGGTCCCTTCCAACCCTGATATTCTATGATTCTATGATTCTATGACCACAGGGCTTGTACCCTGGTCCTCAGGGCTCTTAAGAGCTAGGCTGTCCCAAGCTGCCAACCACTGATGTGATAACAGCTGCTAGACTAGTAGTTGAACTCTAACATAAGACTCTAGTCTTAGGATATGACTGGCGGAGCCCTGGGGGTCCTGCTCAGTCCTCAGCCTTTATTTAAAGCACAGAAACAGCAAATTGTCCATGCAACAGGGTTCTCCCTATTCAGGGCTGCTGCCCCTGCAATACCTGCTCCTACTGCCTGCTGCTGATCTCCTGGGAACCTGATCCTGCCTGCCTCCCGACTCTCACTTTACCTTCTAGCCTCTCTTGGACTCTGACCTCCCGATATCTGACCCAGCTGACCCAACTCCTGCTCTGAACACTAGGTCAGACTGCCCACGTCCTGGTCGTGACACAGAGATAGGTGCTCTAGTATAGATAGGGCTCCAGGAGGTTTAGACGCTGTGTCATCTAACTGTGCTCAGAGTAGATCTGGATGATACAATGCTTAAAATGCTATTCCTTGTCTGAAGACCTGTCTGCACTAGGACTTTGATTACTGCTGAAGCAAAACCAGTGGCAGCAACTGTGGGAAATGTTAAGGGAAAAAAATCCTAATATAGATACGTCCACTGTGTCTAATCATTAACCACCGGGAGACACGCTTAATAAGCGACAGGAAAGAAAACATTCTTGCAGAATGCCAGTGTTAGTCTAAAACTACAGCAAAGGGCTGCATGACCCAGTGGATAGGGCAGTGAGTTCTCTTTCTGACTCTACTGGGTGACCTCAGGCCACTCACTTCCCTCCCCTGAGCTTGTTTCCTCCTCCCACACCCTTTGTCCATCTGTCTGTCTAAATTGTAAACTCTTCAGGGCCTAGCATAATAAGGCCTCAATCTTGGCTTGGCCCTCTAGGTGCTACTGTAACACAATTCATAGATAATATAAAGTATTAACACTGAATTCATAGATACCAACAGAATAGGCACCCAGGAGTCATTCCTCTTTGTGTAGTAATTCTTAATTAAAAGTAGAAGAGCTACTCTGTCTTTGAACTACAGCAATAAAGCCATTGTATACCTTCACTACCACAAAGTGGCTCGTGCTTTAGGGAACATTCATTGCTAGTTTTTCAACTGGGTACCCCCCCCAAAAATGTCCAAGCCCAGACACTAGAGGAAAAGTTGCATCAGTGAACCAGATAGAGAGGCTAGACCCTTTAATTAGAATTAATGGTTTGGTCCTTGGATAACCCCAAACCAAAGCCTAGAAACCAGACTTTCCTGAATTCCTACCCTATTTGATACAGCCATGTCTCCAATTCTAATGAAGGCCCGGTTCCCCCAGTAGCTGGTTAATATCAGGAGAGACATTCAACTAGTAGGGATATTGTAGCAGAGGAAAAACCTCCCTCAAAACTAACACCAGACTAAGCCTGTATCCACCAATACCTCTGATGTGCATGGATGCTGTGCCAAGCAGGCTAGTATGAAAAGCAGCAGAAAAGTTGTTAATGAAAAAAAGCATCTAAGCTCAAAAGCTTTCTAAGATCCATTATACCTCTGAACTGTTAATAAGAGGATTGTAGATCCTGATTACAGTCCCCACTTATGGACCCAGCCATAGCTTCTTGCTGAAAGGTGAGAAAACAGCTTTAATGGAACAAAGGAAGTGTGCAATCCCCCATGCAAAGATTCTGATCTAATAATTCAAGTCTTACTGCATAGTCCTAACAAAATCCCACTAATTCTGAGTCTGGAGGTGCTGGCTGTAATATACTCAAACAAGAAAGATAAAACTACTTACACAGTGTGTTTCAGGGTTTAGTGGAATAGGATGTTTGTATGTTCTTTTTCCCCCCAACAAACTGCAAACTGGCAAAATTGCCCCACGTTACAAGATTTTGCTTCATGTCCAAAGGTTCATGTCCACCAAAGGTGTCACTCTTGGGGATGTGAAGCAACTCCTGGATTGCTGGATGCAATAAAAAACAAACCTAGTTTTTGCAGTGTGAAAGCCCTCCCCCAGTATATGGATTTCAGGGCTTCCCTGGTGGACAAACCAGATACATTTTATATAGTATGTAGCCTGTCGCTCAGCTTTGCTATTTTGCTCATAACGGAGGCCACCTGATGGTTATTCAAAGTGGCTCTGCAATATATTCTTTGATCTGTGAAGACTTACTCGATGGAAGAAGGATATATAGTTGTCCATATAGGATAACTAGGTCAGTTATGACCTTGGAAGTTACACTTTAGTGTTTAATTCACCCAGACTGGCAATGAGACCCTGGAAAACTGGACACTGGTTACAAAAAGATTCACTTCAAAAGCAGCGGCCCTCAACCTGGCAGACTAAGGCGCTGCTTCATCAGGGAACTAGACTCCCAGAGAGACAGTCTCACATGTTGATGCAACACCAAAACCCAAATATTGTATTGCTTGTTTTAAGGTGCTGAGGATCCATTTGACTGGTTACAAACCACATTCTCTCCCAGAAGGAATGAGAGGGCAGATGTTTCTCCTCTCTTCTCAGCTACTTGGACAAATGAGAGCTGTAAACCAGCATTACACTGCACTGCAGCTACATTTGCTGCCTGCAAGAGCCACTATTATTTTTAGAATATTTATATTGCAGTAGAACCCACAGGTCCCAGATGAGATTGGGGCCTTCTGCGCCATGTACAGTACAAGCATACGTTCAGACAGAGTCCTTGCCCCCGCTGGCCTGAGGCTGCTGACAGCAGTTGCTTGCACATGCTATGGAAATAATGAATTTCCCCTCCAGCACTCCTGTGAGATAGGGAAGCATTAGCTCCATTTTACAGATGGAAAAACTGAGGAAGGAAGTTTTCAGAGGGTCTGAGTACCGAAGCTCAGAAGGATTCATAGATTCATAGATACTAAGGTCAGAAGGGACCACTTTGATCATCTAGTCCGACCTCCTGCACAGCGCAGGCCACAGAATGTCACCCACCACTCCTATGAAAAACCTCACCCATGTCTGAGCTATTGAAGTCCTCAAATCATGGTTCAAAACTTCAAGGAGCAGAGAAGCCTCCCTCCAGTCAACCTTGCCCCATGCTACAGAGGAAGGCAAAAAAACCTCCAGGGCCTCTCCAATCTGCCCTGGAGGAAAACTCCCTCCCGACCCCAAACATGGCAATCAGCCAAACCCTGAGCACATGGGCAAGATTCACCAGCCAGATACCCAGGAAAGAGTTTTCTATAGTAAATCAGATCCCATCCATCTAATATCCCATCTCAGGGGATTTGGCCTATTTACCCTGAATATTTAAAGATCAATTACTTACCAAAATCCCATTATCCCATCATACCATCTCCTCCATAAACTTATCGAGTAGAATCTTAAAACCAGATAGATCTTTTGCCCCCACTGCTTCTCTTGGAAGGCTATTCCAAAACTTTACTCCTCTGATGGTTAAAAACCTTCGTCTGATTTCAAGTCTAAACTTCCTGGTGGCCAGTTTATACCCATTTGTTCTTGTGTCCACATTGGTGCTGAGCTGAAATAATTCCTCTCCCTCTCCTATATTTATCCCTCTGATATATTTATAGAGAGCAATCATATCTCCCCTCAACCTTCTTTTAGTTAGGCTAAACAAGCCCAGCTCCTTAAGTCTCCTTTCATAAGACAAGTTTTCCATTCCTCGGATCATCCTAGTAGCCCTTCTCTGTACCTGCTCCAGTTTGAATTCATCCTTTTTAAATATGGGAGACCAGAACTGCACACAGTATTCTAGGTGAGGTCTCACCAGTGCCTTGTATAACGGTACTAAAACCTCCTTATCCCTACTGGAAATACCTCTCCTGATGCATCCCAAAACCGCATTAGCTTTTTTCACAGCCATATCACATTGGCAGCTCATAGTCATCCTATGATCAACCAATACTCCAAGGTCCTTCTCCTCTTCTGTTACTTCTAATTGATGCGTCCCCAACTTATAACTAAAATTCTTGTTATTAATTCCTAAATGCATAACCTTACACTTCTCACTATTAAATTTCATCCTATTACTATTACTCCAGTTTACAAGGTCATCCAGATCCTCCTGTATAATATCCCGATCCTTCTCCGAATTGGCAATACCTCCCAGCTTTGTATCATCTGTAGACTTTATTAGCACACTCCCACTTTTTGTGCCAAGGTCAGTAACAAAAAGATTAAATAAGATTGGTCCCCAAACCGATCCCTGAGGAACTCCACTGGTAACCTCCCTCCAACCTGACAGTTCGCCTTTCAGTAGGACCCGTTGCAGTCTCCCCTTTAACCAATTCCTTATCCACCTTCTGATGTTCATATTGATCCCCATCTTCTCCAATTTAACTAATAATTCCCCATGTGGCACGGTATCAAATGCCTTACTGAAATCTAGGTAAATTAGATCCACTGCATTTCCTTTATCTAAAAAATCTGTTACTTTTTCAAAAAAGGAGATTAGGTTGGTTTGGCACGATCTACCTTTTGTAAAACCATGTTGTATTTTGTCCCATTTACCATTGACTTCAATGTCCTTAACTAATTTCTCCTTCAAAATTTTTTCCAGGACCTTGCATACTACAGATGTCAAACTAACTGGCCTGTAGTTACCCGGATCACTTTTTTTTCCTTTCTTAAAAATAGGAACTATATTAGCAATTCTCCAATCATTCGGTACTATTCCTGAGTTTACAGATTCATTAAAAATTCTTGCTAATGGGCTTGCAATTTCAGGTGCCAATTCCTTTAATATTCTTGGATCAAGATTATCTGGGCCCCCCGATTTAGTCCCATTAAGCTGTTTCAGTTTCGCTTCTACCTCTGATATGGTAATATCTACCTCCATATCCTCATTCCCATTTGTCATGCTACCATTATCCCCAAGATCCTCTTTAGCCTTATTAAAGACTGAGGCAAAGTATTTGTTTAGATATTGGGCCATGCCTAGATTATCTTTAACCTCCGCTCCATCCTCAGTGTTAAGCGGCCCCACTTCTTCCTTCTTAGTTTTCTTCTTATTTATATGGCTATAGAACCTTTTACTATTGGTTTTAATTCCCTTTGCAAGGTCCAACTCTACTCGACTTTTAGCCTCTCTGACTTTATCCCTACATCTTCTGACCTCAATTAGGTAGCTTTCCTTGCTGATCCCTCCCATCTTCCACTCCCTGTATGCTTTCTGCTTCTTCATAATCACCTCTCTAAGATGCTTGCTCATCCAGCTTGGTCTACAACTCCTTCCTATGAATTTTTTCCCCTTTCTTGGGATACAGGCTTCCGATAGCTTCTGCAGTTTTGATTTAAAGTAATCCCAGGCCTTCAGATTGCAGCTGAAATTCTGGATATTTATCCCTTCTTAAGCATTCAATCCTTAAGTGGATTTGCCCCAGGTCACCCTAGACGATGGAGGCAAGGCTAGGAACTGAACTCTGGTTTCCTGTATTCCATTCTTGGGCCTTAACCACAAGATCATCCTTCTTCTCTGAGGAAGAAATTGATATGAATAAGTGGTAATGATTTGTGCATGCAAACCCACCACTCAACCTCACCAGTCTGAAAAATTGCTTGGTAGCAGATCTAAAGTTATAGCGTAAGAATCAGTAATTCAGCCGCAGGATAGCTGGAGCTGTAATGATAAAGGCTTCTTGCTTGACATGATATACCACCCTTTCAGAGAGGGTCAACTAAATACCAGCTTGCATTATAGACCTCACAAAGCATCTCAACTTCACTTGGAACAACCAACTCCCCACCTACAAAGGGGTTAGAGGTCACAGTATTAAAGTGAACAAGGTCAGTGTTAATTAACAATTTAACAATCACAGAGCAAGTGCTTCCTCAGACACTGTACAACACCATCTTAATTGGCCAAAGATACAGCTCACAGTTATTGTGACAGTAATTAACAATTATATATATGCGAACAAAAGGCTAAACTTCCAGAAAAGCCAAAGTTTTCACAAGTGGCATCTGATTTTGGATCCCTCAGTTTAACTTGATTTAAACAGACTTGGGTCTGATTTTTACCGGAGATGAGCTTCTGCAGCTCTGATTGATGTCAGCTGCAGTTTTAAGTGCATGGCCCCTGTGAAAGTCTGGCTCAAGCTGGGCACCTAGAAATCAGTGACGCCTGCGAAAGTGTTTGGCACACAGTGTTTAGTGTATGCTCTATCTAAATGCCCACTCTTATCCTTCCAGCATTCTGACATGCAGCTGGCAGGACCAGCACAGATCCAGGAGTTGTAGAACCTTGTTGGGCTAAAAACCCAAGGAGAACCCACAACCTTGTGGGGGGGAAAGAAAATGTAGGTCTTCAACCTCCAAACAGCAAGTAGCTCCTTTGATCTCTGCATCTCCTGCTTCTGATCTGACAAGTATTAAAAATGCCAAGCCCACACACCCTCCATCAGTGATTAATGTGCTATGGTCTTTCCGAAAGCTTATAGAGCTCTCCCTCCAGGCCACAACATTTGATAAAGAAATGAATCTTTGCGATTAATAATTCCCTGGGCTGAGTTTTTGTTTAATAACTATTCTGTCAGTGATCGATCTGAAGGGCTAGGGTGTGTGTATGCGTGTACATATGGGGAGGAGGGATGGGAGTAATTTGATTGTGGCCAGGAGATTTGGCAGGCTGGCATTACAAAGCAGCTCTTTAGTGGTGGCTGGAAAACCAGCGTGACAAATCGCTCCCTTCTTTACTTCCCGCATCCCCTCTTCACAACTGAGCTATCTGATTAGGCTCAAACCAGCCAATCAGAGAATATGATTTGGAAAATATTTCCTCCTTGACATTCAAGAGAACAATTCCTTATCCGGGGAAAATTACATTTAAAAATAAATGGAAAAGCATCAATCAGCTAGGAAAATATATTCTGGTTTTTGGATCTCTTGAGGCAAAGTGATTTTTTTTATTATTTTTATTTAAATAAGATTGAAGGCTGTGGCTTGATTTTTTTTCCCTGAGATACTCAAAAGATAGCACTATAACATTTGCATATAAACCATTACCTTTCCTCTCTATAGATAGAGTATTTTTCATAAAGCCAAACCTTGAATATTTACAGACACATTGAGATGCACTGGCAGATATCTGTTAGTGGAGACAGATACACCACATAGTAACAGAAATTACAAGGTCTATTCTGTGGTGATTTGTATGTATGTGTATATATACAAAAATACAGTCAGTTTCATTTTCAGCTGAAATTTTTTAAAGCTGTGAAGCTTCATCAAATGTTAAGAAAGCTACACATTAAACTATCTCACACTGCGTCGGATTCACTCCCCTGCTTGCTTGGGCCAGATTTATAAGGAGAATTAGCAGTCAGGGTATTAACAGGGTAATTTTCTCCCACAAAAGAGTTGTAAACATGCCCGTATGCAGAGGTGGTGCTAGCTCATTGGTGACCCTTTACAGGGATATTTTGGCCCCCCTTCTGTACCCCTCACTCACCCCATAAAATACTTGCATTATTTCCACAAACCAAAACAAAACATACACCAACACAACACATACTTATTCCCTTGTTAAAAAGCCCATGTTAAATATGGTTGTTAGTAGTTGGGAGGTATTACTAAAGTGGGTCCCCCCACCCGAGCCTCTTGGGGCCATAAGCAATTGCTTTGTCTGCTTATGCCTAGGACCATCAGCCCTATAGGTCTCACCCTGTTTGCAAACTACAGAACAACACGCAGAGAGATCAGGAAGTGACTCCATTAGAGACACTGTAGCATCTACAGGCCACCACTAAGATCAGGACCCCATTTTGCCGGGTTCAGTATGTGTATAGTTAGAGACAATCCCTGCCCCAAAGAACTTAGACGAGGGATGGGGAAGAAAGACTTGCTCAACCTCACATAGCAGAACCAAGTTTTCTGACTCCTAGTCCTGCACTCTGTCCAGTAAAGCGCACTGCCTTTGCCAATCTGAAATACTGGGACAATGACACATTCAGCAAAATATTTAAATGAGATCCCACAAATGGATTTCAAAGATGCTTTCATATTCTTTAGCAGACTATGAATCTAAAGCACGGGTAAATAACCTACTGAATGAAACGTGCCATTTCTAGACTATCACAGAATTCCTTATAGCAATTTTTCCTAATGGGACATCATAGCCCATAGTGTTTTATTTCTGCACAAAGCTACTGCAGTCCTACAAGCATTACCCTGCCCCATAATTCACTTCAGAGTGCTGGAATACAGGCTTTGCCATATCATTATATGAAGATAAAGTACAGGAGCTGCTCTGAATTACATTTCCTTTTACTGATTTTTTTTTAAAGTATTTGCTTCCCATACATAAATTGTTGCTATTGTATAAAGATTCACTAAGGCACCTCGCTGACAATTTTCCCTTTTTTCCCCTCATTTCTCTGAATTAATAACAAAATGCAAATCAGCTGCAGCATTTCTTCCTCCACTTAACAAAATACTTGACTAGCAGAACATTTAAAGATATGCAGAACGTATTAATGGAACTTAAGCGCCCTTTTGAGCAAATAGGTTTTTGTTTTCCTGCTACCCACACCCTAGATGGGTCATGTGGTAACAGTGCAGGAAAAGGCCTACCTCATACTTTAAAGGCAGCCATCTGATCACAATATTTCCCCTCCCCCACCCCCTTCCCTTCATCTTTGGCAGGCAAGAACAAAACCTATTCCACAACATGAAGAAAAATGACCAGCCATCTCTTTCCCTAACCACTTGTTAAAGATCCACAGTTCAATATCTGGTTTCAGAGTAGCAGCCATGTTAGTCTGTATTCGCAAAAAGAAAAGGAGTACTTGTGGCACCTTAGAGACTAACAAATTTATTAGAGCATAAGCTTTCGTGAGCTGTGAGCTGTAGCTCATGAAAGCTTATGCTCTAATAAATTTGTTAGTCTCTAAGGTGCCACAAGTACTCCTTTTCTTAGTTCAATATCTGATTGCCTAGATAAATCCAGGTGCTATTGTCAAGGCTGAATGTCAAACCTCTCAGTAACAAAGGCTATGGGTCTATTCAATTCTCCAGCCAACAAGACACTTGTACAGCAGCTTTAGCCCAACTGCAGTTGCTACCAACTAGTGACCATTGCTTATTAAGTCAGGACTAAATGTGATTTTCAAGAGCACGTTAATTTTTCCTAGTTTGCCTAATTAAAACAATCATCTACAACTGGATTTCTAGTTTGTCTGTTGAATTGCTCAATTAGCCCTTTTTATCTTTGGTCAGATGATAGTTGTGTTTGAAAAAACCCAAAGTTTCTCTTTCGCACTTTCGAGGGTGGTTTTGTGGAAATGGAAGCTCTGGGGTCCTGGGAAGAAAAGTGATTATCTGAGCCATTGAAACATTCCTGCTGCTCCCAGGGATGTCTGAAACCCACAGGCACACTACTCCAAAAGTTGCTTTCCCAAGCAAAATGCTCCTACTTGCCCCTCAGCTTTTGGATCCAAGCATATTTGTGATAACTGGTAGCCACAAGGGGGAGGAGGGGAAGAGCTCTGAAATCGCTCCATTGATGTCTTCCTGCTCCTGGGGAAGACTGATGATGTTTTCTCCCAAACATGTTGTCTGAGGTTTATCATCATCATCCCTGCCTGGCCTCCGAAGCATTTCTCATTGGAGGACATTCAGATCCTCTAGTTCTTTCATTTGAGAACTGTGGCCAATTTCAGCAGCACTTTGTGACTGTCCTTGATTTGAATCCATTGCTAAGTTCCTCCAGCTGTGAGACTGGGGAAGGTCTGATTGTTGCTGGGGTGTCCCAGCAAGACCAGACAAGTAGTAATAGCTTTTCTTGCTTGCTCAGGATATGCAAAAACTAGAAACCAGTGCAGAATCTTCAGTACTGACTACACAATAGCTGGTTTCCTGTTGGAATCCAAAGTGCCCAACAAGAAAGAAATAGCAAAGAAAGAGCAAGACATTCTTCCCCAGTACACCCCATTTTAAAACATGTTTACTTTGGGCAGGGTCTGAACCTTTTTCCAGTAATTAGGGAAGGAATACTGCAACAAGCTCCAGGAAATTCAGCATTGCCAAGTAGTAGCTGCCAAAATACATCATACTAGCACGTGCGAGTGCCAAAAGCCATCACTGGGTGGCAGGAGAGTACAGTTCAAGAAGTGGCTTGCATCCCAGGCTCCTAACTTGCTCCTGCCTCATTTTACAATTGTCCATTTACTAGCAAACAAACACCATGGAAACTTTAGGCTTTCCCCCGATTTGGTGGGGCAGAAGGGCAAGCTGAAAGATCCCATTGGGTCACCTTGCAGCTTCAAGGGAACATTAAAAAAAACATGCATGGTCTGGTCAAGTCTCTGTGGCAGCACACAGGAGAGGTGCCAAATCACTTTTAATTTTGGGGGGGTTAAAGTAAAAACAAAAACCCCTTGAAGAGAAAGTCTGACTGGACTATTTCCAGGCAGCTAATCTTGTGTGTAATTTTAGAACAGAGCAGACTGTTATGCACACACATTGGCAGGCACATCTTGCGCAGAGTCTCCCTACCGCAACATGAAAACAACCATGGAGTTAGGAGTCCTTCTACCCTTGAAAAAACAACAGCAAAGCTCCCATTAGGGATCAGCCCACAGCCCTAAGGGCAGAACACCCCCAGCCATCCATCGTCCGTCCCCAGTGAAAAAAAATATTCTTTCCATCCTATGTATACGTGTTTGTGACACAAAGGAGGCGGATGGGGAAGGGGCTGTCCCTCTCCTCGGAGTCTGCTAATACTCCTGCACAGCAGAGCAGGTCTGCCCTTCTTTGCTCAGGTGCAGTGCTGCAGTCTGGTCACCTCATTCCCTTCCCAGCCCACAGTGATTCAGACCAAGTGTCGGCAGACCATTCAAAGGCCTGTCTGAATGCATGAAATCCTAATCTCATTAGATTTCTCATTTGCAGGGTAACACTGTCACGGTGCTATGCACCACTGCCGCAGATTAGCAGGTTTGCCAGAACACTGCTCCACTAATGAGTTAATCCAAATAACGCTCAAATCCCAAATCAGATTTAAAGCAATCTAGACAGAGGACCCACTGAGGATGGGGGCAGAGGGGACTGGGACTGTTCTGACTAAAGTAGCTGTCAATTAAGTGTGGGGGCTGGGGGTATTAAGAAGGCTCAAGCATACAATTCCTTTGTTTCTCAATAAGACAGGCTCAGTTGAACTCGGAGTTTTTCCTGTTTCCATGTGTGGCCCATCTCTCTCACGGCACATTTGGGAATAATATGCAACAACATATACATCTGTATATAGCGTCAGCCTTTGCCTTATGAGAAAACAATTTCTGTAGCTATAATCAGCAGCGAATACTGCTTCTGTCTCCATCATTTAATCTTCAGTACTTAGAGTCTCAGCACTTCAGAGCTGAAAACTGGATTCCACTGAGGAAGCTGGAGATGATGGGATGATTGTGGTTTGTTAGTTTGCCACTGATCCAACATGCTTTAAAAAAAAAAGGGGGGGTGTGAATGCTTGGTATACTGGGGTAGGGGGTGAAGGAGAGCCATGGGTTTATGATTAAGTCTACAGAGCCAGCATCCCAGAAGAGTGAGCTGTATTTTATTCCACCTCATGCATAGTCAACAAATTTGCCAGTCAGCTAAGTTTTAAATTCCTAAATATTTCCTTTTGCTGTTGATGGATGCAGCAGAAAGAACAGTTTGATTTTCAGATTCTGGATTCAGCTAAGCAGCACTATTGCCAAACTCTGATTGCGACTTGTACAGAGAGCCAATCTGATACAGAAGTCATCGGGGGGGGGGGAGTCTATGGAGTAAGAAGGGTCCTGTTTACAGAAGCATTTCTGATACTCTTTCTTGGCTTCTCACTCACTCCTTGGCCTTCCAACTGTGACCAAATGTGGTATCGGCTGAATATCTGATCCTGTAGGTCTACCAGGGGACTAAAGTCCTGAGCCAAAGCTGAGCAAAGTCGCTGGGGTGGTCTCGCTATAGATTTGAATCAGGACCTAAATATCATCCCGGCACAGAGATGGATTAGGTCTTTCTCCAGCTCCACGGTCCAAAGCAAACCTCTTAACTAACAGTAATAAGCAAAACGCAGAATGTCAGAAGCTTCACATTTGTTTACTGCATATTTGACTCAGTTACCTTGTCTTGCTGAAATTTTTTCTTTAAAGGAAACTAATATGCTGTCATGTTTTGCACACCGAATAAGCCTTCCAGTGCACTCCCTCTTTTCTACAGATAACAAATGGATCCCAATCTAGGAAGAGCGAAACATTAAACTTCCCTCCTTACTAACTTTCTAAAGCGGCATTTGCCAGTCACCCTGCAATATGTTTTTGTACAACCCCCCCACCCTCTCTTGGAGACAGCCACCAGCAGTCCTCTCTCTCCTCCGTGCTAACAAGGTACTAATAACAATAGTAATCACAGGTTTCAGAGTAGCAGCCGTGTTAGTCTGTATTCGCAAAAAGAAAAGGAGGACTTGTGGCACCTTAGAGACTAACACATTTATTTGAGCATAAGCTTTCGTGAGCTACAGCTCACTTCATCCGATGCATTCGGTATTTTCCACCGAATGCATCCAATGCATTCGGTATTTTCCACCGAATGCATCGGATGAAGTGAGCTGTAGCTCACGAAAGCTTATGCGCAAATAAATTTGTTAGTCTCTAAGGTGCCACAAGTCCTCCTTTTCTTTTTGCGAATAGTAATCACAGTCTGCCTGCTCAGCCCACTCCAGGAGCATGGCAGCAAAGGGATGATCATTTCTCATTGTGAATTATGACAGAGGCACCTCACCTCACCCCTGGAATAAAGCAGCACCTGCCAATCCTGCTAAAATGGCAAGGAGAGAAATGAAAGCCCTGCCGGAGCTGATCCAATTCCCCGCTGACTCCAATTACCAAGACAGGGAATTTTACAATTGCTCCCCCCTCCCCAACTCCTCTGTCTAACAACTGCTCCTGCAGGCTGCAGACTTTGGCTGGTTCTTTCTTTGTGTGCCTACTGCCACTGAGTGGATTGGCTTCCTAATGAGTCCTGACACTAATGGTACAGTGAGACAGTGCAATTAAATATCCCCTCTCATTCGGAACAAACCTGGCAGGAAGTGACCCCAGACTTCACACCCTTCCACCCCCAAAGAATTCAGTTATAGTGCTGCACCAGCAGGGCCAGCTGGTGCACGCTTCCCCCTTGAACCCCCGCTTCACTTCCCCTTCCCATTGCACAGGTGGCTGGAAATAAAGCTTTCTGGCCTGACCCATGGCTGGTTGGTGAGGATATTCCGGTTCCTCTCGAATCCAGAGGAGCCTGGGCATGCCCTGCAGGTTTGGAAATGTGCACTGGCAGCCATCAAAAAAAGGCATTTTAATTCCTGCATTTGAGGGTTCTAACGTACAGTTGTTTTCTATTAGGTGCTTAACAATGTGTGTAACTGAAGCCGCTTTCAGGGGGAAGAAGCATGCACTTCTGTAATTTCCACATTGATTGTAGTACAGGTGTAAGAAACTGGAGCTACTTATTGAACTGTGAGCTAATTATAGTAAGAAACAGATGTAGCCTGTTAATGAGGAGGCAGCATCTATGAGAAACAGTTAGTGAGGAGTAATTGGGCCTTTATTTCCTGAGATAGATGGCTTACAAAAGATGTGCTCACAGCCAGGACCCCCACTGCTACAACATCTGAGCATTTGTCAATTTGCCTTTACAAGACCCCTGTGAAATAGGGACATATTAGCCCCATTTTACAGCTGGGAAATGGAGGCACATGCAGATTAACTGACCTGCCCAAGGGAATTGGTAGCAGAGCTGGGAAATTGACCTAGATCCCCTGATTGCCAGTCCAGTGCCTCAACCACAAGGCTATTCTTCAGCCCATGCTGGTGGCTCAGAACCCAGCCTCTCATGTATCATTTAATCTCTCACTCCTTTACTATAGCACAACAGGTAGAATCTCCTGGTTCTATTAACCTTACTGTTCCGTCGGTTTCCCTGCAGGAGTCTTTGAGTCTCCTGCTTCACAGCTGTTTGTCATCAGGCCAGCAGTTTCCTCCCCTTCCCTTCCCTCTCTCCAGATAATAAGAAATCCCTGCTGCTCTCAGCTGTTTATCAGGTGGAGTACCCCCTGCCTTCTCTGCCCACATTCTGCAATTCTCTCCAGGACAGCATTGTCCGTATGCTACTCTGGGGGTGCCGGGTGCATGAGTGAGCTCTCTAATTGGCATATTTATGAATTATAAAGTTACAAGGGCAGTTCACATTTAAATAAATAAATAAATAAATAAAAGAAGATTAAGTTTCTCCCAGGTGTCACCAACTGGTGTGAGTAGTGGTGTTACAATAGAGGTCATTTCAGTCCAGTGTGTCCTATTTTCCTGCTAAATATGGTTAAAAACCCACAAAGGGTTTAAAATGAAAACAAGGGGTTTTTTTAAATGAAATTAATCATTCTTTTACTTGTTTACCAAAGAGCTCAGATGCACATTACACATCTTGTGGCATTTTTAGAGACAAAGCAGCTTCATAACAAAATAAACAGGTGTTCCCATTCTATGCCCAACAGCACAAAATGTACAATTCTGGCCAAAAAAAAAAAAAAGGAGTAATTTAAAGTGGCTCAGGGCACTTCTAGCTGGTGTTCTAGCCCTTTTTTCTCCCCCAAGCTTATAAAGTATTATTTACTGTGGCATTCAATTAAGAACAAGAGCTTGCTATAGCAACCATAGCAATAAGAGGTACCATTCAAACACTGCTTCTGAGACACAGGCTTTTAAGCACCTGTTCAAAAAACACTTGTTGATAAGCCTGTGGCACTGGTGAGCATTTTATCTGAATTATAAAGGAGGAAGTTGTGCACTAAATGAATTCCATATCACTTGATTGGTTTGTGTCTTTCCCCGGCTTTAATTTTTCAAAATTAGCACATTTTTATTGGAAAGCACAAAAACCAAGGCAATTTATTTGGCCAAGGACTACAAGAACATAAAATTTGCAAGTTCTCCTTTCTGCCACCATGTGGCAGCAAAAGTTCCTTTCCTCACTGCATCAATGTCTTCATAGAGATTCCAGCTGTGACTTAGTGATTAGTCATTCTGGGGACCCTCTCTCATTCTGCATCTGCCAGCTGTCAATAAGGGACTCCAGGGAGAATTACAGATGATTTCTGTAAAATTACAAGGGGCAGCAGAAGGGAGGATTTGATTTGTTTTTCTTTTCCTTTCTCTAGAAGAGTTATGGATGCCTACTATTTGCTCCCCGACTGTTATTTCTCCAATCTCCTTTCACCTCCCAAAAATCACTAGTCCCCTTGTCTTCATACTTACTCTTTCACTCCCTTCCCTTTCTCCTGCTCCCGTCATAGCTACTGAACCATGTCATTTTTCAAAAGGAAGAGTTTTTCTTCTTGTTCTTGCTCCAGAGCCAGAACTCTCTTGAAATAGCTTCACAGACACAAAGGTAAAGAAAATCATTTCCATCTTGAGGCAGATGATGGGTGTTATCAGGCCCCCTGTGGGAGAGTCTCCTGCATCTTTTCATTACAAGCCAACAGTTTTCCTCCACATGTTCCAACTTCTCTTCCCTATGCAACTCCCACAGGTATGTTACAATAATCTCATGGTGGAGAGAATCTTCTAGGACTCTGTGCCACTCTGAATGGATGTTTCCAAACTAGGAACACCCTGGAACTAGCAGCTGGGATTAACCACAACCAGCTAACACAGATTTAAACTAGTGCTGTCAAGCGATTAAAAAAAATTAATTGTGATTAATCGCACTGTTAAACAATAATAGAATCCCATTTATTTAAATATTTTGCATGTTTTCTACATTTTCAAATATATTGATTTCAATTACAATACAGAACACAAAGCATACAGTGTTCACTTTATATTTATTTATTACAAATATTTGTACTGTAAAAAGAGAAATAGTATTTTTCAATTCACCTAATACAAGTACTGTAGTGCAATCGCTTTATCATGAAAGTTGAACTTACAAATGTAGACTTATGTACAAAAAAATAAGTGCATTCAAAAATAAAACAATGTAAAACTTTAGAGCTACACGTCCACTCAGTCCTACTTCAGCCAATCACTCAAACAAGTGTCACAATCAATATATTTATGTGCCAGATGCACTAAAGTTTCACATGTCCCTTCATGCTTCAACCACCATTCCAGAGGACATGCTTCCATGCTGATGATGGGTTCTGCTCAATAACAATCCAAAGCAAAGCAGACTGATGCATGTTCATTTTCATCATCTGAGTCAGATACCACAAGCAGAAGGCTGATTTTATTCTTTTGGTGGTTCCGGTTCTGTAGTTTCTGCATCTGAGTGAAAGCATGCTCCACACCTCGTCCCTCTCAGATTTTGGACAGCACTTCAGATTCTTAAACCTTGGGTCGAGTGCTGTAGCTATTTTTAGAAATTTCACATTGATACCTTCTTTGCGTTTTGTCCAATCTGCTGTGGAAGTGGTCTTAAAATGAACAAGATGTGCAGAGTCATCATCCAAGACTGCTATAACATGAAAGATATGGCAGAATGCAGGTAAAACAGAACAGGAGACATACAATTCTCTCCCAAGGGGTTCAGTCACAAATTTAATTAATGCATTTTTTTGTAAACGAGCATCATCATGGAAGCATGTCCTCTGGAATGGTGGCTGAAGCCTGACGGGGCATATGAACGTTTAGCATATCTGGCACATAAATACCTTGCAACGCTGGCTACAGAAATGCCATGTGAATGCCTGTTCTCACTTTCAGGTGACATTGTAAATAAGAAGCAGGCAGCAGTATCTCCTGTAAATGTAAACAAACTTGTTTGTCTTAGGAATTGGCTGAACAAGAAGTAGGACTGAGTGGACTTGTAGACTCTAAAGTTTTACACTGTTTTATTACTTTCACAATAAAGAAATTGCACTTCAGTACTTGTATGAGGTAAATTGAAAAAATTGTATTTCTGTTTATCATTTTACAGTGCAAATATTTGTAATAAAAATAATATAAAGTGAGCACTATACACTTTGTATTCTGTGTTGTAATAGAAATCAGTATATTTGAAAAAGCAGAAAACATCCAAAAATATTTAATAAATTTCAATTGGTATTTTATTGTTTAACAGCACAATTAATCATGATTAACTTTTTGAGTTAATCACGCGAGTTAACTGCGATTAATTGACAGCCCTAATTTAAACATTCTTGTCTTTGGTTAGACTAGATGCTAAATGATGCTAAAACGTGTATTAAAACATTTTACCGAGCATTTTCAAATGCTCATTTTAGACAAACCCACTAGAAGGTTTATGAGTCGTCATTTCCCTACCTACTTCCCCTAGTGGTTGAGTGCATCTCCTCAGTTGTATATCTTGCCCCTGCTAATCCAATATTCAACTTCATCAGTATTCAAGTTCCTCAGTCTTTCATCTACTGCATAGTCACTGAATTCAGGTTGGCAGAGTTCAAAGAAGGATTAGAAATGGTGGTCATTGCATCCTAATTACTTATATCCTTCGCTTGCAAATGTTCTTCATTTCCTTGTCAAATTGTGTTGATGTCAGAAAACTGCAGCATTGCCCTGCAGAGGTGGCTGCATTTCAATCATAGAAGATTAGGGTTGGAAGAGACCTCAGGCGGTCACCTAGTCCAACCCCCTGCTCAAAGCAGGACCAACCCCAACTAAATCATCCCAGCCAAGGCTTTGTCAAGCCAGGCCTTAAAACCTTCTAAGGATGGAGATTCCACCACCTCCCTAGGTGACCCATTCCAATGCTGGGTGTCCTTTGTATAGGCCGTTTGTATAGCAACATTAATTCCAAAGCGATTTACAAGCCTATGACATCATTCTTGTCTCCTTAAGGCTGCCAGCAGACAAACTAAATTCCACGTACATTTAGTAAGGTGGACTCAAAGCAATGCTTTTGTTTTAGCTCTGTGAAAGATCACAGAATCATAGAATATCAGGGTTGGAAGGGACCTTAGGAAATCATCTAGTCCAACCCCCTGCTCAAAAAGCAGATATGCTTTTTCTTAGGAGATCTAGTTCCTATCAACACCTTCTGCAGTCATGGCCCATGACACCTTTAACAACAAGAGAGTTTCTGCTATTGGGATGTTGTCGTTTTGAGCTATTGTTTAGGAAACACCAGCAGACCCACCCACCGCCCTCTCTAAAAGGGGATACAGTAGACTGGCCATCTCACCCCTGGCCAGCCATTGACTTCAGCAACCAGTAGGAATACCTACAAAAAGCAAATTTCGGGCCCTCACCCCCACTTAGTGCTCCCACTAACCCCAGACCTCTCTCATTTTGCCTGGAAAGCTCAAACGACAGTCCCTGATTGGACTGATTTCAATCTTCTTTAAAAAGCCTTGGATGACTAAGTGAAATGATGTTGCACCAATTGTTTTAATTAAAAGAACACCATTTTCTCCTCAAATAGAATTACACCCCAGGTAGCCACAACACCAGCTCTCGGTGCTGACAAGTAAACCAACAGGTAGCCAGTTTGCCAGTTACCCAAGTATTACATCCAGCTTCTTCAACACATTTTCAGCTGGAGTCTATTGCATTCACCCAGGCGTTTGTAGCCCAATTTATTAATGATTCTCTTAATGCAACAGCTACAAATGTCACTATATCATTTCAAAAGATGTGAAGCTTATACATTCTGGCAGAACACCCCCCCCCCAAAATGCAGCATAGGGCTCATCAATTAGCAGGAAAAGCGGTTTCGCTCAGCTCCAAGATGTGCATTGGTTTTCTAGGAGGGTGACTCCTGCAGCTTTGCACTGCATATTTTAAAGCTTACGTTTTAAAAAGTCCCACATTGCTACATATTTTAAATACTTTGTCCCAACATGGTCTGATTATTGTTAAGTAGGGAGTTGCTGCCAATAAAGTTTCTGCACACTGTACTTCATAAAGGTCTGGAGGATGAACAGAGGAAAAGCCTCCTGCTGTTCCAACTCACAGCTAAGAAACCACAAAGCCACAAGCAAGGCCCAGTGTCAGCATAGGTGCTGCAGCACCCCCGGCTCCATTAGCTACAGGGTTTACAGTTTGGGTCAATACCTCTCAGCACTCCCACTATAAAAATTGTTCCAGCGCCCCTGAGTGTCAGTGCACTAAGCTCCCTTCTAGTCATCTGTCTAAAAGGGCCCTATTCAGCAGAGATTTAGGGCCTTATTTCTGAGATAGAGAACCTGCAGCTCCCATTGACTTCAATGACTAGTGAGTTCTCAGTCCCCGAAAGATAAGCCCTGAATTTCTGCAGGAGTTGGCCATTAAAGTCTGCAGGATTCTCCAAGCTAGGAACCGATGGGGGGGAAAAACACTAAATTCCCTTTTGCTCCTCAGTCAGATCTTTTTCTGTACCATGAAGTGCTATGGCTTATGAAGACACCTCCCACCCACATGCTCAAGCCTGGAAGGTAGCTCTGGTAGGGGGTGTGCTAATATCTGGGCTGTGTATTCCTGGATATATGTAGACTCTCAAAAGCTGACTGACAACTGCCCATCCTGACTCCTCCACCTGTCAGTTCTCAGCTGTCTGAGTGCGGGCACAAAAAATCCCCGGCTCCTCATAATATTCTCACACTGACTGAGCTGAGACACAAACATGCCCTGGGTAGGAGTCTGAACTTTCCTCATCTCTATTTTCTGTTCCCACCCTCACCTACCCCACTAACACTGCTCAGATCAGCTCTTTAGGGCCAAGAGCAAGGTAGAGGGAAAACCCTATATAAAACAACAGGGCCAACAGAGATGTGACACTGAAGGCTACCTATAAGGAAAGTGAATTGGAGTGGCCACTCTGGACACCAAAATGATGGGGAAGGCCACAGGCTTTTGAGTCCTGAGCACTTTTGCTCAATATTTTAAACCTTTATCAGAAGCCCACAGCAGACTCCACAGCAAGCCAAGCGTGAATGAAACTGGAAGTTCAAGACTGATTTTGGAGGCTAGCTGTGTAAGTCTCAGAGATGGCACTATCTAGCCAGAGACAGCAGCAAGCAGAGCCGAGTGGCCCCCTTTAAAGCTCAGACCAGAGCAGCCCCACCACTGGCAGTAACTATTGGGTGGCTGGAGGAAACTTAAGGAACACAAGCTACTCCCTCAAAGAAGTTTTGTTTGAAATTTTATACCAGGCTCAGCCTAGGTTTGTTAGAGGCAGCATGTCCCACCCAGTGATCCTCTGGCTTTGGGAAGTGTGTGTTAAAGTGTCTGGACAAGAGGCAAGATATCATAGATTCATAGATACTAAGGTCAGAAGGGACCACTCTGATCATCTAGTACGACCTCCTGCACAGCGCAGGCCACAGAATGTCACCCACCCACTCCTATGAAAAATCTCACCCATGTCTGAGCTACTGAAGTCCTCAAATTATGGTTCAAAACTTCAAGGAGCAGAGAAGCCTCCCTCCAGTCAACCATGCCCCATGCTACAGAGGAAGGCAAAAAAACCTCCAGGGCCTCTCCAATCTGCCCTGGAGGAAAACTCCCTCCCGACCCTAAACATGGCAATCAGCCAAACCCTGAGCACAAGGGCAAGATTCACCAGCCAGATACCCAGGAAAGAGTTTTCTATAGTAAATCAGATCCCATCCATCTAATATCCCATCTCAGGGGATTTGGCCTATTTACCCTGAATATTTAAAGATCAATTACTTACCAAAATCCCATTATCCCATCATACCATCTCCTCCATAAACTTATCGAGTAGAATCTTAAAACCAGATAGATCTTTTGCCCCCACTGCTTCTCTTGGAAGGCTATTCCAAAACTTTACTCCTCTGATGGTTAAAAACCTTCGTCTGATTTCAAGTCTAAACTTCCTGGTGGCCAGTTTATACCCATTTGTTCTTGTGTCCACATTGGTGCTGAGCTTAAATAATTCCTCTCCCTCTCCTATATTTATCCCTCTGATATATTTATAGAGAGCAATCATATCTCCCCTCAACCTTCTTTTAGTTAGGCTAAACAAGCCAAGCTCCTTAAGTCTCCTTTCATAAGACAAGTTTTCCATTCCTCGGATCATCCTAGTAGCCCTTCTCTGTACCTGCTCCAGTTTGAATTCATCCTTTTTAAACATGGGAGACCAGAACTGCACACAGTATTCCAAGTGAGGTCTCACCAGTGCCTTGTATAACGGTACTAAAACCTCCTTATCCCTACTGGAAATACCTCTCCTGATGCATCCCAAAACCGCATTAGCTTTTTTCACAGCCATATCACATTGGCAGCTCATAGTCATCCTATGATCAACCAATACTCCAAGGTCCTTCTCCTCTTCCGTTACTTCTAATTGATGCGTCCCCAACTTATAACTAAAATTCTTGTTATTAATCCCTAAATGCATAACCTTACACTTCTCACTATTAAATTTCATCCTATTACTATTACTCCAGTTTACAAGGTCATCCAGATCCTCCTGGATCAGTTTCACCAGTTTAACTTTGCCCATCTCTAACTATGATGTTGTCACAAGCATTTATTTTTGGGGTGCAAAGATCAGTCCAGTAATTCTGATGCTTATTCCCCCCCCACCGCAGTGGTGTTTTGTGCCATAGTTTTTCCTCTTGGAAGTCTTCCTGGGGAAAGCCAGCTCTAATGCTGGATTTAGAGATAATGCTATGTCTCTATGAATTGTCATGTTCTGCAGCAAACTTTGCCTTCAAACAGCCACAACAAAACAACAAATCCACCCCTTAATTTTCTACACTCTATTTTCCTAATTAGGTGGGTGGGAGAACAAATGTCCACATGCATAAAGTAGGTGGGCACATGCTAGATAAATCCCATACTCCAATACTTGGCATGGAAACATGCAGCCATTATGCCTTCTAAATGTCAGGGAACTAGCTCCAACTCTGAGAGGTGCCAGACACCTGCTCCCATTACTCCCAGCTTTGCCTTCTGCTGTTGTATCTTTCACTCACAGGCCTTGCTGTAATTTCACTCTGCACAATCTGAGCCTTAAAATTAGGGTTCTGAGTGGTGTTCAGAACCCTGCCTCCTATCTTCTGTACATTATGAAAAAACTCAAACCTGGAGTGGCAGAACCCAAAGTAGGAATCACACCCATTGGTATGTTTGTGCCATCGTGGGCACTAACACCCCTCAGTACTGACTCTGCATACCAGGAAGCCGCATGGTTTAAGATCTGGAGGCATTTGAAAAGCCTTAGCTATAGCACACGGAGTAAGCAACTAACGCTTAAATGGAAGCGTGACACTGGTAAACCAAGTGCCAGCTCTGGCCAAGGTGGAAGGCATTAGCTAAGAACTGACAAACTCATAGCGTAAACCAAACCAGCTCACATATATGTTACCTATTTTGAACAAAACTATAAGTCTTGTAAGAATGTATGTAGTGTTTAGACTCTATGGAATGCTTGTAAGTTGATGCATGCATTAATCTCACTTGTAATGTCTGTATTCTCTGCTACACATTTCCTTATAAGTTTTGCTTTATATCTTTGAAAATATGTTTGCTCTGAACTTGTGAACCCAGACACGGGAATTGTCTTCCCCTTGCCCATCCAGGAGGACTATCAAAAATGAAGTGGGCCATCATAAGGCAAAAGCTTTGTTAATTGCCCCATCCACCCAGGGATAAGTACAGGCAGGAGACCTCATCCCATTGGTTTAAATGCTAGAGAGGGAAATAAAAATAGTGATCATGAATATTTATCATCTATTTGCAGTTTAAATTCTCTCAGGGCAAGAAACACTAAAATAAAGTAGAGATCCTTGGGGTCAACCAGGTTTGCCCTGAAAGACATTTTGAATGGCCAGATCATGACAACTTTATCACTTTTAGGATTTAGATTGTAGCTCATTTGTATGTACATGCTCGCTTGAACCTATAAATAACTCATTTCTTTTCTCTAGTTAAAGCAACTTAATAGTTGATTACAGGATTAGCTACAGGCACTCTGTTTGGTGTAAGATCTAGGGTACCAATTGACCTAGGATAAGTGACAAGTCTCTTAGGACAGGAAGCAACCTGAATATTGGGTGATTTTTGGTGTAAGTGACCATTTATCAAAGTCCAGCTTGCCTAGGAGCCAAGACAAACTGGAGAGTCTATGGGGACTGTGTGTAACTCCATGCTAAGACTGTTATAATGATTCAGGAGTTCACATTTGCTACTGAGTTGGTGAAATCTAATTATAGAACATACCACCAGTTTGGGGTGTCTGCCTTCTTTCTGACAGCCTGCGCTGAGATAGGTACTCATGGTCAGGAGCCACCCTAGACAGCATGACAGGAAGCTTCTCTAGAACACATCTAGAGATTTTTGTCAACAGCAAGACTATATCAGAGAGGTAGAGGCACCCAAATCATCCTTTGAATACAGGGGATGAAATCTCCCCTCTGACAGGTCAACACATTGAGGATGAGCAAGGAATCAGGGCTGTCAAGGGGAAAGAGGGACCTGATGGAAGACCATAGGCTGGCTCCACACAAGTGAGCGAATCTTGTCCCAGCTGCCTGAGTGCTGGGGTCCTCGGCTAAGGCAGGTGCCGGATGGTTTCCTGCACAGGAGAGGTGTGCTTTCTCCTGCCCACCATGAAGGGGTCTCTGCACACACTGCCACACAGACCATGTGACAAGGCAGAGCCAGAAGATCTACCAGTCATTGCTCCCCTTCAAATGGGGCAGCAGGAGTCACTGCTGCAGTTCACACATGCTCCGGTAAGACTGATTATCTGAATACAACTCTGTTACAGAGCCACTATTTCCACAAGGGCTGCTTTTCCTCATCACTGTCCTTTGGCTCAGAACATAACCATGCCATCTCAATGCAGAGGTGGCAGTGCTTGTGTTAGAGGAAAATCTGCCATTGTGGGAACCTTGGGCACTGGTGCACCTTGGTCCCTGCTATTGTCTGACTGTGGCACATAACAGTCTAGTCTCCTGTGGGCTGTAATAATTTGGTCTCATTTCATTTACTGGGTTTAGCGTGCACTGCTGGGTGGTGTTGATGGGCTGTGATATACAGGAAGTCAGACTACATGATCTGGTGGTCCCTTCTGGCCTCAAATTTTATGGCTCCATGTCTTACCTTCACGCTGGTTCAAAACTCACAATACTTCTTCCAGGCTGCCTGTAAGTTTCAGGTTCCTTGGCAACCTCAGCTAGTCACTTTTCTGTGGGCTGGTCTCTCAAACATCTGATTCTGTCACTTACTTTTAAGCTGTTATATAGGAACTTAGTTTCCGGGAACCACAAAAATTGATCAAACCACCCATTGTTCCTTTATTTCTTATTTGTATCACAGCTAGCGCATCCACCAGAATTTTAGGGTGCTAGAGACTGTACAAACATCAGCAAAGACCTGATCCCTGCCCTCTTGGCTTTATATGACGAGAGACAACAGGTGGATAGCGACAGACAGACAAGAGGGCACAAGGACCCAGTGAGACACCACCAGTCATATTGAGAACCATGCTATGTTGATGTAAATAGTCATTTTATATAGAAAGAGGATAGATTATTATCAGCTTCAGAGCATATCGCAGCCACATCTTTTTCTAACTGATTTGCCTTGTACAACCCTTTAGTACATGCTGCAGATGCTATGGGCTAGTGTCACTGAAAGATACTCTTTCATACATTCAGTACCAAGTACATTATGATTTTTATTCAGTATATAGAAACACATATAAATATTAAGTAATAATAGATGGAAAAGAGAGGAGAGTAAGACCTGAGTAGTCAGATGTGTATAGGCCAGATTTAATCTCTGCTACCAGTATAAATCAGGAACAAATTGATTACATGCCTACAAACACCAAATGGTTTTCAGAATCTTTTAGTCTAGCTGTGAGGAAGCTCAGACCCTTGTATTCTCAGAAGCCATGTGGATTTCCACTTCTGGAGTATTAGCTTCTTTTCAACCAGTGTAGTCCACAGGGTCTGTTTGTCTTGGAACCAGGAAAAGCTGGCTGTCTATTTCACCCAGTGTGAATAAGGGCAGATTTATACTTTCAAACAGAACTGTAAAGAATATCTGTTGCCTGATGCCAGAAACAACCATGTCTCCCCTTGATATCACCAGGCAGTCTACAGATTTACTTTCTTTTGAAGATACCAGCAGTCTAAAACTTGAGGGCCCTTTAAAGATGACCTATCACAAAGGAAGCAAAAGGGATTCTGGTAGGGACTTGCAAAAAGATTCAAGATTATGACTGCATAACGTATGGTCTTGGAGAGCTGCCAACCTCAGCTTATACAGGAAACATTAGCACAGCCAATTGTGCTATAAGCCACAGAAACAAAACAGGATCCTTCCTGAGTCTGTTGAACAATATCTAGTTTCAGGGGGAGGGAAAGAAAAGGGAAGTCAGGATAATGGAGAAAGGAAGGGGCAGATCCAGTGAGTAATAATGGAAGGAAAGGAGATGAGTGCTTAGGATTCCAGGGATGATGTAAAACTGAAATGAGAGCATCTAGATTCCACTCATCTTATCTATTTCCTCTTCCACAGCTGCAGCCAGTCCAGCACCCTGAAATTCATGTGACTAGCAGGCCATCTCACTTGGAGCGTAAGCACAAAAGCAACACCTGCTTTTGTTGTAGCAGAAGAAAAACAAATATACAATGGCAGGGGAGGAAGAATGCAGCATATTTTAGATGGTTTTACCCTGTGCCTGAATGCAATCCAAAGCTTCAAGAGAATGGCAGCATAGGTTCACTGTCCCTAATACATCTAGAATACAGACAGGCCAACAGCACAGCCACAAATCCCAACCCCTTTAAATGTCACGAAGGGAGAAAAGATTAAGGGGGGGGGGAATGTGTTTGGATTTGAGTCCCTGGATATGAATATAATTTTGGATCTGGGTTGGATACACAACTGGAATGGATCTAGTTTTCTGGTCCCAACTCAGAGAGCCAGAATCTTTTAACAGACTTTCATGGAAGATTTCAGATAAAGATTTCCACCATTCAGGATGGCAGAAGTCTCATGAAATTAGCAGATCACGAAATTTCCATGAAATCTTCATATGACTTTGGTGCTGTCAGATGCAAACCCACACCACAGCCCTGATTTGGCCTTGAACCCACACCACAGAAAATATGGATCCACACCCAAATACAAATGCTACTTCCTTGTCTCACTCTATGGATGGGCTGCTGAAGAGTCCCTGTAGATGATGAGACTCCATGTTTTCAAAGGACTCAAACTAGTCTTACTATCTAACAGGTGTCATAATTTTTTTCCTTCCCTTTTATATATGTGTAGCATTTCTGTAATATTTTCTTTTTTGTTTAGCTTAATTTCACTGTCAAAGATGCTGTCTTCATTATCAGACTTTTTACAGAATAGCTTCTCTTCTCTCTAACGTCTGTATCTTAATAATTTACTCAACCAGCATGTACTCACTCATTTTCCTTTCAACCTATAGTGCAGCCATGCACAGGTAATTCACCAGATGAGACAGCTACAAAAAACAGCTTATTTGTGAATTTAAGTGGTCCAACTATGCCAGAAGTTTTTCATTGCGAGTCAGCTCTACTTTGTCTATAGTATGTTGTGCACAGCATTTAGTCTGTACTCTTTGGGGAGTATTTTCTCATAGGAGAGCTGGTTGAAATCATTCAAGTTTCAAAATTGCAGCAAAATTTAAAGTTTACAAAATAAATAGGAAAAATCTTGACAAAGTTTTCATGAATTTTCAAGATGCCATTCATGTGTCTTACACCTCTCTGGAGAAAACTGGTTATATTGTATTGGGATAGTTGAGAAAGCATGTAGTCTATGGGGTTATCATAAGGCAGGTCTCTGGCAGATAACTTAATTCTCACATATGAGACATCTCACCCTACTTGACAATGCTGATTAAAGAGTTCCTAAAGAGAGTACAGAAAGGCAACCCTTTCATATGGCAGCACCATTCCTTCCTCATCCTATACTACAAAAAACAACCCATGTATTCTGAAAGAAAACAAACAAGTTCATTGAACTCCAATGCTGGAAAGACAGGAGCAATCAGAGGGCCACAGATACAATGGGCCCCAGATCCTATCTACCAGCTTGGGGGGAAACAGTCAGCCATACAGAACTCAGTTTGAGCCTTCTACATAGGCTCTTTTAGTTTTCTGCTGCACAGAAACCAAAACACATGGAAAAGTAATAGTCCTGACCTGACACTCCATGGTCATAGTGCACACTTGCTCACTCTCCTCACCCCCTCTGCGGGATTACAAGGCCAGCCAGGGCTGAGGGAAGCATTTGTCTTTATACAGCTCCTATCTCACAGAGCTGGGGCCTCTTCTGTTTTCCAGATGTAGCTCAGAGCCAGTCATTAGCTGCTGTTTAGCTGGATCAGCTGGCTCCCAACACCTGCCTGCTGGGCTTCTCCTTGGGCTGGGACTTGCTCCTCCCTGGCTCCACAGGCCCTTAAAGGGGCAGACTGCCCTGCTACAGGCCCAATTCTGTCCCAGTACAAGTCTATTGTATCTATGCTATGATGAAGTCAATGGAGCTATATCTGCTTACACCAAGACTAAATTTGGCTCTGCATATGATATTTTAGCTCCTGAGCCTTCATCTAAACTAGTGGACATCATAGAATCATAGAATCATAGAATCATAGAATATCAGGGTTGGAAGGGACCCCAGAAGGTCATCTAGTCCAACCCCCTGCTCAAAGCAGGACCAAGTCCCAGTTAAATCATCCCAGCTAGGGCTTTGTCAAGCCTGACCTTAAAAACCTCTAAGGAAGGAGATTCTACCACCTCCCTAGGTAACGCATTCCAGTGTTTCACCACCCTCTTAGTGAAAAAGTTTTTCCTAATATCCAATCTAAACCTCCCCCATTGCAACTTGAGACCATTACTCCTCGTTCTGTCATCTGCTACCATTGAGAACAGTCTAGAGCCATCCTCTTTGAAACCCCCTTTCAGGTAGTTGAAAGCAGCTATCAAATCCCCCCTCATTCTTCTCTTCTGCAGACTAAACAATCCCAGCTCCCTCAGCCTCTCCTCATAAGTCATGTGCTCTAGACCCCTAATCATTTTCGTTGCCCTTCGTTGTACTCTTTCCAATTTATCCACATCCTTCCTGTAGTGTGGGGCCCAAAACTGGACACAGTACTCCAGATGAGGCCTCACCAGTGTCGAATAGAGGGGAACGATCACGTCCCTCGATCTGCTCGCTATGCCCCTACTTATACAACCCAAAATGCCATTGGCCTTCTTGGCAACAAGGGCACACTGCTGACTCATATCCAGCTTCTCGTCCACTGTCACCCCTAGGTCCTTTTCCGCAGAACTGCTGCCGAGCCATTCGGTCCCTAGTCTGTAGCGGTGCATTGGATTCTTCCATCCTAAGTGCAGGACCCTGCATTTATCCTTATTGAACCTCATTAGATTTCTTTTGGCCCAATCCTCCAATTTGTCTAGGTCCTTCTGTATCCTATCCCTCCCCTCCAGCGTATCTACCACTCCTCCCAGTTTGGTATCATCCGCAAATTTGCTGAGAGTGCAATCCACACCATCCTCCAGATCATTTATGAAGATATTGAACAAAACGGGCCCCAGGACCGACCCCTGGGGCACTCCACTTGACACCGGCTGCCAACTAGACATGGAGCCATTGATCACTACCCGTTGAGCCCGACAATCTAGCCAGCTTTCTACCCACCTTATAGTGCATTCATCCAGCCCATACTTCCTTAACTTGCTGACAAGAATGCTGTGGGAGACCGTGTCAAAAGCTTTGCTAAAGTCAAGAAACAATACATCCACTGCTTTCCCTTCATCCACAGAACCAGTAATCTCATCATAAAAGGCGATTAGATTAGTCAGGCATGACCTTCCCTTGGTGAATCCATGCTGACTGTTCCTGATCACTTTCCTCTCCTCTAAGTGCTTCAGGATTGATTCTTTGAGGACCTGCTCCATGATTTTTCCAGGGACTGAGGTGAGGCTGACCGGCCTGTAGTTCCCAGGATCCTCCTTCTTCCCTTTTTTAAAGATGGGCACTACATTAGCCTTTTTCCAGTCATCCGGGACTTCCCCCGTTCGCCACGAGTTTTCAAAGATAATGGCCAAGGGCTCTGCAATCACAGCCGCCAATTCCTTCAGCACTCTCGGATGCAATTCGTCCGGCCCCATGGACTTGTGCACGTCCAGCTTTTCTAAATAGTCCCTAACCACCTCTATCTCTACAGAGGGCTGGCCATCTCTTCCCCATTTTGTGTTGCCCAGCACAGCAGTCTGGGAGCTGACCTTGTTAGTGAAAACAGAGGCAAAAAAAGCATTGAGTACATTAGCTTTTTCCACATCCTCTGTCACTAGCTTGCCTCCCTCATTCAGTAAGGGGCCCACACTTTCCTTGGCTTTCTTCTTGTTGCCAACATACCTGAAGAAACCCTTCTTGTTACTCTTGACATCTCTTGCTAGCTGCAGCTCCAGGTGCGATTTGGCCCTCCTGATATCTTTCCTACATGCCCGAGCAATATTTTTATACTCTTCCCTGGTCATATGTCCAAGCTTCCACTTCTTGTAAGCTTCTTTTTTATGTTTAAGATCCGCTAGGATTTCACCATTAAGCCAAGCTGGTCGCCTGCCATATTTACTATTCTTTCGACTCATCGGGATGGTTTGTCCCTGTAACCTCAACAGGGATTCCTTGAAATACAGCCAGCTCTCCTGGACTCCCTTCCCTTTCATGTTAGTCCCCCAGGGGATCCTGGCCATCTGTTCCCTGAGGGAGTCAAAGTCTGCTTTCCTGAAGTCCAGGGTCCGTATCCTGCTGCTTACCTTTCTTCCCTGCGTCAGGATCCTGAACTCAACCAACTCATGGTCACTGCCTCCCAGATTCCCATCCACTTTTGCTTCCCCCACTAATTCTACCCGGTTTGTGAGCAGCAGGTCAAGAAAAGCGCTCCCCCTAGTTGGCTCCCCTAGCACTTGCACCAGGAAATTGTCCCCTACGCTTTCCAAAAACTTCCTGGATCATCATGTGCATAAGAAAGGTCCCTTACAGCTATATTGCCTGGAATGACACTGCAGTGTTGGACAATGTTGGTAATTCCAGAAAGACCAAATCATAGAGATGACATATGTTCAGGAACAATATAACCATGGTGGCTTGGAGGGCAGGGGTCTGTACTTAGAGGACAACCAATATTCACCTGAGACAGGGATGCCAGGTTGTGAAATGAGGGAGAAGAACTTCAAAAGCAAGGAGAGACATGGTTGTGGGGATATTCTGCGTGGACCTAACTTTTCCTTTTCCTTGGCAGCATGGAAGAAGATTGAAAAAGAGATTGACTAAAACCATGCCATAGACATGACACACAAAGTTCTGAAGCATTGAAGGGGAGCCTCTCAGCTCAGGTACCCCGCATTAGAAGGGCTTATTTGCAGTGTTGGTGAAGCCGGGTTGGTCCCAGGATATCAGAGAAACCAAAGGGGTGAGGGAGTATTTTTTATTAGACCAGCTTCTGTTGGTGAAAGGTACAAGCCTTCAAGCTACACAAAGCTCCTCTTCAGGTCTGGGAAAGGTATTCAGAGCATCACAGTTAATACAAGGGTGAACAGAAAACAATTTGGTCCCCCTTGTATTTAGCTGAGACACTTTGAGTCCCTTTCCCAGACCTGAAGAAGAGCTCTGTGTAGCTTGAAAACTCATCTCTCTCTCCCCATCAGAAGTTGGTCCAATAAAAGATATTCCCTCACCCAACTTGTCTGTTTAGAAGAGTGATTTCTCCCCTTAAATCCTTTTATTTGACATGTAAAAAGCTTTAGGCACACCAATCTCTAGTAAGAGAGCATGTGGTCTAATCTGGCACTTTGTTCACCAGCAGGAGGCTCTGCTGCCGGCTATTCTCAATCCAATTTAGGTTGGCATCTATGCCGGATTGCAATTGACATACTGTGCCACATTATGAGTGGGAACAGTACCACCCTAACAGATTAGCAGGAAAGCTGGTATGCCGTAATACCAATATCTGGATAAAGCTTAAGTGTTATGGGTGGGATCACTGTCCAAAAATGTTGAAATGACAGCCTGGCTCCAGCTTGCCCATCTAAAGAAATTACATCATACATGCACCAACTGGGCTTTGTAAACCCCGAAGTCACTTCCAGAGCCATATGGAAGTAGAGTTTTGCTCCAGTGAATCAGGTTCCACAAATAATAGGAGAAGTATAAGCAGATCTCCATGGGAAACCCTCCTGAACCTCAGCTAACTGGGTTTGTGTCTCTGCTGTTTTTCTTGCTGAATGCCTTGTTTAGGTGGGAAGCCAAATCTGAGCCCATCTGTGGCTTCTATGCCACAGAAAATGTTGACTGCTTACTGTACGGGGAATTTTGTAATGGAAAGGTTAGGATCCGATTGTGACTGACCCTGTGCAGAGGCACAAAGGGATGGGAGAAGAGGCCCCCACCCCAATTCCACATCAGCTACTGGAGTTGGGCTGGCTTAGGAGGATAATGCATGGCATGGTGCATACTGCATTGTGTTAAAGGGTGTGCCAGGCACCCCACACAGACACTATTGCTGGGTCACCAGAATGCCTTCATGGATTCCAAAGGCTGCAGAGCTCCTCTGCTCATACATCCTCAACAAAGGCTGCAACTTGGCCACCACAGTATAGACCTGACCATCCTGAAGACCATGTGTCTAGTCCTGAGAGATGCTGAGTGCCCTCCGCTCTCACAGAATAGGGCTCTCTGGTTCCAGTGCAGAGGCTCCTGCATCTTTTGCACGATGCTCATTGCACCCAATAAAGAGCTAATATTTGTCATGCAGCAGGGGTCACACTTTGTGATCAGCGCCAGAGCAATTTGATTGGCATCCCATTTAGATCTAATTCTCACTAAATTAGGCTTTTCTCCTTAATTGAAAGATATATCTGACATCTGGCTTGTGCAAATGACTTGTGATAAAGGAGTATATTTTTAGCATCTTTTCAAATACTGTTAGTATTCCTAATGAATGAATACTTGTTTGGAAGGGGCGAGGGGAGAGGTTTAGTCTAAATTTGCAGAGTCCATCTGAACTGTTTTGAGAAATTCTTCAAAGGTACACTTTAAAACTTGGAAATATTTTCAAGACAAGATAATATCTCAAGGAAACGTTTAATGCGTCTTTGAAAAAAATGTAAATTAAATCCGCAAAAAGTGTGTCGGTCATTTTCGTTACAGTTAATGTATTTGATCCAAAAGAGAAAGCAAGCACAGATCTGCAAGAGTTTGTATTTCTGCAGTTTGCGTTCGTTTCTATGTGTATACTTATATTTTATATTTATAGTGTTTGGGGGATGACAGATGCAACTTGCTGAATTCCAAGTGTCCTTCAGTAGCTGGAACACTGCACTCTAATGCATTCTGATTAGTCAGGTTACTTATTTGTCACATATGTTGGTAATGCAAGGAAATGTATTCAGTCCAAAATTTATCCAGGCAGTCAGCCATGGACAGATGAATGAAAGTGACCAAAAGCAGATTGGAACAGAAATGGGAGGGAAGGACCTTTAAGGCGGTTTAGGCTCCAGATATATCAGATAAAAAGCTTAAGGGGGCAAAAATCAACATTTCCCAATAAAGAATGCAGAAATCCTTCTCCTTCTGGTCTTGTGCAGCAATCCTGGCTTGAGAGACCACTGCATAATTTCCCTTTCTCTACGTTTGTACGTTTCACTTCCGTGACCCATCTATCCACCACTGACCCGAGGATGGAGGAGAAAAAGCAGCTAGAGTGCTGGCCCAAGCTGTTCACCAGAGATATGGACTCTCTGGCACAGCCTGTTGAGGATGCTTGTTTTGGGAGGAACAGGAAGGCTGAAAGCATTGCCAACCTTGTGCTGAGCTGCCACTCTCTGGAGCTCAGCAAGGTTGGGAACGCAGAGAACTACACCTGGGCTGCTGAGACCAGCTAAAATCAAGTCCACAATGAGATCACTGGATCATAATCTCATTCTCAGCCAAATCTTCTGGGGGGAGGAGGGGGAATCAGGACAGCGTGTGAATTGCACCTTGCCAGTTTAGCTGTGCTGAACCAACTTCACAGCTCTTAGAAAGAAAGGATAAAATTCTACAGTGAAAGTGCAAAATACTGTGAGCATGAATCCTGACCTTAACCAAAAGTCAGCACTCCATGTGGCCATGTAAACTGGCTCTGTGCCAGCATGACCAGGCCCAACACCATGGGTAGCGCGTGGACCGCCGGCTGAGAGAGGCTACCCACCAGCCCCGCCCCTTCCACGCCCCTCCCCACCCTGCCGCAGCCCAAAGCCCCCCACCATCACGGCCACCGGCACCTGCCCCAACCCCAGAGTGCCAGGCAGGCAGGTGGCGCAGCCCCAGCCCCGGAGTGCCAGGAGGGCGGGCGGCATGCACAGCCCCAGTGCAAGCCCCAGTCTGAGCCAGAACCGGGGCCACTGCACAGGGGAACTGGGAAGAGTGGGCCAGAGCGGGAAGCGGCACGCCCAAGCCTGGCTTTTTGGGAAGGCACAGCCTTCCCCAGCCTATGATACCCGCCGTCCGTGTCTAACACTGTCTGGACCAACGTGCAAAGTGAAAGGAGGGGGAGCCGTGTTTGTTCCATTGTCTGGTGGTGGTTGGTGGTGGTGTTAAACTGCTTGGGAGGAGGTTGTTCTTCAGTTCAATAGCAGAGGGTTCAGAGCTATCACTCAGATGGCATTTTTAGCTCATTCAGCTTGTCCCCATCCAGAGAAGACGTTCACCTGCTGAGACATCGGGGAAGCTGCAAATCCCCGGCACTGCTCCAGTAGAAGGAAATAAGCAGGACTGGGCCCTTTAAATACATGTGTCCTTAGGAGCAAACTTTTCCCAAGCCATCCCCATTCTGGTTAGGTGTGGATATCTCGGTGTAACCTGGGAGATGCCTTCAGGACCCACAGCTGACTCAGACTCTCCCTTTTCTGGGATTTAGCCAGGGAAGTGAGGCCTCACCATGTTAGGATAGCCGGCAGGTACTGGGCATGCTTATGATGTCATTCCCAGAGCTCAGCTTCCCTGCAGGATAGTCAGGCAGGGTGGAGGTGCAGAGGGGGGGGTGGACTCTGCATTAAGTTTTATTGTTTTGCCTCACGGAAATGGTGTATTCCTCCTCAGAATCCACTTAGCCACCCCTAGCTGTGCAACACAGCCACAACTAGAGCCTAGACAGGCTCTTGTAAGGTGTATTTGGGGCCATTACTATAGAGTGTGATGGTGTTTTTTAAATAAGGGAAATCAAATATTTAATTATTGGATCACTTTTGTTGATTTTATTTGTTTCCTCTGAGAAGAGAAACTGAAATCCCTGAGGCCAGGAAGGCGTCAAAGGAATTTCAAATCCTAGGCTAATACATTTTGGTCTTACTTGTACCGTAGTAAATCCAAAATAACTCCATTGACTTCATTGGATTTACTCTTATGTTTACACTGGTGTTTCAAAGCTCAGAATTGGAATTGTATTGTCTGAGACCTCCAGCTTTTCTTGTAGAAAGGATTTTATGTAACAGTCTTTCCTTTCTCTCCCCTTATGGCCTCACATACACTTTAAATAAAAAGGGTAACAGAACAGAACCCCATATGAGAGGTCCCTCACAATCCCAAGAGATTTCATTGTCCCAGCTTGCTTTCCAACCCTTCATTACAAGACTTGAGTAAAAAAATATATATTCCTCTCCCCCATTCCTTGCTACAGTAATACTGTCAGCTCCTACGAGTCCTCTGAGCTGAAATATTGTAAGTTTAACTTAGGGACTCTAGTAAAACTCATTTGTATTAATTTAAGTGACTCCTAGACAATGCTGCTGTTCACATCCCAGGGCTTTAACAAGGCAGCTTGGTGATTCCCTACTTTACATCTACTCCATCGAAGCCTTTCATCACATCCACGCCCCTTTCGGAAGACTGGATAGAACCCATTTCAGAGTGCATCAATCCCCTTCCTTGATTGCCCAGATAGTATTGTTCTGACGATGTGTGTCACTCTACTGATTGCCACATTTCCACAGCTCTCCCAGATCTTGCTGACCCAGGGACCACAACCCAGATCCAGAATCACAACCTCCTTTTACACAGACCCATTCACACCACTACTGCAACCCCGCCAGGGTGCACACTGAAGTTCTCACTTACTTTTATGAGTGATCATTTGTCTGCAGACCCCCAAACCACCTGTACCCCAGAAAATCAGTTTGTATAAATTCACACAGGCTTGTCTCCCTGATCTTTGTGTTGTCATAGCAACCTGTTTCACAGGCAGTCAGGTTGGACTTCTCTCCACCTACCATTCCATAGAGTTACAAGCAGCAGACACAAAGCTGGGAAAGGGTTAGTCAAACTAGCTTTGTCTTCGGTCTGACATAGAACTCCAGGCTAAGGATGGAGAAGAAACCTAGGGAATTTTACACAAACACACACATTTTAAAGAGACAGGCAGTTACTTTAGAAATAACTTTCATAATCTCCGGCCAGTCCTTCCTGATACCTACTCCACTTCTCGATGGTAGTCTCTCCCTGAGGCACACTTCACCCAGGAGACAGCCTCTGGGGTGCACTTTAGAGGGTTTCCATCTTCTAGTCTCTTAGGTCTTCTGACACTGGAAAGGATCAGCCAAGGACTCCAACCTTGGATTAAGCTGTTTAGGAGCCTTCAAATTTTTTCTCTTCTTACCAGCCACCACACAAATGGGCCAATTTCACTATTGGCCTAAACAGGCTCAGCTGTACGGTCTTCAGTGGATTTGCAACCAATCCTGCCAGCACAGACTGGTTCGATATGTCTTAGCAACCACAACCTTTTCAATGTGGCTCCCAACTCTAGACTTCCAACTAATTATCCACTTTTCTTTTGTGATTTCCAGCTCCAGAATTCTCTCCAAGCCATTCAGCTCCAGACAAAGAGGCCTACCACCTGTATTCCTAGGGTGCCTTAGAGACAGACAGCCAAATTCAGCTCTGGCTGCAGCCACCAACTCCTTAGCAAGTCAACAGGAATTGCTTCTGCTTAAACCAGAGCTGAATTTGGTTCCCCATGATAGAGATCTCTTCCTGTTTTGGTGCAGCTAACAGAACATTCTTACATTCCAGCCTCAATCTGCCCATTTATTTCAAAGTTCAAAAACGAATATTCCCCATTTGTAAGTATTTCATAATGAGTTATTTGTTTAGTTGCAAAAGAAAATGATTAAAATACATAACAGCTAAAATCATATTCTCATCTTCAGCACTTCTATATAATTCACCATGAAGAACAATGAGATTACAGTTTGGGGACTGTATCCAGAGTAAGTTCCATTTGTCCTCTTTCCAATTCTTGTTATGCTCTTAATCAAGACAGTTGAATGATATGTCCCATTTGCAGCCCCTCTCACAACATTTGTCAGGTTGGTGCATTAATAGAGTTGCCTGACACCATATACATGATATGAATGATTTTTTAATGTTAGGGAAGGTTGTTTGCATAGAAAGCATTCTGTTTGACTAATTCAGCCCTTCCCATTAAAGCTGTAAGCAGGTACAGGTCACCATTATTCCTTTTTACTGCTGTTAAGATCACATTTTCTGTTCAGAATCTTTTCTTTAGCAGGGGCAAGGGGTGGAATGACAGATGCAGTGTATCATTTTGCTAATTGCAAAGAGAGATGCAGGTGTTAAATGAAAACCAGAAAGACTAATATAATATCACCAGCCCTGAAGGACAAATAATTACAGCAAATAAACAGCACAGCGTTCAATAAACTTGCCATTAAAACAGCCGTCTATCCCCAAGCAAACAGCTTTGAGAAAACTTATCTTCTTATGCAAGCACTTGTGTAGGATTGATAATCAACTAACAGCATTTATTTAAGCTTACTTCAAAAGTGGATAAGCTCTAGTAGCTCCTGAGTAAATGCAAATAGGGAAAGCAATGGAAAAAAATGAAAAATGCTGGCGAGGCTTCCAAATATATTGTAAAGTTGGGGGGATAGTTATTCACCTATGTTGCTCTCACCAAGAGGAATCTCTTGGTCAAGTTATTACTAGTAGTAGACCAGTTTGGCTGATCATACCGCTGGTTTACAATTTCTTCTGAGTCTTCTTTTGAGAATCCCTTATTACCATGTCATCTGCATTTCATAGCATCTCACCTTTTCCCATTGAGATCTTCCCGGTGACACAAGCTATCAATATGATAAACAGCCACAGACTTAGGGCTAACATTGGTGCAGTCTAGCTTTCACTTCAAAGGGACTTGTCCCAAAACATGTTCAGATCACTGTTGTGAGTGATCTCCGTAGGGCAATACCATAGTTATTAAATCCTCAGACACTTATTTCCACAGCGGTTATGTTTGTGCAAAAACAAAAAAGAAAGAACCCCAAGAACCAGGGAGTTTCCCAATGTACCGCACCTTGCTTCAGGAAAGCAAACAGCTGGTATAATTATTCCAGCATGATATGTGTGTGCATAAATTAGGCTGCTCTAAATACGGGCAGTCAATAAACCCTGTAAGTCAATAAAAGAGCTGTTCAGAACACATTCAATTTTACCTATCAGTATTATGTCCAATAACTTGGGAAAGGGGGAAGGACTTTAATGCCACATTCAGACATGATCTTTAAGTACTGGCAAATGCCAAACAGTTACTGGTGGTGTGATATCTGACCATGTGTGTTTCCCTTTGTTCACCATTTTAGCTTTTTATGCAAATCATGAAGGATTTTTTAAAATGTCCATTATCACACCTCTTGGTGACTGGGAGGAAATTTGAGACCACTAGGGAGTCCTAACCTTCACCCTGCCCTCAGCACCATGCAGTGTTTGTTCCTTCAGCAGGGACCAGAGACATCAGCTCCCTGCCCCCGGATGTAACACACACAAGCATTCAACAGGTTTCAGAGTGGTAGCCGTGTTAGTCTGTATCAGCAAAAACAACAAGGAGTCCTTGTGGCACCTTAGAGACTAAAAAATGTATTTACTCAAAGAATAAGTCACCCATCACCAAGCCCCACGTTAAAGAAAATTTCAGTGACTAATTTCAGAAACTTGCCAAAACTCTCTCCTCACCCCCGATCTGCTAGCAGAGTGAGCTCTCAACAGAGCAGCTCTCACTGAAATACCTCTCCCCATCTCTTTGGGAAGAGGAGAGAGCTGCTCATGGGTGTCTGGCAGGGGCAGAGCCGGGAGAAGGTTGTTTGCCAGGGTCTTCCCGCCTCTCTCCTCTCCCAAGTCTTTTGGTCACATAAATTCTGAATAATAAGAGGGGAGACGCAAGAGCCGCCAGTCACCCAGCCTGCAGGATCCTGGCAAGAGGGAAGAAGGGCTGCAGCAGCTCCAGGGTAAGGAAACCCTCCTCTGCTGCTCACCCAGAAACCCTAGCTCACTGCCAGGCCCGGTGACAGGAGGAGAGGACCCAAGAAGGGAGCCAAACCTGCTGGGGATGAGGTGGGGCAGGGGAGCGGAGACCTGAAGCAGTGGAAGTTATTGATGAGGGTTAACCAATGTAATCATAAGTGGGACCTTCACAGCTTCCATTTTGAGAGGCAGTATGTGGGGGAAGAGAGCTTGCTTCTGAACTAGTGGAAACTGTCAAAGAGGAGGAAACCTTTTAACTGTGAAAAGAAAAGGAGTACTTGTGGCACCTTAGAGACTAACAAATTTATTAGAGCATAAGCTTTCATGAGCTACAGCTCACTTCATCGAGCTGTAGCTCACGAAAGCTTATGCTCTAATAAATTTGTTAGTCTCTAAGGTGCCACAAGTACTCCTTTTCTTTTTGCGAATACAGACTAACACGGCTGCTACTCTGAAACCTTTTAACTGTGCTCTTTGTATACAGAGATACCAAATAGAGAAAGTACTGCAGGCACATAGGTAACCTGATCTAAGGCAAAACTAGGAGATTTTAAAAAGTGTGACCACTATGTTGTGGGGGAGGACTTATATGGGTTTAAGGGATGTTTAAAATGTTCCATAGCCTTAAAAAAGAAAACTGCCATACCATTCAATTTAAAGCAGGGGTGGGCAAACTTTTTGGCCTGAGGGCCACATCGGGTTTCAGAAATTGTATGGAGGGCAGGTTAGGGGAGGCTGTGCCTCCCCAAACAGCCAGGCGTGGGCTGGCTCCCGCCCTTTAACCCCCGCCCCAAACACACACATGCTTCTCACCCCCTAAAGGCCCCCCTGGGACTCCTGGTTCATCCAACCCCCCCGTTCCCTGATGGCCCCCCCAGGACCCCTGCCCCATCCATCCCCTCCCCTGTTCTCTTCCCCTGACTGCCCCTGGAACCCCCACCCCCTCCTCTCCTTCCTGACTGCCCCCCAGGACCCCTGCCCCATCCAACCACCCCTTCTCCCTGACTGCCCCCCGCTGCCCCATCCAACCCCTCCCCCCTCCTTCCTGACTGCTCTCTCCAGGACCCCTGCCCCTATTCAACCCCTCTGTTCCACACCCTCTGACCTCCCCGACCCCTATCAACATCCCTGCCCCATGCCAACCCCTCGAACTTCCCTGCCTTCTATCCAACCCCCCCACTCTCTGCCCCTTGCCCCCTTACCGCGCTGCCTGGAGCACTGGTGGCTGGCAGCGCTACAGCCGTGCCGCCCAGCTGGAGGCAGCCACGCACCGCTTAGCACAGAGCACCGGGTCAGGCTGGGCTCTGCAGCTGCCCCAGGAGCTCGCAGCCCCACCGCCCAGAGCATTGCACCGGTAGCAGGGTGCACTGAGGCTCCGGGGGAGGGGCCGGGGGCTAGACTGCCGGGCCAGGAGCTCAGGGGCTGGGCCAGAGGGTCCCGCAGGCCAGATGTGGCCCGCGGGCCATAGTTTGCCCACCTCTGATCTAAAGAGAAGTGGGGCCTAATCATAGAATCAAAAAATGTTTTATGTATTTACAAAGTTGCCTTCACATAAATCATTGATTTGCTTCATGAAATAAGATACTGTTACTTTTTCTCTGTGCAACTTGTGCAGTTGGCAGTTTGGGCTTCTTGTCCCTGGGAAGCTGTTGTGACCCGTGACTGGCACCCTATGGCCTCTTGGGAAATGTAGTTTAATAACTGTGTGGCCATTTTGTTTTGTGAAAACAGGTCATTGTTACTTATATTTCAATGATCTGATTTTGCTATTGGTTCTTTGTTGCTGGAGTGTGGTGATGAGTTAGCTGGTCTGATCACAGTATGCGTGATTTAGCTGGAAGGTTTGGGGTTTTTTTTTAAAGCAACAGGAAGATTTTAATTAATTGAGTGATGGAATCATAAGCAATTTACTGGTAGCAAGATTTGCCTGAAAACCTCACCTTGTTAGCAGATTATAGTTAATCTGGAAAGCATTACACAGGTTTTGCTGAGTCACTGGCATAGCTGGCTCATTACCCCCATCTGGCTATAAGGGAAGGGGGAGCAGTGTTCACACAGAGAGTGAGTGGGGATTTAGAGAGCCCCAATTCTGAGAGATGATAAAATTCAGCCAAACTGGGGGAGCAACTTTAGGCTGAGATACAGGAACTCCAGGGACAGACTAGCCTGGCGAAGCTCAGGCTGGGTTTTCACATGGTGTTGTTTTAGAAGTGCCTTTTCATTAATAAATCATAACCCAAAACAGATGACTCTAGAAGGGTATAGTTCTATTAGGAGTAGGATGTATACACTGACAGGCCCCTATAAGAGCCTGTGCGGTCCGTGGACAAGTGGTTGGGAATTGGAGCATTTTGGTTCAGTTCCCAGCTCTCTACTGCTAATTTACAATGTGGTGTTGGACAAATTACTTCACCTCTTATTGGCTTCTTTTCCCTCCCATCTGTAAAATGGGCAGAAAGATACCCCACCCACCTTTGTGAAGTGCTGTGAGACTGGGAATCAGACATGTTTATACAATATACTGTGAGGGGAAGCTTCTCTTAGTAGAGATTTAGAATCTGCTAGAGGCAACATGGGAAGAGGCAAGAAACGGGGCTGGGGGGGGGACAGGCGTTGAGTTAAAATGCTTCTATGTGCCGCTAATTATCAAATTTGGGTAGTAAATTTGTACAGTGTTTGTATATGGGCTGTCTTGTACTTTTTAAAACAAAAGAAACTTTCATGTAATCTTTCCCTGATTCTTTCATGAAATTTCCCTGCCTCGCACAGTCAAAAGAGATGCATCAAAACTTGATCTGCAGGCTGAATTTCCAGGGGGGGGTGGGGGGGAAGGAAAGTCCATTTTAACCCTCAGATTGATACCTGGCTCCATGTGTTTTGGTTCCAGGTTAACTCTAAAACCAGAAAGGGGCATATTTTTTGTTTGTGAATTTGAGTGGGGCTTAAATTGCCTGGGACCAGCTGTTCTCTTGGCCCAAGAGAATGAAAATATCAGAGCAACAGCTAATCTGGTGAGGTTTCCATCTTCCTAACTTTGATTTACAGAGAGGAATCTTGTGGCAATAAGAAGTGGGAAGCTGAATCCCCACTGTATCCCTTACAGAGCAAAACGGGTCCTGACTTAGGACCTGCTTTAGCTCAAGTCATTAGGAGCTGGATCAGGACCTCAGTGTCCAAAACTCAGCTCTATCTTGAGACATGGTTTTGTTGGTGATGCAGAATCAATAACACAGCATGAACCACCGCCTTAGCTTCCTGGCTGAGTTTGGGTGATTTTAGGCTCTCTCTCCATAACCACATCTGTCCTAATTTTCTCTGGCCCAAAGAAACAATCCCATCCCCTTTATTTACATCCTGATTAGAACTAATGATCCAGCTGCAATTTCTCTAAATCTTAATGGAGGATTTTCACACCTAAAACTAAGTAGTCTCAGGAGAAGAACTAGAATGCAGCATTCTTTGGCCATGTCCCATTACCTGTGCCGAGTATTAAGAGTCTGCCACCCTGGGGCAAACAGTGTGAGATTTCAATACCATCAAATCTGCACCCAAACCTTAGCCCTGATCAGCCTTGAACTTAAACCCCAAATTTGGGATTAACCTAATCCATATAAAACACTGCCTCCTTGGCCTAAATCTAGTCCTATTTTGAAAGAGAGTCTCTTCTTCTATTGATAGTTGTGTGAGAGAAATAAAAATTCAAGAAGTCTAATAGCCCATCCCCGCCCTCAGCCTCTGTGACCAATAGCCATTGGTGGTGAAAACATTCTTCATGGACATTACAAGCTGGATTCTCTCATTTATCCAAGCTACACTGTGGCTCAAGACCAGGGATGAGGCAAAGACAAAAAGTAGCTAAGTCACATTTGTGGGTCCCCAATCCTGAGTCAATTCAGCACCTGGTGCAAATCAAAGCAGCATTGGGGACACATTGGACTGCAACATTCTTTGGTCATGTCCCATTTCCCTGACTATGCCCTTTACACCAAGGCTCTCTGGTATCCTACGTGGTGGTGGGGGGGGTGTCTTCAGGTAGCCAGTCAAATGAGGCTCTAGCCCTAGGGGTGAAGCAGCTTTCAGGAAAAGTTAAGTCAGTGTCAACATTCACCCGCATCATCTCTTCAGTCCTGCTACAGGAAGTGGGTGGACATTAGGGCTGAGATTTTTCAGAAGTCTGAGGGGGTCAGACCAGTGGGAACTGAGTCACTAATGCCCTTAGGCAGCTATGAAAATCCCTGCCTATATCATTTTAGTAGCACACTTTTGGCAGTGCGTACTTATGCTGTGAGTTCCCTTTTTGAGGCTCATCCTTGTGTCATCTAAACAGTAAGAATTAAAAAGTAAGAGGATCCTTTTCTTAACCATTGGCAATATTTCTTCCTCTGCTTGGGTTTGGAAGGAAGTGTCTTTGAATCAGCTGGATTTTCATTGCTCTGACTCGCCAAAGCTGAGTGCAACTGTGATCACTGACCCGGGTCGGAGAGGGTGCTTGATCGTCTGGTCTCTATTTTCAAGCATAAATTGTTAGCGCTTTGAGGCCTGGTGTATCTCTTCTCTCTGTTTCTACAATGCTTAGTACAGTGGGAATCCTAACTCGGGTCTGTGGGCACCACAACAATATCAATAATGAATCAATTAAGATGATTAATCGTTGTGATTGCCTTAATAATCTACAAAAGGTGGATCGTGCCAAACCAACCTAATCTCCTTTTTTGAAAAAGTAACAGATTTTTTAGATAAAGGAAATGCAGTGGATCTAATTTACCTAGATTTCAGTAAGGCATTTGATACCGTGCCACATGGGGAATTATTAGTTAAATTGGAGAAGATGGGGATCAATATGAACATCAAAAGGTGGATAAGGAATTGGTTAAAGGGGAGACTGCAACGGGTCCTACTGAAAGGCGAACTGTCAGGTTGGAAGGAGGTTACCAGTGGAGTTCAGCGATCGGTTTTGGGACCAATCTTTTTATTACTGACCTTGGCACAAAAAGTAGGAGTGTGCTAATAAAGTTTGCAGATGATACAAAGCAGGGAGGTATTGCCAATTCAGAGAAGGATCGGGATATTATACAGGAGGATCTGGATGACCTTGTAAACTGAAGTAATAGTAATAGGATGAAATTTAATAGTGAGAAGTGTAAGGTTATGCATTTAGGGATTAATAACAAGAATTTTAGTTATAAGCTGGGGACGCATCAATTAGAGGTAACGAAAGAGGAGAAGGACCTTGGAGTATTGGTTGATCATAGGATGACTATGAGCTGCCAATGTGATATGGCTGTGAAAAAAGCTAATGCGGTCTTGGGATGCATCAGGAGAGGTATTTCCAGTAGGGATAAGGAGGTTTTAGTACCATTATACAAGGCACTGGTGAGACCTCACCTAGAATACTGTGTGCAGTTCTGGTCTCCCATGTTTAAAAAGGATGAATTCAAACTGGGGCAGGTACAGAGAAGGGCTACTAGGATGATCCGAGGAGAGGAAAACTTGTCTTCTGAAAGGAGATTTAAGGAGCTTGGCTTGTTTGGCCTAACTAAAAGAAGGTTGAGGGGAGATATGATTGCTCTCTATAAATATATCAGAGGGATAAATACAGGAGAGGGAGAGGAATTATTTCAGCTCAGCACCAATGTGGACACAAGAACAAATGGGTATAAACTGGCCACCAGGAAGTTTAGACTTGAAATCAGACGAAGATTTTTAACCATCAGAGGAGTGAAGTTTTGGAATAGCCTTCCAAGGGAAGCAGTGTGGGCAAAAGATCTATCTGGTTTTAAGATTCTACTCGATAAGTTTATGGAGGAGATGGTATGATGGGATAATGTGATTTTGGTAAGTAATTGATCTTTAAATATTCAGGGTAAATAGGCCTAATCCCCTGAGATGGGATATTAGATGGATGGGATCTGAGTTACCCAGGAAAGAATTTTCTGTAGTATCTGGCTGGTGAATCTTGCCCATATGCTCAGGGTTTAGCTGATTGCCATATTTGGGGTCGGGAAGGAATTTTCCTCCAGGGCAGATTGGAGAGGCCCTGGAGGTTTTTTGCCTTCCTCTGTAGCATGGGGCATGGTTGACTTGAGGGAGGCTTCTCTGCTCCTTGAAGTCTTTAAACCATGATTTGAGGACTTCAATAGCTCAGACATGGGTGAGATTTTTCATAGGAGTGGGTGGGTGAGATTCTGTGGCCTGCGCTGTGCAGGAGGTCGGACAAGATGATCAGAATGGTCCCTTCTGACCTTAGTATCTATGAATAAGAAGTACAACTCTTCCACTTGGACATTCATGTTGGCAGCTAAATACATATAACGTGTGTACCATGTGTGTAAATATGTGATCTGATCACCCAAACAGAGCATTTAGATCTCCTGATAAGAGGCCTAGGTTTGAAAATTCAGCCCCTACTGGCATCTAGCTGATAGGTTCAGCATCTGATGAATGTGGATTTTAGGTCCTAAAGCATGGAGAGCTCTCACACCAATGGCAGGGACTGACAGCTTTTGACTAGGAATGGCCTGAAAAAAAATTGTTCAACCAGCACCTGCAATTTTTCAGCAAACAGACACATGACTTGCTGAGCTGCTGTCAAATGACAGCTATAAAATGAGGGTGGAAGAGGGAGAACGACTCATCCACTCACGGTTTTTATCATCAGCAGAACTGGATTTGGGGAAAGGATGTGCAGGTCACTATTCATTGAACCTTAACCTGATGTGGCCTTGGTGAATGAAAGGGAGAGAATAGAAAGACTTCATTGTGTACTGTAACTGGAATATCCCTCTGTGACACTACAGCCTGGAGGAGCTCCCTGTAACCCCCATAGTCATCATTTGTATATAGTTCTGTTAATTCATATAAAGTGTGCCATGTGAGGTATCCTGGGAAAGGCTATGATCTGCTGAAACCCACTGTTCCATCTAAATATGTATATCTTTAATGCATATGAAGTTATGAGATTGTGTTGTATGGTTGTCACTAATATATGCTGTCAGTTAGGGAATCGCCCAGATATTAGATCCCCAGAGACAAGTGTAACTCCAACAGACCCCAGTCATTGGTGGGCAGGATTGAACCTGGGACCTCTAGAGCTAAATACATGAGCCTCTACTGCATGAGCTAAAAGCCACATGCCTCTTAGCTAAAGCTATAACAGACTCTTTAATCTCTAAGTGGTCTCAGTGCCACTACGTGATACAGAGCACCACACCCAGGAGGTGTGTGGGTTACACAAGGACTCATCCACTCCTTAGGAGGGAGCTAACCAATGCCTGGATGGGTGTCAAACAACAATCAACAGCCATTGCCCAGCAAGGGAGTTACAATTCAATGATTCACTTGCACAAGGCCACACCAGGGGAATTGTTCAATCTTGCCTGGTGACTCAACAATGCCCACAAGACATGCCTGGATTTATGTTCTCCAACCAAATCGATTATGGGTATAAAACAGAACACCGTGGCCCCATGCTTCGCCTTTTCTCCTTCCCCACCTACACTGCAAGCAACAAGGATGCTGGGAAGACTCCAACAGAGGAGAGTTGCCCAGGTTTCAAGGGTGAAACCTGTGTATTTTGAACTGCAACATCCAGTGGGGTGAGAAAATTGTGCCTAGTATTTTACAGATTTAAGATTTAGATTGTGCTCTTATTTTGTTTTCTTTGGTAACTGTCTCTGACCTTTTACCAATCACTTAAAATGATCTTTTATAATCAATAAACTTGTTTTAACGGTTTATCTTTACCAGGGAGTTTCCCTGAAGTGCTTGGTAAATCTCTTCAGGTTTACAATGGCTGGTGTATATCCAGTGTCCATTGACAAAGTGGTGAACCAATTAATAAACTTGCATCGCTCAAGAAAGGGTCCTGAGCAGTGCAAGACAGTATATTCCTAGGGTACAAGGCTGGGAGCTGGGGGAGATTTGGCTGGTGCCTTTCTCTGTGATTCATGAGTGGCTCTGGGAGCATTCATGCACTCTAGCTGAGTGTGGAGCTCCACGTGTGGTTGTACAGAGTGGTAACAGCACCTGGAGGGGTTTGCTGCTTGTCACTGGTAAGGCATTGTGAGAAACCACCCAGAATAGTGAGTAAAGGGGGCACAGCAGTCAAATAGTCCCAGGTTGCACCCCGGGGATCCTGTCACACCTTCTTTGTTCTGTAATGGAGGCTGAAGAGAGCCTTAGACTAGGCATGATTCATGTTTACCGTGTTAGACAACTGGGAGGTTTCATGCTAGAATTATTTGCATTTGTTACTGTAAATCTTATGCTGAGTTTTTGTTGTTTTTATTTCTCACTCGCACAAGAGCTGGGCAAATCCACACAGACAGCCCTCTGAAGAACAGCTTTCTTGATTTCTTCCTCCTTAAAATGAAACTAACTAACTAACTAACTACGAAATCCCTCAATGTTTTGCATTGCCCCTCACCCTAGGCCCACTTTCTTCTATAATCACCTCAATGGTAGTGCCTAACCAATGAATATTATCACCCTGAGTACTTAAATTTTTCTAAGCACTCAAACTTGTGCCACGACATTACATTTAAAAAGCCAAACCAACAAGCAAGGCAACTACAGGCGGTCTTTGTTCTATCACTGCATCATGGCGTCAATCCAGAGTCAATTATGTAAAACAACAGCACCTCAACACCATTATCAACAGTCTCGTCAAGGGAACAGTTGCACCTAGTCAGAGCTGGAAACATCTTGAAGAAATTTAATTATTTTTTTTTAGTTTATTGCTTTGGGCGTTCTTCTTACCTTATTTCACTCTAAAGTGCCTGGGGATATTATTCATGTAGAACATATGGAATGCTATATAAATCCAAGTTGTTGCTGATTTTACTTAAAAGTCAGTTTTTATTTTCTTTTTTACTCTTGTTTGTTTACGCTTCCTTGAAACATCTTTTGCATTGCCACAGATGTCGCCTTCTCAGAGTGCTTTATCTTTTGTACACATTAATCTTGCTTCCTGAGTATATGTGACTTTGCCTTGCACAATGATGGAGAGAAATGGAATGCCAAAAACTAATTTTCAAAGAAAATGGCAAAATGATTTAAGTTCATTTCTTTTAATTCCATATCAATTAAGTTTAACGGTCAAAATTCCTTCATCGATTTATGGAACTAGGCAGATCATGATTTTTAAAGGAAGGAGTAACTCCAAGACAGCTCTTTTTAATTGAGAAAAGATTTTTTAAGAGCCTAATGTCTTAACTTTACTATACTATAGAGATAATTTGAAGCCTTTTGTTCTTATGTGGGGCTTTCAGTGATCCTGGTCCAGGATTCCAAGCAGACACCAGGTTTCTGCAGGTTCCTATAGCAGCTGCTGAAAAAGTATTTTCCCTGTACAGCAATTGGCTATAAGAGAAATCAGTTTGAGAAAGGTTTACTCTCAGACCCTCCATATAGAATATCTTAAGGTAGCTAGTCATGGGCTTTATGTCCCGGGGGCATAGCAAGTCACCAAATAATGACCAAAGCTGTAGCACTCTCCTGTACTGAGACTACAGTGGTGCCTGATTTCTTACCTGGCACCCACACAGAGGGAATATCTTGCAGCTTGTCGCCATCTCTGGAAGGAGGTCCTGTGATCACCTTTTGGTGTGGTCTTTCTGGGGTCTGAGCTTCTCCTGATTGCAAACAAACGGAGGAGGGCCAGTTAGAGCAGATCATAGCTTCTTACTTTAAATTGAGTCGGTCAGCCCTTCAATTGTAGGGCTTGCAATTCCCCTCTGTCTCTTGGTTGCTTTCTCTGAGACAGCCTTGTACGGGGCTTTAGCCCCTTTACTATCTCTGGCCTTTCTGTTTCCCACTCCCACTCTGTTCTCTCCCCTCTGTAAGGGATCTTGTTTTCTCTGTTGGTCACAGCTGTGGGCAGCTGGCTCCATGGGTACATCTACATGGGAATAAACAGGGTCGGGTTTGTATAATTTGTGGTGGTGCCCAGAATGGGTCCAAGTCCCACTCCCACTCCCCACACCTGCCTAAGGCTCTGGGAGGGTGTTTGGGTGCGGGAGAGGATTGGGGCTTTGGGATTGAGTTTGGGTGCTGGGTGCAGGCTCTGGGAGAGAATTTGGGTAGGGGAGGGCTGCAGGCTTTGGGATGGAGTTTAGGTGCTGGGTGCAGGCTCTGGGCTGGGACAGGCGGTTGAGGTGCAGGAGAGGGTTTGGCTGCTGGGTGTGGACTCTGGGCTGGGACAGAGGGTTGGGGTGCAGGAGGGGTGTGGGGCTGGGCCGGGGATGAGGAGTTTGGGGTGCAACAGGCAGGCTGCCTCAGGGCTGGGACAGGGGGCCAGAGAAGAGGACTCCCCTGGAGCTCGCTACTGCCAATGGGGAGAGGGCTTGGGGGAGGAGGGGCCCAAGCCTGCCCCTTCCCCCCCCCCCCCGAGGCTGCTGCTCAGGAGGTCCAGCCAGGATCACCCCCCCCACCGCCACCCCTCTTGGAGTCGACTCAGAGTTGCCTGACGGGGGCGGGGGGGCCGCCATGTGCCTCCTCCCCTCCTCAGGCACAGCAGCTGCCTGAGCCTGCCCCCAACCCTGCTCCCTTGTAGCTGGCAGCAGCCGGCAAGGGAGCGCCGCTCAGAGCGGCGGGTGGCAGCCACCCACTGCACAGGGCAGGCAAGGAGGCTCAGGAGAGGCGCGCGGGGGCAGCAGGCGGGGCCGGGGGATGCTCTGGGGGAGGCACACGGGGTGGCAGACGGGGCTGAGGGAGAGACCCAGCCCTGAACATTGGGGGAGCCAGGCCCCCCGGGCCCTGAATTTGCTGGAGCCCGGGCACCACAGGCCCATACAACTCACCGCCCCTGGGCATAAAAACCCAGCCACTGGCTTGGGTCAGCTGACTGGGGCTCAGGCTCTGGGGCTAAAAAGTTGCTGTGTGGACATTCGGGCTCAGGCTCCAGCCTGAACCCAAGATGTCTATACAACCATTTTTAGCCCCACAGCCTGAGCTGCACAAGCTCCTTTCAGCTGACCCAGGCCAGCTGTGGCCCTGCTGCAGGCTTTCATCTCCGTGTAGACATACCCCACGATTGGCAGTTCTAGCAGCTGTGCGAGGGTGTGATCAAGCAGTTTGCCTTTAAGCCAGAGCAGCTTTCCTCTCCCTTCTTCCTGGGCTCAGTAAGAGGTTTGTAAGCCCTATTTCAAGGCCCTTTTTGTGGAAATAGTCTTGACTGACAGAGGGTTGTCTCTGTTTATCACTGTATAATAATTCACTGCCCAAAGAAAGCAACATGTTTCTTTGTGTAACTATTAGTGTTGCATATGTGGCTTGCTTATACTTCCTAAATAAACAGTTCCGAAAAAGGAAAGGGACGGATCATTGTATCACCATTATAAAAGGATAATACAGTGTTAAAGGTCTTCACAGCCCATGGTTCATGGTATGAAATGACTACATGCGAGGGTGAGAGAAAAATATATTTTTCCTTCATGTACAGCACTAGATAACTGGCCAGGTTGATGCATTACCAGCTTCTTCTCCACCTGGTTCTCAATTGTCTTGGATATTGGGCATTCCTGGAAGCAGGATACCAAGCAGTTTGGTGTTGATCCAACATGCAAATCTTATTACTTTAACTTTTTAAGACAGTGGCTACAGGTCATCGTATTCCAACTAACATTATTTTATGCACAGCCCTCCTATGATATGAACTGGTAGCCTGGATCCTGAGAATAAAAGCCCCCATTTGAATATAGTCTGGATATGCTTAGTTACTCATGCAACCATATAGCCATAAAACCTGTCATTTCAAATGTACATGGCCCGTGTAGGGGAAACTAGATTGCATGCCCCGTGAACCTAAAGGTAGAGGTAGTACATATGCACAATTGATATACAGTACCAGCCAACAGCCAGGGTGTCTCTTGGTATTGTAGAAGAGGAAGAATTAATAGAAGTATGAAAAATTGGAAGAAGGAAATGTGGATTCCATAATTAGATTTCCAGTAACATTATCTAACTTTTTTTTGGGAGGAGGGGAAAAATAGGAGGGCAGACTTTCATCTTGGTCCTCACTGGAAGACTCCACCCTCAGCCAGCCATGGTGGCCCTGCATCTCTGAAACCTTCCTTGATCATTAAAGGCCTTCTGCTTCCACTTAAGTCAATGGGAATACTGACTTAATTTCTTACACAATCAAGCCATACAAAGCCTATTTGCACTGGGCCGGATCCTCAGCTGGCTTCAGTCTGCAGACACCAATAGAGCCGTGCTGATTCATACCAGCTGAGGATCAGGCCCATAATCTGTAGGTCAGGCACAGGGGTTGCTGCAAGGGATTTCTAGCCCCTGTTCACCTGGAGAACAAAAGATTGAGCCTGGGAATTGACAGGTTTCTCACACAGCGGTGCTATGCTAACAATTGCACCACAGCCAGCCCTCTTGCTATTTCACTTTCGGTAATGAAGAAGAAGTGTGGTGTGACTCTGGCAGGGAACCACTGCAGGCTTTCTCACTACATTATTAAGTCCAGTGTTCCTAGGTACTGCAGCTGATATATTGTTCCCTCCCGTCCCCATTTCAAGATCTACTGTTCACATTGTTATAAGGGTGCCCCTGAGAGCTCCATCAAAGGAAGGAGTTGTTTAACTGTTCAGTGAATGAGTTTCCTGAAGCCAGTGAATTGCACTAACAGACATTAAGAAAGCTTTCAGAGTAGCAGCTGTGTTAGTCTGTATTCGCAAAAAGAAAAGGAGTACTTGTGACACCTTAGAGACTAACAAATTTATTTGAGCATAAGCTTTCGTGAGCTACAGCTCACTTCATTGGATGCATTTGGTGGAAAATACAGTGGGGAGATTTATATACACACACAGAGAACATGAAACAATGAGTTTTATCATACACACTGTAAGGAGAGTGATCACTTAAGATGAGCCATCACCAGCGGGCAGGGGGGGAGGGAGGAGGAAAACCTTTCATGGTGACAAGCAAGGTAGGCCCTTTCCAGCAGTTAACAAGAACATCTGAGGAACAGTGGCGGGGGGGGGGGGGAAATAACATGGGGAAATAGTTTTACTTTGTGTAATGACTCATCCACTCTCAGTCTCTATTCAAGCCTAAGTTAATTGTATCCAATTTGCAAATTAATTCCAATTCAGCAGTCTCTTGCTGGAGTCTGTTTTTGAAGTTTTTTTGTTGAAGGATAGCCACTCTCAGGTCTGTAATCGAGTGACCGGAGAGATTGAAGTGTTCTCCGACTGGTTTTTGAATGTTATAATTCTTGACGTCTGATTTGTATCCATTCATTCTTTTACGTAGAGACTGTCCAGTTTGACCAATGTACATGGCAGAGGGGCATTGCTGACACATGATGGCATATATCACATTGGTAGAGGCGCAGATGAACGAGCCTCTGATAGTGTGGCTGATGTGATTAGGCCCTATGATGGTGTCCCCTGAATAGATATGTGGACAGAGGGGTTGGAGCTGAGACAAACACCTACAAGATCTCTATCAAGCATTCTTACAACTACAATACCCACCTGCTGAAGTGAAGAAACAGATTGACAGAGCCAGAAGATTCAGTGCCTTGCAAGTCACCTACTACAGGACAAGCCCAACAAAGAAAATAATAAAATGCCACTAGCCATCACCTTCAGCCCCCAACTAAAACCTCTCCAACGCATCATCCAGGATCTACAACCTATCCTGAAGGATGACCCATCACTCTCACAGATCTTGGAAGACAGGCCAGTCCTTGCTTACAGACAGCCCCCCAACCTGAAGCAAATACTCACCAGTAACCACACACCACACAACAGAACCACTAACCCAGGAACCTATCCTTGCAACAAAGCCCGTTGCCAACTCTGTCCACATTTCTATTCGGTCACTCGATTACAGACCTGAGAGTGGCTATCCTTCAACAAAAAGTTCAAAAACAGACTCCAGCAAGAGACTGCTGAATTGGAATTAATTTGCAAACTGGATACAATTAACTTAGGCTTGAATCGAGACTGGGAGTGGATGAGTCATTTCACAAAGTAAAACTATTTCCCCATGTTATTTCTCCCCCCCACCATACCCCCCACTGTTCCTCAGATGTTCTTGTTAACTGCTGGAAATGGCCCACCTTGCTTGTCACCATGAAAGATTTTCCTCCTTCTCCCCCCCCCCCCGCCCCGCTGGTGATGGCTCATCTTAAGTGATCACTCTCCTTACAGTGTTTATGATAAAACCCATTGTTTCATGTTCTCTGTGTGTGTATATAAATCCCCACTGTATTTTCCACCAAATGCATCCGATGAAGTGAGCTGTAGCTCATGAAAGCTTATGCTCAAATAAATTTGTTAGTCTCTAAGGTGCCACAAGTACTCCTTTTCTTATTAAGAAAGCTGCGTTGGTTCTGCACAACTGCAGAAGTATTTCAGTGGGATCACTGGAGTTCAGCAAATACAAACTGGAGACTACCGAAGGATTTGCTTTTCAAATAGCTAGGGGAGCCATTGCTTTCACTAAATTAAACAAATATCAGCCTGTTTCCCATAGTAACAGTGTGTTGGACACCCTAAGTCAGATTGTGCCACTGATTGTGCTACTGCCTGCATTTGCAGCAGTTCAGAGAGGCACCCCCCAACAGGGAACTGCGGGAGGCACAATGTCTCTAGGTGATCCCCTGCACACAGCATGTTCTTCACCAACAATCTGGCCAGCGCACACAGCATCTCCTCCCCACACTCTTTTGGGTGTTGTTTGTACCACAGGGGATGCTAGCAGAGAGTAGTCCCTGCACACAGGCGAATGAAGGGACTGCACAGAGGGAGAGGGAAGCACACAGGCAGGGAAAATTTCTTGTACTCTCCCTCCAATACCATCTTGAACACATACCCCCAAAGGGGCCAGGTGCAGTCTGACCACATGTGGGTAAGCTGATGTTACTCTCCCATTTTTCCACTGACAAATCCAAGATGTTCTGTCTGATGTTTTAAATGGTCTGAATTTAGATGCCTAGTTCCAAACTACTAATGCACACTGTACCAGGACACCTGAATACAGGGATTATAATCCTCTGCACTAACAGAAATCCAGAAGGCATTCCAGCATTAAGACCAATTCCGATCCATCTAACATCAGTGGAACGATTCCCATTGACTTAATCTGGGAAAACTCCCATTGATTTCAATGGGACCAGGATTTCACCCTTGATCCAGCTCTATGGGCTTGTATTCTGCAAAAGTCCATTGGGCACTACAGAGATAGAGCCTGCATTTTACATAATCTAGAGTTTTTATTTTAAAAAATTAGTGTCTAACATCTGAAAGCGAAACCAGCATTGAAAACCCAAACCACTGCTTGCCTCTCCTGTTAAGTCTCCAGCCAGGCAAGACTGAAGCAACAGCGTCAAGAACATTATAAACTTCCCCGTTCACTTTAAAGCAATGGTGGGCAACCTGCGGCCCACAGGCCACATGCAGCCCATCAGGGTAATCCACCTGCGGGCCACAAGACAGTTTGTTTACATTGACCGTCACAGGCACGGCCGCCCACAGCTCCAAGTGGCCGCAGTTCGCCGTTCCCGGCCAGTGGGAGCTGTGGGAAGAGGCACAGGCTAAAGTAGTCTAAAGTAGTTGTTGTGAGAAAAGCCTGCAGAAAATGAAGGGAACTGGACAGTGTCAAGCAAGAGCAGTCAAGGAAACTGGACAGTGTCAAGCAAGAGTCTACTGTTAAATTAACCAATCTTTCCCCCCCAATCTTTTATTAAAAGATAACATATAATAAAATTTACCTAACAATAACTTAGAAAATCTGATTTCCCATCCTTTCCACTAGCGAGAGCCATTTCCTTTGTCTCAATCTACTTCCCAGCAGGAGAGCCATGCTGATGAAGTATCATCAAATTGTCAGCTCCCACTGAGACAGACCCAAGCACCGCTCACTGATTGGAGAGATGGAAGCAGTGACAGGTGTTACTAAAACCTGTTGGGTTTTAAAATTAACAAACAACTTTTTTTCCTCTCTCAAAGGATATTTCTGAAACAGAAAAGGTCCCCCAGAAGGGCAAAGCAAATGATATCAGAAGAGATTAAAGCAAAAACAGAACTATTTAGCAAAGCAAGGAACTGAATGACAAGGGACATGATGGAAGTATATGGGAATAATAATTGCTATAGACAAAGTCCATGAGGTGCTGCTACTTATTATGCTACTGATAATGCTGGAACGAGAGGCTCACATAATAAAATGTAGAGGTTTCAGATTTAAAGGTGTAGGATAATGCAGCCCACGACTGACCAAATACTCCACATGTTCCTAGTGTAACAACACAAGGCATTATTAACCGGTAGAATTCACTGCCACAAGATACTATTGAGTCAATGAAGATAGTGGGATTTTAAGAAGAGTTAGACATGAATAACATAGGTGTCTATATTCTTGAGCATTTTGACACAAAAGCATATTATTGGAGGGACTAGTAGCACAACCTATCATTAAGGTCATCTGACACTTCTCATTAGAAGACCCTGTTTTCAGTTGCTTATTACTTTGCCAGCCGTTAACTATTTGGGCTGAAATTTTTCAAGCTAGGTGTCTGCCTCGGGCTAATTATTATTATTAATTATTATTTCAGCCAATATAGTTCAGCTGTTTCCAAGAACAAGGATAGAGAAAAATAGGTTGTATTGTTTGTTACAATATGTTGACCTTTGCTTTGAACTGCCCTAGTGCTCCCATGCTTTGAAGCAGGGACTTGAAATTTGGCGGGAAAGTCTCTGTATGTGGGATGCACCTTTTTATGTCCCTGTGAAAATCTGCTGATATTTTTCCACGTTATAAGCCTCTGAAAAATTGCAGTTTGCACATGCTTAGTAGAGACTTGCTTGAACGCAGCTTAATTCACCAGAGATTCCAGCCACAGTGAGCATGCTCCAGCCCAGGGGTTGAGCAGGACTTCCCTGCAATTGCAGGCCATGCTGGGTCCAAGTCCTAGCACCGGTACTGAAAGCAGGGGGGTGTCTCTCCTGTGGTCTCAATTTCCCATCCCCTGGCTTGATCCATGGGGGAGGAAGCCACTGGAATCAAATACAGAGGGGACAAGAGCTGGACCTGGGGGGCCAGGAGTAGTAGACTGGGAAAAGAAGCCTGTGACCCACCTGGTAGAGGGCACCCCAGACCATAATGCTCATCAGGCCTGGCACACTCATTGCCCCAACTCACTGTTGCCCCAATCTGTATCTAAAAGGTGTTGTGTTAGGTGTCCTAGGCACGCTGGTTGTTACTATTATTGCATGGTGTATGTATGAGTGATGTATGTAAAACTATAGGTGTGTGCTGGAAATATATTCCTAGAATGTGTTTGGCAGGCAGTGTCTGAGCCCAACCAGTCATAGACAAAGGAATGTAGTTTTCGTGGCTTGACTATGTCTCCAGTGTAAATAAAGCAAGGTGAGACCAAAGACAATGAAAAGCACATTTGCAAATAAGGTAGTCAAAACCATCAGGTGAGCAAGTAAGGGACAATGACCATTTAACTATCTCAATAGGGGAGGGGGCTGCAAACTTTATGCCTCTTGAAACAGAGTCAATGAAGTTTGGGAAGATATAAGCAGAGGCAAAAAGCCATTTTTGTCATCCATCACTTAATGGATACAAGAGGCTAGAGCTCTTGTGTTCAGAGAAAGTTGGATCCTTCAACAAAGGGAGTTGAAGTCTCTGGGAATTGACCGTAGCTGAGAAACCTGCTTAGACAAAGATTGTAACTTCCTGAGATTAAGATTTATTCATTAGAAAGTGTGTTTTGTTTTCCACATAACCATATCTGTGTCTTCTGTTCTTATTATCACTTCACTCTCTGATCTTTGTTAATAAACTTATTCTTGTTTGATTACAAACCATCTCAGTGCTACGTGTTAGGACGGTAAAATCTTCAGCCAAACTAAGGCTGGTGTGTGTTCTCTCTCTTTGGGGGCAGCAAACCTGATAACTTCTGTGAGGGTCTAGTGAGATGGAGTGGATGTTGCAGTGGAGATGGTTTTGGGGAGACTCAGAGCTGTTGGCATCACCCTGCAAGGAGTAACCAAGCCGGTAGAGGCCAGGGTCAGGCCATTGTGCTGTGAGCAGGTTGCTGGTGGCAGGGCTCTGAGACAAAGCTGCCCATCACAGAAGTACCTGGGGTTACAGAGCAGGTGGTGACACAACCCCTTACTGGTCTGGGTCACAAGGCATCACAGAGCCTCAGCGGGGAAGACGAGGAGTGGAGGCTGGTGGGGTGGGAGGGCAGATCAAATGAGGAGCCAGGTCCAGGGGACTGGGACTGGCTGGGCAAGGACTAGAACTGGCTGGGCAAGGACTAGAACTGAGATGAGAAACTGGAAGAGTGGACACAGGGACTGGCTAGGTAAGAATGAGACGGAGACGAAGAGAAGAGAAGAGATGGGTGGAAGAGACAGGACTGGGATGGGGACAGAAATGAGAGGATGGGGCAGAAAGGGTCAAGCTTGGGGGACAACAGGCAGAAGGGCCTGTGTCCACTACAGTGGACTCCTCTCCAGAGCCTGCATGGAATCTAAGATTCCTTAGTCTCACCATGCCAAGGTATCAGCAAATATCTGTGAAACCTTCTGGCAAAGTGTCCAATGCCCCTCTGGGGCTGGTCCGCAGAGGATTACAACCTCCTCCTGCTATCGTTTTCTCTGTTATCTCAAGCAACAGAGGTCTCTGAGGTGGAGCTAAAGATTCCAACCCTGCAGATGAGCCATGCGGATGCCAATATGATGCCACCTCTTGGGATTTTTGGTCATTTTTTCATTTTATTTTTTTTAAAATTAGGAAATTACATACACACAAAAACTACATTGCATTACATTACATTATACAGATGTGTTATGCTAGTCTTTAATTTCTTGATGACATATTGTTTTCCACAGGACCCCTGCCTCATTCAATGCACAGGATGGATTTCTTTGGGATGACCCAGGATTGTGTAGCGAAGGAGATGGTGGTCTGTAGGACCCCTTTCTTCATTTGTTGCAAAAGTTGGAAGGTGGGTAATGAATGAGGCTAGAGATTGCAGGAAGGGAAAGGACAGTCTTCTGGTTCAGGCGGTTGAATGCTGCCCTGGAGAACTGGATTCTATCCCTGTCTCTATCACAGCATTCCTGTGGCAAGTCGTTTACACCAAACTTTCCAGAGGTGGTCACTGATTGTGTGTTCCTCATTTTCTGGGTGCCTGGCTTGAGACCCTGGGATCAGATTTTCAGAAACACTGAGCACTCCCAGCTGCAACTGAAGTCAGTGGAGCTATGCTTTGATCATATGAGGTGCTACACATTCTGAAAAATCAGATCCCAGATGCTTCAAATTGGATACTCAAAATTAGTGAATTTCTTCTTACCTTAATCTCTCTGTGCTCTCTGTAAAATGGGGATAACAACATCACCTCACCTCACTGGCTGAAATAAATTAACATTTGTGAAGCACTCAGATACTATAGTGATGAGCATCAGAGGGAAGCCTATGAGGAAATTAATAATTCTGTCTTCAGAGCAGGGTTCGAATAGCATGCAGTGAATAAGCCATGGAGCTACACACTGAATAATGAGGAGAAAACTGTTTGTTATACTCCTGGGGGAATTCTGCACCATTGCGCATGTGCAGAATTAATGTCCCTGCAGATTTCTTTGCTTCCCTGCAGAAAAATAACTTTCTGATATGGAAGCAAAGGGAAGCCACAAGTGTGGTCATGCAACCCTCTCCAGCAGTATGTTTTGAGTGCCATGGGGAGCTGGCAGAGAGGTAAATCATTGTGGCGCAGGGGACATGACTGGGGAAGACTCGGCTGGTTGCTCCTATCCTGCACCGGGCTCAGCTGCTAGTCCCGGCTAGGCTGAGGTGGACAGGACTTCCTCTTCCCCTGCACATCATCCGGGGCTGGGTCAGACCCTCCTCCAGATTTCTCCCCCAGCTGCAGGAAGCTCTGCAAACTCCCACATACACACTTCCTGCAACCATTGTTCCTCAGCTGCAGGGGGAGGGATCCCTGTGCAGGGAGCTGCTCCCCCATCTTCCCAGCCCCCATGCATCCAGACCCCCTCATATCCAGACTCTCCCGCTGAACCTCACTCCCCCCCGCATTCAGAACCCCTCCCCCCCGATGATTCCCACTCCCACCCCTGCACCTGGACCACCCCGTCAAGCCACTCGCATCCGAGTCCCCACCTCACTGAGCTCCAACCAGCTGCACCTGGACCTCACCCCACTGAGCCCCCCACATCAAGCCCCCCATCAATCTCTATCCCTCCAACACTGAGACCCCCCCGCTGAGCCCCAACCTCCTTCATCTGGAACCCCCTGCAGAGTCCCATCACAGTTACACCCAGAACCCCCCAAAAAATCCCTGTGCAGAAGAGAAGAATGAGGGGGGATTTGATAGCTGCTTTCAACTACCTGAAAGGGGGTTTCAAAGAGGATGGCTCTAGACTGTTCTCAATGGTAGCAGATGACAGAACGAGGAGTAATGGTCTCAAGTTGCAATGGGGGAGGTTTAGATTGGATATTAGGAAAAACTTTTTCACTAAGAGGGTGGTGAAACACTGGAATGCGTTACCTAGGGAGGTGGTAGAATCTCCTTCCTTAGAGGTTTTTAAGGTCAGGCTTGACAAAGCCCTGGCTGGGATGATTTAACTGGGACTTGGTCCTGCTTTGAGCAGGGGGTTGGACTAGATGACCTTCTGGGGTCCCTTCCAACCCTGATATTCTATGATTCTATGATTCTATCCCCCACACCTGGATCCTCCACTGAGCCACCCACACTCAGATTGCTCCACACAGAATCCTCTCAACCTACACCTGGATCCCCCCACACTAAGCCCCTCCACTCTTGGATCCTGCCTTGCTGAACCTGCCTGCCCACACCTGGTGCACCTGGCATGGAGGGTAAGGGCCCTGGGGTGTTTCTGGGGCAGGCCTGGTCCTTGCGCTATGTCAGGGTTGGGTGCAGCCTCACCGCTGAGTCTGTGTCCCAGGTGGGAGTACCCAGTGATCTCCCACCTCTGTGCTCCCCAATGCCATGCTGGAGCCTCTACATTTATTTGACAAATAAAATTTGCAGAATTTTTAATTTTTTGGTGCAGAATTTTTTTTTTGGCACAGAATGCCCTCAGGAGTATTAAGTGAGCACCATGTAATGGTGCATATCCTGGCCACTCTCCTCCTTCACCCCTGTCTTTGCCCCCTGCCAACCTTCTTCTGCACTGATGATGATAGATGCACCTCCCACCCACTCACTTGCACCCCGTATAATGAAGCTGCAGTGGTCTCACTATACTCAGGGTTCTCAGAAAATGGGACTGCAGTTGGGGCTAAATTAAGGTCAGAAATTATTTTCCCTCTTTAATGTGATTTTTTCCTTCCCCCCCCCCCCTTTCTCTTCACATATCCAGTCCCTTCTTATGGGGAAAGTCTAATGGAATTTAATAGGGATGAAACTGGTAGGTTCTATACAAAGTAACCAAGTTCTATAGAAATCACACTAGAATTTAAATAGAGAATAGTATCCTTTCTATTGTCTTTCTGAACCATCCCACAAGATTCTGTTCTGCAGCCGAGATTTTAATTCTCTCATTTCTATAAGTTGTTTCAAAAAAATGTATAGAAAGGTTTCCTAATATTTCCTATTAAATCCTCTGGAGCTTTATAATAGGAGACAACATCACAGAGCATGTAAAGCAGGTTCCACATGAAGTATATCATTGTCTCTTTTGTTAGATGTTTTTTATTTTTGTATGAATTATTTTTTAATCATTAATACTATTATATACAAGGGGGGAAGAGTAAATTGTGCTCATGAATGTGACCAAAAGGTGACAGAGGCCATGCAGTGATAATTACTGGAGATTATGAGCTCTCTAAAGCCTGTACAGTTAAAAAAACATGCCTTTGTCCTAGGAGAGGGAAAAACATATGATTGTCTGGAATATTTAATATTTAATTTTGTAAGATGCTCAGATACCGTGGTAATGAATGCAATATAAATACCTAGACAAACAGATGTAGTCCATTTGTTCACCTGTAATTCTCATCCCGGACACTCCTCAAAGTGAAAGACAATACTAAACCACAACACCCTGCACTTATATAGAGGTTCCAACCCCCCACCTCCGCCACCATTGAGCTTAAAACACTTTACAAAGGTGGAAAAATAGAATCAATCGCTTTTACAAATGGGGAAACTGAGGCACAGAGACATGACAAGCTCATGGCCGCTCAGTAAATCTGCTACAGAGTCAGGAACAGAACTCGGCCATAACCAGAACACTTTGCTGCTTCCTCTGAATAACTGAGCATCATTCTTATGTTATATAGAGCCACATATTTGCTTCCACTGTTATGGTCTTCACAGTGCTGCTCGTTCATCTGTTTTAATACGTCTAAGCCACTATTACAATATCTTCGATATAACTGATCTGGAGGTCCCTTAGCATGAACACATTAGGGATACAGTACAATCATTACACCCCTCATAATTGCATTTGGATCTTCTCAGGCAAGTTACCCCGGTGGCTGATCACCAATGCATTTAGCTGTAGACTCTCCTGCTCACACACAGCCTTGTGCCTTGGTTCCCCTTGTGAAAGCTGCTTTACATTTTTGGCCCACTCTCTGCATGGCTGTTAGATAATTAGTTGCTAAAATAAGTACTTAATATAAATGCAGGAGCAAAACAACACAGCTCTACAAAATAGGTGCATTTTGTGGAGCTGTCATTTAGGGCAGTATTTGGCTGATGATTTGAGCGATGCTCGCATATAGATGTTATTGGGGCTGAGGGGGGTCCATAGTCAAAGACCAAATGTACTCTCCGCCTAGGTGGATTGGTTTAGACTAAATGAAACAGCGAAACTTAACTATAAAAAGGCTTTAATCCTACAACCAGATCTCAGAAGGTGCACATGCATAGAGAGCCCCACTGACTTCATTGGGGCTACAAGCAGGGGTCCTCGCATGTGGATTGTGTTGTCTGTTTGGGGACATGGAGAACAAGATTTGTCAATGGAAATATACCAGTGTAAACTGGAGTAATGTGTATTACTTGCTCTGTGACAGCACCAACCTTGGGACTCAGCTCACAGGGAGCACCCCCTGTAGACAGGCTACAGGGATCACCTCAGCCTTAAAGGTACAGTATAGAGAAAATAACCTTACAGTCACATAGCTGCATAGAATCAGAAAATATTAGGGTTGGAAGAGACCTCAGGAGATCATCCAGTCCAACCCCCTGCTCAAAGCAGGACCAACACCAACTAAACCATCCCAGCCAGGGCTTTGTCAAGCTGGGCTTTAAAAACCTCTAAGGATGGAGATTCCACCACCTCTCTAGGTAACCCATTCCCATGCTTCACCACCCTCCTAGTGAAATAGTGTTACCTAATATCCAACCTAGACTTCCTCCACTGCAACTTGAGACCATTGCTTCTTGTTCTGTCATCTGCCACCACTGAGAACTGCCTAGCTCTTTGGAACCCCCCTTCAGGTAGTTGAAGGCTGCTATCAAATCCCCCCTCACTCTTCTCTTCTGCAGACTAAACAAGACCAGTTCCCTCAGCCTCTCCTCGTAAGTCATGTGCCCCAGACCCCTAATCATTTTCGTTGCCCTCCGCTGGACTCTCTCCCATTTGTCCACATCCCTTCTGTAGTGGGGGGACCAAAACTGGACACAATACTCCAGATGTGGCCTCACCAGTGCCGAATAAAGGGAAATAATCACTTTCCTCAATCTGCTGGCAATGCTCCTACTAATATAGCCCACTATACTGTTAGCCTTCTTGGCAACAAGGGCACACTCCTGACTCATGTCCAGCTTCTCGTCCACTGTCCTTTTCTGCAGAACTGCTGCTTAGGCAGTTGGTCCCCAGCCTGTCGCAGTGCATGGGATTCTTCCGTCCTAAGTGCAGGACTCTGCACTTGTATTTGTTGAACCTCATCAGATTTCTTTTGGCCCAATCCTCCAATTTGTCTAGGTCACTCTGGACCCTATCCCTACCCTCCAGCATATCTACCTCTCCCCCCAGCTTAGTGTCATCTGTGAACTTGCTGAGGGTGCAATTCATCCCATCATCCAGATCATTAATAAAGATATTGAACAAAGCCAGCCCCAGGACAGACCCCATGCATATGCCATGAGAAGCTATTTTCTTGTGCCAGTAATCATGGCTACCTTCCTTTTAGAAGAGGGGGACTGACTGGGCTATAAACCTCCAAAGAAGGTATAGTCAAACAGTACGAAGATCTCGCTCCTCAACCACCACCCTTGTTCAGCCCCAAGCCCACTGGAGGTTGACTAATCTCCTTGATTTATTTTTAGCTTCTTATTTTTTTTAATGTGTAAGCACATTATCAGATTTGATTATGTAGTTTTATTTGGTGACCAATTCTCAGCAGCCTCAGCAAAAAAACAAATTAAATTGTATATATATTCTACAGATCAGCAAACCACTTCAGAAAAAAAAAAATCGAGTACAATAAATTCTCTGAACCGCAGGTAAATACTCCAACCTCTTTGGGGTTTAAAAAAATCTGGTTGATACTTTTCATTTCTGGACTCCTTTCACAGTCCATCCAGCATTCACAGATTCATAGAGTCTAAGGCCAGAAGGGATCATTGTAATCTAGTCTGACCTCCTGCATAGCACAGGCCACAAACCTTCCCCAAATAATTCCTAGAGCAAATCTTTTAGTAAAAAACATCCAACTTTGACTCAAGATTTGCCAGTGATGGAGAATCTACCATGACTCTTGGTAAATTGTTCCAATAGTTAATTACTATCACCATTAAAAATGTATGCTTTATTGCCAGTCTGTATTTGTCTCAGTTCAACTTCCAGACATTGAATTGTGTTGTACCTTTCTCTGCTAGATTGAAGAGCCCATTATTAAATATTTGTTCCCCAGGTAGGGACTTATAGACTGTAATCAAGTACCCCTTAACCTTGTCTTTGTTAAGCTCCTGGAGTCTATCGCTGCAAGGCAGGTTTTCTAATCCCTTAATTATTCTCAGGGCTCTTCTCTGAACCCTCTCCAATTTATCCACATCCTTATTGAATCGTGGACCCCAGAACTGCACACAGTATTCCAGCAGCGGTTGCACCAGAGCCAAATACAAAGATGAAATAATCTCTCTACTTCTACTTGAGAGTCCCCTGTTTATGCATCTCAAGAGCAAATTAGCCATTTTGGCCACAGCACTGCACTGAGAACTCATGTTCAAATGATTATCTTCCATGACCTCCAAATTTTTTTCAGTCACTGCTTCCCAGTATAGAGTCCCCCATCCAGTAAGCATGGCCTGCATTCTTTGTTCCCAGAAAAGCAGAAAGCAGAAGGGTAGTTATACCATTTTTGTAGCCCATAAGCCAGTAAAGCATCCTTATTCAGGAAACTGCTAGAACATGTGCTTAACTTCAAGCATGTACATATGTCGCAATGGTCCTTACAAACATGCTTACATTAAAGTATGTGCTTAAATATTTTAGGCATGGGCTTAAGTATTTCCCTGAACAGGAATGAACTTAAAAGCCTGTTCTTAAGTGCTTTCCTGAATTGTGTCCTTGGTACGTTAGCCCAGCCTGAAGCAGGAAACATTAGGAAGTCTTACAAGAAAGCTTATTCTTATCAGCTGCAATCTAATTCTTCAGACACAAGAAGACTGAAAAGTTTTTTTGAGAGCTTAGCTCAACCCAAACTACAAACATCACCAGCATTACCAACCCCAAACATTCAAAAATCATTAGTCAGGCCACAACAAATAATGAGATTTAAAAAAAAAATCTTGATTTTTAAGCCAAAAATACAAATTTAAGGTTCCTTTTATTTTCTTTCTGGGTTTCTTGAGCCTTTTGGGTTCAGGTTTTCAAGCTTTTCTCCACAATCTCTAGGGACAGAAATTTATTTTTTTGCTAAATGAAAAACTGAGATTCTCGCAGCTCCAGGAGCTGGGGATTTAAGAAAATAATTCACCAAATATACAAGACCCATGATAGAGTCATGATTAGGCAACCCTGAAATCAATACAATCATATACTCTCATCCCAGCTTTCCCCACGGGCTTCGTATCAAACAAAGAACACAGAGAATGTTCTCACCTACAGGAGTGTGACTCCGTGCCATACAGTCTGGCTTCATTTTCAGAGGTTTAACACTCACAGCTCCGCTGATGTCATTGGGAGATGCAGGTGCTCAGCACCTCTGAAAATCAAGTGTGCAAATCTTTTTTCATTCCATTCTTACTGCTGACCAGACAGTTTTCGCTTTTCTGATGGACACATTCTATGAGCTTGTCCGTGCTATGAGCAGAAGAATGGCTAAGTAGTGAGGGTGCTGGGCAGGGTGGGCATGAGTTCAATTCCCTCCTCTGCAAGCAAAGAGTGAGGTGAACAAAACCTTTCTCTTTTCAAAAGCCACCCTCCTAATATGTATTCAGTACTTTCATAAGTTGCAAACACCTGGGAACTAGCATAAGCTGGAAGGAAACATGGATTTCTCTCCCTGCTGGTTTCGCGTTGATTACAATTAAAAGGGAGGAATTGAAAGGAAAACGTATGAGAGTGCATATCTCCCCACCAAGATGAGCTCTTGTTATTTGCCTCTTTTCTGTATTTTTTCTGTTCATTAAAAGTGCGACTTCTATAACTTTGCACAATGATGTGATAGCACCATTCACACATGGTAACAAATGTTACAATTCATTGGGATGCACAGCTTTTAATTTCAAGTTAATAAAGTATAGAGGTTTTTATGTCCAACATTTCAAATGCCACAGCATGTTGATGAAAAGAAATTACATTGATGGAAACAGTCTGGCAGTGACTAATCTCATCCATAACTCATAGTGATGTAACAGCTTCAGTATACTCTCTTTCACAAAGTGATGTCCAATTACTTGCTATTGATCAGATATTACATTGCACCAAATGGAATGCCAGCTTCAATTCATTCCATCCTATTGAGTTTCAGCCAATATCAATGGATAGTTGGCACATGTTTCCCTGAAACATTTGTGTGCCATCAGGGAGTTGATTAACAGGTTGGCAGATTTTGTTTATGAAAGGGGTGAGGGGAAGAAAAGGAATGTGCAAATTCTGTTTGTGAATTTGTTCTTATAATTGTCACAGAGAGAATGGGAATGTCTTTCCCTACGTCTAAATTTGTTTTATACAAGCAGCTGCGTGTGCCTTGCAGACATGTTACCGTTCTATGCTACTCTTCCCTTCTTTTTTATGGATAATCAGGTGAAAAATTAAAGTCCAATAGCTACATGAAAACCACACAAATCATCTTCCGTATCCAGTCACATGCTCAGTCATAACTCACATTAGAAATGAAACCCTAGAAATCCATGATTCATTCCAGCCTGTATCACTTCCTCATGCAAAGCTCATCAGAGCAAGCTTGTGTGCCAGTCAAAGCTCATTCCCACAAAAGGAAATGGAGACGAAGTGCATGGGTTGTCTTAGGACACCAGTTTTCACTCCCCACCACATAAAATGGTGCTTTGGGCTTTACATCTCTTCAACTCAGCTGTTAATGTGTTATGTGGCCAGCTGATGTGTCACTAACTCTCATATTGCCCTCCCTTTATTTTTATGGATTTATTTTTTTCATCCTGCTGTTATTGGTACACTTGTAACATTATTTTCATACTCGCTTGACAAAAAAAAAATCCTAATGAGTAACGTCCGTGCCCATTAACCTCCCTTGGGAATGTCATCAGCCATGTGACTGACACAGGAGGGGATTACTAGACAAAATGTAACAACATCTGCCATGCATGCTACAACTTCCCTTAGATTCCTCGCACCTTATTTTCACTTTCAGCTCTGAACAGGAGTGAGATTTGTTCTGCTGTCTCTCAGCTGCCAGGGTGCTGGTAGTATGCCAATCTTCTACAGCGAACTGAGAAGATTAAGAAAACAGCCTCATTAAAACTGGGCATTAAAATAAGAGTTGTCATGAGCTGTCCACAATGCTTTGCTGCTGATCCCTGAGGGCCTGTGCTTGGCACATGTTGCCAAAGAGCATGCTTGCACTTCCTTGAACAATAAATACTGCAGCTGAGAAATTACAAATTTAGGAGCCCCAGTCCTGCAAATACATACATACGCTTAACTTTGTGCACTTGAGTCATCCCATAGGGGTGCAAAATTAAGCACATGTGCAAGTCTTTGTGGGATCAGGCACTGTACCTTAGAGATCAGATGGTATGTCTTGGAAAGCTTTGCAAAATATTTTAAGAAACAATTCTGCTTATTATTCTAATTGTGTATTTATTTAGTGATCAACAAAGGTGTCCTTGGCACAATGAACACACTGAGAAACATTCCCTTCTCCGAGGACTTGCAATGTAACTAAATATAACCACATGGATAGAAGGTGATTCGTTACCTGATTTTTGTTTCTTAAGAGTTCATCTGTCTCCATCTGAAGCCAAAATTTTCTGTATGTGACAGCCTAATCATTTCTAAAATAGCCAACTGCAACGTCTCAAACAGGAGTAGGATTTATGGTGAGGAAGATGGTGAGTTTCGTAGGGCAGGACCAGCTTGCTTGTATGATTGAGTGCACAACTCTGCTATGAGCAAAGTGCAATATAGCATTAGTTTGGAAGGGCAAATGTTCTCCTTTCCTGGTATGGTGGAGAGAAGATTTAAGAAATAATCCCAAAGGCATTGGCTTGTTTTTCTATGGACAAGGATCTGAGTATGATGAATTAATCTGGTCCTCACACTTGCATTACATCAACCACGTTCCCTTAAGGAACAAGATAATATCCCACGCTCTAAATCAGATCTTCTAATGTAGCAGGCCCTACATTTTCAAAAGTGTCTAGTGATTTGGGGTACCCAATTTGAGAAGTCTTAAACCGGCCTGATTTTCAGAGAGCAAGTGCTCAGCATTTCCTGAAAATCGAACCCTTTAAAGTGTTTCAATTGAGTACTCAAAATCAGTAGCGACATTTGTAAGCCCATATACCTGCACAATGGAACGAATTCCCTTCTTTTTGAATTAACAGTATTGCCAACACTCATGATTTTATCACAAGTCTTGCAATGGTTGATGGTTTTGTTCTGAAGACTCCCATTTCTCGAGTTATGCGATGAGGTGAGATTCTCCACTTTTAGTTTGTTTCTCAAAAAAGGTAATTTCAAGACTTCACGGTTGTGCAGAAAAGTTTGAAAACATGAATCCTAAAACTCAAAAACTGGATGGCAAATAAATAGAACCCCAACATTATTTTTCAAATCTCAGGATTTTTGGACATGTGGGATTGGCAATACTGTGGGGGAAAATGATCAAATACGATTACGTGGGATTCAATAATTCTAAGACATTTTATGTGAACCTATGTTTTCTATAACAAGAGATAATATTTCTTCTTATTCCCTTTTCTGAATATAAGAATAATACATTGCACTTATGGATGGACTTCCATTCAGGGATCTCAAAGAGTTTTACAAACCTTAATGAATTTAGTCTTACAACATCCTATGTGGCAGGAAAATACTATTAACCCCATTTCACAGTTAAGGACATTGATACAAAGGCAGAAATTCAGTATAGTGTGCAATGCTTTTTGTATCGCCTATACCCCTTGGGACTTGAATGGTGCAGAGGGGCATGAATTCCTCCCAGAAGGATGAAGTAATTTGCATCCAGATCTGCTGGTTCTCCATCTTGTAGTTTAACCATAAGACCTCCCTGTTTACGCACCTTTCTCAACAAAACTTGTTCGGAATATGCAATGGGAGATGGATGGTGTCTTTGTCTAGTTTGTTTTTGTCCTCTGACATGTTTGTCAAGAAGCCAGGGGAAGAAAGCTTTAGTTTCTGTGCAACGTTTGCATTTATTATGATATTGATTAATATGTATGCTATGCTATGGACATTTTTATACAAGCTCTGTTTGCTGCAAACTTCACTAGAAGTAGAGAATAAAGGAAGAGAAAATACAGAGATTGATTTCTATCAGCAGACTTTTTTTTTTCCAAATGGGAAGTGTTTAAAAGAGAGATGAGCCTCAGCCAAACTCCTCGATTCAAATGTTCACCGAACTTTTCACAAATTCAGATCCAGTTTGTGGCGGGTTTTGTACCTCGTCAACCCCTTTGATTTGGGGGAGCAAGGGGTAACCCCACCCCTCTGCATCTACGCCAGTTCTATTACCCCTCTGGTAGTCAGTACTGTGTGGCCTAGCGGCCAGAGTCCATATACTCTGTACCTACAGCAGTGTGGCCCAATGGCCAGAGTCCCTCTGTCTCCTTTGGGTTAAGAGAGGGGCCGAGTGACTATGTCGTCGAAAAAGGGGGGGGGGTTAGTGACCCTCAGTGAGAGAGCCTGCCCACCCGCTTTCACCAGGCTCCGACCCAGGGCCCTGCCAGTGAGAGGGTGATCCGCCACAGGGTCAGTGGGGAATCCTACTGAAACACGCTGACCTCACAGTGGTGGGAGGTACCACTCTCTTACCTTCCCTGGGTCACTTCCCACCAGTTCTCCAACAGCAGTAATCCCTGTGGCATCGGGGCCTCCAGGTTCCTCAGCACCTGACGGTCGCTCGGTTCCAATAGCTGTGAGCCACTGGTCCCAGTTCCCGGTTCCTCAACTTTCCCTGGTAAGGGTTGTAACTGATCCTGAGCTGGAGCCTCCACTGAGCATCCTTCCTCCTCAGCCACCAACCCTGACTGAGCAGCTCTGCAGGCATTTATACCTGACTTCTGGTTGGAGCATGCCCAGCAGAGCCTCAGGGGCGTGGCTTTCTCTGCTAGAAGGGAAGGGTTAACCCTCTCAGTCTCAGTGCAGGGCCGGTCCATCCCATCACACAGTTCTAGAACCAAAACACTCTGCAGTTCTGGTCTATCTCCAGCTTAATTTTTCGGAAACACATCAGTGGCTCTTTAAATGGTCAAAAAAACAAAAACAGAAAAAGAGAAATATTCACACTTTCTATATTGTAGTATATATATTAACCTCACCCTGAGTTTGCTAAACTTCGGCTCAGATCATGCCCCCTCCAGCCTCACACATGGCTTTCCTCCACTCTGTGCAGAAGGAAGGGAACAGTTCTGTCTCATATACCCCTCCAGGCCCTGCAGAGGACTCTCGATGCACCTCAGTGCCCAATCAGGAGGAAGGGGTGGAGATTCTGTAGATCCAGAGAACCTATCACAGTACTGGCAACCCCAACCCTTTAAAAGTCACGAGTCAGGTCCCAGAAAAATCACAAATTGCTAAAATAAATAAGATTTTCTAAGAAAATAATAATTTGGAAGTTCTTTTAATTTTTAGGGTTTTCTCCATTCATATTTTCGAGCTTTTGTCTGCAGCCATGAGGCCTAGACAGACATGTACTCTCGTTCCCCCCCGGCCTATTTAAGTGAGCTGAGATCTCGTCGTCTCCAGGGCTGGGGATTTAAGAAAAAACAGAAATACCACAAGACTTGTGATAACATTATGAGTGTTGTCACCGCTGACAGGGCCTTAGGTTGCATTAAGTCTTCCAGGGAGACCTTACTGAGATTTCTGGGAAGCTGCATCCCAAATACCTTGGGGCCTAGTATATCTCCTTCCCAGTCTGCACTCCACACTCTCCATCATATCAGAGGAAATCCAGAGTTACTTCCTTGGATGTTCTGGTATTTAACTCCATTGCAGTTATTCTAGATTTACACTGGGGGATCTGAGAAGAGATTCTGGTCTTAAATTGTAGGGGGAGGAAGGGGAGGATAGACTTCTCATTCCCACAGAGATCATACACATTCTGCAAAATTAGGGTTCAGATACAGTATTACTGCAGTATTCAGGTGAATAAAGAGAGGTGAGGTGGGGGAGAGAATTGAGGAGATAACGTGATTTAGCCAACACTCCATCCATGGCAAGAAGCTTCACAATTCTAGAAGGCCCTCAAATATTTAATAAAAATATAGCAATAGGCTTAAGTGAAGAAGGCAGTGGGATAGGCATCATCTGATGCCTATGATAAGAGAGCCCTGTAATTGAGCTAGAGTGAAGGAGCAGTCTCTCTCCTCACATATGGTGATATTACATTTTTTTCCACTTGGATGCTCTCTCCAAGCCCACTAATCTATGGGTCTCAGAAGGGATAATCCACTGACATCCAATTTTCTGGGAGGGTTTTTTTTTTTCACCCCTGAATGAAGCAATATGTTCACTGAGTGGTGAATGTGTTAACTCTTCCCCAGCTAAACGGTCTTCACAAAGCAAAGATTAGCATGTTCACAGGAGATTAGCGAACCAGTGCATCCAGTTGCCTCTCTGATGTCCTGAATGTGATGGGCAGCCACATCATTCGTCTGAAAGTACATCCAAAGGGAAAACTCTGGATCACCCCCCTGCAAGTAAAATACAGGCAAAGGCACCAGCCCAATTTAAGGATCTCAAAAATTACAGACACCTAGATTAAGAGATGGGTTCAGATGGCACAGTTTGGGATCCATGTTCGGATTTAGATCCCTCCATAGTTTTCTGGTGGTTGGATATGGGAGCTGAGTCAAGCCCATTTCTAAGATTGATATTCCTCTTTATTACAGCACTAATGTGTCTCTCTTCCCAATCATGACAGCCTTGAGGATGGGATAAAGACGCTATTGAATCAGGATAGTACTTGATCCTTCTCCTGTTGAGGAAACTCCCCTTGACTTCACTGGAAGAATGATGAGAAGGAACCAGTACAGAGCACTTCCAGACCAGGATGCGATAGTCAGATACCAGCCAAACACTATGAAAGGGCATTGGATCAAGACACGGCCCTGTGAGATAACTGGGACATCATACACGGCAACTGGGCAACTGAAAAGATATCCACAATTAAAATACTTTGATCATACTCTAGCTAGTGGAGGATGAATGTGGTTAATGCATCCGTACACACACTGTGCCCAGAGGGAAACACTCTGGGACTCTTTCCTTTGAGGTAAAAATACTGTTAGAAGACCTCACAATCTATTTATTGGAGGGCTCGCACACGCAGGCACAATCCATAATGTCAAATGAGAGCCTGGTGTTCTCTTTGATGAGAGGTCACTTGGATGCAAATAACTTGTCCTACAGCCAAAAGATCTGTGCTGTTTATAGGCGCAGCATGGGGCATAAAACAGGAAGCATCCCCACTGCTCTGCCCAGTTTGAGGTACGATTTCTCAGACTCAAAATGAGGAAGCCTGGGGTGTTTCACATGACATCAGTCTACTTACCTCCATCGGATGACTCAAATCCTGGCTGCAAGGATGTGCAAGTGTGTGTGTGAGATTGGGGGTGGGGACGACAGTTCCGAATGCTATTAATTAATTCCTTCACAGGAAGAAAGCAAGTAAAAAAAAAAAAAGGCAGAGGAAGTGGGAAAAAAATAGCTGTCAGAGACTTTCACTACCAATCCAGAGGGCATCGTTCTGGAAAAAGCTGACCTCCAGTGCTCCAGCCTCAGGAAATCCTGAGCAAAACTGGATGCCGCAGTCTGCTCCCTGCACGGTATAAATTCCTTTCTCAGTAGAGCAGGCCCCTGGTGGGGATCTCTAGGCTGACCTCGGTGGCTCTTAAGGGTTAATGGCAAGAAGAGCTACAATCTCCCACAACCTATTGCTAATTAAAGTCTAGGTAATAACTAATAAATAATGGGATCCCTGAGGAATACATAGCATTTTACAACTAAGTCTCCCTCTTTCTTTTACAAACACCCCTCATGTTTCATGAACTTCTCCCAGGGCCTATAACCCCCAGATCCTGACACTGGCCAGTAGCTGGCAGATTAGATGGCCAGGACATCTCGGCACCTAGCTGTTCCCTGGCTGCGAATTCAGCACCCCTCCCCAAGTTGCACTGTACTCTCCTCAGCCAGAGCTGGGGATCTGGGCCAACATTATTTAGTAGCCCCTAAGCTATTATATCCTATCTTTCAGGCTATGATTTGCTGGTATTGTTGCTTTCCCAGCAGAGAGATCTCCCATTTTTCTTCATGCTACTTCTACCCGTTGGCTTCACTCTATGCCACCTTCCAGCATGAGGAGTTTGCAGCAGTGCTCCTGAATTGGCAAGAGGGAGGCTGCAGTGGGAACAGCCTCCTCCTTCCCTCTGTCTACACTTACTCCCAGAGCAGAGCTGGGTAGATATGCATGGAAATGTTTCTGCACTATTAATTCACATTTTCACATTATTCACAGAAATTATTCGGCCAATAATTTGGGATGACTAATAGATTCAAGAGAACTGGGGCCAGAAAAGAGAGGGGGGAAATGGTTGAATAATTTAAGCACTGCAAATTATGGCCTCAGATCCACTTATTCTACAGCACTCCCAGTCTCTGCTGGCATGAGAGCAAAAGGCCAAGATGGGATCTCAGAGTCTATCATGTGACTTAATATTACACTAGTTCTAGACAGATGAGCAGCTCACAATTCTTTCAAATCCAGGCGCTCCTCTGTGCTCCTACCTCTTCTCTCTCTAAATTAAATGACTCAGTTCCCCATGTGTTTACATGATGGCTTTGCCTCTTATACAGCTTCCTGCTCACTCCCCACTTGGAAATGCGCACATTGGTTTGTTTAATGTAAAGCCTTAGCCAGGGAAATTGTCAAATAAGACAGACATACAGGAGAAAGTTTTTTCTTGTCCTCGATTACTCTCTCCCTCTGTCTGTCTGTCTGTTACTGCTTCTAGCTGGTGAGGTCTGAGACAGCTGGCTGATGAAGAGAATGAGACAGGGAAGGAGGGGTTATATTCCATCGGGGCAAGAGACAGAGACTAGCTTGACATGAGATCACCTCCCTTGGGGTGGCCGAGGCCTGGCTGGGCCGTCATTGTCTTACATTCTTGTGAGGATGCCCATCGTTTTGCAGAGGCAGAGTCCCCAGTGAGCAGCAAAGCAGAGTAGAAATGGGCTTGTTGGTTGTTATAGCAGTTGATGAAATAATAGCGTTAGCCTGCTGTTTCCTTTCTCATCATTTCCATACTCATTTGTTACAGAGGATGGCAACATGTCAATTCGACTCAAGTCGACATGGGATTTCTTGTATTCCAACCATGGTGATGTCCAGCAGCACCTGGAAATCTGTTGCAGTTCTAGCTGTGATTCTTAAATCTTTACATGACAGCGTTTTCAAGACACAAACCTAAGGCAAGATTCTCACATCAGCTACACCACTGTAAACATGGTGTACCTCTGTTGAAATCAGTGTTACCCCATATTTACACAGGTGTATTTGAGATCAGAATATGGACCCTCTGAAGTACAGAATAGACCCTAGTTCTAATAAACCACCCAGATGGTCAAAATGGCATGAACACATTGTAATCAAAGTATATCTTAATAGCTTTGATTTTTCCAGTGGTCATGGCAGGATGTCACCTCTAAGGGGCAGTATGCGTGTGTGTTACAAGAAAGGTAGCAGAGCTAACATTCAGTTGAGATAACTCTGCAACTTGTTTTCCTGGCTGAGAAATAAGACACAATATATAAAGTTGCTTTAAAGACAAGTATAATAAACATGGCCCATAAATAATGTAAGGCATGAGGAAAGTCCAGCATTGTTTAGAATATTTTATGAGAAATGTATTGCAGTTAATTGAAGGGGAGAGATTGATCACCGAGGGATCTAGCTCATTACTTTACAAAACCTGGATAAATAGTATGTCACTTCTCCGTCTGCTTAGCGTTCTCCTTTTAAAACCTCTCTCTTTAAAAAAAAAGTATTACTAACCACATCCAGAATGATGTCCCAAACCAGAGTTTCTCCTTCCCCCACCACTTAAATACGCAGGAAAATAAAAGGAGACAGGCAGTATCATAATTCCGGTTCATTTCCTTTTTCTCTTCCCCGACATTTTGAAATGTCTTTTAATCCTAGCAGTGTTATAAGAGGGGAGGCCAGGAAAAATGCTCCTTCATCTTGCCCCTTCTTCCCCTCCCTCTGTGGTTCCTTCTGTTGTGCCCACACGGTGAACTAGTGACGTCAAGTAGTGGCCTAGCTAACAGTAGTGGCCTGCAATGCTGCTATAAGCATCTTTGTAGTGGAACCCTGCCAGTCAGTGATCCAACCGTGGGAGTCCTCTCAGCAGTGCAACTGCACTCAGGGCCTGATTCTAGCTTCTGGAATATTTCTGATAATACAAGTGCCTAAATGAAGCATCCTTTAAAAGGTCTTCACTGTTAATTTGGCAGAGGGGAAAAGCCAGTACATTACGCTCGATTTTTCCAACGACTTTGGCTGTACATGCCAGCCTCTGAATAGATGTCTGAAATTAGATGACTCAAAACAGAAATATTACCTGATGTAGAATTAGACTAGGCTAACTAGAGTGTGTCGGGATGCTGATTAGACCCAATCCTCTGCTACCACCCTCCGCTGACTGTGTATTATTCACTTCAAAATTATAAGCCACGGGAAGGGAAATTGAAGGGTACTAGAAAGCTGTTAGAGTAGAACCCGGCCATTTCACACTAAAGATAGAGAATTATGGAACCTTGCAGACTGGTGAGTGAGTGGTAAGAAAGCATGGGTAATCCATCACAAAATGAACTGTCCCTACTGCTGATAATAACTCACCTTAATTGATCACTCTCGTTATAGTGTGTATGGCAACACCCATTTTTTCATGTTCTCTGTGTGTATATATATATCTTCCTACTGTATTTTCCACTGCATGAATCCGAAGAAGTGGGTTTTAGCCCAAGAAAGCTTATGCTCAAATAAATTTGTTAGTCTCTAAGGGGCCACAAGTACTCCTCGTTCTTTTTGTCCGTACTTGGTTTGTCTGTAAACCTGGCCCATAGCAGCTGGGAGGGAGCCACCCACCTAGTGCACAAGGGGCTGTCGGCTGGAGAAGCAGCACCTGATAGAGGCTCTGGGGGATAGCTTTGCCCATGTGGCAACATCACAGCTCTAGACTGCAGGGATATTGGAGTCTCTCTCATCTCCCACACCTGACAGTAGCACAGAATACCTCCGAGGAGCCTGTAGACCTTTAGGCCGGCACCCCAGCGGAATGGGTCCATGGTCTACCACTTAGTGATTGTGGGGATGGTCTCTATGCAGTTCTTGATGGTCACTGGGCCAAGTGGGTGCAGTAGAAGGGGTTGGGGAACCAGGGCTCATCCGCTCCACCAAGTTCCAAACCCAGGGCCCATCCTGCATCTTCCATCTGGGCACCTCAAGTAAGCCTTCCTAGTCACTTCCTGTCCCTCCTTTCCTACAGCATGCTGCAGTTTGTCCCTGTAAGTGCTATCTCGCGGGCTGCCTACCTGGCTCTGGCCCACAAGGACTGCTGCTCACTGACTTTCCTTCTCCCACTCTAGACCCGGCTAAGTCATTCTCCTTGTCCTGTCCACCTCCAACTGAGCCAGCTGGCTCCCTTTATAAACCACACTTCCAATTGGAGCATGCTCAGCAAGGGCAGAGAGGAGGGACCTCCTGAGCCCAGACCTGCACTTTAATTTTGCTGTCCAGTGAGGGGTTTGTACACCCTGTCACAAGTCTAGCAATATGGCCCTTTTCTATTCTCTTACAATTGCATACAGTGACATGAAGCAAAGACATTCCCTTCATCCACATGGTGAACACTGAAAATGTACGTAGTGGTTTCCAGCTGGGAACTTGGAGTCAAACTATGTTGTGTCTCATGAGCAATAGACTACACACACTCACGTGTACTCTCACACACACTGAATATCACTCTCAAGGATTTATCAGGGACACTATATAAAACAATAAGTAGAATTGTTCTGTACTTGCTGCGAGCATGGGAGGTAACTGGGGCGTAGGTCCCTGGAGTAACAGTGGGAGACAGACACTTGTGCACAGAGAAAAAATGGAATTTATAAAAAGTGCTATTACTTTGCTGACCCCCTCCACTCAGATGTTAGACCAAAGCATAACCAGTACTTGGTCTAGGTCAGTGAATAGTCTCAGTGTACCATGTACTGTGGTCCTATACTGCATGTAGTTGCTCCTTCCGTATAAATGGAGGGCCTGATTCTCCAGGACTTACTCACTATAAATAGCAGTTATAGGGGCAAGTAGTCTTGCTGAAACCAATCTCCTATATTGCCTTGTTGTCCTGAACTGCCATTGATCGAAGGGTACATGATGGGGACTGAAAGGAAAACACAGATGGTCACTAATGCACATGCCCGGAAGGAAGGTCAGAGATGTAAAAAAATGTTCAGATTTCTTTTTTAGAACTGCTGCCCTCAGGGCCTTAGGCCTGGCCTAGACCTGCTACCTGGAAGTTCTTCCAGAACAACGTAGGCCTGGTCGACACTGGTTGTGTGTGTGTGTGTGGGGGGAAATCGATCTAAGATACGCAACTTCAGCTATGAGAATAGCGTAACTGAAGTCAATGTATCTTAGATCAACTTAGAATCACTTACTTTGTGTCCTCGCATTGCGGGATCGACGGCCGCCACTTCCCCGTCAACTCTGCTTCCGTCTTTCGCCGTGGTGGAGTTCCGGAGTCAACGGCAGAGTGACCGGGGATCGATTTATCGCGTCTATACTAGACGAGATAAATCGATCCCCAATAGATCGATCACTACCCGCTGATCCGGCGGGTAGTGTAGATGTGGCCGTAGGGTGTGACTTTAAAGCGGATTAACTATTCCTGATTAACTCCATGTGTAGACAAGCACTTAGGTTTTGTCTTTCTACACTATGAACGCTTTGCCAGTAGACCTAGCCCAGCACAGCCCCCTGGTGTGGGCGTGGCGTAGTCCGACGTTCTGCTGGTGCAGGAACACCATGTCTCCTAATGAGGTTCGCTATGCTGACAAAAGAGTTCTTCTGTCACCACAGCTGCATCTATACCGGGGGTTTTGCCTACATTGCTATGTCAGCAGGGGGGGTGAGGGGGGGAGGGTTTTTTTCACACTCCGGCCAACATAGCTGTGCCAACATAGCCTTGTAGTGTACACCTGGCCTTATTCTCATTGACACGAAAGCCCTTTTGCACCATTCTGGCAGTGTAAAGGAGCCTCAAAGGGTCATTTACCAGCACAGTGTAAAGGAGAAGCATTGCCTCAGTCCCTCCGTAGCTATTGGCTGGGAACCTGATCCTGTTGACCCTTACTCATGCGAGTAGCCCATTGACTGTAATGGGGTTGCTTCCATCTGTGGGAGTACGTGTGTCATCGGGGATATTTGCATGAGTATTAATCACAGGAGTGAGGGTTTCCAGGAACAGCCCCTGCTTTTGAAGAGCTGGATACTAGCCCATCATTTTTCAAGTTCACTGGCCCTCTCCTGCCTTTCCCTGTTATTTTTATTCTTGGGCATTATCTGATTTGTTAGCGTTATTGTGCAAAGGGTAACTAGGTCTCATGCAGCGGGCTTTAAACCAGTCATTCCCAACCATTGCTGGCCACGCTACCCTAGGGAACAGTTAGCCCTTGGACACCATCCCCTACACTCTGTCCTCCGTGCTATGCCCTGCATCACCATCCATTTCCCCCCTCGCCTCAACCCTTTTTATTTCCCTGAGGTGAAAGGCCAGCCGCTAGCTGGCTGGTGATTAGCCCCACCCATAGGCGCCAACTCCATGGGTGCTCCAGGGCTCAAGCATCCCTGGGAAAAAAATAGAGGGTGCTCAGCACCCACCAGCCACAGTTGTTTGGCGGAGCTGCCGCTCGGCTGTTTGGGGGGAGGGTGGAGAGCAGTGGGGGGCCTCAGGGGAAGGGGGTGGAGCAGGGGTGGGAAGAGGCAGAGTTATGGCGGGGCCTCGGGTGAAGGGCGGAGTGAGGGAGGGGCCTCAGGGCACAGCAGGGGTGGAGCCCTCACAGGGAAAAATAAAAGTCAGCGCCTGTGGCCCCACTTGCTGCACCTGGGAAAAGGACCTGCAACTTAATTGGCTGATCCTCGTTAAAGAAGGTAGTTGGAAACGGAGGAGAGGCCTGCAACACCAGCCAGAGAGCTGAGGGACCAGTGGCTCTGTGCCTGATGGACTGCAGCTGGAGCACCTGCTCCCAAGAGGTCCTGCTCCCAAGCCACAAATGGCCAGAAGGGAGTCTGTGGGAAGTCCTGTTAACACTAAGGCTCTGAGGTAAGAGCCAGGAAAGCCTCGGTTGATGGATTTAGGGCAAGGGAGTACGTCACTTGTACAAACTTAGAGGGCAGGATCTGTGAAACTTTTGATCTTGCTTTGTTAAGGAGGCTTGAAATAAAAGAGAACAACCCACAATGACTAATCCTGCTGGAAACTGCATTCCCCGGGTTCTGTGAGAGGGCTCCAGGCAGAATTGCCCTGGCGGGGAGGTGGCTCAGCACGAGATATAAAGTAGTCTCCAATCCTTTAACACTCTCCTTTACTTTCTTCCCATGTTTCATTGCTCCTCCTCCCCTGGGGGCTCTCCTTTGGAGCTGGGCAAATGCTGGCAAAAAGTGCAGTTTTGGGACGAAGGAAACTTTGCCACTTTGGGTGCAGTTCAGTGAATAGTTTGGAATGAATAAAAACAAGGAGGGGAGAAGAGTCAAAACAGTTCATTTCAACATCAATTAAAAGTGAACTGCTTTGACATTTTGCTTCGAACGGATCAGTTTCATTTCGAAATACCACTTCAAAATGACACTCAAAACATGTAATTGGACCCCACATGAAATTGTCTCAGTTGTTTCAGCAAGAAAAATAGACAAAAGAATTAGTTTGGGTTTGAAACAAACCAGATTTTTTCAGATTTTTTTGGTTTGGCCACCAACCTGAAAAATCAATTATTCACCCAGCTCCATGCTCCCTCTCCAACCCGCCGCTCACTGAAGCTTGCCTGTCGTTCTGGCTACCTCTGCTGGCCGCTCCATGGGCAGGCTGCAGGTGCTCCAGTGACAGAGCTGACTGCGGTGGGAACAGAAACGGCTTTGCCTGAGGCTCCCTATGGGTGAGCTGCTTTCACAGCCAGCCCTCAAGAAGAAAGACAGGGAATGCTGACAAGGAGCCACCTGCTACCTCACCTGGAGTTCACAGCGTGGGAATATGGGGTGATGGTTGCAGGGATGCTTCCCACTTAAACCCTATTCTAACTCTCGCTGAAGTTGATGAAAAGTCACCTGTGGACCTGGGAGTTGGATTAGGTCCTCGCATCTTTATTTATTTATTTGGGCCCTGTTTTAGTGCCTGCTGAATCAGGGGCCTTGCCTAGTACACTATAAAGGGAGTTGTACCTTCTGAAGCATCAGATATTGGCTCTGCTGGAGGAAACAGAATGGACTTGCTCGAACAGTGACATGGTTTAGCATATCCTCCATCTCACGGCCCACTCGTCATTTCAAATTGTTGATGGCATCTGTTTACGAGTCTCAAATGAAATCTATATGTTAATTTACCGATCTTCTGTTCTCTTGCTGTGCCCAGGAGAGGCACATCTGTGTTGCCTCCAGCACTCAGTGAAGTGTGGTTCCTGATGCTCAGTCAGGAACATCTGGAACATCATGATGTTGACTCGTCCTTTCAAGAGTCCTGTTTATTTCCAACATTTACCCACTTTACCATGAACAATATTATTTATGGAGAGAGCTGTCTTTTCATACATAAATATTGTTGGTCATGCTGTCTGTGACAACCACTACCTAGGCAGCCAGCTATTTCTCTGACAATGTAGGCAATGGATTAAAGCCCACCCAAGGTAATTCATCTCCTGACTGTCCTGCTAACTCTGCAACAGATATTGCCACCCTGATTAGCACTGAATCAGTGCTGACCGACTATTTGAGGAGTCTCCTCAATCCGAGCAAGGATGGCAGAAGGGGAGAGGAAGGGGGCAACGACAAGCAAATATGAGAGTCAAGACATTATGGACTGCGATTCAATGGTGCTGAACCCAATTGTGCACCCAGTACTGCCAGGACTGATTGGGATTTGGACAAAACACTGCTGCATGGGAGTAAAAACCCCATCACACATCTGCATTCAGACCTTGGGTTCAGGTACATGCTGTGTGTTGGCTTACTCACCCCTCCTAGAGCATGTGGGCCGGGAAGGTGAGAAATTATCAGAGTCTTAGCTCCATCATCCTCCACTCTCCATCCAATGCGTCTGAACCACTGTGCGTTGGTTGTCATTTGGGGCTGGTGTAGGACAGCAGCAAATCACAAACCAAAGCAAGGGGGAAAGAATTGTGACTCAGAGGGGTGTGTCTGAGTCACAAGGCCTCTCAGTGACACTTACACACTAGGAGTTGTTCCAACTTCTGGGCCATGCTTAGAGTCAGAATCCAGCTTCTGTTGACTGCCCAGAGAGTTTTGGGTGAATAAGAAAAGATGTTGACAAAAATAAAAAAATTCAGTGACACTTTTTCACAGGAGAAAATTACTTCCCATCCAGATCTCGTTCCTTAGAACAGAACAATACATGGGAAAAAAAAAAACAGAGAGCTTGGATTATAAAATCTTTGGGGGCAGAAACTGTCTTTTTGTTCTGTTTGTACAGCGCCCAGCACAACAGGGTCCTGATCCATGACTAGAGCTCCTAGACACTACAGTAATACAAATAATGAATCATCATAACAAATGAAAGCAAGTGATTGTATTGGATGGTCTACCTTTCAGCTTATTATTTTATAAGGCCCCTTATCAGCTAGGTATCTAGCAACTGTGCTGTGATAAGAAAATATGTAAATATCTGATATCTAATCTCTTTTAAAAGGCCGATTGCATGGTATTACATGAAGCCTAATTTAAATTCATCTCACAGCACTGTATTTATTGACTGTTGTACTGTTCCATGATATTGTTTAATAGGTTGGAGACAAATGTTTTATATTAATTCTAAGTTCCCTTAAATTGCCTTACTTCATGCTTTATAACAAATTAAGAAAAGGGCACCTTTTTTGTTGGGTAGCTTGTCTTGTTCATAGTTCATCATAAGAAATGAAAATGCTTCATGGTTCTCTCATGCATGCTTTCTGAACACACCCTGTAAGTGCAGAGAGATTTTTCATTAGGGCATCATAGACAGTAATGTTGGGATTCGAGATGATCAGAAAAATTCAGACAAAAATATTGTTTTGTCAACATTTGCTGATTTGGCAAAATTGAAGTGTTCCATGGAGACAATTCAATGTTGCTGATGTTGCAACAGAATCCAGGGTTCACAGCTTCTGGGGTCTGTGACTCTGGGGCAGCCAGCCATGTGGACTGCCCTGGAGATGGGAACCCAAGAATTCCAGGATCCATGGCCCTGAGGTAGTCCACCAGGTGGGACTGCCTCTGAATTGGGGAGCCCAGAGCTCTAAGACCGATGGCTCCAAAACATCATTCCCTTTTCTGGAGAGTTTTGAGCTGTTTGGTTTTCATTCTAAGCAGAATGAAACCAAGTTTCACAATATTAAAATCCTCCATGAAACAGAATTAGCTTCTCCACCCAGCGCTAGCTGGGCTGTCCAGAAGCACTCAGGATTGGCCTAACTGCTCCCACTGAAATTTGGAAGCTGAGTAAGGCCTGTTGTTGATATCCCAGCCTACATTTCTAATACTCAAAGGCTGCCTAGAATAATGTGAACTGCAAAAAAGGTGGAATCAAAGAATTATCATTCTGTATTACAGAAGCTTCTAGAAACCAGGCCTTTTTGGTGCTATGCGCTGTACAGACATAGGATGCAATTCTTAGTTCCCCCGAGCTACCTCCCGCCCCAGTGTAACTTCACACGTGCTCAGGAGATAGGTACAATTCACACCTCACATCACCTCAAGTGACAGACTATTGTGCCATAGAGGGAGTGCACCACAAGGCTCAAGAGGAAATGTAGCGTAGCCAGCTGCGGGGAGAGCATGACCAGCCCTCCCCCTGCATTCCTGTTGAGCGGCTGGCAGCTGGCTCTGGAAAAAGAGCACACGGCTCCACTCTAAAGTTGGCGTAAGGAGCTTTCAGCAACACGCATTCATGAGTGCTCCATGGGGCAGGATATTCCAGAGCACTACCACTGGGTGCGGCAGCCACATAGAGTCACTCCAGAGAGGAAGGTGGCAAGCAGTGAGCCCCCAGATGTCTAATATGAAAGCTCTGTTTTGCTACTGGTGAGGGAAGTGCCAACCTGTAGTGAAAGTGTATGCTGGGACTGAATGGGAAGGGAGTTCTTTCTCTCTGAGACAACTTAAGTTAATCCCTGATACTGCTCCTGGCGCTAAGGGCATCTTCCTAGACCTAATTTAATTTTTCACATTTTCTAACTAGTGCAGGGGTTGCCTTTGTACCATTTTAGACTCTCTGATTCTGCTCATTCAAAATTTGTTTATTCAACAGAAAATAAAACACCCCCCCGAGCTATCTCATACCAGCCCTCACTTACTTGGAAAGAAAGACTTTCAGAGGCAGAAGATAAATAGCATGTCAGACATGGTTTGGAGGGGCGACAGCTGAGTAATTCCTGGCTTCCTATGACTGTCTCCAGCTGTTGTGTCCCACTGTAATTTGGCAGCTGTGCACTGCCTCAGCCTAGCTGCTATTTAGTCAGATCAGATCAATACTTCTAAGCACTTGTCTGGTGTAATAATCTCCGGCTAGTCCAGGAATTCGCACTTCTACTCACATGGATTGGACATACTGGCTGATAATGATCTGTCCATCCACCCATGATCAATCACTTACTAATCTGTAATTAGAAGATCCCTTAGCAAGGAAACACAGAAAAAGAAATGATATGCTGGGAAAGAAACAGGCCCCAATTCAGCAAAGCCCTTAAGCATTGAAGTCCCACACTAGATGAGAGCATGTCCATTCCTTACGTACAGGATCATATGCTTCCATGGATAGTGCTCCACAGAGGGAAGAAAATACATCAATTTATTACCAATCCAGTCTCTACAGCTCAAGAATTCTGGTGTATTATGATGATTTATATTGTGGTAGCACATAAGGGTCTCAATCAGGCCAGGACCCCATTGTGGTAGGCATTGCACAAACATATAGTGTGCATCGGAGGGTCCCTGCTCGAAGAACTCAGAGTCTAAAAGAATTGGTCAAGATCTCCTGCTTGGTATGATGATTAGTAGGGCTGGTCAAAATTTTTCCATGCACGCTGGTTTTTGTCAGAAATCAGATTTTTGATTAAACAATATTTTTTTTTGAAACACATCTGCTTTCCATGGCAAATTTTGATTCTTCATCAAAAAATGAATGAAAAACCAAAACATATTTATTCTAAAATACGGTTGGGATGCCTCATAGGTGTTTGAGTCTGTGAGTTTCAGACTGCCGCCCTCTTCTGAGGACCAGGATTCCCAGCCAAACGACATCTTCCATGATGCTCTATGGCCAGAGGACTACCATGACATATCGCCTCTCCTCTCCGAAGGAGACAACAATGGTGCATCAGAGGCTATGTAGTCCAACCAAGGAGTCCAGGGCAGAAAGAAGAAAGGGAGCATGAGGCACCTGAACTGTATGTCCCATGAGGCCCTGCGGAGCATTTCAGAATTGAAATATTTTGTTTTACTCAAACATCCAGATAAAAACAGGAAGGTGGTTGTTGGTTTTGGCACTAGTTTCTTCAGGAAAAGAACCCCATTTTACAACCAGTTTTAATGACTATATTGAATGACCAAAGCCGCGAGTATGATACCCTGTCAACTAAAGACAGTGACTACAGACAATGGTTTACAAGTTCTCATCAGTTGCTGTACTGTTTGCCCCTCAATGGTGAAATGTGAAAACATGGCAGCAGATTTCCAAACAAACATCCTCCAACAACAGGAAGTGGGGGTACGTATCTGGTGCTGTGCATCTTCCCGGGCAGCTATACATGGATTTCAGTTCTGTATAATAATGTTCTGTGGCTGTTTTCCCTAGTTTGATACATGTTTTTCCCCACAACTCCAATAACGAAAGATTTTGCTGTTGATATTTTTGAAAGATGTGAGCTATTACATAAGCTCCGTGACCACAGTAAATAATAGGTTGGCAAGTAAATGTTCAGCATGGAGGGAAAAATTCTCCTCTGAGAGCCACACAGCTGATCTCATCAAGTCGACTGTAATATTCTGCTCTCCATACAGGCAGGGAACCTCCCATTAACTTCAACCGAATATTGCACAAGTAGGGAAAGCAAAATACCGGAGCTAAGTTCTGCCATAGGGAGAGGAGAATGTTGCCAAAAGTTGGGAAATCTGTTCCCATGCCGCAGTGAATGAAATATCGGTTTGAGTGAGAGAGCTAAAATGGACAATTACAACAATTCAAATCGTGAAACACAAACAAGCATCTAAAGGGAAGATTTTTTTAAAAAAAACATATAAACTAAATTAAAAGCTGCTGCTCTCTGGCTGGCAACTCTGATTCTTTAAAAAAAGCCAGAGATTGAATTAAAACTTAATATGTGAAGCAGCACTTGAAGCAGTGCTTGAAGTGGAACCACTTGTGCTCAGAGAAGACTCCATTTCATTACAACAAAAAAATACTCCCTTCCACAATTGGTTTATGGATCGAGTACAATATCTCTAGAGAGGAAAATAGATTCATTGATCTATACCTGTGAATGACTGTGCTTATGCATTCACACACACACACTCTATGTGCATTTGTCACTGTACTGATTACTATCAATTTGTTTATTGTATGAACAGTTTGCTGGACGCTTTACAAATAAGTTACCTTCCCCCAAAGAACTTCCAGTCTAACAGGGCCAGGCACAAATTGAGAAGCAGTATGCCTGAATGGGGAAGTTTTGCATGCACCTTGCTAGCAAGAATTTAAAAAAAAAAAACACGGATTTTCAGTCATGTGACTTAACACTTCTCGGCAGGACAAACTAGCTGCCTTAGGAAAGAAATGAATGTTTGACCTTGAGGACAAAGGAGTTGAGGCACGAACTAGGAAGGGGGCCAGGGGAAAGTGGGGGAAGTCGAAGAAGATTTGGAGGCAAAAGAGAAAGGAAAATCATGACTGGGTGAAGGAGGGAACATTGCTGATAAAGTTTGCAGATAACTCAAATTGATGGAGTGGTAAATAATAATGACTGATCAATTCTGCGGAGTGATCTGGATTGCTGGGTAAGCTGGGTTCTTCTGAAAAACATGTGCTTTTAATACATCTACAAACCAAGAATGGTAACACTTTCCAGATAGAGGCTGAATTCTAGAAGACAATGATTATGAAAAGAACTTGGAGGGTCATGGTGGATAACCAACTGAACATGAGCTCCCGTGATGCTATGACTGACAAAGCTAATGCAATCCTTGGATGTATAAGAGGAATATAGTAGGAATAGTGAGGGCATATTACCTCTGTATACTGTGTTAGTGAGACTCATACTGGAATACTGCATTCAGACTTCAAAAAGGATGCTGAAAACTTTGAAGGGACTCAGAAAAAATCTCGAAGAATGATTCAGGTTCTGGAAAACCTGCCTTGCAGTGAGAGACTTAAAAACTCAGTCCGTTTAGCTTTTCCAAAAGAAAGTTGAGTTGATCATGATATGTAAGTACTGATGTAGGGAGAGGATTTCTGACAATAGGGAGCTTGTTAATCTAGCAAAGAAAAGCATAGTGAGGTCCAAAGACTGGAAGCTGGAGCTAAGCAAATTCAGAATAGAAATAAGACACAATTTTTTTAAAAGTGAAGGTAATTAACCGTTGGGTCAAGGTGGATTCTCTGTCACTTGACGTCTTTAAATCAGGACTGGATGTCTTTGTAAAAGAAATGTTGCTGCTCAAACAGAAGTTATGGGCTTTATGCAGAAATTCCTAGGAGAAATTCAATCGTCTGTTTTATGCTGAGGTCAGACTAGACGATCCAAATGGTCCTTTCTGGCCTTAAACTCTACGAATCTGTGAAAACTGAAGAGAGAAGTGAGACAAAGAGAAGCTGGATAGAGCAGGGCTTGGAAAGCAAGGACAAGATGCTGAAATTAGATGCAGAAGGTGAGAGGAAGCTAGTGAAAGGGATTTGAAGAGGAGCTGGATGGAGCAAGGGACACTGTTTTTATTGCAGCATGTGGGACAGATTGAAGGGGACAAGATGAGAGTCAAGGAGGTCCAGAAAGAAGGAGGATGCTGTAGTTGAGGCAAAGGAATAACCAATACCTGTTCAAGAGCTCTTTGCAGTAGGAGCAGAGAGAAATGTATAGATCTTGGGAGAGAAAAATACATCCCCATTATGAGGACATGTCAGCACCTGTATAAGGGACAGGGAGGATAGCGGGATTGCCACTGATGATAGAGAAGGGAGGAAGAGTGGAAGTTCTTGCCATGTTAATTTTGACCTGGGGCTGGGATATCCAGGAAGAGATGACACAGAGGGTACGTCTACACTTCAAGGTGGCAGTGTGATTTCCAGCTTGAGGAGATATACTCCTGCTAGCCCTGATCAAGCTAGCATGCATGGCATGGTATGGCAGAGTAATGATGGGACCCATGGCAGCATGAGCTAGCTACCTGCATGTACAGGTCTGATACCCTAGGAACATATCTGGGGCACTTAGCCCCTCCCACTGCTCATGCAGCCATGGCTATGCTCTACTTTTAGGGTGCTCCTTGATCAGAGCTAGTACAGGTATTTCCTCTCAAGTTGGGAATCACACCTCCAGCTCAAAGTGTTGGCACACTCAGAGATAGACGGATGGATCAGGCCTGCAGAGTGATCTGAGCGTAATTTGCATTCAAGCGACCGTAGAACCATAGCAACATGAGATCTGATTCTGAGCTACACCTATGTAACTAAGTTATCTTCAGTGGAGCTACCTGTGGTTTACGTTAGCATCAGCAAGATTAGAACCGGGCCCCCGAGGTAGAAACGCAACAAATTATGTTTCAGCTGCTCCTTGCCCAAAAATAAATGTCGTCATTCCTTTCCAAAATACCAGATTGATGGCAAAATAGTTAGAACTCAGTAAGTTAGGTAATATTGCACTGAATATAAATGAGAGTTATAAGATAAATGACATTTAGTGACATTAATTAACTGATTACATTAAACCTGATATTTTAATCAGAATTTGTTTATGCAAAGCTCTGGATAAAAAGTATAGTTTAACTTAGTTACTTTTAAAATTCTGGTTACCATAACAACTTCTCATGATATCAATTAAAAGTGGTCTTTTCTTTGCATTATTTTTAGAACTTTAGTTACCATAACAACAGGATGCCAGCTCATTTGCAAAGAGTTAAAATATGTTGTTGTTCTTTGAGAAACAATCAAAATATGATCAGTGGGATGCCAGGAATGAATACCCAAAAATGGCTGCATGAACACATTTTTCAAACTCCTCACGTGTGGAATAAGAGACTTGAGAGATTTCTTGGTGGCTGAAATAAAAAAGGAGGTTATTTATCAGTTGGGAAGGAGTGGGGCTGTCAGACACCAGGGATATCATGGACTATCAGAACTGCAAGGAGGAACGATGCAAATGACCAATCTGTTTATGCTAGGTCTCTAGCACTATCAAAGGGGAGAGTGAATCCCAGCAGTGACCAGGATCGGCCCCTCCTACAGCAGTTCCCTGCAGCAGAAGGGAAACTCTGAAAGGAGCCCTTCATGATGTTCCCCAGCCCAGATCATTCTGGTCCCTGGTCTATGAATACAGTCCTGGTAATACAGTCCTGGCAGCCAGCCCTGCTGAGCAAGCAGGTCACATCAGCTGAAGCTTCCAGATACTACTTGGAGGAAGCTAGGGTGTAGGTGCGTTAAAGTAACCCAATCCGAACATCATGGTGGCTTGGGCAATCAAGGCAAGATCCACAAATGACAGAAAAAACACATAGTCAGTGCACCAAGCACATACAGAAAGGCACTTTTAGCTACTGGTACCACCTGGCATTGAAGGGGTAACCAGCAATGCCAAGGCCCCACCTGAATTCCATACCAGGCTCACAAAGAATGGGCAAGTTGTGGGAGCCAACACCCTCTTTGCCCCGATCCCTCAGTATTACCTCCAGCCTCCCCTTGGGACTGAGCCTCAACAAGGTCATTCTCAGACAAGTTCGTATCAGCGCCAGATACCTAGGAATAGGGGGTCATCACAATGCCCTAGGGTGAAGAAGAGACACACTGATCTAAACGCCCTTCACTTGCCCAGGGCACTACAGCCAACACTGCCTCACTAGTCTGGATTGCACAGAACAGTGGAGTGGGTAGAGCCCATCACAGGAGAGAGTATTCTGGGTAGATGAGCCATTGTCCAATGCAGGAACCTCTTAGAAAGAAACGAATAAAGTTACATAAATGTGATCCCATTAGTCTCCGTTACGGTTCCCAGTTGTGTCAACAAATCCTTGTGGTTGATGGTATCAAAGGCTGCCTTCAAATCTAAAAGCAAATCAGGCTGGGTGTCTGAATGTATAAACTGCTATGAGATGCATGTGTCGATCCTAAGGAAAGAACAGACAGCAGCTTTCGTTCCTGCCTAGTGAATGCAGCAAAAAGGAAGATCCATATTAGATTTCTCTGTTACTGCCCTTTGACCACAGAATGAGAAGACAATGTGATCCAGATTGCATTACGCTGTGCTGTCCTTGGTCCATACAAAGAAATGCAGGCAACAGCCTGAAAGTAGAAGGGCCTGGATTCCTGGTTTAATGGGGATCCCCTCTCAATGAGGAAGAGGAGGCGGTGGCTGTGGGGGGGGGGGCGTTGTGTGTTCTCAAGTGGCTGGGGGTTATTTAATTAAAAAACAATAAAAATGTCAGCTGCTGCCAGTTAACAAGCTGGATTCCCCCTCCCTTCCTTGGTTCTTCCTCAAAAGCAAACAAATACAAGCGAGGGGAGGGGTGGGAAGGAAGCTGTTTTAAAATGCCAGCTTGTATAGCTTCCTCCTGTGCTTTCTGGTAGATCTCTTAAGCCAAACACCCCATTTCCCCACCAGAAAGTCAGTGCTGGTTGTTCTGTTGCAGCAAATGTCACTAAAAGGCAGGATCGGATGTGTCAGACATTCCCCTCCCTCTGACAGCCTTATTCTCCTCCCTGGGAGAGACAAATAGGCTGCTTTGAATCTGATCTAGGAATTAGTGCTGATGAAATAATATTCTCCTTCCCCACCCCACCCCAGCTCCAAGAGGAGACCTTGCCTCGCCTGGGTGTGCCAGCATGTGAGTGTTGCTGATCAGCTACCTTGGGGCAGAATAGATTTACCGTGGGCAAGTGGGCAGGCCAGCGGATAGAGTTTGTCAGTGTTCCAGATTCTTAACTACAAGCCTTCCCTCACGCTGAGATAAGACTCCTTTTGAGACCCAGCAACATCTCTCTTTCACCACTTTTCTGCTATGTTCTGCAGGAGTCTCCGAATGCAGCAGCCTTTGTCTGAAGTGCCCCCTCCCCAGCAACGCCAGTGCACACATCTCGTGGCAATTTGAATACGCTTTGCCTATTTGTTGGATAGGTGTGGCTGGCCGGGGCACTCCTTGGTTAATCAGTCAAGGAGGGTCAATACTGAGCAACCCCCAGCATTCTCTCCTAAGCTCTGGACGTGCAGCTTCAGCAATGCTCCCATGCAGCGGATACACGGGGCCTGATTTTCAAATATGCAGAGCAACCAAAACGCTGGATCAAGCCAGTGGGATTTTCAAAGACTCAACGCTTCTGAAAATCAGACTCTAAATGTACTCAACGAATGCTAATTATCTAATTATTTATCATAACCGCTGGAAGAAAGCTACAGTACTGATGATGTTACAGAGGTCCCATATGTTTTATAGCCAGTCATTGGGGTAGCCACTTGCTTAAAAGGTAGGATGGTTTTACTACTAAAAAAAGGAGGAGAGAGAAATAGATGTATTGACAAGTGAGAAGAATCAGTGCTCTGCAGCCTGCATCCTATAGATGTGTCTGACATACCAAATTATGATATATCTGGAGGAGTGATGGCTGCAGCTGTTGCCCCTGTAAAGTGATCTACAATACCACATGATAATAAGACAACATGTCTAAGTCACTTTATGCAATACCAGCAGACTAATCCCATGCCACACACACAAGATGCCAAGAATGGTCATAACACAGCAGTAGGATCAGTCCTGGAATAATCACATCCTTAGGAAAAAATCCTCTGTGTAATACAGTGAAATCCCACTTAAACAAGTCAACCTTGTGAATCTAACAGCAGCATCCCCAGAGAACTGCTACCACAGCTTCCCTATAACACAAAATGGAACATTCATGTGTCCAAATGAGTACAGGAGTAGAATATTTACTAGTGCAAAAACAGGCTTTTAGTGGGAATAACAATGAGTAAGCCGATATGATTTCCATGAAGAGGATGGTGAAACTTACAAGCATGTGGCTAAAACTAGCTTAGCTACAGCCCTGCTCTGCACTCCTCACTTGTGGAAAATTCCCATTGCCTTCAGTCGGAGTTTTTTGTTTGAGTTTTTACTCATGCAGGATCACCCTCTTAATCGAAATAAATGGAGACTTTGGTTGAGATCTTCTATTATAAATTTGAAGAGAGCTTGGTGTCCCCGTTCCTCAAGCAGTTTTGAAAATCTCATCCTTCATACCTATAAAAGCTGAATTGATTTTTTCATTTATTTTGTTTTAATTCCAATGCCCCCTTTGGAAAAAAAAAGTGAGAACTGCTTACTCATAGGGTAATGAACCCAGCCTGGCTAATTCAGCTGTGTGGCATGGACCAACCTGATTTGCCTAACACCGGAGCGTTACCACCCAAGTTACTCACAGCTCTTTCCTTCTGTGCCACAGAAGTGGACAGGAGCACGTGGTCCTTAAACAAGCAAAGTGATGGGTGACAGCACCTAAAGCAACAATCACTTTTAATGAAGGATTAGCCATAACACTGATTAGGCCACAACCAGCTATAATATCTTCTGTCTTCATCTTATCATCACTCCAACATTGTTTAATCAAAAAGGAAAGAAGGGCTCCTTAGACAGATTTGCTCACTGACTCCCTTCATCCTTTTCACCCAAGCAACTCTTAAAACTATCACTACAGCTACATGAAGGGTCTGGTGGAGCTCTCAAAGCTGTTCCTACACAAAGAAATTCTGCTGTGTATGTGATACTGCATGTTCCGGGAGTTCCCCAAAACAGCTGGCCTCTCCAGACCAGAAATCCTATAAATGTATTGTAAGTACTTTGATCAGTTTCCCATTCAGTCAATAAAATTTATTCAGGATGGAACATTTTGTGGCTTAGTCATTGAAAGCAGCTTGAAATTATTTACTGAAGAAGAATGTTGTTTGGGGGCAAGAACATTGTCTGAAAAAGATCAGATAATTTTCAAAGTGTAAATAAAACAACTCTGCTCTTTAGCATTTTCTTTTCTCCTTTCTTCCTCTACCCCTTTCCCTCATTACTTATTTTCCTGTCAGTTTGGCAGGGTGTCTTGATTTACAATGGTGCTCTCTTAGAAAATTTGCTTTGGGAATGTCAGCTAATTAATTATTGTTTCAACATCATTTTTATTCTCAACCTTTGACCTCCTGGCAGCTCTGCAAAGCACTCTGATGCATTCCACATTTGCTCAGTAAATATTTCTTTCAAACCATTAATTGAGATACCAGGGAAAGAATGCATTGACTTGAAAGAGAGCGAGGGAGAAAAAAAAGAGGGAGAGAAAACACAGACTTAGCTTACTGATCAGACACTAAACACAGATCAATGCAGATGACATTAGGTCCTGTGAAAAAATGTAGTAGCTGACTGTGTACTTATTTCATGGTGGAAATGAATTTGCCAAGTACTATTACTCTTCTACAATTTTTTATAATCCACTTTTTCTCATTGTTTTGATTCCTCAATTTCCTTCATAAATACACACACTCTCTTGAATGGCACCATTTATCTTTACCCTGGCGATAGATGATCATTCTTTTCAGAGGCTGACACCAATACCACAATGTGAATTAGTGGCAATTGTTGTTCTACAAGTGATCCATCTGACACTTTCCTTCTCAGACCTTATCAGTATTTATTCCACCTTCATCCCCCTCTGCCAGCCTCCAAAACCTGTCCAAGGGCTGCATTCTCTTCCTACAGGTATAAGCCAGCAATCATTCTCCTTAAGTAAGCGGAATAACACCTCCGTAAAATGGGTACAAATGAGAAGAGATTCTGATCCCAAGGCTTCTCTGATCTCTCCTCTGTTACCAAATGGTACCTCCATCCCCATCCCTGTTCCTCTCTTAGATTCCGATCCTGCAAGGAGCTCAGTGCAGGCTGACCCTGTGTTTTACTAAAGTCAGTGGAGTTCCATGTGAGTACAAGGATCAGTCCGTGCTGAGCTCTTTGCAGGATCAAGGCCTAAGAAGGGAAATGGAAGTGACAAAATGTTCAGTCTAGTCTGAATCTCCGTCATGGCCAAATCTTTACATTTATGATAGGCACCATCATTAAAACATCAGAAAATCAATAGAATGTGATGAGACCCACAGTTTAGCTCGGCTTTTTTTTTTTTTAATTTCAAACACGTTTATTTCTAAAAATCAGTACTTTTTCAATACAGTTAAAACTAGAGATGGCCCAAAGCTGGGTCCTGATTTCAGATCAGAATTTCCTCACACTCAGGTGGGATCTGGATCCCTGCCAATTTCTGGCTGAAATAAGTACTTCATTCAAATTAATCTGCTGAAGTGCATTCAGCACTTTTTTTGATAAATCGGAGGCTCTTATTTGTTATGGGAGGAAAAATTATCACAAAAATGCAAACAAGTTAACAAACTGAGGCCTCAGTAGAGTGGTCTTTTGGTTAAAGCACAAGACTCAGAGTTTTGCCAACTCTGTTACACACTGCCTATGTGACTTTGGGCAAGTCATTTAAGCCCAGTTAGGTGTCTGCATCCATAATAGCATGAAAATAATGTGCCTGATTTTCAAAGATGATGAGAACCCACAGCTCCCATAAAATTAAAAAAAGTTTGGTATTTAAATATGGAGTTAGGTGCTTAACTTTAAGGTACACAACTTGGAAAATTTTGGCATTTGGCTTTAATCACTCTGTGTCTCAACTTTCACATCTGTATAATAGGTAAAGTAATAGTTCACTACCTTATAGGGGCATTGAGAAGGTTAATTCGGTAATGTTTGCAAAGTGTTCTGAGACCTCAGATGGAAGGCATTATATAAATGCAAAGTATTATTTAATAAAGATCAGCTAATAGTACTTCATCATTTCAAATGGCACCAATTATACAAAACGTACATTGATATATACTCTCTATTTTCATAAAGTGCTGCTGCATTTGGTTCAGACTTATTTGCAGTCTGATAACTATACAGATATGAATAATGCCAGGAAGAAGATAGTTTTACATAGTTTATCATTCATAAAACTATCTTTCCAAGAATTATTTTGTATGCACTATGAGCCAGACTCATGTGCTCCGGCTGTTCAAACTACTCTGGTAATGCAAAGCAGCCATAAACCTTGAGTCTGTTTGTGTCACCAGAGTGGTGGGAAGCAGCTGAAATAAATCCATCAGTTTTCACACACTGACTTACGGTAGGTGCAGAGTTTGTGATGGCCTTTAAAATAGACTATATTTTACTCCTTAAAAAACTACTAAAGATGTTCTGTAGATACATCAAATTAAGGTCATACTTGTAATTCCAAATTCCTTTTCAACACATGAAAGTATTACTCCTTCTCCAATGTCAAATTTCCAGGGGTCCCATAAAAACTACTTATTTCTGGAGGTCTGTGAGCACTATCTTATCTGGACCAGACATACAGCATTGCATTAAAAAGTTACCACATCATACTTTTTAAGGTTTAGAAAACTGGAGAACTCATGCAAATGAAATAGTGCCCTAATCTGCATGTTCAGTACATATAAATGAACTCATTAACGTAACCCAGTGCTTGAATTCTTTGCTCCCTCTCCCTGTCACACTTTTCTTTTCCCCCCTCAGGTTTTCCTTCTCTTTCCAACCCAGTTACTTGGCTCCTTACTCGAATTTCCCCTCCATCCTACCTGGCCTTGTTCTCCAAGTTGCCAGCTCTTATGATTTTATTGAGAGCCTTGCGATATTTGGTGTTTTTCTTAAACCCAAGCTCTGGGAGTGGAGCAATAAGATGAGGATCTCAGCTTTCATTATATGTGTTTCTAGCCTTCCAGCCACCATCGGCGGTGGAGAAAAAGCTTGAAAACACAAGACTTAAAGGCTCAAAAACCAGAAGCTGAATAAAAATAACCCCATGTTTATTATTGTTACGTCTCCTGTTTTTTAAGCCAAGATTTTTGGGGGCCTCACTTATGATTTTTAGATGGTTGGAGTTAGCAGCCCAGGGCTTCCCCACTTCTTTCTCTAGCTTCCCACTCCATACTTTCATATTTATCTTCTGGCTTCCCCCTCATCTCAAGTGTGGCCTCCAACATACCCACAACCCTTAATAATGTTTACACTAACACCCCATGGGGGTGCATTGCATTCAGGATCCACTAACAGCAGCATTCCAATTGCCTCCTATGGGGTTGTGCTAAGGCAGTAGGGAAGGGGCACCAGAACCCAATTCATCCACACAGGGACTGCTGCAATTCAGCACAGCGTGTTCATGGCGGTAGGGTGAGTAATGATAAGATTATTTTCACAGACATATCTCCGCTGGAAGTCCTTCACTCTGTGTTCATAAGGACACAGACAGGTAGGCCGAAGGGCAGAACAAGGCGCTTGTGTTTTGCATTTGTTGTTTACTTCAACTCTGTTTTTAAAAAGCCTTTCATTTGAATACATAACATATCAGCTCCCCAACTACTTCCCATGTAATTTGAAAAAAAAAACCATTCAGAGCTCGGTAACCTCTCCCAGTGGTCTAGACAGTCTGGGGGTGAAAAAAAATCCAGCAACTACAAAGAAATTATATTTTCAAATGAATATATTTCATCAAGTCTTCTGACAGCTGCACTGTTAGTGAGTTTGAGCTATTTGAAGACAGCTGCATAATTTTAGTTATTGATGAAAATACCGGTAAGATAAAGATTTGGTTTTGCCCATTTTTTTAATAATATCTTATTTCCTTCATGTCCACCCCAGCAGAGTGGGTTTAAATTATGGATGTCAAACAATTAATCAAATTAATCGCGATTAATCGTGTGATTAATCGCACTGTTAAACAAAAATAGAATACCATTTATTTAAATTTTTTGGATGTTTTCTACATTTTAAAATATATTTATTTCTATTACAACATGGAATACAAAGTGTACAGAACTCACTTTATATTATTATTTTTATTACAAATATTTGCACAGTAAAAAACAAAACAAATAGTATTTTTCAGTTTCCCCATTACAAGTACTGTAGCACAATCTCTTTATCATGAAAGTTGAAGTTACAAATGTAGAATTATGTAGAAAAAAACTGCATTCAAAAATAAAACAACGTAAAATTTTAGCACCTGCAAGTCCACTCAGTCCTATTTCTTGTTCAACCAATCACTCAGACAAACAAGTTTGTTTATATTTGAAAATGATAATGCTGCTTCTTGTTCACAATGTCACCTGAAACTGAGAACAGGCATTCACATGGCACTGTTGCAGCAGGCGTCGCAAGATATTTTCATGCCAAATGCACTAAAGATTCATATGTCTCTTCATGCTTCATCCACCATTCCAGAGGACATGCGTCCAGGCTGATGACAGGTTCTGCTCAGTAACAATACAAAGCAGTGCAGACCGACGCATGTTCATTTTCATAATCTGAGTCAGATGCCACTGGCAGAAGGTTGATTTTCTTTACTGGTGGTTCAGGTTCTGTAGTTTCTGCATTGGAGTGTTGCTCTTTTAAGACTTCTGAAAGCATGCTCCACACCTCGTCCCTCTCAGATTTTGGAAGGCACTTCAGATTCTTAACCCTTGGATCGAGTGCTGTAGCTATCTTTAGAAATCTCACATTAGTATCTTCTTTGCGTTTTGTCAAATCTGCAGCAAAAATGTTCTAAAAAAGAACAAAAAGTGTTCTAAAATGAACAACATGTGCTGAGTTATCATCCAAAACTGCTATAACATGAAATATATGGCAGAATGCAGGTAAAACAGAGCAGGAGATGTACAATTCTCCCCCCAAGAGTTCCGTCACAAACTTATTTAACGCATTCTTTTTTTAATGAGCATCATCAGCATGGAAGCATGTCTCTGGAATGGCGGCTGAAGCATGAAGGGGCATATGAATGTTTAGCATATCTGACACGTACATACCTTGCAATGCTGGCTACAAAAGTGCCATGCAAACGCCTGTTCTCACTTTCTGGTGACATTGTAAATAAGAAGCGGGCAACAGTATCTCCTATAAATGTAAACAAACTTGTTTTTCTTAGCAATTGGCTGAACAAGAAGTAGGACGGAGTGGACTTGTAGGCTCAAAAGTTTTGCATTGTTTTGGTTTTGAGTGCACTGATGTAACAAACAAACAAAAAAATCTACATTTGTAAGTTGCATTTTCATATTAAAGAGATTGCCCTACTGTACTTGTATGAAATTAACTGAAAAATATTATTTCTTTTATCATTTTTACAGTGCAGATATTTGTAATAAAAAATAACAATATAAAGTGAGAATTATACACTTTGTATTCCATGTTGTAATTGAAATCAATATATTTGAAAATATATAAAACATCCAAAAATATTTAAATAAATTGTATTCTATTATTGTTTAACATCCAAAAATATTTAATAAATTTCAATTAGTATTCTATTGCAATTAAAACTGTGATTAATAGCGATTAATTTTGTAATCACAATTAATTTTTTTGAGTTAATCCCGTGAGTTAACTGCAATTAACTGAGAGCCCTAGTTTAAATATTTTATGGTAAGAACATGGTTTTGTTGAGCTACAGATGATATGAAGAATTTTCTGGGACTTTAGCTATAAATACAATCTCAGTGAAGGATTCAGAGCAGAAATAACCTTCAGAATGTGGATTGCACATTCAAGCAAAAGGTTTGCACCTTAAGGCCAAAATTTTCAAACCCGAGTGCCTAAAATCAGACTCTTAAATTCATACTTGGGCACCTTAAATAGAATGGCCTGATTTTCAAAGGTGCTGAGTGACTTCAGTGGATTTTGCAGATGCACAGCACATCTGAAAATCAGACCATTGCTATTTAGGTTTCTAGCTAGGGAAATAGGATGCACTCAGCTGTGGCCTGAAATCCTTTCAATTCCCACGTACAGATGTATCTTTGGTGACAAAGTTCCTCCTCTGCCTTGGTTGATCCTACGCTTTTTGGCAGATTTGCTCACCTCAGAGGTTCACGGCAGCCCTCAGTTTGTCCACTTCTGCTAGAGGCTCAAACCTGCCGTTCAGTCAGCTAACCTCATCACTGGCCAACATGGGAGAAATGGAGAACAATCTCCACAGTCTCTGTTGTCCCACCTAGTGGGTTGGGGACAGGCCAGATCCCTTTCCAAATTAGGCCTTCCCTTCTGGTGTTGCTCACAGACCAAGTCAACTCCTCCTGTGTCTACTCAGGAGTTGGGGGAATGGGGGGAACCTGGGCCCACCCTCTACACCAGGTTCCAGCCCAGGGCCCTGTTGATAGCAGCTGTCTACGTCTCCTGTATCAGCTGCATGACAGCTACAGCTACAACTCCCTGGGATACTTCCCCATGGCCTTCCCAGCACCTTCTTTATCCTCACCACAGGATCTTCCTCCTGAAGCCTGATCACGCTTGTACTCCCCAGTCCTCCAGCAGCACACCTTCTCACTCTCTGCTCCTTGCACACCCCCCACTAACTGATGGGAGGTCCTTTTTAAACCAGGTGTCCTGATTAGTCTGCCTGCCATAATTGATTCTAGCAGGTTCTTGATTGCTCTAGGGCAGCTCCTGCTCTGGTCAATCAGGGAACAGAAAACTATTCATCCAGTGACCAGTATATTTGCCTTTGACCAGACTCCTGTACCCCACTGGTCTGGGTCTGTCACACTTTCTATCTAAGGTTTTCTATAGGGTTCATCACTACCATGTTTTCTAAACACTGCAACCCCACTGCAGTTGAATAAAAACATTCTTATAAGGGCAGAGTGCTATAGAGCGTTCCTACCCCAGACTTTTACCCTTGGTGACCTGAGATGGAACTCTGGGTAGTGTGACAAAGCTCTGTCCTTGCCTCCGTGGGTCCCGCATTTCCTGGCGGATTTTGCTAGCCTCAGAGGCTCAATGTGACCCTCCATGTAACTCTTCTTTCTCTAGAGACAAGGGTTACAGTCTACTGAGCCATTTTCATCATAAGCCAGCGAGGAAGGTGAGGAGAAGTTATCCTTCCTGGCACAGTCTCTGTTGTCTCCCAGTCTCAGTGATTAATCAGGGGCAAAGGTGGGGGGGGGGAGCCCGGGCCCACCCTCTACTCCGGGCTCCAGCCCAGGGACCCTAATAGTATCAGCTATGGTAGCTGACCTTTTAGAAACATGACATATACAATTCCCTGGGCTACTTCCCCCACAGCAGCCCTCACTTCCTCAAGCTCCACTTCACCCTTACTTCAGGGCCTCCTTCCTTGTACCTGATATGGTGTGTACGACTCAGCCTCTCCAACAGCACAACTTCCTCACACAGCTCCTGACATGCACCCACCTGACTAACTGGGAGGCTTTTAACTAGTTTCTGCCAGCCCCTGATTGGCTTCAGGTGTCCCAATCAACCTAGCCTTCTCCCTGCCTTCTGGAAAGTTCTTAATTGTCCCCAGGTGTCTTAATTGACCTGTAGGAGCTGCCATTTCACTTATCCTGGTAATAGGGATTTATTTAGCCTGGAGCTAATATATCTATCTATCTCCCACTACTCTTCCATAGCCATCTGGCCTTGCCCTGTCACATATCCCCCCCCCCCCGCTCAACACCACAGAGTTGGGCAACTTGGGACGGCAGGCAGTATGCTCGTGACAGACCATCAGTGTTGCCATGGTGGCATCCAGCTCTGTGCCGTATGCGGAACTGGAATGGTTGGAGGGATAAGAACCACCTGGTGACCCTTGCATTCTTTTCCTTATTCCGCTGCATCCACTGGAGGGATGCATGGTCCATCACAAGAGTAAATCGCCAGCCTAAGAGGTAATAACGCAGTGTCTCCATAGCTCATTTGACAGCAAGGCATTCTCTCTCGACTACTACATATTTCTGTTCTCTTGGGAGAAGCTTTCTGCTTAGGTAGAGGGATTGGGTGTTCCTCTTCTCCCACCATTTGTGACAGAACTTCTCCCAACCCCACCTCAGAAGCGTCTGTTTGTAAAACAAATTCCCTGTTAAAGTCCAGGGCTATGAGTACGTCGGTCAAAGAGGGCCGTCCGAAGGTCTGTAAATGCCTCCTCTGCTGCGTCGGTCCACTTTACCATGTCTGGACCTCGGGCCTTCACCAGGTCCATTAGGGGACTTGCCCTAGTGGCGAAGTGGGGAATATACCGTCGGTAGTAGCCTACCATGCCTAGAAAAGCCCGGACCTGCTTCTTTCGGGTTGGCCGGGGCCAGTTTTGAATTGCCTCTAGCTTATTCGTTTGGGGCTTCACTATGCCCCTTCCTACAATATATCTCAGGTACCTAGCCTCTGCTAGCCCTATGGCGCATTTAGTGGGATTAGCAGTGAGGCCAGCCTGCCTTAAGGTGCATAGTACTGCCTCAACTTTCTCCAAGTGGGTTCCCCAGTCTGGCGTATGTCCATACCTAGACATCATCTAGGTATGCAGCTGCATAACTACTATGGGGGCACAGCGGCTTATCCATGAGGCGCTGGAATGTGGCTGGGGCCCCATGTAGCCCAAAAGGCAGGACGGTGTACTGGAACAGCCCATCCGGGGTGGAGAATGCTGTCTTTTCTTTAGCTTCTTTGGTCAGAGGAATTTGCCAGTACCCTTTTGTCAGATCCAGTGTAGTCAAGAATCGGGCACTACCCAGTCGGTCAACCAGTTCGTCGATGCGTGGTATGGAGTATGCATCAAACTGGGATATTTCATTCAGTCGGTGAGTCATTACAGAATCTCATGGTACCATCAGATTTAGGCACTAGAACAATTGGACTGGACCACTGACTGTAAGATTCTTCAGTAACCCCTAATTCTAATATTTTCTTTACTTTGGCCTTGATTTCCTCTCTTTTGCCTGCTGGGATTCGGTAGGGTCTCAATGTTAACTTGGCTCCGGGGATCGTGCGGATATGGTGATAGGTCTCAGTCATCCACCCTGGTTTTGTAGAGAACACATTTCGGTTGCGATTAATCATGTCGGCTGCCTCTATCTTTTGGATCAGCGTCAAGTCGGATGATATCCTCACTTGCTCGTGTAAGTTATCCTCCTGGGGAAGGGTCTCCTGCATGACTAAGCATGTCTCTCGATCATGCCAAGGTTTTAGAGGATTGATGTGGTAAATTTGCTCCGATTTCCGGCGGCCTGGCTGCTGCACCTTATAGTTCACCTCTCCCACGGCTTCGATTATTTCGTAGGGTCCCTGCCACTGGGCCAACAGTTTACTTTCCGCTGTGGGCACCAGTACCATCATCCGATCCCCTGGTTGGAACCGTCGAAGCTTCGCTTGGTGGTTATAATGGGTTTGTTGGGTCTCCCGTGCTCTCTCCAAGTGTTCCTGTACAATGGGTGTAACTCGAGTTGTCCGATCTCTCATCTGCAGTACATGCTGAACTATGTTCCTTCCAGGATTTGGCTCCTCTTCCCAGGCTTCTCTGGTTATATCCAATATGCCCCGAGGGTGGCGCCCATATAATAGTTCGAATGGAGAGAAACCCGTGGAGGCTTGCGGAACCTCCCGGATGGCGAACGTGGAGGTAAGGCAATAGGGTATCCCAATCTTTCCCATCCCGGCTCACCATTTTCCTGATCATGGCCTTGAGGGTCCTATTGAACCTTTCCACAAGGCCATCTGTTTGCGGGTGGTATACAGAGGTCCATAGGGCTTGTACATGGAGCAACGAACAGAGATCTTTCATCAACTTGAACATGAAAGGTGTCCCTTGATCAGTCAATATCTCCTTGGGTAGCCCAACCCGGGCAAAGATCTGTACTAGCCCCTAAACTATTGTCTTGGAAGCTGTGTTGCGCAGGGGAACAGCTTCTGGGTACTGGGTTGCATAGTCCAGTACAACAAGCACATGTTCATGGCCCCGAGCTGTCTTCTCTAGGGGCCCTATCAGATCCATGGCTATCCATTCAAAAGGAACCTCTATTATTGGAAGAGGTACCAAAGGAGCCCGCAAGTGCGGGCGAGGGTTATGTAACTGACACTCCAGACAAGAGGTGCAGTATCGCCGGACATCTTCATGTACTCCTGGCCAGAAGAACCTTTGCAGGATCCGTGCCTGGGTTTTCTCTACCCCCAAGTGTCCTCCAAACAGGTGACTGTGGGCGAGACTCAATATGGCTTTTTGATGTTTTCGTGGCATCAGAAGTTGCTGTATCTCTTGCTCCTGCATTTGCACCACTCAGTACAGGAGATCTTTCTTCACTATAAAGTAAAGAAGGTCCCGGACCTTCCCATCCACGGGTATTCCATCAATCTCGGCCACCTCTTTCCTGGCATTATTATATCTGGGGTCCACCTGGTCCCGCCCAAAAGTCTCTCTCCTGGGACTAACCTGCCCAAGCTTCCAGGGGCCAGCTTCTGCTTCCTCCAATGGCTCGCCACCCTCATGGCTGGGGGCAGCCTCTGGCTCACTCTCTGTGGTGGAAGTTTCTCTGTTGGCTGCTTGCGTCCATCTGCCTACTAGGGAGGTCTTCTGGCCCTGGGTCAGGATCCAGGTTCCCAAGGCCTTTGTGGCCTTCCTCTCCTTTTTTTGTCTTCCGGGTCTTTCGGGAGGCTGAGAACAGATCCTGAGAAATCTCAGCGAACATCGGGGGTTGACATTCCCCTGGTGATGAATCGCTGTCCTCAGGGTCCCCATCTCCCTCCAGCCTCTCGGGGGGGGGGGTGTAAATTATCAAACCCTGGATAGTCCCTCCCAATGACTACAGGATATGGGAGTTTAGGAACTACGCCCACGGTCACCTCAATGGGGTTTCCCTCAACCTCTGTCTCCACTGGGATGGTGGGGTAATGGCTCACGGCTCCATGCACGCATGTCACTGCTACGCGTTTGGCTTGTAGCAGCTGATTATTTTTTACCAGTTTACCCGATATGAGGGTGATAGCACTCCCAGAGTCCACAAGCGCTGTAGTCTCTGCTCCATTTATCCTCACTGGCCTGGTGTAATTATGCGGGGCTAATGCGACCCCCGGAAGGTGGATAAGGGAGCATGGGACCTCCCAATCCCCCAGATTACATTGCATACGCTCCTCGGTACTGGGACACTGTGCTATGTGTCCCCACTCCCCACATGCATAACATCTATAATTGTATTTAATCACTCCCCTATCCCAGGGGTTAGGGGGTTTAGTCCCAGAGCTCCCCCCACTCAAAAGGCCAATCCCTTCCTTCTGGGATCCCCACTGGTTTTCGCCCCCCCCCTTCCACCTAGGACTCCCCAGGGGTTTGGCTGCCCAACCTTCCAGGGTTGGGGTCGGGTGCTTGCTTCGAAAGGGGCCTTCCTTGGGTAGTTGGGTCAGTCCCCTGGCTGTCATCTGTCTTTTACCAGTGTTATCATCTCGTCGTACGTGGATGGATCATTCTGGCCTACTCATTTGCGGAGATCTGGCAGCAGTCCCCGCATGTAATCGTCTATGACCAGGGTTTCCAAAATCTCCTCCAGCCTGCACACCTTGGGCTGTAACCACTTCCGTGCAAGGTGTATGAGGTCGAATAGCTGGGACCTCGGGGGTTTGTTCTCCTGGTCTTTCCACTCATGGAACTTCTGGGCCCTTACCGCTGTCGTTACCCCTGCTTGTGCTAGGATCTCTGCCTTCAGACGGGTATAGTCAGTGGCATCTGTGGCAGGCAAGTCAAAGTAGGCCTTCTGGGCCTCTCCACACAAAAAAGGGGCAAGGATGCTGGCCCAGAGCTCCTGGGGCTACGCCTCACGCTGAGCAGTCCTTTTGAATGAGAGGAGATATGCCTCTACATCATCTCTTGACGTCATCTTTGGCAGACAATCAGTGGCCCACAGCGTTTGCGTCCCGTTGGACCCCTGGACCTGGGTGGTGAGGATCTTCAGCTGGTCCACCACCTCTCTCAAGAGAGCATGATCTTGGGTTGCCTGGCTTATCAATAATTGATTGGTTTCCTGCTGTAGCCGCATAGATTCCTGTTGTGCCATTACCTGAACCTGGGTGGCCTCCTGCTGGGCTGCCATGGCTTGTACCAGAGCTCTTACCACCTCCTCCATTGTGGTACAAAGTAAACAAACAAACAAACAAAAAATCCAAACCCCCAGTGTACTTTTTTTTTAAAAAAAAAATCCTCTTTCTTCCGCCACACTGTGAACGAAATCCCACTGCTGACACCAGTTGTGACAAAGCTCTTTCCTTGCCTCCATGGGTCCCACATTTCTGGATGATTTTGCTAACCTCAGAGGCTCACTGTGACCCTCCACATAACCCTTCTCTCTCTCTAGAGACAAGGGTCACAGTCTACTGAGCCATTTTTGTCATAAGCCAGTGAGGGAGGCGAGGAGAAGTTATCCTTCCTGGCACATTCTCTGTTGTCTCCCAGTCTCAGTGATTAATCAGGGGCAAAGGTGTGGGGGGGTGGAGCCCGGGCCCACCCTCTATTCCGGGCTCCAGCCCAGGGACCCTAATAGTATCAGCTATGGTAGCTGACCTTTTAGAAACATGACATATACAATTCCCTGGGCTACTTCCCCCACAGCAGCCCTCACTTCCTCAAGCTCCACTTCACCCTTACTTCAGGGCCTCCTTCCTTGTACCTGATATGGTGTGTACGACTCAGCCTCTCCAACAGCACAACTTCCTCACACAGCTCCTGACATGCACCCACCTGACTAACTGGGAGGCTTTTAACTAGTTTCTGCCAGCCCCTGATTGGCTTCAGGTGTCCCAATCAACCTAGCCTTCTGGAAAGTTCTTAATTGTCCCCAGGTGTCTTAATTGACCTGTAGGAGCTGCCATTTCACTTATCCTGGTAATAGGGATTTATTTAGCCTGGAGCTAATATATCTATCTATCTCCCACTACTCTTCCATAGCCATCTGGCCTTGCCCTGTCACATATCCCCCCCCCCTTTCAACACCACAGAGTTGGGCAACTTGGGACGGCAGGCAGTATGCTCGTGACAGACCATCAGTGTTGCCATGGTGGCATCCAGCTCTGTGCCGTATGCGGAACTGGAATGGTTGGAGGGATAAGAACCACCTGGTGACCCTTGCATTCTTTTCCTTATTCCGCTGCATCCACTGGAGGGATGCATGGTCCATCACAAGAGTAAATCGCCAGCCTAAGAGGTAATAACGCAGTGTCTCCATAGCTCATTTGACAGCAAGGCATTCTCTCTCGACTACTACATATTTCTGTTCTCTTGGGAGAAGCTTTCTGCTTAGGTAGAGGGATTGGGTGTTCCTCTTCTCCCACCATTTGTGACAGAACTTCTCCCAACCCCACCTCAGAAGCGTCTGTTTGTAAAACAAATTCCCTGTTAAAGTCCAGGGCTATGAGTACGTCGGTCAAAGAGGGCCGTCCGAAGGTCTGTAAATGCCTCCTCTGCTGCGTCGGTCCACTTTACCATGTCTGGACCTCGGGCCTTCACCAGGTCCATTAGGGGACTTGCCCTAGTGGCGAAGTGGGGAATATACCGTCGGTAGTAGCCTACCATGCCTAGAAAAGCCCGGACCTGCTTCTTTCGGGTTGGCCGGGGCCAGTTTTGAATTGCCTCTAGCTTATTCGTTTGGGGCTTCACTATGCCCCTTCCTACAATATATCTCAGGTACCTAGCCTCTGCTAGCCCTATGGCGCATTTAGTGGGATTAGCAGTGAGGCCAGCCTGCCTTAAGGTGCATAGTACTGCCTCAACTTTCTCCAAGTGGGTTCCCCAGTCTGGCGTATGTCCATACCTAGACATCATCTAGGTATGCAGCTGCATAACTACTATGGGGGCACAGCGGCTTATCCATGAGGCGCTGGAATGTGGCTGGGGCCCCATGTAGCCCAAAAGGCAGGACGGTGTACTGGAACAGCCCATCCGGGGTGGAGAATGCTGTCTTTTCTTTAGCTTCTTTGGTCAGAGGAATTTGCCAGTACCCTTTTGTCAGATCCAGTGTAGTCAAGAATCGGGCACTACCCAGTCGGTCAACCAGTTCGTCGATGCGTGGTATGGAGTATGCATCAAACTGGGATATTTCATTCAGTCGGTGAGTCATTACAGAATCTCATGGTACCATCAGATTTAGGCACTAGAACATTTGGACTGGACCACTGACTGTAAGATTCTTCAGTAACCCCTAATTCTAATATTTTCTTTACTTTGGCCTTGATTTCCTCTCTTTTGCCTGCTGGGATTCGGTAGGGTCTCAATGTTAACTTGGCTCCGGGGATGGTGCGGATATGGTGATAGGTCTCAGTCATCCACCCTGGTTTTGTAGAGAACACATTTCGGTTGCGATTAATCATGTCGGCTGCCTCTATCTTTTGGATCAGCGTCAAGTCGGATGATATCCTCACTTGCTCGTGTAAGTTATCCTCCTGGGGAAGGGTCTCCTGCATGACTAAGCATGTCTCTCGATCATGCCAAGGTTTTAGAGGATTGATGTGGTAAATTTGCTCCGATTTCCGGCGGCCTGGCTGCTGCACCTTATAGTTCACCTCTCCCACGGCTTCGATTATTTCGTAGGGTCCCTGCCACTGGGCCAACAGTTTACTTTCCGCTGTGGGCACCAGTACCATCATCCGATCCCCTGGTTGGAACCGTCGAAGCTTCGCTTGGTGGTTATAATGGGTTTGTTGGGTCTCCCGTGTTCTCTCCAAGTGTTCCTGTACAATGGGTGTAACTCGAGTTATCCGATCTCTCATCTGCAGTACATGCTGAACTATGTTCCTTCCAGGATTTGGCTCCTCTTCCCAGGCTTCTCTGGTTATATCCAATATGCCCCGAGGGTGGCGCCCATATAATAGTTCAAATGGAGAGAAACCCGTGGAGGCTTGCGGAACCTCCCGGATGGCGAACGTGGAGGTAAGGCAATAGGGTATCCCAATCTTTCCCATCCCGGCTCACCATTTTCCTGATCATGGCCTTGAGGGTCCTATTGAACCTTTCCACAAGGCCATCTGTTTGCGGGTGGTATACAGAGGTCCATAGGGCTTGTACATGGAGCAACGAACAGAGATCTTTCATCAACTTGAACATGAAAGGTGTCCCTTGATCAGTCAATATCTCCTTGGGTAGCCCAACCCGGGCAAAGATCTGTACTAGCCCCTAAACTATTGTCTTGGAAGCTGTGTTGCGCAGGGGAACAGCTTCCGGGTACTGGGTTGCATAGTCCAGTACAACAAGCACATGTTCATGGCCCCGAGCTGTCTTCTCTAGGGGCCCTATCAGATCCATGGCTATCCATTCAAAAGGAACCTCTATTATTGGAAGAGGTACCAAAGGAGCCCGCAAGTGCGGGCGAGGGTTATGTAACTGACACTCCAGACAAGAGGTGCAGTATCGCCGGACATCTTCATGTACTCCTGGCCAGAAGAACCTTTGCAGGATCCGTGCCTGGGTTTTCTCTACCCCCAAGTGTCCTCCAAACAGGTGACTGTGGGCGAGACTCAATATGGCTTTTTGATGTTTTCGTGGCATCAGAAGTTGCTGTATCTCTTGCTCCTGCATTTGCACCACTCAGTACAGGAGATCTTTCTTCACTATAAAGTAAAGAAGGTCCCGGACCTTCCCATCCACGGGTATTCCATCAATCTCGGCCACCTCTTTCCTGGCATTATTATATCTGGGGTCCACCTGGTCCCGCCCAAAAGTCTCTCTCCTGGGACTAACCTGCCCAAGCTTCCAGGGGCCAGCTTCTGCTTCCTCCAATGGCTCGCCACCCTCATGGCTGGGGGCAGCCTCTGGCTCACTCTCTGTGGTGGAAGTTTCTCTGTTGGCTGCTTGCGTCCATCTGCCTACTAGGGAGGTCTTCTGGCCCTGGGTCAGGATCCAGGTTCCCAAGGCCTTTGTGGCCTTCCTCTCCTTTTTTTGTCTTCCGGGTCTTTCGGGAGGCTGAGAACAGATCCTGAGAAATCTCAGCGAACATCGGGGGTTGACATTCCCCTGGTGATGAATCGCTGTCCTCAGGGTCCCCATCTCCCTCCAGCCTCTCGGGGGGGGGGGGTGTAAATTATCAAACCCTGGATAGTCCCTCCCAATGACTACAGGATATGGGAGTTTAGGAACTACGCCCACGGTCACCTCAATGGGGTTTCCCTCAACCTCTGTCTCCACTGGGATGGTGGGGTAATGGCTCACGGCTCCATGCACGCATGTCACTGCTACGCGTTTGGCTTGTAGCAGCTGATTATTTTTTACCAGTTTACCCGATATGAGGGTGATAGCACTCCCAGAGTCCACAAGCGCTGTAGTCTCTGCTCCATTTATCCTCACTGGCCTGGTGTAATTATGCGGGGCTAATGCGACCCCCGGAAGGTGGATAAGGGAGCATGGGACCTCCCAATCCCCCAGATTACATTGCATACGCTCCTCGGTACTGGGACACTGTGCTATGTGTCCCCACTCCCCACATGCATAACATCTATAATTGTATTTAATCACTCCCCTATCCCAGGGGTTAGGGGGTTTAGTCCCAGAGCTCCCCCCACTCAAAAGGCCAATCCCTTCCTTCTGGGATCCCCACTGGTTTTCGCCCCCCCCCTTCCACCTAGGACTCCCCAGGGGTTTGGCTGCCCAACCTTCCAGGGTTGGGGTCGGGTGCTTGCTTCGAAAGGGGCCTTCCTTGGGTAGTTGGGTCAGTCCCCTGGCTGTCATCTGTCTTTTTACCAGTGTTATCATCTCGTCGTACGTGGATGGATCATTCTGGCCTACTCATTTGCGGAGATCTGGCAGCAGTCCCCGCATGTAATCGTCTATGACCAGGGTTTCCAAAATCTCCTCCAGCCTGCACACCTTGGGCTGTAACCACTTCCGTGCAAGGTGTATGAGGTCGAATAGCTGGGACCTCGGGGGTTTGTTCTCCTGGTCTTTCCACTCATGGAACTTCTGGGCCCTTACCGCTGTCGTTACCCCTGCTTGTGCTAGGATCTCTGCCTTCAGACGGGTATAGTCAGTGGCATCTGTGGCAGGCAAGTCAAAGTAGGCCTTCTGGGCCTCTCCACACAAAAAAGGGGCAAGGATGCTGGCCCAGAGCTCCTGGGGCTACGCCTCACGCTGAGCAGTCCTTTTGAATGAGAGGAGATATGCCTCTACATCATCTCTTGACGTCATCTTTGGCAGACAATCAGTGGCCCACAGCGTTTGCGTCCCGTTGGACCCCTGGACCTGGGTGGTGAGGATCTTCAGCTGGTCCACCACCTCTCTCAAGAGAGCATGATCTTGGGTTGCCTGGCTTATCAATAATTGATTGGTTTCCTGCTGTAGCCGCATAGATTCCTGTTGTGCCATTACCTGAACCTGGGTGGCCTCCTGCTGGGCTGCCATGGCTTGTACCAGAGCTCTTACCACCTCCTCCATTGTGGTACAAAGTAAACAAACAAACAAACAAAAAATCCAAACCCCCAGTGTACTTTTTTTTTTTAAAAAAATCCTCTTTCTTCCGCCACACTGTGAACAAAATCCCACTGCTGACACCAGTTGTGACAAAGCTCTTTCCTTGCCTCCATGGGTCCCACATTTCTGGATGATTTTGCTAACCTCAGAGGCTCACTGTGACCCTCCACATAACCCTTCTCTCTCTCTAGAGACAAGGGTCACAGTCTACTGAGCCATTTTTGTCATAAGCCAGTGAGGGAGGCGAGGAGAAGTTATCCTTCTTTGCACATTCTCTGTTGTCTCCCAGTCTCAGTGATTAATCAGGGGCAAAGGTGTGGGGGGGTGGAGCCCGGGCCCACCCTCTACTCCGGGCTCTAGCCCAGGGACCCTAATAGTATCAGCTATGGTAGCTGACCTTTTAGAAACATGACATGTACAATTCTCTGGGCTACTTCCCCCACAGCAGCCTTCACTTCCTCAAGCTCCACTTCACCCTTACCTCAGGGCCTCCTTCCTTGTGCCTGATATGGTGTGTACTACTCAGCCTCTCCAACAGCACAACTTCCTCACACAGCTCCTGACATGCACACCCACCTGACTGACTGGGAGGCTTTTAACTAGTTTCTGCCAGCCCCTGATTGGCTTCAGGTGTCCCAATCAACCTAGCCTTCTCCCTGCCTTCTGGAAAGTTCTTAATTGTCCCCAGGTGTCTTAATTGACCTGGAGTAGCTTCCATTTCACTGATCCTGGTATCAGTGATTTGTTTAGCCTGGAGCAAATCCCTCTCTCCCTCCCACTTCTCTCCCATAGCCTTCTAGATTGGAGGGAGGTGGGAAGCTGCTACTCCTGCTACTACTAGGCCCTAAGCTCTCCCTGCTGCTCCAGCTGCTCCCCTGGCTGGGCCAGACACCTCCATTCTCTGCTACTTGGCTGCTGGACCTCCCACTCTTGGGTGCTACTACTGCTGCAACTGCAGCCCTGGGGTGTGCCCCCCGGACTGCCTAACCCCAGATTTGCCCTTTACTACCTGCCCCATTTGCCACTTGCTTTGCCTCCTCTTTTGCTCCAGCCCCCCTTACTAGCTTCAGTTTGTTTGCCTGCCCCGCCCATTTCCTTCTGCAGCCTTTGTTTGTTTGCCCCGCCCCAGCCTCTGAAGCTAGCCCCTTGGTTTCCCTGTTCTACCCCCAGACCGCTTAGCCCCTCGCTCCGTGTGCCCATGCCCCCTCCCATGCGTTTGTGCAATTCCCCTTTTTAGTTGCAACCCTCTTCGCTGCACCCTCAATGTTGTTGAATCCCCCCCCGTAGTGCACCAAGAGGAGCCGGAATTTCCACCTTGTGTCGGTGACTGACCCCTAACCCCTGATTGCCCCCCGTCCAGCCCACCCCTTTTGGCGCCCTCCTCCCCTGCCTGCAGCCTAGCGGGGAGGAGTGGTCGACCTGCTTCCCCTCTCCCCTTCTCCTTTTGGTGTCCCCCCTTTCCTCCTTCCTCATGATGGCGGGGGATGAGACGGGTGAGACCTCTCCAGTAGCCCGAGCTCCCCCTCCCCCGCCTGCCCCTCTGTCACCCCCCCAAGCTTCTACCTCCGCTGCCAAACCATCTGCCATCGCCCCCGCTGGGGCACCAGCAGCGACGGGCACCGGGGTGACCTCCACTGCTGCCACGTCTCTCACCCCCTCAGATTTGGGGGGAGTCCCCCCAGCCGGCGGGAAGGGCCAGGGGAAAAAGAAGGGGAAGGGCCCCGCTAAAAAGACCAGGCCCTCCATGGCAGGGGCTGCCCCCAATGCCCCGGCCCCATCTCCAGCTGGGTCGCCCCTCCCCGCTGTTCCCTCCACGAGCTCTGCAGGTGTCCCTCCCCAGGCCCCCAGAGCATACGCCCAGGTGGCGGCAGCCCCCCCGCCTGCCGCTACGTCATTTCTCCAGCCCACCGCCTCCACTACCATCTATAGCGGCCAGGGCCCCTTTCCCACCATGACCAGGAAGCACGGCGTCCGTTGCCTCCTGGTGCCCGCCTCACCCCACGTGGAAACCTATGTGCGGGCGTTGGCGAGGGTGGTGGGGCCCACGGCCATTGTGGCGGCCTCCAAAATATATGGCAAGGTCGTCTTCCTCTTAGCATCGGAGGCCGCCGCCCAGGAGGCGGTGGAGAAGGGCCTGGCGGTGGGGGGCGTGTTTGTCCCCTTAGAGCCGCTAAAGGACCTGGGCGTCCGCCTGGTCCTGACCTCCGTCCCTCCCTTTCTCCCCAATGCCGCACTGTTACCCGCCCTTTCTACCTTGGGGAAGCCCATCTCTATCATCAGCCCTCTCCCGTTGGGCTGCAAAGACCCCGCCCTCCGTCATGTCCTCTCGTTCCGCCGGCAAGTGCAGCTTCAACTGCCGTCGGCGGCGCGCGACGGAGAGGCACTGGAGGGGTCCTTCCTAGTCCCCTACCAGGGGGCCCGTTACAGGGTGCATTATTCCACGGGGGAGGCCCGGTGCTACCTCTGCCGGGCGATGGGGCACGTCCGGAGGGACTGCCCCCTGGCCCGGGAAGGAGGGGCATCCAGGACACCCGAGCCCCAGCAGGACACCGGCCCCGTCATCGCCGACGCCCCTGGCTGCCCGGCACCCGAAACTGCCCCTCCTCCTTCCCAGTCCACCATTGCTCCCGCTTGGGCCCAAGGGGTACCTCCCCCACTATGCCCAAACGAGCGGGAGAACCCCTCCCCCGCTGTTTGCAATCTGGCGAGGCCTGTGGAGGAGGGTGCGGCAGGTACACTGCCCTGCATGGGAGAGGACCCGCCCCAAGGGGAATCTTCCCTCCCTTGTGCTGCCCCACCGTTACCCCCTCGAGTCCCTGAGCCATCGCCTCTGCCCCCTGACACAACCCCTGCTAGCCAGCCCCCGGATGATGCCATGGAGGGCTGGGCCCTAGTCCAGGGGAAGCGGGGCAAGCAGAAGGCTCGAGCTCCGCTCCTCCCATCTGATGCGGAGGCCCCCCGGAAGACCAGGAAGGGGGCACCGATGCCGAGCCTTCCGCTCTACCCACGGGTGTGTTCCACCCACCAGAGCCGGCTGGGGAAGACGTGGCAGCACTGGAAGACGGTATCTCCCCTCCACGGGAGTCCCTCCCCTCCAAGACCCCCGAGGCACTATTTGAAACCCCAGTGTGCCCCGAAGTAACCATCGCGTCAGGTGCCGGCGGGGAGAATCCTGGGGTAGCGGAAAACAATTTCCCCTCTATATATGAGGAGATCGAGGCCCTGGGTCTGACCCCGGTCACCCAAGGGGAGGACGATCCTATGCCAGCGGGCCTCGATCTGGGCGACTTCTTTCCAGCCCCCTTTTCCCCATACTCCCTCCCCATAACCGTTGCTTCTGCTCCCACCTCCGAGGAGCCCCTGGACTCCTCCATCAACCCGGCTGCAGAGGGCACCCCGCTGAGAGCCACCGAGCCAGTTGAGGCGACGGCCAGTGCCACGCGGCTGGAACCTGAGCCACCAGGGGCATCCCTCGCTGGTGAGGAGCGAAATGGTGTCTTCCACACAAAAGAGATCACCGTGACCCCATCTACTGATGGCATGACCCCATTTGGGGGCCTGACCCACAGTTTGGGAACCATTGTCCGATGTTTTGATCAAGCCGATGCTATTTGCCCATCTCCCTTCTTTTAGTGCATTACAAGGTAGCTGCATTATTTGTATCGTGTTCCAAATCAAGAGAAAAGTTGGTGCTATGTTCTCTGAGGAATCATTGGTATTACCAACATTTTAAGAAATTGACTTATTTAGCATGATAGCACTCAGAAGGTTTTGTTACACAAATTTAAGGCAATAATCCCCTTAGGAAATGTAGCAACCATTAGTTATAAAATCCCTCTCACTGTTGTCATCCCAGGATTGGCTGGTATAATTAAGGAAATACAACAGGAGCCGGAATCTTTCTGGCTCAACAGACTTTGATGGATAGAAGATGAAGAATGTAAATGCAGTCTTTCCCAAACCTAACCTCAGAGTGGGCAAGTATGGCAGCATAGTTAAAATAACTGGGGTTGGACTACGCACAATGAGGAACACCTCAAATGGGTTGATGTACTCAATGAAGGAAATGCCAAAAAACTTATCAGATAACTGGACCAGGAAGCCAGAATCATGAAATACTGACCACTGACGAAGCCAGTTACCAGACAAGATGGGCTGGGCTGGCATGGCAAATCCTACATTCTGATGACTAGCATATGCAGTATCTTTATCAACAATACTCCCAACCCGACCAATGATCTCGACTCCTCAACTCAGACTGAAGCTCCTCCTTGCCAGACTTGATGACTGTGACAAGAGAAGGCAGAGGGAACAATGGGATGAATCCTGGAACAGGCCTGGGATTTGATGGACTCAAATGAACCAGGTTATGAACATGACCAAGTATTTTAGGCTTTTACTTCTTTTGATAATCGTACCTCTTGTGGTTTCATTTTATTTGAACTCAGGTTTTAAGATATATTTGGATTAGTTGTATTGTGGAAAAACACAGAGATATTCTTGGCGTTCAGATATAAATATGGGGTTCTCATCAGTGTTTTCAGTTGAATTTTAATGGCAAAGCTGACATAGGTTCTTATATAAAGGCCAAATTTCCAGGCTAACTTTTATCCATAGTTGTGCAAAATCCCTTGGATTGACTAATCCTAGCCCTGTCATGCTAAATAAAAAGACAGACAGATCTGGAATGTGGAGATAAGCCTATAGGTTGCTGTCAGTCCAGTTATGATAGCAGCAACTAGCTTAACCAACGCAACATGGGGAAATTGCATGGGTAATGGGCGTGGATTGAACAATCTCCCAGAAAATACTTGATAAATAATGCCTTTTGAAGATAGCTAATAAAGTGCAATTTGGATCTAGACTGTCTGAACTTTTGGATGAAATGGAGTTTTCGTGCTCTCGTCGCTCATATCAGAGCCCAGGAACAGGCTCAATACACCAATTCCTGCAGGAGATGATGCAGCAGCTATCAAATTAATGAAATTAAACTTGTCCCCAGAGCCAGTTGGCATACTTCAGGATTTTGCTGCTTAATTAGTGGGCTTTGTTATGATCCTGCTTCAGTGGTTCCATGGGATTCTGAACTCAAGAGAGGAGCTGTGTGCCATGAATCTAGTTTCCATATTTTTTAGTCCATAAGAAAACTAAGGGGGTCCCAAGAAGTGGTCTGGACATTAACATTTTGGCAAAGGTACTGAGGGGGTCAGGCCAAGAATTCTATGACCAAAATCCACTGCAGCTGATCAGTCAGGATACTAGACTTGATCCTGCACAGTGTCATGTATATAAATCCAAATTATAAGGTGATGACCAGGGCAGGGAATGCAGGGAACCAAGCTCCTGTGCTAATGAAACCACTGCTGTGCAGATGTCAAGTAACTCTTCCTTAGCAGCGGGAGGAAAGCCAGAGTTGGAAATACACAGCTAAGGAACTCACTTGCATGCTGGTGTCTGTTCAGACGTGTGCATTTTTGACTCACATCCTACTACTTTATTAGCAGGTGTTCCTGCGCGTAAAGGAGGGGGATGAAATTTACCCTGTGCAGAGGGCCAGCACAAGGTCTGCTTGCCACTGGAGTCCCAGAGGGCTGAAATAGGACTTCAGTGATTTTAACACACCTTTTTGTAGGCCCTCTGTAAAGAGATGTATTTCACCCTGAGCGCACAGGGATATGGAGACTTACTGAATTTCAGTGTTTGGCGATGCCTATTGCATAACGATACCTGCACCCATAGCTGGGTTCTGTTCACATTATTGTCTCTGTATTCAGGTCTGTGTGTAGGTCACCAAGTCCAGGCAGTAGTGGAATACAACAGGGGATGGGAGGCATGAATTCCAAAGTCAAGGACTACCAAGAACACCCTGCCACCAGCCTCCTCCCATTTAACCTGAGAGCATAGCTTGAACGCTTCCAATGACACATCAAAACCGTCATGGTAATGCATGGAGACAGAGGCATCGCTCAAATAGTCAGGAGCCAAGCCATTTAAAGGACTTTAAAGGACAAAAACCAATTCCTTAAACTTCATCTTGGAGTCAATTTAGAGTCAATATTGATAGGTGGCTAGGGCCTTGGATTAGCAGTCACCTGCTGTGGCACATCATTGCCACTTTTTATGCTTTTTTCCCCTCCCACCTTTCCTTTATATTGTCTGTTTACATTGCAAGGTTCTTAGGACAAGGACTCTCTCTTGCTAAGTGTGTGCACTGTGTCTAGAGCAGCGATCACCGACTGGTCGATCCTGGCGACTCTCCCAGTTGATCGTGATCTTGGGCCACTAAAGGTCTGGCAGTGCAGCAGGACTGCCACTAAGGCAGGTTCCCTTCCCTGCCTGCCCCGGCCTCACGCCATACCTGGAAGCGTCCATACCTGGAAGCGTCCAGCACGGCCTCGCGGCCCCATTGGCCTGGAATGGGGAACTGTGGCCAATGGGAGCTGTGGGGGCGGTGTCTGTAGAGAGGTGCAGTGCGCAGAACCATATGCCCCCCCCCAAGGGGCCACAGTGCATTGGTCCCTTCTGGGAGAGGCATGGGGCAAAGGCAAGTCTGCCTTAGCCCTGCTGTGCTGCCAATGGAAAGCTGCCCGAGGTATATGCCACCTGGCAGAGCCTGCACCCCAACCACCAGCCCTGAGCCCCCTCCTGGAGCCAGCAACCCTCATCCCCTCCTACACCCCAACCCCCTGCCCCAGGCTCAGCCCAGAGCCCCCTCCCACACTCCAAACCCCTCAGCCCCAGCCCAGAGCCCACATCCGCTCCCGAACCCCAACCCCAGCATGTTGAAAGTGAGTGAGGGTGGGGGACAGTGAGCAACAGAGGGCGGGGGGGATGAAGCAAGCAAGGCGGGGCTTTGGGGAAGGAGTAGGGCCTTGGGAAGGGGCAGGGTAGATCCTGGGTTGAACTTAAAATCAAAAAGTGATTTTGAGAGTAAAAAGGTTGGAGACCACCGGTCTAGAACAATGCGGCCCTGATCTCAGTTCAGTCCTCCAGGTGTTACCATAATATTAACAATAATCAATGAAATGTGGACAAGAGTGATCCAGCGGATATAGTGTACTTGGACTTTCAGAAAGCCTTTGACAAGGTCCTTCACCAAAGGCTCTTAAGCAAAGTAAGCTGTCATGGGATAAGAGAAAAGGTTCTCTCATGGATCAGTAACTGGTAAAAAGACAGGAAACAAAGGGTAGGAATAAATGGTCAGTTTTCACAGTGGAGAGAGGTAAATAGAGCATCCCCCTAGGATCTGTAGTAGGATCAGTGCTGTTCAACATATTCATAAATGATCTGGAAAGACAGATAAACAATGAAGTACCAACATTTGCAGATGACACAAAATTAGTCAAGATAGTAAAGGTCAAAGCTGACTGCAAAAAGATACAAAGGGATCTCACAAAACAGGGCAACAAAATGACGAATGAAATTCAATGCTGATAAATGCAAAGTAATGCACATTGAGAAACATAATTAAGGCTGTGGTTTAGTCACATATATTTTGTAAAAGTCATGGACAGATCATGGACAGTAAACAAAAATTCGTGGCCCATGATCTGTCCATGACTTGTACTATATACCCCGACTAAGTCTTGGGAAAGGGGTGCTGAGGGTGGGGGTGGGGGGGTCAGCACAGGACCCCTGCTGCTGCTGTGGGGGGAAGAGAGGGTTGCCAGGCTCCCTACCATGTACAAAAATGATGGGATCTAAATTAGCTATTACCCATCAAGAAAGAAATATTGGATTCATTGTGGATAGTTCTCTGAAAACATCTTTTCAACGTGCAGCAGCAGAAGCTGTCAAAAAAATAAACCTAACAAAATGTTAGGAAACATTAGGAAATAGATAGCTAATAAGACAAAAAGTATCATAATGCCACTATATAAATCCCCCTGGTCGCCAGGGGAAGTTGTGAAGGCCAAAAGTACAATTAGGTTAAAAAAATTAGGTTCATGGAGGATAGGTCCATCAATGGCTATTAGCCAAGATGGTCAGGGACACAACCCCATGCGCTGGGTGTCCCTACACCCCTGACTGCCAGAAGCTGGGACTGGATCACTCAATAAATTGCCCTGTTCTGTTCATTCCCTCTAAAGCATCTGGGACCAGCCACTGTTGGATGACAGCATACAGAGCTAGATGGATCTTTGGTCTGACCACGTATGGCCGTTCTTGTGTTTAAAATGGGTAGCCAGTGCAGAGGTGCAACATGCTCTCTACATAAAACTTTATTTAATAAACAGGCTGCCTCATTCTGTCCTGCGAAAAGTGGTCTGAAAGCATAGCCCTATGTAGAGTACCTTGCAGTAATTCTCTCTGAAGGTGACAAAGACACAGACAAATGTGGTGAAAGTCTACATTCAACAGGAAAAGACAACTTTTTTGCCAGGCGTAAATGGTTAAAAGCACTCTTGGCTGCTGTTGCTACCTGGGTACCCACAAGCAGCTGGGGACATAGCAAGATGCACAAGGTGCATACCTTAGCTACAAATTGCAGACAAACTCCCCCACCAGAGGCACTGCTATAATTGTCACCTGTTCTCGTTGGCTCCCACAGTCAACAGCATTTCCATCCTAGCTGGGTAGAGTCTCACAACAGCAGGAGTGAAAGGGGTGGAAATAGAAAGACCCAGTCCTAGTGCCATGAAGGTATCCTGAGTCCAAGTCCAACATCTCAACCACAAGACCATCCTTCCTCTCTGCGAGCTTCTCTCTCACATAGACACAAGTCATTAGCTCCTTACCTCCGCCATGCTGATCAAAAAGGATAATCACCCTACACTGAATTGAATTGGGCTATCCCAAGGTGACTATTATTAACATGCAGATACTGGTGTGTTACTCTTACAATGGCATGCTCTCAAAAGAATGATCAAAATTTTAACCAATAAAGCTGCAGAGGGATTTAATTCACAGCCTTGGTTCCTTATTGCTCCAGATGATAGGGTATACTACAGGACAATGAAAATGCTCTGATGCCTACTACCCAAAATATACATGGTTATTGGAAAATCCACTGGGTTAACAATGATGAGGGCACTTTGAGGTATAAGCCATGGATCTCTCGAGCCATAAACACAACTTGGGCTGTCTCTTTCCAAACATATTTCTGAAAGGCACTTCCATTCCTCTGTATCCTATTTCACTGGCCAGAGGAGAGTCATCTCTGCACTCATCTGCTGTCAGAAAAGATTTGTTACACTGTGGATTATTCATTGCTCAGCAAGTCATTCTAAGGAACTGGAGCAGAAATAATCCACCCAAAAGCGTTGTTGAAACTGGCAGAACTGAAACAAAGGCCTCTTGCTCAAAACTACTGCTTCAGGATCATGGGGAAGTCTGGGGCTTTTCAAAGACACTGCTGTTTGATGGGATTATGACCTTGGGGGAAAAGGAGGCTGGGAATTTCAAAGGATGTTAAGGAAGTTAGGAGTCCAACACCCACTGGACTGGGAAATGGGTGCCTACTCTGTTAGACCCTTTGTAAAGCCCAGCCAGTGTCTCTGTTTATGTGATTTGTCAGAATTGAATAGTTTATTTGTTGCTGTTCTTGACAGGCTTAAGTGTAGCCTGTAGGCTAAATCTCCCATCATCTAAACTCCATCCAGCCCCACTGAAGCCAATGAACACATGGATCAAGATGGGTGAAAGACTTTACACGACAGTCAATAGGTAATACACCCTACGCTTCCTGCATCTGGACATCACTAGATAAAAAAAACAAACCTAGGTTTAAAGTAAAGTATTCTGTAGGGATAATCAGTTGAATGAAATGGGACCAGGATGACACTCTAATGGGGTGGTCGGAGGGCTGTAATAGAAACTCTCTTTCTTAGCACGGTATAGTGTTTTTATCATTTTGTTTTTAACATAAGACATGAGAGCTCTTTCAAAGCCCACTCCAAAGAGGGCAAGCATGAGGGAAATCTGAAAGGCGACAGCAAGCAGTCAATGTCTGATCCAAAGGCTGCCAAAATGGGTGGGTTTGCATTCCCAAGACACATAGCAGAAAGAACATCAAACATGATTACATGTGTGGCAACTGGAAGAGCAACTAACCCCAGGCTGTGTAGAATATTGAAGACTCTTGCATACGCTAGAGCATAAACATCTTCTGTAAAGCTGTCCTCATTTCCTCTGGTGTACCTAGATGTGCTAAATTTTATTTGGAAGTTAGTAGAACAGACATGGACTTTATATGTTTATTTTGATATCACACTAATGGGGTCAATTTTTTGCACAGAGCGTGTACTTACATATATGGCTTGATTTTTTCAGAGATGTTGCAAACCAAGAACTCTCACTGACTTCAAGTGGCGATATAGGTACTCATCCCTTCTAAAAATCAGGCCCATCCTGTGTGTGTAATAAATATATCTTTTTTATTTACCTCAAAATTAAAAAGAGGTTTTCATATGAAGTCAGCTTTACATCTATTTCATTCAGATAACACCTAGAATATCCTCTAAGGTTTTGAATACATTTACATCCTTTCACAATTAACCCTAATGAGACAAATGTAGCATTTTTCCAAGCAAATATACTCAAAGCTGGAAAATACACAGTGCTTAAATAGATCTCATTATATCAGCTACCCCAAATCTCTCCTCTTTATATACTGAGGATTAGGCTTCTTTTCACTGTCATGCAACATTAAAATAGGAAGGCATACACAAGGCTGACATGGATTTGACAAAAAATTAATGATTTGTACATCACTTTAATGCTTTAAATCTGCAATTCATGTATGCTAATTAGGTCATAATGGGGCTGTCTGAGAACAGAACTGTCAACAGGCTTCTCTGAAGGTTTCTGGAAACAGAGATACAGCACTACCGGCCCCTGGTTGGCTCCTGGAATCTGCGCTGTAACCTGGCAGATCTATGATACCATTTTTTTCTTACACAATTGTTTCCTGGCTGTGGTGCTTTAATCTATCAGAAGGATGATGGCATATCTCAAATAGCTAGCTCCTGGATTCTGTGATACATCCTACTGGAAACTGTGTATAGTCACTATATCTCAGTGATTGATTCTTGGATTTTAAGCGGTCACACTGTATCTCTGAGGGCAGCTGTCAGGTTCCTGGATGCATGAGGATGTATTTATGCAGCACGGTATGAAAAAAAAATACATATAACTCTTTCATTTACAGATAAGTAAGGTTGTAAAACTTAGAGGAAAAAAAACAAAGGGGAATTCAAAGCAGGGCTGTATTTTATGCTCCTGTTGAAAAGCCTTGCATATCTTTCTGTTACAGGAAAATAAAACTACTCCCTTATTCAGAGATCTCTTCTTTAGTCTTGCACTAGTGGTGCAAAGACACAGGCTGTCACAGCAGAAATCATTGTGAAATCCAGCAATGTCAATGGTTCTAAGCCCCTTTACACCAGAGGAGGATCTGGACCTAGATCATCCTATATGTCTGTACATCACCTTGCACATTTTGGGCACTGTCACAGTATAAATAATAACGTCCACCAGCAGGCCTTTGTGAAGGTGCAATCATCACAGGTTGTTCTTTTTTCTTCATGCCTTGGTTACGAAAGTGAGCCTTCTTATAATGTCACATGTTTACTGTGCAAGGCAGATATATTCAAGGACTAAGCAAAGTGGTCTCCCAGGTATCCTTTTGGGCATAGCCCCATGTAAAGCAGCATTGTAGTCCACATAAACTATCACTATTAATTGTATTACAGGAGTGCCTGGAAGTCCCAGCTGAGAGCAGGGTTCCATTGTGCTGGGCAGCGTACATACACACGGTGAGAGACAGTCCCAATCCCAAAGCACTCACAGACGAAGTAGACAGGACAGACCGGAGGGGGGAGGTAAACTGAGGCACAGAGAGGGAACGTGACTTGCCCTAAGTCACACAGCAGGTCAGTGGCAGAGCCAGGAGCACAGCCCAGGTTTCCCGAGTTCCAATATAGCATCCTTTCAATTAGGCTGTACATCCTCTCATACAATTAACATCTCTCCAATCTAGTGTCCTCTACCTAAAGCCAGTGCACAAGCTTTATTTTTAAATCTTACGTGTTTTCAGACTTACACAGAGCCACTAGCTGCAGAGATGTTGCTTTAACATAGAATGCCTGCAGGAGCTACTCCTGTTACATACACCACACAGGAGTGGTCATCATGGGGTTTGAAGGTATGAGCGGCAGTATAATCAGTTTTCATAGTAGAAACAGTGTTAGTCTGTATTCGTAAAAAGGAAAGGAGTACTTGTGGCACCTTAGAGACTAACAAATTTATTTGAGCATAAGCTTTCGTGAGCTACAGCTCACTTCATGCTATAGCTCACGAAAGCTTATGCTCTAATAAATTTGTTAGTCTCTAAGGTGCCACAAGTACTCCTTTTCTTTTTATAATCAGTGTGAGTCTCTATGAATGCCCTGGCTTTGGCCTTTTGCTGTTCAGATATTCTTGTTCCAGTATTGAGCAGTATGTGTAGACAGGTAAATAACACTGGCCTTCACACAGAAGGGGGGCATTGCTACAGAACAGATCTTATTGGAAGAATTAGAGTCATCTAAATTAAAAACTCAGCCTTTGTCAACAGTTGCTACACAAAGATATCCTTTTTCTCTCGACTCCAAGGACCGTAGAATAGCTGTAGGCCCTGAGTGTTATTGGTTGGTAAATGTGGGTCTAATGACTGTATACTTATTCATTATGCACAGGCTGTAGCTCCTTTAAGCGTAGGTAGGCTAGAGACCACATAGGAGCATGAAATATGCTTGTTTAGAGCAATATTTCCAGCACCTTTGTAAGGCATTATGCCATTGCTAATCCAGCTCTAAGATGGCTTCTGGCTGAATACAAACCGATGCTTCTGCAGCCCTGGAAGATCATACAAAGGCAGAGACAACTATTCTTATGAACTTTCCACCCTCTGTTTGCTTTTCAGCTAAGACCCATATATAGCAAGCCAACCCACACTTTTATGGCTAGGCCAAGTGAAGCAAGAGGAAGTCCAGATACAAAGCACTTGTTATAAAAAGCAAGTCCCTATGGCTTTCAAGTGCTTGGCTAATATTCAGGGGTGCGAGTGTGCATGCGTGGGAGTGAGAGAATAAATTGATTTAGGCCGCGATCCCACGAGTCCTTACATACAGGTAGCCCAAGGGTACGGTGCTCCAGTTTAGAGCAAAAGTGGGTGGAAGCTACCAGTAAGTTTAACCACTAGGTGTAAGAGTATGCCTACACAAAAGCACCACAGCAGCTGTGCTATTGTAGCACTATAGTGTAGCTGCTTCCAACGATTGACAAGAGGAGTATTTCCCCATCAGCGCTGTTAATCTCTCCGAGAGATGGTAGCCGGGTGACAGAAGTATTTCTTCCATCTCCTTCGCTGCATCTACAGCAAGGGTTAGGCTGACTTAACTACAGCACTCAGGGTGCAAAATTTTTCACAGCCCAAAGCAACATAGAAAGGCCAATCTAATTTTAGAATGTAGACCAAGCTAAGCCTCCACACTGAGCAGAATTAAATCTTAAACCTCCTGCACATCCACTCCCCTTGCTCTCAGCAGGGCAGAGTTAATGGGGGTAGAACGTAGGTGAAGAAGAGAGTCATGTTTGAAGGGACATAGGTATAAATGCATTTTCCAATATGCCAATGAGGTGCTTAGCTAGGAATTCTCTTCTTTGACCTCTCTTGCTATTACTCAGGAGGAACTTATCAGCCAAACCACAGTGTGTTAATGCAGCACTGAATTGCACTGTACTCTGTCCAATCCACCGTTTTTCATGTTCTGATGCTTCCCCGTGGTACCCAGGCACCTCACAACCACCTGCCCTTAGCAGGAAGAAGCCTTGTCTGTGCCTGCTGTGGGTCTGCTCCCCAGCTGCTCTGGCCATGGGCAACACAAGCATCCACAAGGCCTCACAGATCCCCTGTCACTCTACAGGTTATCAATAGCCTCACCCCAACCTGCAAGCCCTATGAGAATCTCCCTGGAGCTGCCAACCCCTGGTACATTGGACACTTGCAGTAGTCACAGATTTGCTGCTTCCACAGAAAACGGTACATCCCAGCTTACCAGTTCCACCTCAGGACACCACTCCACCTCATGCAGCACTGGTTATAGTGAAATTCAGTATGTTTATTTAACAAAGCATGGGGGTTCAAGTAATAGCAAATAGAAGTAGTGGAAACAAATGGTCACATATAAAACATCATCATCAGCATACATTCTAGAGCTTAGACTTCATTCTGAAGATACTTGTGTCATGTAGACCATTGCTCACCTAAAATCCTTGCAGCGCTTTACAGCCTCCTTTCATGACAAGTACACAGTGCCATCTTGCCCCTCAGGTGAAAGATTCAGCGTGTTTCTTGTCCACACACCTTCCCCAAGATATACCAGTCCCATCCTTTGTCATTATTCATGACCAAGACACTCCCTGTGTTTAGTTATATCTTGTAGATTTCGCCGCTAGCTTAGAATGCACATTGGTGGAAGCCAGGACGAGCCTTTTATGCTTGTGGGGTGGCTATTGGTGTCAGGGATCCGATAGTAGCATAAGATTAACCCCAGGTTACAGGGCAGGCAGTGACTGAACTCCTGACTGGTTTGGGTAGTCCCCAGAACATCACAGGGAGGCACTCCGCGTTAGTCAATGGAATTCACCCTGCAGGGCAGGAAATTCCTCACAGAAAAGGAGGTATATTAAGGCTCTGGGACAATATCCGTACAAACACTCCTCTAAGTCACCAATATTACCCAGCTTGAGACACCAGGGACCTGATTTTCATAGGTGCCAAATTCCCAGAACCAAATTATTGGAAGCTGTGGGTACTTAGACGAAGGTACGAAACTTAGGACGAAGGTATAGTCAAGTTGGACACACAACAATTCAGCCACCCTGAATCAGAAGCCAGCTTTATAAAACACTGACCTAAATGCCTGAAATATCCACGGACCAGCTTTGATACCCTTATCATTGCACCTTACTGCTTGAGTGATCCTACTTATTTTTCAAGTTCCCTTATCACTTTTCTTTCTCCTTCATTTTAGCTGCTTCCCCATTTCTGCACGTCTGCCAGCCAGCCTCTTCCATATGCATGTTGCTTGTCATTTTACTTGGAAAATACAACGGTAAAGCATAATTAGTATTAATGATGAGAGAGATTGAGTTTCTTATTTGTATTAATTGCTGATTAATGCTTTAAATATCTCTAGCACTTACAAGTATTTGGAATTAGATGTATTCCTTTCTGTAGTGTCTTCTCTGAGGGGAGGCTCTTACCAACAGGCATTGACTCAACTGGAGCATGCAGTGAAGTTGTTTATATGCTCAGGGTCTGTTACTACAAAAACAGGGAAAACACTGAAGGAGCTTCCTTTAGGGGGAAGAATTATTTCACAGCTAGTGCTTAACAAAGATGTATTTAAAATCTAAACACACAATTGTCACTGTTGAGCTGGAGGGGCCTTGCTGGGCTCATGTGAGAGAGCTCCTTGTTAGCACTGAGAAACCTGGGGCCCGGTGGGGGAGGATCTCAGCTTTCAGCTAAAGAAACACACACACACACAAACAAGGAAGTCTCTAGCCCTTTTCTTTGCAAAGATAGCCTGGGAAATAGATGCAAACTGATCGCTAGGGCTCAAAGGAATAAGCATAGGGCTCCACTCTTTCAGGGGAGGCCTGGACGATCTCCTATACACAATTTTGATGTAGCAGGAGTCATATCCTCAGTCCAGTCCTATACATATCAGTGCCAGTACAGTGGACAGGAGTCGTGATATGCTGGGGCAGGGGGAGGGAAGGAAAAATTGCTACACAGGCTGTCTCAAAAAGGTCAACTCTGCTTGTTAAAAAGCATTCAAGTCTTCTGAGGCCTTGTCCATACACCCAAGTTGTGGGATGCGGAAATAAGATACACCAGTATCAGGCACCTGTACAGGGACACAACTGTCTTCATGATTGGGGTTGTACTGGTATAACTATTGTATTTAAAATAAATCATCCCCTCAAATCCTGTGTGTAGAGCAGGTCTGTGGTTCAGAACACAGTTCAAATCCCCCATGACATGTGTCCATTGTTTTATATAGTGCTGCTTTAAATACTTTTTAAAAGTATTAATCAGTTCCGGTTTTCTGGGATTAGTTTGAGGGGGCCATGTTAGGAGAGTGGAGAGGAAAGGAAGTTACAGTGGAAAGGTGTAACTGGAAGAAGTTAGCCTGGAGAAGGGCTGTAAATCAAGAGAATATTCTTGGGGCTTAGGATACAGTGAAAGTCTCCTCCCGTCCACATAGTGCCAAACACAAGAATTACTATTTACCAAATGCATCCCAACGGAATGGTTAGAGCCTGCAGCAGGGAGCAACTATTGTCTCTTTCCAACCTGAGCAGGTGACTGAGGCCTGGTGGACAATGGATCCCAGTGCATGGGGCTGCTGAATGTAGGGTGCCCACCAAGGGGGCTGACAAGACAGGCCCTGTGCAGGTTTCACCTTCCCCCATGAACAGAGGGGCTTACAAGGGCTCAGTTGCCTTCCCCATCTCTATTCAGTGGGCAACAGGCCTTACTGCAGCCCTGTGGCTGGAGTTGCTGGTGTGGAGGTACTAGGCTCCTACCCTGAGCTCTTTCTGAAAGCTGGGGAAAGGCAGAGGAATCTCTTACTGACAGTCCATGCATAGTTCCCCTGCATAAATCCTATTTACTCAGCCTCAGGAGGCGGGTGAATTGTACTCCAGAGATGTTAAAATGATAATCTAGTTTCATGGCAGCATCACCTGTTTGCTGTCTAGAAGAATTACCCACCCTTGCTGGCAGCAAGAGGCCGCATGAGCTTTCACCTTAAGAGACTACATTTAATATATCTACCCCCAGGGTTTTAGTTTTAAGTATGAAATGGTCATTGACCCAACCCCTGGGGATGTCTAAGTCTCCATATCAGAGACATGGCTTTCAGGGGAGGTACCAAACTCTGGATTCAATTTATCGAAAGAGGAACTCATTCTCTTCTGTCCGATTGATGCTGCTCATGCTCCTGGAGGTACCCTTACTACTGGAGAGGGCTGCGAAGTTGATTGCAGGGACCCAGATCTGGAGAGGTCTAATTTTGGTTGGGCCACAAGTCATCTTTGTCCTGAACTTGTTCTTGGAATTCACTTCATCCCACCTCTTTGCTGGTGCTGTCTAGAATTACTTGATGGGCTACCTGGCACCAAAGTGACCTGTGCCTCCTGTCCAATCCACACCCCTTTGACATGTGACTGTCCCATGATATTTTAGGGTTATGACATTCCCACCTCCTTCTTGGTGTTGCGACTCTTAGCCAGGAATTAAGTGACATATTTTCCAGCCCATTTAACTTTCCTGCTTGATTCTACATTTGTATGAGCCTCAGAAGTTTCAAACACAAATATATATTTTTCATTTTTTAAAATGCTTTTTGGTCACCCCAAACAGAGGCTGATGAACAGGCCAGAACCAGGTAATACAAACGGGCATAAAACCCTGCATGGGCATGACATTCGCTACAGAATAATAACTGGGTTTTAAAACAAAACTAAGAGTCAAGGGCTCCTTATCTCAGGTCAAAGAGATGCATTAGTGCATTGTGGGAAAATCTGGGCATAAATTAGTCTCCTCCTCCCTGATTTATAGCAATGGTGGTACAGAATAGCTACTGAATTCTGCACCAGAGATGGCTACATTTAAGTGGTAGAAGAGTAAGGTGAGTCTATTAAAGGTGAAAACTTTCAGGATGACAAGTTTATTATATTTATATTCCATATGTAAATCTATATTATGGTGTCTTCCATAAACATGCCATAGTTTCTTTTTGCTAGCCTTGAGGCACAGAATCCAGGATACCTCTCTTCTCAATTTAAACCACTTTGTGTACTTAACCCACATCCCTTTAAGAGGGTCCAATATGAATGATCAGTCCAGCTGGCCAGCTCCACTGGATGGATGGGTTATGGTCTCACTTCCTCCCATTCATTTTTGAAGAGTTTAGCACAAGTGGGGCACTAGCCCTATGCAGACTTCACACTTAGAGAAGTGCAAATTCTGTAATTGTGGCCTCCCATAAGGGGGTAGACAACTACTTCCATGCACACCTGGCTGCCATCTCATCTTTAACAGCCCCTTTCCATCCTTGGTTTAAAAATCCTATTTTCTCTTTCGTTTCTCTTCACTACTTAACTCCATTCTCCTTGCAACCTAACTGCACTAGTCTTCTCCCTACTTAAATTGACACTTAATTACTCAGCAGACTGGAATGTGGTCTAGTCCCCACTTTTTCCTATACCTTCTCCCATTAAGATATTATTAGAGATAATTCCAGAGTACTATAAATGTTCCCAGCAGCCAGGATATGATAGGAGGCTAGTTCTGGCCCCAAATGTGATACTTGTCCAGAAGGTCCATCTATGCCCATTAGCCTGCTAGCTTTTTATTTTTCCCCTGCTAACTTTTAGTCCCTTCTCTATCTTAGGTTGTTCCAATCTAAGGCTGGTTCAAAGAGACACTTACCTTTCTGGTCTGATTACCTTGTTTCCTCTCCCTTGCCTCCTTCTTGATAGGTGAGAGTTCAGGTTTCTCAGGCCTAGTTCTAGAGACAAGCAGGGGAAATGAGATTAAGGGCTTGTCTATAATTGGAAATTAAGCCAAATTAAGTTGTGTTAATTTAAACTCATTAAACCCCTGTGTGGAGGTTCCAATGGAGCAGTAAAGGAGCCTTAAGGTTTGTCTACATAAACAATTAGACCACACCAAGGTGAAGGGTGAATCTACCCTCACTAGCCTGCCCTGGTCTGTCTGCATAGACCTTGCTGATGTGTATTACATTTGTTAAAACACTCTTGGTCTAGTCCCTTTTGAAACTGGACTATCTCAAAGTGCAGTAACAAACTATTAACACATGTCAGCAGGGTCCTCATAGGCAGTTAGACCAAGGCAGGCTAGTGTGTGGTAGATTTCCCCTTCACCTTCCTGTGGTCTAATTGCTTAAGTAGACAAGCCCCCAGTTAATTGCTGCTGGTGATGGCTCATCTTAAGTGATCACTCTCCTTACAGTGTGTATGATAAAACCCATTGTTTCATGTTCTCTGTGTGTGTATATAAATCTCCCCACTGTATTTTCTACCAAATGCGTCCAATGAAGTGAGCTGTAGCTCACGAAAGCTTATGCTCAAATAAATTTGTTAGTCTCTAAGGTGCCACAAGTACTCCTTTTCTTTTTGCGAATACAGACTAACAGGGCTGCTACTCTGAAACCAGTTAATTGAGTCACTTAGTGAATTCACTAATGCTAATTAAGATAAGCAAACTGAGGCCATTTTACTTTTGAAGAGACCATCTACACAGGGATTGAATGTACTTTAGCTAATACCCTTTAAATTTGCACATTTAGTTAACTGAGCTAGTTTTCCTCAGTCACTTCTCTCCCCCTACTCCTCCTCCCCCAGAACAAAAGAAAGGTCACACATCTTCTCTCCACAGGCAGGAGTGACTTCACACAGACTACTTGAGTTGCTGCCAGTCTGGATGGGCCTTCTCTGGTTGCCTGAGGAACTTTCCCTGTATGTATCTAACCCCTGTAGTTAGAGGTATGCATTGTTTGAGACTCTGCTGCTGTGTTCCCATTCCCCCACAGTAGCCATTAAAATGTCTACATTCCATGACCCAAAGAAGATCTCTGTGTAAGCTCAAAACCTTCTCTCTCTCTCACCAACAGAAGATGGTCCAATAAAAGATATATCCTCACCCACCTTGGCTCTCTGGGACCAACACGGCTACAACAACACTGCATATGTTCCAGGCTGTGAGCCCTTAACAATAGAAAAACAGGACTTGTGGCACATAAGAGACTAATAAATTTATTTGAGCATAAGCTTTCGTGAGCTACAGCTCGCTTCATCGGATGCAGTGAGCTGTAGCTCATGAAAGCTTATGCTCAAATAAATTTGTTAGTCTCTAAGGTGCCACAAGTACTCCTTTTCTTTTTTGCGAATACAGACTAACACAGCTGCTACTCTGAAACCTTAACAATAGACTGTTTCATAAGGGATCAACAACATATATCAATTTAGATTCCCTCTAAATGCATCTCCGTACACAACATTTGGAGGGCTAGAGGATTGTAGTGTTGTGGCAAAGGCGAGGAAGAAATTCCCATAGCTATAGTGACATTAAGTAAATGGAGTTGGGACACGAAAGGGTTAGCAACTGCAGCCATACCTATCCCAGCATCATTAGCAAGTGATCCTCAGGGTGTTCCCAAGCAGCCCTTGAAAGCTATTGTCATTAAGAATGGGTGCTTTCTTTCTTGCCAGATCCAGGGATTCCTTAACTGAGTTGGTTTTGGGTGGTGCTAGGCCACATGATCAAGGTGATTAGAATTGTAAACACAAAGGATTCTTCCTATGCTTTCCGGAAGATTTGAAAAAAAGACTCAATCATAGAATCATAGAATATCAGGGTTGGAAGGGACCCCAGAAGGTCATCTAGTCCAACCCCCTGCTCAAAGCAGGACCAAGTCCCAGTTAAATCATCCCAGCTAGGGCTTTGTCAAGCCTGACCTTAAAAACCTCTAAGGAAGGAGATTCTACCACCTCCCTAGGTAACGCATTCCAGTGTTTCACCACCCTCTTAGTGAAAAAGTTTTTCCTAATATCCAATCTAAACCTCCCCCATTGCAACTTGAGACCATTACTCCTCGTTCTGTCATCTGCTACCATTGAGAACAGTCTAGAGCCATCCTCTTTGAAACCCCCTTTCAGGTAGTTGAAAGCAGCTATCAAATCCCCCCTCATTCTTCTCTTCTGCAGACTAAACAATCCCAGCTCCCTCAGCCTCTCCTCATAAGTCATGTGCTCTAGACCCCTAATCATTTTCGTTGCCCTTCGTTGTACTCTTTCCAATTTATCCACATCCTTCCTGTAGTGTGGGGCCCAAAACTGGACACAGTACTCCAGATGAGGCCTCACCAGTGTCGAATAGAGGGGAACGATCACGTCCCTCGATCTGCTCGCTGTGCCCCTACTTATACAACCCAAAATGCCATTGGCCTTCTTGGCAACAAGGGCACACTGCTGACTCATATCCAGCTTCTCGTCCACTGTCACCCCTAGGTCCTTTTCCGCAGAACTGCTGCCGAGCCATTCGGTCCCTAGTCTGGGGGAGATAGTACAGATAATAATATAGTCTGGGGGAGATAGTACAGATTCTTCAGAGAAGTACAGACCATGGCTGGCTGAAGTTGTTCAAGTACAGCAGCTTTTGCCAAAATTCTCAAAGCAGAGCTGGGCCTGTGACAATGTTAACTGGGCTGATGCTTTTACTATCACATTCCCTGGGGAAGAGAAAGAAAACCAGTGAACAAAATACAGGCACACAGTATTGTGTGTCCACTCATCCAGTGAGTGAGTAGCCTGGGCCTGGAGCTCAATTGTGGCTGCTGAGAAACCATGACAGAAGTCTTCAAGGTAAGGTGACTATTTTCCAGTATCAAAAGCCAGGATGTTCTTGTGGCAACATTTTTAGGGCTGTGTAATTCAAGATTTGAGATGCAGTGTGATTTTTTTTCATTCATTATTGCATATGGTTTCAGATCTTTATGAAATCTCACTTTGCACACAAAGTCCACATGGCTCTGGTACCCCTACAGAAAAAGGAAGCGAGGGTCAAAGGTAGCAGCACCCACCCTCTCTATCACACCACTTCAATGGCCAGAGCAGTTTTGCCCTGTCTAGACTGATTTTGATTGAGCTAAAAAAAAAAGTGAGGGGGGAATGTTTCTGGCATCCCAGAAGTTCTTGGGATACCAGGACACTGTATAATAAGTTTGACTACACTAGTGCAATCAGGATGTTTACTTAAAGATACACTACAAGGCTTACTATAAATCAGCTGTTCAGGATCCTCAAAATATAACCCAATGCATATACAGGGCCAGATTGTGCCTGTTAAGTACAGGTAATGTAGAACCTTGTTCCCTCACAATGAGGGGCTACCAGCAAGGGCTACAAAGACCAACTAATGTGCAACACATTAGTGTCCTTTAGAAATCATGTCTCTGTACATTGCCCCACCATGTAGACAAGCCCAGCTTAGGCAGGGGAGTGCAAGCAGAGCTGCCTTTAAAATTTATTTAACAAACCTGGGGTGGAGGTGGGGGAGACAGTAAGTGTAGGCAGATATTTTGTAGTTTGAACATAGTTTGGATTTTTGGCTCTTCATTTTTGCTGTTTTAGTAAAACCTTGCAATTCACCTGTAGCATAGTAATGAGAGGGGTTTTAGATGGTACCTATTCTCAGTCTTCTGATACCTTACCATAAGAATTTTAATGATGCAATAAATTCTGTGCAAGATGGGAGGGACTGTACCCTGGTGACCTTTTCACTATTCTGCATACTACTCTTTGGCTGCCCATTCCAGCCCTTCCAACAGGTTCAATGTGGTGGTTCCAGGTAGGGGAGGACTGGAAATGCCAGCCAATCAAAATACTGAATATCGAAAAGGTCAGCATAGTAGAGCATGCTGCTATAATTCACAGAGACATTAAAAGTCTAATATTTAACTGATGACAAAGATTGTAATGAGAGTCGAAAATGGCACAACGTTAATTTGTCTTTTTGACAAACACTGTAATGAGAATGGAAGTGTACAAGCTTCTCATATGCTTGTTACAGATTTTAGATTGTGATCTGTGCTCCTTCTACTGTAATGGGGACACAATCCTCCGTCGCTTCGAAAAGGTACAAAGCCCAAACCAACCTGGACAGCCGTATTATCATATGTTCACATTCTAAAATAGACAAATGGGTAGTGACGTGGCTATTTTAAAAAAAAACTGGGAGAAATGTATAATCATGACCACTGGATTGTATGCATGGCACTTTCATTTTAGCTGTGTGTGCATGTGGTTGTGTGATTGACTAGTGGACAATTTGAATTAGTCTTCTATCTGTGATGCTTTCACTTGGGAAGTCAGTATCAGTACCGGTTTCAGTTGGGTTGTTTTGTTTGTTTGGAGTGCAGTATGAAAGGGAAATAACTGGTTTGCAGATGTCCTAGGCATTAGCAGTAGGTCTTTCAGGCATCCTTTATTTTCTGGGCACATTTACTCTTAAAGCAAATGATGTGTGCGTTTGTATTGGTCAGATATTGTAGATATGGCTTTTTCATCTACTTTATCATTAATCCACTGGCAATGCTACTCAAGGATGCATTGCAGAGTCAAAAAAGAAAAGGAGTACTTGTGGCACCTTAGAGACTAACAAATTTATTTGAGCATAAGCTTTTGTGAGCTACAGCTCACTTCATTGGATGCATATTCGTTTTTGTGAGAGTCACTGCACGTTCTAGGAGATGTGCAGTGATACTTCTAGGAAATGGCACCTGGAAATTCTGGGATTTGTGCAATAAACAGAGAATGTAAAGTTAACAATGTTCTAAAACCTCTGCTTCTCCACTGTGCATTGTTGTACCTTTTAGCTCCAGTCCAGCAGGGCAATCCTCACAAATGAACCTGTAACCTGCACGAAGTCCCACAGACATTTCTAAGATTTTCAAAAGTGACTGATGATTTGGGCATCCAAATGCTGAGGTATTCCCCTCCCCCCACAAAAAAGGTTACTTTTGAAAATCTTGGCCAATGGCATGGCTCAGCTAGTGCGATTGGTGTCTTTATTAGGGCTTATTATTTGAGACATTTCATTCTAACCAGGAATGCTGGACAAGATTTAGAAGTGTTCTGAAAGTGTAATGTCTTTCTGTCTCTTTAGCATCTTATTTCAAGGATTCTCAAGCTTTTGCAGAGAATGGATCACATCTTAGTAGAGAGAGAGTCTTGTTGATCAGCCCCCTCCTGCTTGCAATTGCAGAACATCCCTGAGGCAATGAAAGCCATTTACTTACGAAAATAATATTAGAAAGTTATTTAATGTATATTTAACTGTGTCATAATACAATTTAGCAGCTGGAGACAAGGAGCAGAGCCTGCACCATGTGACCTGCCAGCTCTCAGTGGGCCACCCCAAAGTGCTGCATGGAGCACACTTTAAAAGCTATCGTCTTACTTCATTTCTTTTTAAAACCCTTTATATTAATAGACTTACCTTTCAAACTCCTCCCCCCCGTGACATTAGAAGATACATATACGAAAGTCATGTCATCCAACACCGAAGTGCAGCTCTGGGAAGGACTACAGCAGATGTTTAAGAGCACGCAGTTATCCTAGATACCATATTAGGCTAGGAAGTGAATTACACTATTATACTCTAGGGGGTTCTAACTCCAGGGGGAATTTAGGTAAATAAGAATGGGATGAGCACCTAAAGTAGAACTGATCAGAGCACCTCTGCCAACGCCCTCCTACAAAAATAGTGTCATGGGATCATTAGTGAGCAAGAGTGGTCCCATTATTACTGTACATTGTGCTTGGCAATATACCAACAGACAAGAAGCTATGATCCCTGTCCCGCACAGCCTACAATCTGAGTCCCCAGTGCTGCAAACACTTCATTTTTAAAGTACCAGGCATTATCCCATTCAATGAGACCTACCCACAGTGCACAAAGCCTGTGCATAAGTTTTTGCAAGATCAGGGCTTCGTTTAAGAAAAGACTTGACAAATCATGTGAGACAAGCAGTAGAAGAGAAGGGATGGGAGGCGGACAAAGGTAAGTGTAGTTAGATAGTGTGACGGGGCAAGGTCAGATGGCTATAGAAAAGTAGTCTTATTGGGATCCGGGAAGTGGGCGGGCGAGGCCCGTCCACAGCTAAAGGATCCCCCCCAGCCTAAAAGGGGGATCCACAGGACCTAGATGCCCAAAAAATTCCGGGGGACAACTAATAAAATAACAGGGACAGGTGTGCGGTCAAAGGGTCAAAAGAAGGGAACCAGACGGGGACACCGAGCAGAGAACCCCGGACAGCGCCCACTGCTCCTCAAAGGCATCGAGGGAGTCAGAGGATGCCGCCCAGAGGAACTCTGCCCGGATACGTGAAAGGACCGAGGATCGGAAATAGGCCCTACAGTCACAGGAGACTCCATCGGCCAACCTCCTCACTCTGGTTTTGTAGATGGCCATTTTAGCTAGGGCCAGGAGGAGGTTGACCAGGAGATCCCGTGACTTTGTGGGGCCACGGATAGGGAGTGCATAAATGAGAAGGTGAGGGGAGAAGTGCAACCAAAAACGTAATAAGATATTGGTGAGGAGCCGGAATAGGGGCTGCAGCCTGGCACACTCCAGGTAGACATGTGCCAGGGTATCCCTCATGCCGCAAAAGGGGCAAGTGTCTGGGATTGTGGTGAACCGCGTCAAGTACACGCCTGTGCTCACGGCTCCGTGAAGGAGCCGCCAACTGATATCCCCGGCGGGCTTTGGGACTAAGATGGAATATAGGCTGGCCCACCGGGGCTCCTCACCCTCCAAAGGTGGCAGGAGGTCCCGCCATTTTGTATCGGGGCAGGACACGAGGGTACGGGCGTGAAGGGTGTGGAGCACGAGCGTGTAGAGATGTTTTCTTGGCGCGGTTATAGAAAAGTAGTGGGAGATAGATATATTAGCTCCAGGCTAAACAAATCTCTGGTACCAGGATAAGTGAAATGGCAGCTGCTCCAGGTCAATTAAGACACCTGGGGACAATTAAGAACTTTCCAGAAGGCAGGGAGAAGGCTAGGTTGATTGGGACACCTGAAGCCAATCAGGGGCTGGCTGAAACTAGTTAAAAGCCTCCCAGTTAGTCAGGTGGGTGCATGTCAGGAGCTGTGGGAAGAAGTTGTGCGGTTGCAGAGGCTGAGTAGTACACACCATATCAGGCACAAGGAAGGAGGCCCTGAGGTAAGGGTGAAGTGGAGCTTGAGGAAGTGAGGGCTGCTGTGGGGGAAGTAGCCCAGGGAATTGTACGTGTCATGTTTCTAAAAGGTCAGCTACCATAGCTGATACTATTAGGGTACCTGGGCTGGAGCCCGGAGTAGAGGGTGGGCCCGGGCTCCCCCCCTCACCTTTGCCCCTAATTAATTACTGAGACTGTGAGACAACAGAGACTGTGCAAGGAAGGATAACTTCTCCTCACCTCCCTCGCTGGCTTATGATGAAAATGGCTCAGTAGACTGTGACCCTTGTCCCTAGAGAAAGAAGGGTTACGTGGAGGGTCACAGTGAGCCTCTGAGACTAGCGAAATATGCCAGGAAACATGGAACCCATGGAGGCAAGGACAGGGTTTTGTCACAATAGATAGATATAGGTAGTTATATAGATTTGGTACTGTGCAACTTCATGGTTCCTAGTCATTTGAAAAGGTGTTATCCTTTTATAAATAAATGAATACACATATAGCAGCTGTCCACAACCACCAAGAATAGCTATGATTTGATTCATTCATAACTCGGTTTTCCATTTCATTTTAAAGGCAGCACCTCCAGCGTGTTACACTGAATAGCTAATACAGCCTGAGGTTTTCTCCTTGGAGGTCTGCTAACAAAGTCCTGGACAAGCCTGACCCTCCTCTGCTTAGCTTGTGAGATATGGTGATGATGATATAGGTTGGTGTGGTATTGTTTCAAAACACTTGGGTGGAATCCTGGCCTTATTGAAGTCAAGGGCAAAACTCCAGCTGGGCCAGGATTTTCCCCTTGATACTTCCATGAAGGGGGGAGGGGGAGTTAGAAATGCCATTACATTTTAACTGATTATAGTTCTGAGCACTCCTCTCATGCTGGAATGACTTTAATTGGTTCTTAATAGAGCCTGTCCTTCCAATTTTCTAAATCCAAAAAGAGTCTAAAACTGAAGAAGTCTCTGCTTTTAAAGCTTATTGGCAGAGATACAGTATCTAAGGCTTAACTTTTCACAGAAGGAGGAAGCTGTAGCTTTTGCTAAGCTCGACTGAAGGGGGATATTTCTTGAGTTGACTCTTTTTTTCCCCCAAAGACAATTCTTTAACTCTGGTTGTTTTCAGTGCATTTGATCCCAAGGGATAAGAAAACGATTGGACTTCAAGTGGTTACTTGAATTCTACATAGAGTATTTGGTCACCTGAATATAGTGACAGGACTATTCCAGGGCAAAAAAAGGACCATAATATGTGAGGAATGTCCTGATAACAATCTGGACTATGGCCATACTGATTAAGAATATTCAAGCTACTACTGGAAGGGAAATCTTTAAACTGTAAGTCTTATTTTCTCATTTCAAATTGTTTAGTGTAAAACTATCAGGCTTACTTAAATCAATACTGTTTTTCCCGTCTGTTGCTTCAGAACTGTAACAATCCGTAGATTGACTTTACTACTTTTTCTGGGGAAATACTACTAGAAATGTACAGAGCATTATGAATTTATAGAATTTGAAAGAGACTAAGCTCATGGCTTCTTTGTGTCAGTAATACAGAGAAAAAATTGCTGCTCATACTTCCATTTGGCACTTATTTTGTATCTTCTGCAATTAAAGTAGGGTTATAATCTAAGTGACTCTAAAAATGACACATTTATCCTCTCTTAGTGACTTCTGTATCAAATTTCTAAGATGATAAATCAAGAGTAGATTTTTTTCTACTGTCAACACTGCAAATTCATACTGGGATCTCAAACTCTAAGCTGTATTCTTTATGCTTATTACAATATCATTTGTAACAAAGATCTAGCAATCATAACTTAGTTGACTATGCATGATTCGGAATAGAATCCAGCTCACTTTTCCATAGCTTTACTGAGGGCGTATCTACATGGAGACATTGACCAACATAGCTGTAAGCAGAATGTCACTTTTATTCCAGAATAGGAAATCCACACTGGGGAGTTATATTAGAATAGGTATAGTGGAATAGTTATTGTCACTCAGTTTCTCTGTGTAAGAAATCCCTGATTCTTCAGTACTAAAACTTGCTTTATTAGGAAAATAAGCCATAACGACCCAGACACGTATGCAGCAAATATGTTGATTTGTGTTTTAACAGAGAAAAGCTTGACTTACTAAATACAAGATCTGGAGCCAACTCCTCAGAAACTGGGTGTATTCAGATCCATATCCTTCATTTGGATCCATCTTTAACCTTTACATACATCAAAAAAGTGACTATTCCTATGTTTTAAATGTCTAATGCTCATTTTTATGCATACATCTGTTTTAGAGGAAATCCCCTTAAGCTGTCTTTAAGTCTGACTGTCACTCTGCAGCTAGGGGGTTGTTAGTCAATGTTTTTTCTGGAAATACTGTCATCACCAAAAAAAGAAAAGGAGTACTTGTGGCACCTTAGAGACTAAAAAATTTATTAGAGCATAAGCTTTCGTGAGCTACAGCTCACTTCATCGGATGCATACAGTGGAAAATACAGTGGGGTGATTTTATATACACAGAGAACATGAAACAAATGAGTGTTATCATACACACTGTAACAAGAATGATCAGGAAAGGTGAGCTATTACCAGCAGGAGAGTGGGGGGGGGGGACAGCTTTTATAGTGATAATCAAGGTGGGTCATTTCCAGCAGTTTACAAGAACAGTAGGAGGGGAAACAAACAAGGGGAAATAGTTTTACTTTGTGTAATGACACATCCACTACCAGATGATGACATCTTCATCATCTGGACCCATGGAAAAGAAGCCCTTGAGGAATTCCACCATGATTTCAACAATTTTCATCTCACCAACAACCTCAGCCTGGACCAGTCCACACAAGAGATCCAATTCCTGGACATTACGGTACTAATAAACAATGGTCACATAAACACCACCCTATACCTGAAACCTACTGACCACTATACTCAACTACATGCCTCCAGCTTTCATCCAGACCACATCATGCGATCCACTGTCTACAGCCAAGCTCTACGATACAAATGCATTTGCTCCAACCCCTCAGACAGAGGCAAACACCTACAAGATCTCTATCAAGCATTCTTACAACTACAATATCCACCTGCTGAAGTGAAGAAAGATTGATAGAGCCAGAAGTTACCTACTACAGGACAAGCCCAACAAAGAAAATAACAGAACACCACTAGCCATCATCTTCAGCCCCCAACTAAAACCTCTCCAACGCATCGTCAAGGATCTACAACTATCCTGAAGGACGACGCATCACTCACAGATCTTGGGAGACAGGCCAGTCCTTGCTTACAGACAGCCCCGCAACCTGAAGCAAATACTCACCAGCAACCACACACCACACAACAGAACCACTAACCCAGGAACCTATCCTTGCAACAAAGCGCGTTGCCAACTGTGTCCGCATATCTATTCAGGGGACACCATCATAGGGCCTAATCACACTATCACTATCAGCCACACTATCAGAGGCTCGTTCACCTGCGCATCTACCAATGTGATATATGCCATCATGTGCCAGCAATGCCCCTCTGCCATGTACATTGGTCAAACTGGACAGTCTCTACGTAAAAGAATAAATGGACACAGACGTCAAGAATTATAACATTCAAAAACCAGTCGGAAAACACTTCAATCTCTTTGGTCACTCGATTGCAGACCTAAAAGTTGCAATCCTTCAACAACAAAAACTTCAAAAACAAACTCCAAGGAGAGACTGCTGAATTGGAATTAATTTGCAAACTGGATACAATTAATTTAGGCTTGAATAAAGACTGGGAGTGGATGTGTCATTACACAAAGTAAAACTATTTCCCCTTGTTTGTTTTCCCCTCCTACTGTTCTTGTAAACTGCTGGAAATGACCCACCTTCATTATCACTATAAAAGGTCTCCCCCCACCCCCACTCTCCTGCTGGTAATAGCTCACCTTTCCTGATCATTCTCGTTACAGTGTGTATGGTAACACCCATTGTTTCATGTTCTCTGTGTATATAAAATCTCCCCACTGTATTTTCCACTGTATGCATCTGATGAAGTGAGCTGTAGCTCACGGAAGCTTATGCTCTAATAAATTTGTTAGTCTCTATGGTGCCACAAGTACTCCTTTTCTTTTTATGGATATAGACTAACATGGCTGCTACTCTGAAACCTGTCATCACCAAGGTTAAGTTCAAACAAAAATGTTCTAAGAGACCAACAATCACCTTGCTTCATGCTCATTTATCACCAGCCGCAGGTGTGGGAGTCCTTTGACAGCAAATCCTACATAACAATTAAGTATACTGCCACCACATCTTCAAGCTAATTACACTCATTCTCTAAGTACCTATCCCTCTTCCTAGAACAAAAATAGTGCAAGGCTAGCTAGGGAACAAAATACAGAATAAGAGATTACGTCAGTGTGGTGCTGACAGAGAAGAGAGATGTTAGCCTCCATACAGACTCCATAATAAATGAAACATTTGAGAGAAGAATGTATTGGCACATTCTTCCATCTTTCTAAGAAACTGACACTCTATTCTACAGCCAGCGGTTCCTTACAATAACAGCTACAAAGAGGTTTTGTGAACAACCTAATATGTCAGCCTGCCATTAATTTCTATATTTTCTGGACAGTCTATAAAAAGAAAAAAATCAAATCAATAATAGGGCATTTTTCAAAATCATATGGAAATAGTAAATCTAATTGTGTTTTCTAAAAGTTATAAATTGAAAAACCTGACAATACAAGGTGAGAGCTGCATAACTGTCTCTCCAACTGGCTCCTGCAGGAATTTGGGGCTTGGGAAAATATCTTTCTTTGCTTCTCGTGAACACAGATTCTCCCCTGGATGTCATATCTCCCTGGGAAATCTGACTATCCAGTTCCATTCCTCTGGAAATTCCAGATTCATTCCCTGCCCGCCCGTTCCCAAATAGCTTAAATCCGAAAATAAATAGTTCTTAAATTGTCTCTATTGTGTGGCAAGTTCTGGGCATCTTCAGAGGGGTTCGTTCATCCTTGAGCTGCCTGTTGCACCTTCCCAGATCATTGTATTTGTATACATAATGATGTAGTGCTATAAAGGAATGCAGAATTAGCCAGCGAGCTTACCCAGAAGAGCTTACACTGTAAGTCAGACAAAAGTAAAAAGAGTGTAGTACTTTAAATGTAGGACCGGGTGCAGAAAGGACAGCAGTCTCCTCTTTGATGTTGGAAGGCTTTATGAAACAAGCATCCTATGAAAAAGGGAGCTGAAGGGGAGAGAAGGTGCCTGTTGGAGCTGGGAGACTGTTCCAAACATGGGTCCTGATTCAGGAAAGCATCCTTGTTAAGATTAGCAATTAAGCATGTGTTTAAGACCCATGGAAGTCAATGGGACTTTGTAAATCAGGGTCATAGATTGTAGGTAGAAGCATAGAAAAAGATGTGAAGATGAGTATGGGTAAAGAAGAAAAAAAGTGAGGAGAGGATTAGTAGGCATACAGGAAAAGAACAAAAGGAAAGGGACCAGACCTTAAACTTGGAGTCAGAGACGTATCCCAATGAAGTGATACAAGGAGTTAAACATGGTTGGACTAAAACTCCATGAGAGGAAGGTTTCAGAGTAGCAGCTGTGTTAGTCTGTATCCACAAAAAGAAAAGGACTAACAAATGCATCCGATGAAGTGAGCTATAGCTCACGAAAGCTTATGCTCAAATAAATTTGTTAGTCTCAGAAACTGCAGAAACAGAAGGAAGGAAAGAAGGAAACAGAAGGAAAGACTTGGGGAAGGGAGGAGAGAACCAAGACGGGGTGTTCAGGTGGAAAGGGCCTTGAGAGTAGGAGTAAAGGGGTCAAGGACAGAAGAGATCATCTGATTTGCATACAGCCAGTTTCAGAAAAAGGAGTTAAGAGCAGTTTCTCTCCTTCAGTATAACAGTTCAACTGGTTTTATTGAATCGTTAACATCTGTTGTACCAGGATTAGCTATTGTATTTTTACCTTATTTTTTCTTATGCTTGGGGTGTTAGTGTAGGAAAACACTAGCGGGAGTGGTACACTGAATAGATGTAAGTGCCCTGCTCAAGGGGATGTAGTCTAAAAATCAAGTCTAACTCTCTGGGAAATTTTTCTTTACACAAGAACACCTTTTAAAGAATTTCTCCTTAAAAATTGAAGTTGACCCAGCAACAGTGGGAGGCAAAACACAATGCAACAAAAAGAAAAATCCAAAACATTAGAGATGGGAGTTATCATGTCTTTGCCTGCACTATTTGAAGCATTCAGCTTGCTACAGATAAGATGGCTATTTATTTCAGGCTGCAGCTTAGAGCTACCTTAGCTGTCAGAAGTCGTACATAAAAATATCCTTTCTTCCAGGAGCCATTTATCATTCAACCAGTAAATATTATTCACTCCATTGATTATCCTATGATTATATTTTCTCTTTAAATGGCTGTTAGAATTGGGTATAAAAGACCCATTTTATTCTAGATTAAGTAGTCTCTAGGATTTTAAATACTTCATCATTTGAATTAGTTAGTGCAGCGGCAATGCAAAATGGGACATCTTTCGTGGTGAAGCCCTGTTCTTATATCCATCAGCCTTTCTCGTCCTCCTTGTTACAGCCTATAACTGAGTTTCCACATTCGCTAAACATGCGTAACTGTCTCTAGTCATAGTGCCTATTTGCCTCAAGAGGCAGCACTGCACCTCTATTATCGCCTTTGGCTGCTTCTTCTGCACTGCAGGATAGTCCTGCCTCCTTTATAGTCGTTTTTTCTTACTGAGCTCCCTCAGCCTAGTTATAAGGACCTAGTGTCTAATGGAGCACCACCTACCGCTGCCCTGGAGGCCCTTTGTCACCCTGCAAGTGTGAAGCATGTCTCTAATGGAGGTTTTTGAGTTGATTTCCCACCCCCCCACTTCTCTAGCAGATGATACCTCCCTTTTTTTATTCCCCAGATATGCTGATTGAGCTTCCAAGTGCATCAGAAGCTGCCCTAAAACTCTCAAATAATAAAAAATGCTACTGCTGAAACAACATGATCTAGCAATTCGAGCAAGGGACCGAGAGTAAGGAGACAAGTTCTAAACCCAACTCTCTGCCCTTGCTCAGTATATGGCAGTGGGCACAGCACTTCTCACTACCTGTTTCCCTGTCAGTACTTTGAGGATAATGATGCCCTGTGAAGTATTTTGAAATCTTTAGTGATCACTGCTATAAGAGCACATAGTAGTCTCACTATATTTCACTAATGAGTATCCACATATTGATGGTATATAATAAGAATACTTCCTGCTTTCAGAGAGTAGTGCAATACACTATATCTGCCGGATGTAGCAAAAATATATATTGGACAAGCAAGCATAGGTAATATGTAACTTTTAGTTCTGTGGTTATCGCCATTCTTTCATGATTCCTTCATCCTGTCCCCTGTAGCCCACCACTGCAGCTCTCATAATCCAATACAGTCTCCTTTTGAGGCTTCTGCTAAGCTGTGAACAGGCCAGCAGGTGATTCTCTGAGTGCCACTCACCCATCACAAGAGCTGCGTGCAATACCCACAGAACATCAAGTCTCCACATACTCACCTTGGATTTGAGGAGTTTAAGAACCTATAAAAGCCCAGTCTACATGGAAGGAGGTTATTCACACCACAGGAGAGCTGGAAAACCTCCCTTCCCGCTGCCCAGCTTCTCTTTCCCTCCCTCCAACATTTCCTTCTCTCCTGAGGTCCCCGGGGAAGGCGGAGAAGGAAGTTGCGGTGTGAAAGGACAGCTGTAGGGGAACTCGGACCTGAATGGTTCCCACCCTTGCAGCCTGAATGGCAGGATTCTCCCATGCTTCGCTGTAAACTTCCTCGCTATCAGCTCTGCGAGTGAGCTGTAGTCCGAAGCCACTCAAGCACTGCGATACATTGTGCCTTTGCCAATGAGCTGCTCTAAACTAGTGGTTTTTAATAGTTTTTCATTGTGGAAAATAATCTGCAACATTAAGTAAAATTAATGTCCAGTAGAGTCTGTGGTAGAAATGCTAAATTTTGTAGCCCTTTTGAGAAAAGCAAAGCTAGCAATTTACAAAAAAAAAAAAAAATTCAAGGGTACAAGCAAGATAATTTCACTGCATTATATCAAGATCCATCTATCCATTAGCTTCAAATTAGGAACCACCTGCTCTTCATAACTGTCTGTGTGTATGAATGAGGAATGTGGAGTTTAATTAAATAGCACGTGTGGGTGGAAACGGCTTTTCAGCAGCCGTGAGGTTATTAGTGGACGTCTATATTGAAGTTCTTCACATTTCTGAAAGGCTAATTACAATGTAAATTTAGTTTTTAAATTATTGCTTTGCTGTGGGATTGGAGTTGTCATTTATTATTAAGTATTTTTTAGATCCCAGAGAAAACATTGGTTTGGCTGAATAAACATTCTGTATTTCCTTATTTTGCTCTAATTTAAATTGCTTATTCATGGCTCAATGAATTATAAAATATGCCTACATCTTTTACCTTCATTATTTTTACAGCTCTCCCTGGACTGTTTCAGGGCAGAAACAAACCCCATGTTCTGATTGAACTGAGGCCAAGGTTTTAAAAAATGGCCCTAAACGTGTGACCTGACCTTCAATCACAGCTCCCATTAACTTCCCAAGTGAGGGGGTGACAGTTATTATATTATAACTGCTAGTTTAAAACATTATATGTGGTGCATCATTTTAGCACTATCAGCACAATGCACTGGATATTAAATCTTACACTGTAATATTAACTTGGAATAATCAAAATCATGGTCCCTTAAATCTTCCAGTCCTTGTTAGTCCACACCTAGTCAGGCAACACTCCCATTAAGGACTAGAGGAGTGTGATGGGGTGCACAAACTCCACATTGGGCCTGGAGGGGTTGAAGGACCCAGGGAGCCCTGGACCCAGGGAGCCCTGCCCCTTCAACCTTGCAGAGCATGCTCCAGTTGGAGATAGGGTTGAAAAGGGAGCAATTCAGCCCAGTCTATAATTACTTGTAAATGGAAAAGCAATAACAATGAAATGGAGGCGGGGTAAAGTATGGCATTTGTAAACAAAAGGGCAAATGCTACCTTCCTGTAGTTCTCACCAAAGCAAAACTCTCTGTGAAAAGTGTGGGAGGGGACATCTCAGAGAACCATGAAGGTAGGCTGTATACTAGGCAGAGGCCAGGTCTGCCTTATCTTGCTCTAGAAAAACCCACTCTGACTGGCACTGGGAATAGGGCATGTGGGGAAATGATTTTCCCATTCCATTAAATTTTTCAAGATTTCAAGCATTTTCTCATGTCACAGTGGGATGAAACTGGGGCCAAAATTTTTTTGTGGAGTGAGACCCCACCCCACCCCAGAATCGCCAATAACCCAGTGATTAGAGCATTCACCTGTATGTTAAAGACCTTGGTTTAAGAGAGTGTTTGTGTGTGGTTCTCCCTCACACACACACACACACACACACACACACACAGACAGGGGGAGGGAATGTTTCTACACTCCTACTTCACCCAAATCCCAGCTGGTTTTGAACAGACATTCCATCCTGAACCTGATGAATCTTCCTGATGAAAGTTTCCTGGAAACCAAACTTTTCCCATATAAAGTTTTATGAAAAAACACTTTGTTGACAATTTCTCAGGCAGCTCTAATGAAGAGCTGTGTTGCTGGGCTTCAGAGAGGGATACAACCAGCCCGCCTAGGCTTGAGGAAGGGTTGCCACAAACCATACCTCAAAGGTGAGGGAAGAGGAGTAAAGGAGATCTCTCCAGTTGTTCCACCTCCCCTCCCAACTGAAAATCAATTTCATCTCCTCTCCAATGCCATCACACCTTTAATGCAGTAGAGATTCTTTATGCTATTATTATATTCTATTTAAAAATTGGTTCCTAGCATGGATTTTTTTTAATTCTATGTTTGAAGCATGAAGTGGAATGAATGTATCATTCTAGAACTCAGAGGCCAGTAATAGTTGCTTTGGTGGCTCCTTTTGGCTTGTCATTTAAGTCATGGGCTGAAAAGAAAGGATAGGTCTTGGGTGGAACAGACCTGCTTAGGCATGGAGAAAAAGCAGAACTTAAATGGAATTTTGTCATCTTAGTGTATTGAGAAATGTACTGGGACTCAGAAGACCTAGGTTCTATTCCCAGTTCTGCTACTAGCCTGTTGGGTGACCTGGGGCAAGTTACTTCACCTCTGTGCTTTGAGATCTACTGGTAAAAATCACTATGTCAGCATCCGATGAAGTGAGCTGTAGCTCACAAAAGCTTATGCTCAAATAAATTTGTTAGTCTCTAAGGTGCCACAAGTCCTTCTTTTCTTTATGTCAGCGCTAGGTACTGTTATTATTAATAATCAAAATTGTGGCACCAAAAGCCCAACCATTGACACAAATATCTCCAACACCAACTTTTTTATTTTAATTAAACATGTGGATTTCACAAAACTGCTGACCGGGAGAGAAGAAGGTTCATTTGCAGTTGAGGCATTGGATTGAAAGGATGGGAGCTGCGTTTTATTGCCGGCCCTGCCCCAGGCTCCCTGTATGACTTTGGCCAAATCTCCTCATCTCTCTGTGCCTCCTGTGGATAGTAACACTTCCCAATCTCACAGTGTGACCAATTAACTGTCTCCAGAGCACTTTGACTTCCTCAGATGAAAGCTGCTATAAAAATACAAAATATGATTTTCTATTTCATTACTCCTTAGTCCAGCTGTGAAGTGTCACAACACTGTGTTAGCTTTTCATTTGGATCGTTCCCCTTTTCAACCACCCCCACCTTTAAGGATCTCCTTCTATTTTTTATGTACTATAAAGTTTCACTCCTTTCTTCGTTGCCACACAGTCATTCGCTTTTATGTTATTAACTCTAGGAAGAATGCCTACAGGTGGAAGGAGACTAATAAGTCTGTTAGATCTTTAATTTCAGGAATGGAGCCTGATTTATGTGTTACAATTTGGGAATGATATTAACACAAATTTCCTTGATAAAATGAGAAAATACATGTACATTATAGAAAAATGGCTAGGCTTTTTAAAAAATCCTACTGCTTTATTTTATCTACACTCTCTTTGAAAGTGAAATGTCAGTAATATTATTAAAATATTCCCAACCAATAAATTAATCATTCTTTCCAAATCCTAGGAGAGTAGAGTCTGTATATCTTCCTCTAATCCTACACCAATGATGCTGTGGGTTCATTCTCCACATGCTTACATTAGTGTCCTGCTGGTGTAACTAGTCTGACTTCAGTGGCACTGCTGCTCAGGAGCAACTCGATAATTAAGTTTGCGAGTTCTGTTTCTAACTGTGTCAGCTACACTGATGCTTGCTGCAGTCAAGAACTCTGTATGTTATAACCCTGTGTGTCCTGAACCTGGGTCCATAGAGTTCCCCATTGACAGCACCACCCACCTCCCAACCAACAGCTAACCAACTGAATGGTGAGACCGTGAAACCTGAAGCTTCCCAGAGTCCTGATCTGAGGAACACCTGGAACTCTGGTCAGGGCTTTCTTTTTAAACCCAAAGAGAGGCCCTGGAAGTAGTCTGCACAACTGGGCTCTGCTTCTATGCTACTTTGGACTCTGTTTCCCTGCCTTGCTCCTGCTTTCCTGGCTGTTCCTGGTTCCTGCCTTGTTTCTGATCCTTGCCTCTGGTCTCCAACTCCAGTTCCAACCCTTGGCTCAACTCCTGACTCTGACTCCAGCTCCGTCCCTTTGCTTGACTCCTGCTCGAACCACTACACTTGGCCCTGACAATATAATGTTATTTCAGAGCCGGTACAGTAAGAGTTGTAATATCATCCTTCACAACATTCTACAGACCCCTCTCACTCTTTGTATACACCATTTTCTCCAGTTAGCTAATGGGGGCAGGGGGAAAATGTTTTGTAACAATTAATTAAATGAAGCATCATTAAGGATTTTAATAGCCTTGCATATATGGATAAAAGGAACTCATTGGATTATGGATTCAAAATTTCCCAAGGCCTGATCATGGCTTCACATTAGTTTCAACGTTCTGGATATTGCATTTGCATCTCGGTTTGCTGAATAGCATATAGGAAAATGGCTTCCTGTTGAATATGTATCCAGAGAGGCTGTGTATGTGCATGGCTTATTCCTGCAAGTCAACATTTTCAAACTTGCGTTCCTGAAGTTAGGCACTTAAATCCATATTCAGGCACCAAAATATGTGACCCAAAATTTTAGAAGACGTTGTAGGTGCTCGGTGACTTTGTAGCCAAGGTGAAAATCAGGGCACTTATTTAGGTGCCTAAATTTGAACATCCTTGTTTGAAAATTTTAGCCTTTGGAGACAACCTGTGGATTACACTGTGCTCAGAAAATGTGTTCAACATGTAATTCTTTCGTCCCAACCTGCCCATGGCTAATACATGTTGCTTTTTAATCAAAACACACCCGTTTTCTCAACTATCATTTGGATTTACATACAATTATTTCTCTTGAAGCACCTTTTGGAAGATGAGCAACAACTGCAGCAACATTGTGATACTGGGGCTGCTTTTAATAGCTCGCATCACACACACACACACACACACACACACACGTTGTTTCACTTTTGGACATCTATTGGAGATCAGCATCAAGCCTTAAAATACGAACATGACAATTGGCACAGGGCCATAAAGGAAGTGTAAGTGAGATGTAATCAGACAGGGAAGAATTAGAATCCAGTGATGATATGAATAATATGATGCACCCTTCTAAAGTTAAAGGCTGTCAGAAATAAGAGGCAGAAAATAAGAATCAGAGCAATTTAGCTGAAAGAGTAAATAGAATGCAAAATGTACAGACTTGATTTTGCATTTATCGTAAGTGACATGGTTAATATTGGGTTTTCCTCTTGTTTGTATCTGATGCTTAGTTTGGACAACCCTTTACTATGCTGTGATCGCAGAAAAGGGATATATGGATGTGAGAACTTCATGACTGTAAGGAGTACATAGGCATGAAAGGAGAAAACGTGTTGTCACTCCATTATGCAGGTGTTGAGGTGCATGATAATCGTGTGACATTCTCTGAGAATGTGACTGAAGATTCTGAAGGATGACAGCCGGCTGTTGCTGAGAGTTTTAATCCGAAAGAAAACATTGAATATGTACATTTCAGATGGCTAAACAGCCACCAAAAAACATCCATAGATGCACTCACAACTTGCTGACCAAAAATATGTGGCATGCACGAATACCTAATAAATGCAAAGAAAATAAAATCTAGATTATCATGATGTCACTTGTCCTCATTCAGAAAAGTAGCTATTAAATGTGTCCATAATTCTAGAAAGCACTTAAGACTTAACTTTAAGTATGAGATTAAGGCCCTTTGACTTCAATGGGCCTTAAGCATCTGCTTAAACTTCAGCATCTTGATTCGGGATGTTTTACAGACTCTAGCTCCATTCTAGGAATGGGTTGACTGGAGCTATCGAATACAGCACAGAAGGCAACATTTTAAAATATAGGAGCCTAAATTTAGAATGCTAAATAATGAGCCAAGATGCTGAGTGTTCTGTCCTTTTGGAAATCTGGCCAATTATGTAGGCACCTACATCTATACTTAGGCTACTAACTTTAGGTTCCCATTTAAAAACAAAAACAAACCTTGGCCCAAGTATTCCGTTACAATGAAGCCATCAAAAAAAGAGAAAAAGCCCACTGTGAGAAATGCACTAATACAAGTATGGCCAGGAATGTCTTCCTCACAGAGATGGGTGACCTTTTATAGGGCAACTATCATATAAGTGGTCCAAACCCAGTCACTTTCTGCTGCTCTTTGTGCTAACTCATTTCACTCAGATATTTTCTCCTTGGATAAGCCAGATGAAAAAGAATGTGATGCGCTGAAGCATTTAGAAAAAAATCATCATGTAAAGAGAGCTATCATCAGTTAAACCAAGGCTTCAGAGATCAAAAGTTCAGCCACTGAAACACGTATGCTGAATACTAATGTTCTTATTATACTGGTGATGCAAAGCCCACGCTAATGTTAGCCACATGAAAGAAAACATGAAATCAAAGTTACATCAAAAGTGGAATTTACCCAAATGATTCCACATCACCCTTGAAAGTGCCAGGTGTCCAGGACAGTCTGATTCCTTAATAGGGAGATACAAAAAAAAAACCACTCTGCAACTTTCTTTGCAACTGAAGGCAATGGAGGATCCAGGCTGGGTCACTCAGCTGCTAAAACGTTAACACACACAAACATTGGATGTGAGAAATGAAAACCTCCTACAGCAATGCTCACTCTGGCACGTGAGACTAGCAAATTTATTTGAGCATAAGCTTTCGTGAGCTACAGCTCACTTCATTGGATGCATGCATGAAGTGAGCTGTAGCTCACGAAAGCTTATGCTCAAATAAATTTGTTAGTCTCTAAGGTGCCACAAGTCCTCCTTTTCTTTTTACGAATACAGACTAATACGGCTGCTACTCTGAAATCTGGAGTGTGAGAAGCAACAGATAGATAAACGCTCCACAGGTGGGGGTCATTCTTTCACAAGTGCTATCCTTTTATTTGACATGCCCTTTCTCCCCTTGGTTCACCCTCCTCGCTTCAAATATCACCCTGAAAGCTACCATTCACTTTAGCCTAAGATTGATTCTAAACATTACCTGGTATTAGAGAATTACAAAGGAGGCAATGTCTGGGTAAAGATTAGATTCAGAGTTTGGATAAGTGGATGAAACTGCACTAGGGTTCAGGTATGAATCCGATGCTGTCAAAATCTTATGAGACATTCTCATGAGATTTTATCCCACCAGTGCCACCACAGTGCTGCTTTCACAAGCGTTCTTCACAGGTCAACTGCTCTCAATAGATTTTTGTGCCAAAGTCTTGAGTCAACCCATTTGGATCCTGAATTGTAACAGTCTAGAAGAATTTGGATCCAGGGATATGAAACTGAGAGGAGAAATGTGAAGGAGTTTGGATATGAGGTTCTAGTTTGTGCCCCTGGCCCCACACAAATTAAAAAAAAATGGAAAGATTTAGATTTAGTTGGGGACTGGTCCTGCTTTGAGCAGGGGGTTGGACTAGATGACTTTCTGAGGACCCGTTCAACGCTGATTATTCTATGATTCTATGAAAGTGCTTTAACATTCTATTCCTTAGTGATTGCAAATTGGCCCTACACTCCCTGCTTCTATCCCTGTTGCTCTTACCTATCAGGTGCTTTTTGTAAAGTTATTCCTCTCTTCCGCCTTTCTCGGTCAAGCATTTTTATGATCGTTCATGTGAAAGTTGCTATGTAAAAAGGTGCTCTAGTTTGGAACCTTCAAATGTGTTAACATGTAGTCTAATTAGAGTATCCCATTGCACAGCCATACAAGAGAAATCTCACCTAAGAAAACAAGGGGACGATGAATTATGGAACTCCGAAGAATAAGGATGGCCAAAATCCTGTATTCAAGTTGTGCTCCGTTTTGCATGGTTGTGGAAGAAGCTCTATGACGCTTCGATGTGACGAAGTGGGGATTTTCCCTTGTTGTGTTGTATGTGAGTCTTACTGTTGAGCCTATGTGAGTTTTACTGTTTTGCATGAATACAGTGTGTGCCTCAGTTTCCCTGTGTGCTGCACCAATACCTCAGTGGTGGGAATAGGGATGTGTGACTTTGCTGAGACCTCTGGGGCAGGTGAGGCTGCTCCAGCTGCCTGCACATATGCTATGACTGGTGCCCTTCATAACCTGAGACCCAGGAGGGGGATGCAACCAGGTGATGACCAGATGACTCTTTGCCCAGGAAGCGAGACAAAGACAAAGAGGAGGAGCAACAGGGTGTCTGAGGTTGGATCTCTGGGAGCTGGCAGTCTGCTTGGGGGGCACTGGAAGAGGGAGAGTCCAGGGCATCTGGCCCAGGGCTCCCCAAGATGGACTTGGCAGAAAGTCACTGATTTCTGTGCTGTGTTCCTGTCGAATAATAAACCTTCTTTCTACTGGCTGGCTGAGAGTCACGTCTGACTGCGGAGCTGTGGCACAGGGCCCTCTGGGCAGACTCGATGCGGGAAGCGTACGGTGTGGAAGGGGATGCTGAATGCTCCGAGGTCAGACCCAGGAAGGTCGAAGCTGTGTAAGCTTTTTGCCCTGGCGACTGTCTGCTCAGAGAGAGGAGGCTACCCTAGAGTCCTGCCTGGCCTCATATGGAGTAGTTCCAGAGCATTGCCCGGGGATGCCGTGACAACACTCCCTTATTCTTTTGCACCAGCTCCCTGGATCATGGGTAGCAGCACTTAGGGAGAGCAGCCTCAGTGGAACTGCTGTGTTCCCTTCCCCCTGGGAGAGTGGGCAGGGACCAAGCCAGCTAACATAGCCGGGCCACTCTGTACACATAGCCCAGGGTATGACCCCCTTGGAGTCAGGGGAACGTGGAGGCTAGCCTGTGACTCTCAAAATCACAATCTGCCTTCCTGTCCGCTCCGCGGGAAGCACAAGAACTCATGGCTATACCACGACTGAGTCCTCAGTTAAAAATTCTATTGCCTGCAACATGAGTTTTAATAGGGTATAAACAAAGGACTAGTAAGATGCATCTCACTATTGTAAAGGGTGCCATTGAACCAGTGGGTAAGCTAACTATCTCTGAAAAGCTAGATTTTATTTTTATTTTTTAAAGTGACCCTCTGAATTTGTACCAACGTTTTATTTGAAAAAGCATTTTCTGCCTGCATTGTCTCGAGACAGCACAAAAGATGAATGTATGGAATATTCTCAGCTGTCGAAAATTTTTAAAATTTTAAATTTTAAAATATCAAAAAAGTAATTTGACATGTTCCCAACACACTTAACCACAGTGACGAAAATTCTAATCTCTGGCAAAATTCAGGAAGTACAATTGTCACCCTTTCAGAGTATCTAGCAGCTTAGAATGGGAACCCTGGAAAGCATCACCTACATTCTGTGGCCATGTTTTGCATGCAGAAGAGGGAAACCAGGCTGTGCACTGAAGAAGTCTGGCCTTGTGGTTAAGGCACTACACTGTGATTTTTAAAGCTGGGGTTTGTTTCTGGCTCTGCCACAGACTTCCTGTGTGACCTTGGCCAAGTCAGTTCTGTTCCCACATCTGTAAAACCAGGAAATATTGATACTTCCTTTGTATGTCGTGGGTATTTAGACTGTAACCTCTTCAGGGTAATCTCTTACCGTGTGTGAGTGTGTACAGTATCTAGTACAATGGGGCCCTAATCTCAGCTGGGGCCTCTAGGCACTGCTGTAAAACAAATAATAATGGACTGAAAAAAGAGAATCAAGCAAACAGACAACACTACTTAAAGGACTCGTTTACACTGCCCTGCAGTTCGGACAACAGGGATGTGAATAGCAAGTATGCACCAAAATACTGCACTGTAACTTCTGTGAGTGGATATTGTGGATGAAAACTAAAAGGTTCCTAGTTTGGAAACTAGGAACCTTTTAGTTTGTGCCCCCAGCATCCACAAGGCGGAGTTACCGTGCAGCGCTTGGGTGGGCACTGCTGTTCATGCTCCTGTCGTCCAAAATGCGGGACAGTATAGACATAGTATGTTTCTTTGTAGGTGTAACCCATGCCTGCTCAGTGTGGTACTCTGTCCTCCTCTAGTGGTGGCTAGGCCAGCTAGAGATTGGTGAGCCTACTACCACCATGGCTAAGAGGAAGGTGTCTTTTAGCTCAGGCAGTCGAGGCTAACGTATTTAGCTCAAGAAGTTCCTGGTTTGATCCCAGATGACAACAACCGGTGTCTGTTGGCATTACGTAGGAAAGGCATGTTGCAATCAGCTTCTTCAAACTGGGAGTGCACCACGGGGAGGAAATATCGAATTTCACTGATGAGCTTCACACCAACATCTATGCAGTGACCCCACTTGAAGAGCCAGAAAAGAATTATGACATATCAGATATAACAAAGGTGCATGCTGATCCCAAATATTGATGTAGCAAAGCCAGATGAAAGTACATTGGTGGGATGTATACACTGGAAGCAGATCTAACAAAGTACTTTGCAACCTAGCAGCCATCTAGGCATGAAAATGATATCACATCTATTCATGAACCTCCATTTACAATCGTATAGATCACCAGGCATCTCTGACAATTTTATGTACTGCCAGCTCCAAATGTTAAAAATCATGAGTCAGGCCCTCAGAGATCATGATATTTCTTAAAATTGCCTTCTGGGTTTTGAGCATTTATGCATTTGTGTCACAATTTCAAGCTTTTCTCAGCAACTCTAAGGGCCAGAAACTGCTTTTTTTTAAAAAAAAATGAAAGCTGCAATTTTCTTGTAATCTCTTGACTCCAAGACCTGGAATTTTAAGTAAAACACAAAATACACGAGACTATCAATAAAATTGTGAGTGCTGGCAAGACTGCGCGGTGCATACTGAAATGAAGGATTTGCAATAGCTATAAGTTATGATATAAAATTGTATGGTCCAGGGAAAGAAAATAACCCAACAGACTATATTTCAAGGTACCCATTAATGCAATAACACTATATACGCTGTTGGTAGCAGAACAATACTTCATCTTCATAGCTACCCCTGCAGTTTTATAAGCTTTAACTTTACCAGAAATGCAAGAAGTAATAAAAGAAGACAAGACTCTAATGCTGTAATAGACCTAATGGGAGCACAGATATGGCAGAAGATTACAGCACTGAATTCCCAGATATGAAAATTGATGTGTCAGAATGGAAATTTTCCTCAAAGTTTGAAATGAGGTTACTGTTCTTGATATGATTTAATGCTAATAGATACTAGAATCCTGGTATGGTTCTCCTTAAGAAATAAAATATAAATAATATTTTTGCATGTGTATTCCAGTGGTTTTCATCTGAGGCTCTCTGCGCACTTATGCCTGATTTTCAAAAGCTTATCCAAGTGCAAGTGACCACTTTGCATGCTTCAAACTGATCTCAGCCCATGTATTCCAAGGCAGCTTCTTAGTTGCACCCATTTTCCCTGGATGCTGAGCTCTCCAAGGGGAAAAGTTTGGGGCTTTGTTAATAGGCTGTTCCCTCTTAAAGGGTTCCAGCTGTCATATTGGGAATACTATACACACAAGACCAACCCAATTCACTCTATTCAATCTCTAAATAGTTTGTTTTAATAAGTATTTCAAAAGTTGGCATTATGCTCTCAAACGCACAATGGGAACGTAAGGATTGGATAAGTAAGGATTGATATGTAAACAAAAATGAATCCCACTGGATATATTTTGTAGGAATCATAATTACTACAAGAACCTTAATGGCAAAAAAAAGGGGAGGGGATCTGTATTAAATGATCTCAAAGTGGAAAAAAAAATAAACATGAAAGGAAAAAAAGCCCCTAGGTGTTTCATTTTCTGTAGCAAGCATTCAAAACTAAATTAAATACCACAGAGGAACTTTCATCTCAGGCATTTTCCAGCTCCCTAAATGTAAAATATCACTTGTTTTTTTTTATAGCATTTCTAAATCTCTAATCACTACATTTTCCCCACTTGTGTGTTTAATCACTGCTCATCAACACTCTTCTTTATAATCTTGCTAAATATGTCTATTTGCAATAGACCCTCCTGTTCTGTACTGTTCAGTTTCTCATGCATAACTACCTATGCAGAGTATTAATACCCTATTCAGGTAATACAGAGAACACTGTGATACATCAGCATAATTAAATAATGTCATCAGGCTCTGAAGTATACTCCCTACTGCGGTGCACTGCCTGAGAAACCTCCCATTACAATACCTCGGGGTCTCTCACACAAAACTGACTTAACTGTAATGTACTCCATTAGCAGAGCTGAAGTTTAATAGAGAAATCATTATTTTATTCTATGGGGTAATGTTGCATAATGCTTCCAACCCCTGGATCTTGTTATACCTTTTTTTTGCTAAGGAACTGTCTACTTCAGAAATCTTGTCCCCATGTAGGTACTAATAAGTATGATCAAGTCACCTGTTAACATTCTCTTGGATAAACTAAAGACATCAGACTTTTTAGTCTCTTGCTATAAGGCATGTTTTAGGCATAATTCTTGTAGCTCATTTCTAAACCCTTTACAATCTTTCAACATCCTTTTTGAAATCTTGACACCAGAAGTGAACACAGTATTCCAGTAGTGGTCTCACTGAACGTTTAATTTAACCCCGCTTTGCTAGAACCATGTTTGCAGTAGCACATTCTGAGAAAATCTGAGTAACTACCCTATTCTTTCCTGGCTCCTGCCTTCTCTGTCTCCCATCTTAGCCCCTCCCACTTTTATATTCACTTTTTCACTGTACCATTTACTGTCATTTTCGCTCTGCTCTGTCTTTTCAACTCCCTCCTATTTCTGGCCTCTTCTTTACTATCTATCCTTTTATACTATGCTCAAGACTACGGTATTGGAGCACAAAACTACTTAAAAAAACTATCTACATTCTTGGCTCAATCTGTTTGTGTTTATGTTGGTTGCCTAGTAGCAACTGTATAATCAAAGTTGCAAAACTGTTTCCGTTCAAGCCCCTTGTTTTCAAACAGGCATAACTTTAAAAATAAAATCACCAACTGGGTTGAAGTTTTCTATATTTCAGCTCTGTCCAGAGGTGATTTTTATTTAGTTAGTTATTTAATTCGGAAAGTACAAGCATCCTTTTTAACGTTCTTCAGGGGTGAATAAAGAAAAAAACACACTTATGGCTTCTTAAAATCTTAACGCTGCATTTTTAATGTTGCATTAACATGACTGCAAAAAAACAAACAAACCCCAAATAAACTGTATTTATTGTACAGCATTCTGTTGGAAGGTGGTGGCTTGACTGAATGGTGCTTCAAGTATCTGTGAAAATGGCAACATAGGAGTTTCATGTTTATTCTCTCTCAGTGATTTACACCCTCAGGTGATCAGTTTTGAAGCCAAAAAGATGTTGTTTCCAGCTGCCAGCCCTGCAGACTCTGCCTAGGAGCTGACAGTCAAGCTGAGTTCTTTCCATCTCACTTATTATCGCTGGGCCTTGGGAGGTGGGGAAGAGGAGAAGCCATGCATGCAACAGTGTAGCCCCATTATCGTCAAATTATGCCTTCAGGGACACCTGTGCAATCTTAGAGCATGAATGAGATTTGCACAGATGCACCTGATTTGACTTAGCACACAATTCGGTTAATGATAAACAAGAAGGAACAGAATCCAGCTCACTTCATCGTAGCTATGTTGGAGCTGCCAGGCTAACAGGAATAGATGGCAGCAAAAATGCATTTTGGCCCCTAAAATAAGCAGATGTAATTCTGAAGTACATCCTTTTGTCAGAAGCACTCCCACAACAAGAGAAGTTTGTAAAAAGTGTGGAGGTATAGGGAAGACGAGTGCAAAAGCATGTCAGTTTCTAATGAAAACCAACCCTGTAGTCTCCTGTTGACACTATTTTGCTTCTATTTAGGATTAGAATAAAATAGACCTAAACACATCCACACATATTGTACAAAAACTTTAAACACCCATGAAGGCCTGGTCCTCCTGCAAAGTACCGAGTCAGTAAGCATTGATGGTGCTCAGCACCTTGTAGAAAGCATTCCGTGCCATGCAGCAATGCACCCTTAAGTGACCATAAGATTAACTTCAGTTCAGTCTATAAATTATAGCTTCTGCACTCCATAACACCACAATAATTTGTGTGGAAACAGATGAAAAACTAATTATTAACCTTACAATGGAAAATCCATACTATGTAAATCATGGGGAAAGAGAGAGAGATTTCATGGGTTAGTTATCATAAAAAGGGCAAATTTCACATTTCATCAAATTAATTGAAAAGCATCTAAAACACCAATAAATTACTTCATAATATTTTTAAAAAATAGTTATTCAGTGCTCAAAGTTATTTAATAATGAATCCAAATATAAACAAAATTAGCATGATAGAATCAAATTCTGTATTTTAAAATAAGGAAAGTGACATGAAACAACCGCAAAACAAGTCAAAAAAATGTTTTTTCAGCAGGTGCTTTTTACACTGTAAGGCTGATGGAGAGAGAAAGAAGTATTCTAAAATCCATTTAATGCAGGTTCCGGACAGGTTGGCAATCTGTTCTTGCAACCAACATGAAAACTTCCTTTTTGTGATACAAAAGAAGTCTAGTGATTAGAGCAGAGGACAGGAAATGTGAACTGGGTTCTGTTCATGGCTTTATTTCTGACTTGCTGTATGACTGTGGACAAATCACTTTGGGCCACATTTCCAAGAGTCTACAACAATTTGGGGTGCTTCCCTTTAGGGAGAGGCTAACTTTAGATACCTGTAGGCTGGTTTTCAGAGGTGTTGAGCACCAAAACTTCATTTAGAGTTGCTAGGGCTCAGCACTTCTGAAAATCAGGCCCTTAACGTCTGACATTGAGCATCCAGAAATTGAGGCACTTGATATTGGTGGATAACTTCTAAAAATGTTGGCCTTAACCTGTGTGTGCCTTAATTTACCAATTTCTAAAATGGGAATAATACTGATCTACCACCTTGGGGTGCTGTAAGACTAACTCTGTTAATTGCTGCAGTATGTTTTAGCATCTTGGGATAAGAGACTCTGAACTACAATTACAAAATATTACTATTGAATATTGTGGAATTCACCTTTGGTCTTACTTACAAACTAAAGATTACAACCATGTGCACTTTTTGCTCTTAATAGACTGCACTTGGTACTCTAGCAACTGCTTAACATTTCTGATTATACAGATAAAGTCTTGACTTATTTTATACAAATCCCTTTAGTTTTTCTTTTAGAGGAGCATGACCTATACTTCCCCCCCCCCCCCCAATTCTAGATTTTACCTTCTCATCCTGTCTGTTTCAATGATATCAGATGTTACATTCACCTTTGCCTTGATCCTAATATCCAGTAAAATAGCCAGTGTTTTTTTGCGGAGGGTGAAGGTGCAGGGGTGTTTTGTTTTTGTTTTTTACCCAATCGTCCCTCCTCTCAATATTGTGTGAAGGACCCTTAAATTGTCTAGTGTTTTAAGGCCATAGGTTTTAGAAGCTAAGGGCACTGACGCTAAATTGCTCTAGGAGGGACTGACAGTGAGTCAGCAATGTCACAATGGTCTGAAGAGAAGGTTTTGGAAGAGTCTATGACATCCCTTAGGGCCCTGTTCAACTCCTAGTGTCGTCAATGATTTCTCTGGGAAAGGGTTCCCTAGTGAAGGCAAAAGGAACAGGCCATTGGAGCAGATTGAGAAGTGAGGGAAGCTATTGTCAGAAACTCTTTGGTGTGTTCACTGCACACGGAAGAAAGCAAGGACATGTGGGATGTCCTTTAACCTGCCCACAACTTTATTGGTCAATTTACACCCAAGGTTCCCATCAGGGGACAGCCCAGTGCAATCACTCGCACTGATATTCTGCCAATTATCCCAGCACCTCCACCTGCCCTTTCAGGGGTTGACATGAGAAGGGATCACCATAAAGTGTATTGGCAGGATGGTCTGGCCAGAGTAGCATCCTGACCCATGGTTTGCATTTGCTCCCGGGGGTTAGACGTGTTTTGCCCACCTTATAAAGAGATGCCCGCTGTATGCCCACAATGTTTATCTTTTTGAATCTGGAGCATAAATCAGTGAGTTCCTGCACTGGGCATCCACCACAAGGAGGTGTCAGCATCAGCTGCCTCCAACCCACCCCGCCAGGCTACCGAGGAGTTTGGCCAACTGTGATGGGGTATACAAACCCCACACTGGGCAACAAAGGATTAAGGAGCTGTTCTGGGTTCATCCAGCCCTTCCCTGCAACACCTGCAAGAAATGCACCAACTGGAGGAGGAGTTAAAAGAGAGCAGAACAGCTCACTAGTGGCCAGGACCAGGATCTTGGAAAGGCAGGATCTCTCCCATCAACAGTTGCCTGAAGGTCCCTCCCTGACGGAAGGGAGGACCGGCTTCTGATAGACCCTGAGTGGAAGGCATTTCCCCCCCTCTCACATACTAACCCAGTTTATTTGTGTTGTGTTTTGCTTATAGACTATCCCTGAAGGAGAGAGAGACTTGGAACTGACTTGGCCAGAGGGCCAAGGCACAAGAGGAGGCAGCTGCCGCCCCAGGAGGGAGAGAGCTGCTATGCCAGGCCTGGCTGTGAAGGGCTGCCAAGCAGTGAGCTGCCCCCTTCACGCTTTCCTGTTACAGACTGAGAACTGTGGACAATAGCGGAGTGATAGGAAGTGGCCCAGGGATGGCAGCTTTAAGGCGCTCCTGAGCATCAGGCCTTTTTGTCACCCTCACAGGACCCTGTCTGGAAGCCGCTGGAGTGGGAAGGCCTAGGTTCCCCTACCAAACCCCCTCTCTACATGTTGAAGGGCCTAAGCCCCTGACCACTAGGCAATGCTCCCCACAAGCAAAAAACATTACACTAACTCAACAATGAGCTCATTCAGGAACAAATCAGCACCTATTTCAGAGAAGTGCAATCCATCCTCTTAATAAAGCTAAGCCGCCCTTGGCTATGTGGCCATGTTGGACAACCAAGTCACCGTGGGACTCCAGCCATTTCAATACTTGCTTGTAGGTCTTCCTCTTGGTCCTATCCACCTTTTGCGGGTGGACTACTGTCCGTCAAAGCCTGCAGGTTAGTATATCCAACCATACTATCCCCATGCCAGGAAATGTGCCCACCAGCAGTCCAATCAGCCTTCCAAATCAGCTGGAGCCCAAAACACATTCCAAAGTCATTCCCCCCTAGATGTATAATAATGACGTCCCCCCTACCCCAAACCTGCAGACACCCAGTGTGTTCTGTGACCCCCTTATTCATGTTGCCCTTGTGCTCCCCAGCAGGCCTGACCCTGACCAGAGCCCACCTGAGAACATGCAGCCCATGAGCGGGAGTGTGCTGAACCCCGACCACGCCTACCGAGGGGTCTGGACTACCGGGTCTTGCCCTGGGCCCCGACTGTTTGTGAACTCACCCTGTAGGGACTGAGGTGACTCCTGTTGCACTTGACACGTTTTCCAGGGCTCCAGGCCAATCTGAAATGGACTGCATCATCTCTATGAGTTCCCTATCCCTGGCGACTTAGGACACGGTTCTCTTCCTCGCCACTTGCTCTTTTCTCTCCTTCCTGACCTTTCTGGTTGCCTTCTGGTCTGGAATAGGTAACACATGGCCTCTTTCATCAGATGGCTGCAACAGATCTGTTACCCCATCCTGCTGCCCCACCAGATCTTGGATCCACCCCTGCAGCCAACCAACCACTTATCCTACATAATCAAGTAGGCTTTGGTCATTGCCAGACTGCTGCCTATGATCCACAGGCTCAGGTCTTCATTGACTTCTGGAAACCAGCAAACAGGAAGTGGCCCTGAGCACAGGGCTCTTATCATGGCTCCAAATCTCATGCCAAGTCCCACAAGACCTCCAGCCCATCCTGAAAATCCCATGGGGATTGAAATTCTCATGGGGCCTGACTTGTCCTGTCCTTTTTGCCCTTTCCTGTCATGGGAGCCTCTAAGCTCAGCCCTCGCTAGGCTTAGGGCCCTCAGTGTTTTGGACAGAATTACTTACAGCTGTGGGGTATGTAGTTTGCCTAGGATGTAGTTTGCTAGTTCTGATGCTCTCATTGCCCAAGGAGGCCCTGGAGTGTTTAGGGGCGGATGTCAGTCTCTGAGGTCCTAGGGAGCTGGCTCAACACTTTTGAAAATCAGGCCCCTTATTTAGGTACCTACATATGGCTTCAGAAACCTAATTTTACTCCCTGATTTTTCAAAATGTTTTGGCTGGGGTGTTTAGCTATTGCACTCTCCTCGGAGGCCTCAGTTCAGAAAAGAACATGATTCAGTCCACACCTTTTCAGCAAAGCAGTTAAGCACGTGCTTCAATTTAAGTCAATGGAACTGAAGCACATGCCTCAGCGCTGTGCTGAGTCGCTAAATACAGATGTTTTTTTGAAGCAGGGTTTTAAGCCAAACTCCTATGACTAAGCAGGAGCATGTTGGTGGCTGCACAGCGGCAGTGTATTGCTGAAGGAGTGAGTTCCCCTGTGCAGGTCAGAACTTTTTACGTTGCATTTTTACATGCAATATTTTGTAAACCAGTCAATAGTTTCCTTGCATTCAGGCTGCATGTTGGGATCGAGCCCAGTGTTGCACACGGCCTGTTTAAATATCCCACGGATAATGGGAGATTCCTGATTTTCATTGCAATCTCTCACGTACCTCACTGCAAGAGTTCCATGATTGTTTTTGGTGCTGCTGAGCAGCCTGGCTATTTGTATTTCTTCGCACGTTGTACCAGCTTTTGAGAATGTTTCACTGTGAGACAGGAAGAGTCGGGAGATGACATAAATGAAGAGAGAGTCTGCCTCTCATCTGCACAGCGATCTGAGATGAAGAAAGCCCATACCAGCTGTTAGCATTGTATGAATGTGGGAGGAGAGATCACAGGATGGGAAAATAAAGGTATTGGGAGGGAGAAAATAAAGGATGGGAGTGACAAGTTGCTCTAGCGAGCACAGTGCTATGTTGGCAGGAGAGCTTTTCCCACCAACATAGCTTCGGCCCTTCATGAGGGTGGTTTTTATGCCGATCGGAGAGCTCTCTCCCATCAGTCTTCACCAGATGCGCTGCAGCAGTGCAGCTGTATCAGTACAGCTGTGCCACTACAGCGCTGTATGTGTCATGCAAAGGGCCATAAGCTTCCTTGTCCTATAAAATCAGAGTAAAATTCTGATAGAAATACATGAAAATAAACCAAGGTGGTAAAGGGAGTAAAACTCTATTAAAGTCTGATGTAATGTATTTTTTCACTGCAGGGCAGATGTGAAGCGTTTAGCTATTGTTAAAAAAGGACCTCCATCCCTGAGGGCTGCAATAGAAAAGACACTTAAATAAAAGAAAACTCTTGTACATTTTGATGTCTGTTGATGCAAGATGCTATTCGTTCTGTTATCAAAGAGAAAAGATCTGAAAGCCTGTGCAATTACTAGCAACTCACCTGCAATAATGTGAGATTACTAACAATACAATCACAAGACAGTGCAATAACTAAACAATTACACATTTATTAGTAAAGTATTGCCATTGGCCACCTTTGAATGAATTAAGCAAAAAGGAGAATTAGATGTGGTGCCACAAGGTAAAAACAGTCAAATACCTTTTCTCACAGTCATTACAGAAATGGCAAGACAATCATTCAGCAATCAGAATTCATGTTTATGTGACCTAGACCAAATAATGGCCACAGTAAGGATAATGGGTTTCAGAGTAGCAGCCGTGTTAGTCTGTATTCGCAAAAAAGAAAAGGAGTACTTGTGGCACCTTAGAGACTAACAAATTTATTAGAGCATAAGCTTTCGTGAGCTACAGCTCACTTCATCGGATGCATTTGGTGGAAAAAAAATCCTTTCAGTAAGGATAATGGAAGTTTATCATGGTCTTTAATGGGATGAGGATTTTGCCTTCTAAGACTTAATTTGTCATTCAAAGCCCTGTATATCTCTGTTGGAAATGGGCTTTCCTGCATATTTGTTAAATGATTGTACTGTTTCAACTGTGTCTAGAAACAGCACTCAGAATACCAAATATTTCCAAGCTATGATTTTATTTTTCACAGTGATACCAAGAGGGTTCCCACTTAGATCAGTGGCCCTGTTGTGTTCTCACTGTGCTCAAAGACTGGTACATCATCAGGAAATTCAATCTGTATTGAAACAGTAATGCATGCCATTGCTGGTGACAGTGGTGACCTTTGAACTGGCAAGAGTAAATTGCATGAATCCATTATACTAATATCCTTGTTATTGAATCTGCATATTCAATATGCAGTAATGACAGGATCTGAAGTGGGGTGTGGAATATGAGTTGTTATGCTGAGGGTGGGGCTATCACACCACTTCACTGAAGCTGTCGCCACCTTCCATTCAGGCTGACTGAAGCGACAAAGGATCAGATGTTTAGTGTCCCAGAAACAATGGAAAACCACTGCCTGAGGACTAGACCTCATGCAAGCCCGAGCTATGGCTTGGCCATGCAGTCCAGGGAGTTTCCAGGGGGTCAGACAATAAACACAGGGGAGGAGGACTGATTTGATTGCAGCTGTTTGTGTGTGTGTGAGAGAGAGAAGCCGCAGAAATACGACAGAATAAGTGAAGGCAGGGGGAAAGCCCAGCAGCATTTAAAGGAGGACTTGTAGTGTAACCCTGAAGAAAAAGCTCAGAGAGAGAAAGCTTTTTGGGTAGAGTTCTGGTTGGAAAGAGGCTTGACACTCTGAGTACAGAAACTTCCCTGTTTGATTCCTACCATGTTCAGTGAAAAAGAATATTGTGTACATTATTTGTAAATAAATAGGTTTGCATTGAAAAAATACCTGACTGTTATAATCAGTTTCTCCTAACAACCTGAAAGACCCCCCAAAATTCTCTAATCACTCTGGTTAAAAGGAGTAACAATATGGACATAAAAAAGGCAAAGGTGCATAGCTCATGAGAAGTCATAAATTTCACCAATGCAAACTGGTTATGAAACTGCTGAGAAAATGTATTTCTGTTGTTCAGGTTCCGCACTATAAGAATTTGTGGATTATTCCAGAAAAAGGTTCAGTGTTCATGCGAATGACTATCTCTTCAAAGGAAAATCGTGCATTGGTTACTCTAAAAGTCAGACTGATACACCATTGGCTATCAAGGTACAGCGTACTGCACAGGTGTCAAACCTGGATTCTGATGGCAGTATATGGAAAAGAAGGAAGCTTTTGAAATGTTATTAGGAAATACTGAGAATGTCATGGAAACAGAACAATATGTACTGTATACACTATGACAGGTTTCAGAGTAGCAGCTGAGTTAGTCTGTATTTGCAAAAAGAAAAGGAGTACTTGTGGCACCGTAGAAACTAACAAATTTATTTGAGCATAAGTTTTCGTGAGCTACAGCTCACTTCATCGGATGCATTCAGTGGAAAATACAGTAGGGAGATTTATATACACAGAGAACATGAAACAATGGGTGTTATCATACACACTGTAAGGAGAGTGATCACTTAAGATGAGCTATTACCAGCAGGGGAGGCGGGGGAGGAAGAAAATATATACAAATGCACAAAGCCTTGGAAACAAGCAGGGAGAACTGGAGGTCCTGGTGATGTCAAGGAATTATGACGTGATTGGAATAACAGAGACTTGGTGGGATAACTCACATGACTGGAGTACAGTCATGGATGGTTATAAACTGTTCAGGAAGGACAGGCAGGGCAGAAAAGGTGGGGGAGTAGCACTGTATGTAAGGGAGCAGTATGACTGCTCAGAGCTCCGGTACGAAACTGTGGAAAAACCTGAGTGTCTCTGGATTAAGTTTAGAAGTGTGTGCAACAAGAGTGATGTCATGGTGGGAGTCTGCTATAGACCACCGGACCAGGGGGATGAGGTGGATGAGGCTTTCTTCCGGCAACTCACGGAAGCTACTAGATCGCATGCCCTGATTCTCATGGGTGACTTTAATTTTCCTGATATCTGCTGGGAGAGCAATACAGCGGTGCATAGACAATCCAGGAAGTTTTTGGAAAGCGTAGGGGACAATTTCCTGGTGCAAGTGCTAGGGGAGCCAACTAGGGGGAGCGCTTTTCTTGACCTGCTGCTCACAAACCGGGTAGAATTAGTGGGGGAAGCAAAAGTGGATGGGAATCTGGGAGGCAGTGACCATGAGTTGGTTGAGTTCAGGATCCTGACGCAGGGAAGAAAGGTAAGCAGCAGGATACGGACCCTGGACTTCAGGAAAGCAGACTTTGACTCCCTCAGGGAACAGATGGCCAGGATCCCCTGGGAGACTAACATGAAAGGGAAGGGAGTCCAGGAGAGCTGGCTGTATTTCAAGGAATCCCTGTTGAGGTTACAGGGACAAACCATCCCGATGAGTCGAAAGAATAGTAAATATGGCAGGCGACCAGCTTGGCTTAATGGTGAAATCCTAGCGGATCTTAAACATAAAAGAGAAGCTTACAAGAAGTGGAAGGTTGGACATATGACCAGGGAAGAGTATAAAATATTGCTCGGGCATGTAGGAAAGATATCAGGAGGGCCAAATCGCACCTGGAGCTGCAGCTAGCAAGAGATGTCAAGAGTAACAAGAAGGGTTTCTTCAGGTATGTTGGCAACAAGAAGAAAGCCAAGGAAAGTGTGGGCCCCTTACTGAATGAGGGAGGCAAGCTAGTGACAGAGGATGTGGAAAAAGCTAATGTACTCAATGCTTTTTTTGCCTCTGTTTTCACTAACAAGGTCAGCTCCCAGACTGCTGTGCTGGGCAACACAAAACGGGGAAGAGATGGCCAGCCCTCTGTAGAGATAGAGGTGGTTAGGGACTATTTAGAAAAGCTGGACGTGCACAAGTCCATGGGGCCGGACGAATTGCATCCGAGAGTGCTGAAGGAATTGGCGGCTGTGATTGCAGAGCCCTTGGCCATTATCTTTGAAAACTCGTGGCGAACGGGGGAAGTCCCGGATGACTGGAAAAAGGCTAATGTAGTGCCCATCTTTAAAAAGGGAAGAAGGAGGATCCTGGGAACTACAGGCCGGTCAGCCTCACCTCAGTCCCTGGAAAAATCATGGAGCAGGTCCTCAAAGAATCAATCCTGAAGCACTTAGAGGAGAGGAAAGTGATCAGGAACAGTCAGCATGGATTCACCAAGGGAAGGTCATGCCTGACTAATCTAATCGCCTTTTATGATGAGATTACTGGTTCTGTGGATGAAGGGAAAGCAGTGGATGTATTGTTTCTTGACTTTAGCAAAGCTTTTGACACGGTCTCCCACAGCATTCTTGTCAGCAAGTTAAGGAAGTATGGGCTGGATGAATGCACTATAAGGTGGGTAGAAAGCTGGCTAGATTGTCGGGCTCAACGGGTAGTGATCAATGGCTCCATGTCTAGTTGGCAGCCGGTGTCAAGTGGAGTGCCCCAGGGGTCGGTCCTGGGGCCCGTTTTGTTCAATATCTTCATAAATGATCTGGAGGATGGTGTGGATTGCACTCTCAGCAAATTTGCGGATGATACTAAACTGGGAGGAGTGGTAGATACGCTGGAGGGGAGGGATAGGATACAGAAGGACCTAGACAAATTGGAGGATTGGGCCAAAAGAAATCTAATGAGGTTCAATAAGGATAAATGCAGGGTCCTGCACTTAGGATGGAAGAATCCAATGCACCGCTACAGACTAGGGACCGAATGGCTCGGCAGCAGTTCTGCGGAAAAGGACCTAGGGGTGACAGTGGACGAGAAGCTGGATATGAGTCAGCAGTGTGCCCTTGTTGCCAAGAAGGCCAATGGCATTTTGGGATGTATAAGTAGGGGCATAGCGAGCAGATCGAGGGACGTGATCGTTCCCCTCTATTCGACACTGGTGAGGCCTCATCTGGAGTACTGTGTCCAGTTTTGGGCCCACACTACAGGAAGGATGTGGATAAATTAGAAAGAGTACAGCGAAGGGCAACAAAAATGATTAGGGGTCTAGAGCACATGACTTATGAGGAGAGGCTGAGGGAGCTGGGATTGTTTAGTCTGCAGAAGAGAAGAATGAGGGGGGATTTGATAGCTGCTTTCAACTACCTGAAAGGGGGTTTCAAAGAGGATGGCTCTAGACTGTTCTCAATGGTAGCAGATGACAGAACGAGGAGTAATGGTCTCAAGTTGCAATGGGGGAGGTTTAGATTGGATATTAGGAAAAACTTTTTCACTAAGAGGGTGGTGAAACACTGGAATGCGTTACCTAGGGAGGTGGTAGAATCTCCTTCCTTAGAGGTTTTTAAGGTCAGGCTTGACAAAGCCCTGGCTGGGATGATTTAACTGGGACTTGGTCCTGCTTTGAGCAGGGGGTTGGACTAGATGACCATCTGGGGTCATTCCAACCCTGATATTCTATGATTCTATGATTCTATGATTCTATGAAAACCTTTTGTAGTGATAATCAAGGTGGGCCATTTCCAGCAGTTGACAATAATGTCTGAGGAACAGTGTGGGGGTGTGTGTGGGGGGAAATAGTTTTACTTTGTGTAATGACCCATCCACTCTCAGTCTCTATTCAAGCCTAAGTTAATTGTATCCAGTTTGCAAATTAATTCCAATTCAGCAGTCTCTCCTTGGAGTTTGTTTTTGAAGTTTTTTTTGTTGAAGAATAGCCACTCTTAGGTCTGTAATCGAGTGACCAGAGAGATTGAAGTGTTCTCCGACTGGTTTTTGAATGTTATAATTCTTGACATCTGATTTGTGTCCATTTATTCTTTTACGTAGAGACTGTCCAGTTTGACCAATGTACATGGCAGAGGGGCATTGCTGGCACATGATGGCATATATCACATTGGTAGATGCGCAGGTGAACAAGCCTTTGATAGTGTGGCTGATGTGATTAGGCCCTATTGGTGTCCCCTGAATAGATATGTGGACACAGATGGCAACGGGCTTTGTTGCAAGGATAGGTTCCTGGGTTAGTTACAATCCATCGGTGATCTTCCTGAAAACACCATCCTAGCCACTATGGATGTAGAAGCCCTCTACACCAACATTCCACACAAAGATGGACTACAAGCCATCAGGAACAGTATCCCCAATAATGTCACGGCTAACCTGGTGGCTGAACTTTGTGACTTTGTCCTCACCCATAACTATTTCACATTTGGGGACAATGTATACCTTCAAATCAGCGGCACTGCAATGGGTACCCGCATGGTCTCACAGTATGCCAACATTTTTATGGCTGACTTAGAACAACGCTTCCTCAGCTCTTGTCCTCTAATGCCCCTACTCTACTTGCGCTATATTGATGACATCTTCATCATCTGGACCATGGAAAAGAAGGCCTTGAGGAATTCAACAATTTCCATCCTACCATCAACCTCAGCCTGGACCTGTCCACACAAGAGATCCACTTTCTGGACACTACGGTGCTAATAAGCAATGGTCACATAAACACCACCCTATACCAGAAACCTACTGACCGCTATTCCTACCTACATGCCTCCAGCTTTCACCCAGATCACACCACACAAACCATTGTCTACAGCCAAGCTCTACGATACAACCGCATTTGCTCCAATTTTGCTTCAGACAGAGACAAACACCTACAAGATCTCTATCAAGCATTCTTACAACTACAATACCCACCTGCTGAAGTGAAGAAACAGATTGACAGAGCCAGAAGAGTACCCAGAAATCACCTACTACAGGACAGGCCCAACAAAGAAAATAACAGAACGCCACTAGCCATCTCCTTCAGCCCCCAACTAAAACCTCTCCAACGCATCATCAAGGATCTACAACCTATCCTGAAGGACGACCCATCCCTCTCACAGATCTTGGGAGACAGGCCAGTCCTTGCTTACAGATAGCCCCCCAACCTGAAGCAAATACTCACCAGCAACCACACACCACACAACAGAACCACTAACCCAGGAATTTATCCTTGCAACAAAGCTCGTTCACCTGCACATCTAGCAATGTGATATATGCCATCGTGTGCCAGCAATGCCCCTCTGCCATGTACATTGGTCAAACTGGACAGACTCTACGTAAAAGAATAAATGGACACAAATCAGACGTCAAGAATTATAACATTCAAAAACTAGTTGGAGAACACTTCAGTCTCTCCGGTCACTCGATTACAGACCTGAGAGTGGCTATTCTTCAATAATAAATATAAAACTTCATAAACAGACTCCAACGAGAGACTGCTGAATTGGAATTAATTTGCAAACTGGATACAATTAACTTAGGCTTGACTAGAGACTGGGAGTGGATGGGTCATTACACAAAGTAAAACTATTTCCCCATGTTATTTCCCCCCCTCCCCCACACTGTTCCTCAGACGTTCTTGTCAACTGCTGGAAATGGCCCACCTTGATTATCACTACAAAAGGTTTTCTTCCTCCCCCCCTCCCCTGCTGGTGATGGCACATCTTAAGTGATTACTCTCCTTACAGTGTGTATGATAACACCCATTGTTTCATGTTCTCTGTGTATATAAATCTCCCTATTGTATTTTCCACTGAATGCATCCGATGAAGTGAGGTGTAGCTCACGAAAGCTTATGCTCAGATAAATTTGTTAGTCTCTAAGGTGCCACAAGTACTCCTTTTCTTTTTGTATACACTATGTCAGTGGTTTTCAACCTGTGGTCCACAGACCCCTTGGGGTCCACAGACTGTGTCTTCTAAGATTTCCAAAGGGGTTTGCACCTCCATTTGAAATTTTCTAGGGTTCCGCAAATGAAAAAAGGTTGAAAATCACTGCACTATGTTATGCACACTATCAGCGGTGGATTATGGTTTTGTGGGGCCCTGGACCAGAGCAAGTGAGGCACTCCTTCCACCTGCAGTCCCCCCACAGCACTCTTGCCAACGATTGAGGTCTGGGCATGGTGGCTTGCCCCGCTCCCCGGTAGGAGCGCCGGGTGGGTGGAGGGGGGCAAGCCCCTGCGCCCTGATCCCCCTTCCTGGCAGGAGCGGTGGGTGGATGGGTAGAGCAGGTTGGGGCGCAGGAGTGCCCATTTTTCCAGGACCCCCCTGAACATGGCCCCATTGGGCCCTTCCCTTCCTGGGGGCTGCATTTAAACCTCCCTATTTAACTATATTTTTTAAAGGTGTAGTTGATTGGGTTTGGTTTCTTAAACGGCTGGAATTGGATTGGGCCAGATTTATCAGGGTAAGAGTTGTAGCAGATTCTGTCTTAAACTGCAAAGGACAGTGTAACATTTGTCTGAAATTCTAGGGGGAAAAATCAATACAAATGAAACACAAGAAAACATTTTAAGGGAAGGCAAAAGAGTGCTGAGCTAGACAATCTTTGGGAATGGATGAGCAACAGGGTAGAGCAAGTGAAATGAACAAATAATCAGGGGCCTTATGCTCTTTTCCATGGGGAGGCATGGGGGTGAGAAAACCACTATAAAAAAGAGGGGAGTGGAGGCAGTGCAGCATGCTAACTCTTTTCCTTTCAGAAGCCCCCATAAACCAACCCTTTATAGCCAGGATTCTGTGGGTCAGGGGATGGGAATCATCGCTATATGCCACGTTGCTCCTTTTAGACACTGATGGTATTCCCACCAGAAAAAGCAGGAGCAACTTTCATTTCTACTGTGCACTTTCCACTCCCTGCAGAGATTGAAGTAGTTTGCATTCAGGCGATGCTGATAGATGAGGGGTGGGTCTGTGTCTTCAGTACTAGAATCTCCTCTCTCTTTAGTCCCTGCACTAAAATTAGTTTTGGAGCCTACATTTCTTCCACACTCAGTACAAATCTTTCCCCCTTGAGAAATGCATCTGGTCGAAACTCTGTTTTATCATCTGTAGATTTTATCATCAGATGGTATCATATAGCCACGAGAAAAAGGGACAAAGGCAAATAAACAATTATTTACAAAGAAATAAGACCAGATAAAAACAGCCTATTCAAAAACTGCACCTACAGGATGGTGTTTGGCAACTCTTTCACTTTAAAAATAAATATTATTCATTTAAACAAGTACACGGATATACACTGGCCAAGTTACAGCAAATATAAGTGTTGATGGTACCAGCCAAAAATATGTCTCTAAACTGAACAATTAATGAAACATGTAATGTATAAAATAACAAAGGAAAACAGTGTTAGAAAACTGTTAGTGAGTAAATATAATCTGGAAATGACATATAGCCAGTAGGCACAATACAGGGGTGGCCTTTTAAAAACTAGCACTTTCCTTCATTTAAAAGGCCAGAGTGTGCTTTAGGCACAGCTTTGAGCAAGGGGGCGAGGGGGATGCATAAATCGCACCACCACAGCAATAGCCCCAGGCTGTAAAGAGCAGAAGGTGGGTGTGACATTGCAATTGCTCACATCTGTGAACAAATATACTCTATTCTCCTCAAGCTGCAAGCTCTGCTGAGAGCCCTACTGAGGGAGAATTACATTTGTCCAGCCTCATGGTCATGAAGGTATATGACTGTTGCAAAGCTGTCATGTGACATAGAGGCATCCCTGTGGAAATGTTGCCTCTGAAACCCTTCTCCTCCATGCATGGACTTTTTAACTCTACATTCAACAGATTCCTTTCAATATCAAGCACGGAGATGAGAGACACACCAAGATAGATCCTAACCTGACTCCCTACCTCTTTGTTAATCTCCTCGCTAAATGGGAATGGAAAAGAGCAGCACTGGCAATCCCTATTCTGAAACAAGGTTTCTGGGCTGAGAATAGGATACTTTCAACATAACCTGTTGACATTTTTGGCCAAACATTCCAACAGGGCACAGATCGAATTTGTGCTGTTGGCAGTACAGTATATATACTGGTGTGTATCATCAGTTTACTCTATACCTTGTTTGGAAATAATCCCTCCTGCTGGCCTCTGTTACACTGAATCATAGAATATTAGGGTTGGAAGGGACCTCAGGAGGCCATCTAGTCCAACCCCCTGCTCAAAGCAGGACCAATCCCCAACTAAATCATCCCAGCCAGGGCTTGTCAAGCCTGACCTTAAAAACTTCTAAGGAAGGAGATTCCACTACCTCCCTAGGTAACGCATTTCAGTGTTTCACCACTTTCCTAGTGAAAACGTTTTTCCAAATATCCAACCTAAACCTCCCCCACTGCAACTTGAGACCATTACTCCTCGTTCTGTCATCCGCTACCACTGAGAACAGTCTAGATCCATCCTCTTTGGAATCCCCTTTCAGGTAGTTGAAAGCAGCTATCAAATCCCCCCTCATTCTTCTCTTCCGCAGACTAAACAATCCCAGTTCCCTCAGCCTCTCCTCATAAGTCATGTGTTCCAGTCCCCTAATCATTTCTCAAAAAGAAAAGGAGTACTTGTGGCACCTTAGAGACTAACAAATTTATTAGAGCATAAGCTTTCGTGAGCTACAGCTCACTTCATCGGATGCATTTGGTGGAAAAAACAGAGGAGAGATTTATATACACACACACAGAGAACATGAAACAATGGGTTTATCATACACACTGTAAGGAGAGTGATCACTTAAGATAAGCCATCACCAACAGCAGGGGGGGGAAGGAGGAAAACCTTTCATGGTGACAAGCAGGTAGGCTAATTCCAGCAGTTAACAAGAATATCAGAGGAACAGTGGGGGGTGGGGTGGGGGGAGAAATACCATGGGGAAATAGTTTTACTTTGTGTAATGATTCATCCATTCCCAGTCTCTATTCAAGCCTAAGTTAATTGTATCCAGTTTGCAAATTAATTCCAATTCAGCAGTCTCTCGTTGGAGTCTGTTTTTGAAGCTTTTTTGTTGAAGTATAGCCACTCTTAGGTCTGTGATCGAGTGACCAGAGAGATTGAAGTGTTCTCCAACTGGTTTTTGAATGTTATAATTCTTGACGTCTGATTTGTGTCCATTCATTCTTTTACGTAGAGACTGTCCAGTTTGGCCAATGTACATGGCAGAGGGGCATTGCTGGCACATGATGGCATATATCACATTGGTAGATGCACAGGTGAACGAGCCTCTGATGGTGTGGCTGATGTGATTAGGCCCTATGATGGTATCCCCTGAATAGATATGTGGACAGAGTTGGCAACGGGCTTTGTTGCAAGGATAGGTTCCTGGGTTAGTGGTTCTGTTGTGTGGTGTGTGTTTGCTGGTGAGTATTTGCTTCAGATTGGGGGGCTGTCTGTAAGCAAGGACTGGTCTGTCTCCCAAGATCTGAGAGAGCGATGGCTCGTCCTTCAGGATAGGTTGTAGATCCTTGATGATGCGTTGGAGGGGTTTTAGTTGGGGGCTGAAGGTGATGGCTAGTGGCGTTCTGTTGTTTTCTTTGTTGGGCCTGTCCTGTAGTAGGTGACTTCTGGGTACTCTTCTGGCTCTGTCAATCTGTTTCTTCACTTCAGCAGGTGGGTACTGTAGTTGTAGGAATGCATGATAGAGATCTTGTAGGTGTTTGTCTCTGTCTGAGGGGTTGGAGCAAATGCGGTTATATCGTAGCGCTTGGCTGTAGACAATGGATCGAGTGGTATGATCTGGATGAAAGCTAGAGGCATGTAGGTAGGAATAGCGGTCAGTAGGTTTCCGATATAGGGTGGTGTTTATAGAGCCAGAAGAGTACCCAGAAGTCACCTACTACAGGACAGGCCCAACAAAGAAAACAACAGAACGCCACTAGCCATCACCTTCAGCCCCCAACTAAAACCCCTCCAACGCATCATCAAGGATCTACAACCTATCCTGAAGGACGAGCCATCGCTCTCTCAGATCTTGGGAGACAGACCAGTCCTTGCTTACAGACAGCCCCCCAATCTGAAGCAAATACTCACCAGCAACCACACACCACACAACAGAACCACTAACCCAGGAACCTATCCTTGCAACAAAGCCCGTTGCCAACTCTGTCCACATATCTATTCAGGGGATACCATCATAGGGCCTAATCACATCAGCCACACCATCAGAGGCTCGTTCACCTGTGCATCTACCAATGTGATATATGCCATCATGTGCCAGCAATGCCCCTCTGCCATGTACATTGGCCAAACTGGACAGTCTCTACGTAAAAGAATGAATGGACACAAATCAGACGTCAAGAATTATAACATTCAAAAACCAGTTGGAGAACACTTCAATCTCTCTGGTCACTCGATCACAGACCTAAGAGTGGCTATACTTCAACAAAAAAGCTTCAAAAACAGACTCCAACGAGAAACTGCTGAATTGGAATTAATTTGCAAACTGGATACAATTAACTTAGGCTTGAATAGAGACTGGGAATGGATGAGTCATTACACAAAGTAAAACTATTTCCCCATGGTATTTCTCCCTCCCACCCCACCCCCCACTGTTCCTCTGATATTCTTGTTAACTGCTGGAATTAGCCTACCTGCTTGTCACCATGAAAGGTTTTCCTCCTTCCTCCCCCTGCTGTTGGTGATGGCTTATCTTAAGTGATCACTCTCCTTACAGTGTGTATGATAAACCCATTGTTTCATGTTCTCTGTGTGTGTGTATATAAATCTCTCCTCTGTTTTTTCCACCAAATGCATCCGATGAAGTGAGCTGTAGCTCACGAAAGCTTATGCTCTAATAAATTTGTTAGTCTCTAAGGTGCCACAAGTACTCCTTTTCTTTTTGCGAATACAGACTAACACGGCTGCTACTCTGAAACTAATCATTTCTGTTGCCCTCCGCTGGACGTTTTCCAATTTTTCCACATCCTTCTTGTAATGTGGGGCCCAAAACTTGGCACAGTACTCCAGATGAGGCCTCACCAATGTCGAATAGAGGGGAACGATCACGTCCCTCGATCTGCTGGCAATGCCCCTACTTATACAGCCCAAAATGCCATTGGCCTTCTTGGCAAAAACGGCACACTGTTGACTCATATCCAGCTTCTCGTCCACTGTAATCCCTAGGTCCTTTTCTGCAGAACTCCTGCCTAGCCATTCAGTCCCTAGTCTGTAGCAGTGCATGGGATTCTTCCGTCCTAAGTGCAGGACTCTGCACTTGTCCTTGTTGAACCTCATCAGATTTCTTTTGGCCCAATCCTCTAATTTGTCTAGGTCCCTCTGTATACTATCCCTACCCTCCAGCGTATCTACCTCTCCTCCCAGTTTAGTGTCATCTGCAACCTTGCTGAGGGTGCAATCCATGCCAATCCACGCAATCCAAAACAGGCCCAAGGACCGACCCTTGGGGCACTCCACTTGAACTATATGGAGATGAGAGAGATCCCCGAGGGACTGCTCATATCAAATCCCCTGGGATGACACATAGTTGCTATTATTACAAAATGTTGGAAATTTATATTTTATTCCTTATCGTTTGAATGTCTGTGTTGAATAAGATTAAAACACTGACAAAAATAGACAAAAAATGGGGCAAACTTTACTCTATAACCAGGGCTGAATTAAGATATAGGCCTGTGCCCAAGGGCCCAGGTTCTGAGGTCATGTGATTATAATAGAATCTCAGTGTTTATTTAAGAAACAAAAACAATACCACCCCCTTCCCCCTGCCCAATGGCTGGGGGAGAAAAACTTCCAAATGTGACTCAAGGACTTGGATATAGCTGATGCAGTGATATCTGCCTGAGTCTGCAGAAAGCCTGAAATACCAGCTCTGAGAAGTTTGAACTGCCTCATGCACCTCACTGAGGTGTTAACTCAAATACTCAGTGCTTTGGGAGTCTCTGCCAACACAACTCCAGCATGTGTGGCAGGAGAAGAGAAATGTGAGCTCAGCCCACTCACTCAAGCAGACAAACCTTGGATGCTGGCAAAAATATTGGGGGCCACCTGGCTGCCATCTTGAGGGAAAGGGGTGCTGCTTCTGATAGGTGAGGGAAGGGGCAAAAGAAGGGAACTCTGTTCCTTTGCTTTTGTCTCACTGAAGTGGGTCGGGGCCCCCTTCCACTACCATCCTGGAGCAGGAGGTAGGGCCAGGGAGGAGCCCTGTGTTACATAGTGCCTGGGGTCCTGAATTACCTTAGTCTGGCTCAGACTATTCTACCTTGGAATTGCCACGTATAGTACTATATGTTTCAATTACAGACATTTTTCAGGTTCTTGAACGATCTAGATATAAAAGGCTAGATTCTCTACTGACCTAATTCCATCGACATAACTGGAATTAGATCAGCAGAGAATTTGGTCCCAACTGTTATAAGGATTGTATCACAACTATTAACTTGCTTTTCCAGTACATAGCAAATTATTATTTTAAAGGGACCCTGTCCACTTTGTTCCAAGTTTAAATTTTATAAAACATTAGTCTTATAAAATGTAGCAACAACAGAAATGTTTCCCCAATTATTTTTGAATTCCTCTGAAACACTTTTGCAAAAACAAAAAACACCACAGAAGGATGTTTATTTGTTAAAATGCAAACATTAAAATGCAAGTGAAACTGACTTCATTGACTTTTATCATCGAAGCTAAGAGAAACCATTCCAGTCTAATGATTTAGGCCTTGTCTACCCTGGCAAGTTTCTGCACAGTAAAGCAGCTTTCTGCGGTGTAATCCCAAGGTGCACACGCTGCCAAGCCACTTAGTGCGCAGAAACTGCTCAGCTGTAGCGCTGTAAAAAACCCACACCAATGAGAGGTGTAGAGCTTTCTGCGCTGGGGCTACAGCACCGCGGTGCCAGTGTAGACACCCTGGTCGATTACAGTGCTGTGATTGGCCTCTGGGAGGTGTCCCACAATGCCTGTTTTTGCCTCTCTGGTCATCGGTTTGAACTCTACTGTACTGCCCTCAGATGACCAACTGTGAGCCCCACCCCTTAAATTCCTTGGGAATTTTGAAAGTCCCCTTCCTGTTTGCTCGGTGATGCGTGCAGTGGTCTCAGCGCATCTTTCCAGCTGACCATGCCTGCTCCATGCACCAGGCGATCCCCCGCTTGGAGCAATGCCAAACTGCTGGACCTCATCAGCATTTGGGGAGAGGAGGCTGTGCAATCACAGCTGCACTCCAGCCGTAGGAATTATGATACCTATGGACAGATTTCACAATGTATGACAGAAAAGGCCATGACCGGGACACACTGTAGTGCAGGGTCAAAGTGAAGGAGCTGTGGAACGCCTACCACAAGGCATGGGAGGCAAACTGCTATTCTGGTGCTGCACCCATGAGCTGCTGGTTCTACAAAGAGCTGGACTGATACTCAGTGGTGACCCCACCTCCACTGCAAAGGCCACTGTGGATACTTCGATGGCTCGTGTGCCAGTCGAGAGTTGACTGAGCCAAGAGAAGGAAATCTTGGATGAGGATGTGGAGGGGGACCCAGAGGCAGAGGACGACACGGAGGTCAAAAATGCATGCAGCCAGGAGCTCGTTTCTACCCTAAAGGAGGCTTGCCAGTCACAGCAGTCATAGCTTGGTGAAGCACAAACTGGAGAGGAGGCCCCTGGTAAGTGGCTTTGATTTTGGGAATCGCTGAAGCGAGTTATTGGGGGTGGGAGGGTTGCAGAAAGTAGGCTTGTGTCTGTATGATGCACATACCACCATATGCCTAGTCTGAGTGGCAGAACAGGGTGTTGATGAACTCCCTCACTTCACGAGAATCTGCCTCAAAGATCTCAACGAAACGCTCATGGAGATACTGGGCCATCCGCTGCCGCAGGTTCTTTGGTAGATCTGCTTTGTTTCTTGCCCCATTAAGGGTAACTTTCCTGTGCCACTCTGCTGTCATGGGGGTGAGTTGGGGGGGAGCCATTACTGATACAGATGAGCTGCATAGAGGCCAGGACGGAAGCCACAGTCTTGGAGAAGACCCTCCCTTGATTCCCTGCTCACCCTCAGCATCAAGATATCTTCCATAATGAATACAGTCAGTGGAAAAGGTTCCCTGTATATGGCTTCTTCAGCCATGGCACTAAAGGTCTCCCAGGATCACAATGGGCATTTTGACTTCCCCTACAGTGATCTTCTGATCCGGGAAGAAGGTCCCTGTTTGCAGCTTCCTGAATAGGCCAGTGTTTTGAAAGATGCATGCGTCATGCATCTTTCCGAACCGGCCTGTGTTAATGTCCGTGAAACACCCACGGTGATCCACAAGTGCCTGGAGAACCATTGAGAAATACCCCTTCCGATTAATGTACTCTGTGGCTAGGTGGTCTGGTGCCAGAATTGGAATATGTATGCCATCTTTTTCCCCTCCACAGTTAGACAAGCCCATGCGTGCAAAGCCATCCACAGTATCACATACATTGCCCAGAGTCATGGTCTTTCAGACCAGGACGCGAATAATGTCCCTGCACACTTCCGTCAACATGAGTCCAATGATCAACTTTCCCACTCCGAACTGGATCGGTAGCAGTCTAGAGTGGCCAGCTTCCACACGTGCTTCTCCAGCGACAGGGCAGCTCTCATTCTCATGTCCTTGTGCTGCAGGGCTGGGGTGAGCTCATGACACAGTCTCATGAATGTGGCTTTCCTCATCCAAAAGTTGTGCAGCCACTGCTCGTCCTCAGCTGGGGATAGACGATGTGATCCCACCACTCAGTACTTGTTCCCTGAGCACAAAAGCAGTGTTCCATTGTGGTCAGCACCCCCCTGAATGCCACAAGCAATCTCGTGTCATAGCTACTACACGTGGCGAGATTAATGTCAAACTGCTCTTGCCTTTGCAGTTTAAGGAATAACTCCACTGCCACTCGTGACATGTTAGGGAGAGCAAGCAGCACATTGGTCAATGGTGTGGGATCCATTCCTGCAGCCCGAAGAGGCAGACCGTGCAGTACACAAACCATTGAAAGATGACGCCAAATGTGGACAGAAGTACAGGGATTGCTGGGATGCGAAGCAATGCATCATGGGGCATTGGGACAGGACTCAGAATGCTCCACGACCTCCTCCACCTTCCCACAGCTCATAGCAGCAGAAGAGGAAGAGATGCTTTGTGAGATAGCTGCCCAGAGTGCACTGCTCTGAATACTGCTCCAAGTGCCGCAAGTGTGAACACGCTATTGCTCAGGCAGCTGACAGTGTGAACACACAACAGTGGTTTCCCTTCAGCGCTCTCTGAGCAGCGCTGTAACTCTGCCAGTGTAAACATACCCTAAATGAAAACTTCATCTAGTTCAGCTTTTTAAAAAACCTAAACAAACGGCAAAAGGTTAACACTGACTCCCTGTGCCATAATTACCACCCAGTCCCCTTCTACAGATTTTTAAGCTGTGGGTGTCAAATGTGTATCTCATCCATAGGTGCTGGATGGTTTAGAATCCTTAAGTGCAGCTTGGATGAATAACTTTTTCCAGGGAATCAATTTCCCCAGTGAGAGGACTTTCATTATTCCTATAACAATGATCATTCCTGTAAATATTGGGCCTGATTGATCATGCTCACACATTTATAAAGCTTGCAGTACTTCTATTTTTTCAGTGGTGGTTTTAAATGATTTGTCTTTGTTTTCAAGTTCTAAAATGCCCCTGTCTTGTGGTAGACACTCCAGATTTAATAGACAGTTGTGCAAAACCTGGTAGTTTCAGTTCACAAAGAATTTGTGTGACTCTTTTGTTTGTTATATGCAGTGTTGTCCCATGTTGGTCCCAGGATATTAGAGGGACAAGGTGGGTGAGGTACTTTATTTTATTGGACCGACTTCTGTTGGTGAAGAGACAAAAGCTGGTCCAATAAAAAATATTAGCTCACCCACTTTGTCTGTCCTTGCTCTGTGTCTGTTGCCTGAGTTCATGTGGCTTTACCACCATCACCTCATCCCAAAGTTTCACTTTGAACTTGAGTGATTTTTGAACCTAAAAATCAAATAGTTTTGGCCTGGTTTCATTGTGATTTCCACCTGATACTGTAATTTGGTTCAGGATAGATGAAACAAATTTTGAGCAATCTGAGAACATGGACTGCATTTTGAGACTGTAATTTGAGTTGATTAAGGGTTTAATTTTGCATAGCTGTGCTTATAGTTCTCTTGTGTTGTATTGTGTGTTTAATGTGTATGATGCATATTTTGGTGCTGTGGTATGTACAATGTTTTATGTGTTATGGTATATGTATTGTGGTGTTTTCTGGTATCTTTGTTATGGTTTGCTAAGCTATGTGGTGTGTTATGGTATGCTGTAAGTAGTATGATGTTTCTGGTGTATGCTGTGTAGTTAGACTGGCAGAATTCATTTTTGCAAAAAATAATGTCAGTGGAGAATATCTGTTTATTTTTAAGGATTTATTGTTTTACATTTTCACAGTTATGCAACATTATGGGTTGCAAACATTTTAATTTTTTTAGAAAGCTAAATTTTCATAGTTATGAAAATGATGGGGGGGTGGATCATTATTTAATGACAGTAGACACTAAGATTCAAAAAGTTAAATATTTATAACCATTAAAACAATAATGCCTGGTCTACACTACCCAGTCAGGTCAACATAAGCTGCCTTAAGTCAATCTAACTCTGTCAGTTTCTCCACTGAAATGGTGCTCCCGTCAATGTAAGTCACCCACTCTCTTGACTTAGGCTAGGTCTACAACTGAACAACAAAACTTTTGTCTTTCAGAGGTGTTACAAAAACACACCCCTGGAAAGACAAAAGTTTTGCCAAGGACAAGCACCGGTGTGAACAGCTTTGTCGGCAGGAATGCTCCCCTGCCAACAATGCTAATGCTGCTCGTTGGGGGTGGAAGTATTTTCTCCATAAGAGAGCAGACAAACAGGGGCTACACTGCATGTCTTTTAGCGATGCGACTGTAGGAACACAGCCCTGTTGCTAAAAGCTTTGTAGCGTAGACATATCCTAAATAACTCCACCTCTGTGAGAGGCATAGTGTTTAGGTCGATGTAGTTAGGGCAATCCAGTGTCCTTGCAGAAGTGGGTATTCACCCACGAAAGCTTATGCTCCAGTACATCTGTTAGTATATATGGTGCCACAGGACTCTTTGCCACGTTTACAGATCCAGACTAATACGGCTACCCTTCTGATACTTTACATCACCTCTGGCTGTCAGCTGGGCACTGGGCTCACAGCTGGAGGCCCCCCGCCATCCCCTGGCACCAACAGCCCAAGCTGTTATCCTGGCGCGTGGTTCACAGTGGGAGCACCCCCCTGCCCTGGGGCTGACAGCCTGAACTGTGAGCCTGGTCTGGGGCTCAATTTTACGGCAGGGAGCCTACCAGCAGTGAAATTGACATTCTTGTCAGTTTTATGGCTACTATTATTTCACATTTCATCTCTGGCTGTCATCCCTGGAGGGGGGGCTCCAGCTGTGAGCACCATGCGGGGCTGACAGCCAGAGACAAAATGTGCTGTATGTGGCTTGTGGTGAATTATGGTGTGTGATATGCTGCTGGATGATGTGTGATGGTGTGTAAGATGTGGCATATGGTTTGTTACACTGTGGTATGGTATGTATATACATTCTTTGCTGAATAGTGTATGTGGAATGGAGTGTAGTGTGTGCAATATGCTATGGTGAACAGCATGGTGTCTTGTGTGCTGTGGTAAACTCTGAGTGTGGTGTATACTATGTTGTGTGGTGAGATGCCATTTGATGTATGCTGTGGCACATGTGGTGTGAGATGCTGCATGGAGTATGCTATGGTGTGTGCGCTAAAGCGTGAGATGCTGATTTGTGTATTTTGTATGCTGTGGCATATGTTGTGTGAGATGCCGCGGTGTATGTGGTCTATGGTGTGATGTGTAGCTGTGTGGGATGTGTGACCTATGCTGTAGGGTGTAGTATTGTGGTATGTGGTGTGTAGCAGTGTGGTGGGTATAGTGGTGCTCTGTGTAGGATCTGTGCTGTGAGGTGTAGTCTTGTGGGGTGTAACTGTGTGTAATCTGTTCTGTGGGTTGTAGCTGTGTGTGATCTGTGCGGTGGGATGCAGCTGTGTGTGGTGTGAAGTGTAGGTTTCATGTGTAGCTGTGTGTGACTTGTGCGGTGGGGTGTAGCTGTGTGGGGGTGTGTGAGGTGTAGCTGTGTGGGAGTGTGTGAGGTGTAGCTGTGTGTGATCTGTGCAGGATGTGAGGTGTAGCTGTGCGGGGAGGGTGAGGTGTAGCTGTGTGTGATCAGTGTGAGGTGTAGCTGTGCAGGCTGTGTGGGAGGTGTAGCTGTGTGTGATTGGTTTGAGGTGTAGCTGTGCGGGGTGTGTGTGAGGTGTAGCTGTGTGTGATCGGTGTGAGGTGTAGCTATGTGGTCGGGTGCGAGGTGTAGCTGTGTGTGATCTGTGTGAGGTGTAGCTGTGCGGAGGTGTGTGAGATGTAGCTGTGTGTGATCTGTGTGGGGTGTAGCTGTGTGTCATCTGTGCGGGGTGTGAGATGTAGCTCTGTGGGGGGGGTGTGAGGTGTAACTGTGTGTGTTCGGTGTGAGGTTGAGCTGTGTGGAGTGTGTGTGAGGTGTAGCTGTGTGGATCGGTGTGAGGTGTAGCTGTGCGGGGTGTGTGTGAGGTGTAGCTGTGTGTGATTGGTGTGAGGTGTAGCTGTGCGGGGGGTGAGGTGTAGCTTTGCGGGGGTGTGTGAAGTGTAGCTGTGTGTGATCAGTGTGAGGTGTAGCTGTGCAGGAGGGTGAGGTGCAGCTGTGTGTGATAGGTGTGAGGTGTAGCTGTGCGGGTGTGTGTGAGGTGTAGCTGAGTGTGTTTGGTGTGAGGTTAAGCTGTGCGGGGAGTGTGTGAGGTGTAACTGTGTGTGATTGGTGTGAGATGTAGCTGTGCAGGCGGGTGAGGTGTAGCTGTGCGGGTGTGTGTGAGGTGTAGCTGTGTGTGATCAGTGTGAGGTGTCGCTGTGCGGAGGGTGTGTGAGGTGTAGCTGTGTGTGATCGGTGTGAGGTGTAGCTGTGCGGGAGAGGGAAGGTGAGGTGTAGCTGTGTGTGATCGGTGTGAGGTGTAGCTGTGCGGGGAAGGGGAGGAGGTGTAGTTGTGTGTGATCGGTGTGAGGTGTAGCTGTGCGGAGGGATGAGGTGTAGCTGTGCAGGGTGTGTGTTAGGTGTAGCTGTGTGGGGTGTGTATGTGAAGTGTAGCTGTGTGTGGTCAGTGTGAGGTGTATCTGTGCAGGGGAGGGGTGGGTGAGGTGTAGGTGTGCGGGGTGTGTGTGAGGTGTAACTGTGGGGTGTGTGTGAGGTGTAGGTGTGTGGGGGGTGAGGTGTAGGTGTGCGGGGGAGGGCGGGTGAGGTGTAGGTGTAGGTGTGCGGGTGAAGGTGGAGGTGTAGCTGTGCAGGGAGGGGAAGGGGGAGGTGTAGGTGTGCGGGGGAGGGAGGTGTAGGTGTACATGTACGTGTAGGTGTAGCTGTGCGGGAGGTGTACGTGTAGGTGTAGCTGTGCGGGGGCGGGGGGGAGGTGCTGGTGTAGCTGTGCGGGGGGCGGGGGGGAGGTGTAGGTGCAGGTGTAGCTGTGCGGGGGGGAGGTGGAGGTGTAGCTGTGTGGGGGGCGGGGGGAAGGTGTAGCTGTAGCTGTGCAGGGGAGGGGAAGGGGGAGGTGTAGGTGTGCGGGGGGGAGGTGTAGGTGTAGCTGTGCGGGAGGGGAGGTGTAGGTGTAGGTGTAGGTGTAGCTGTGCGGGGGGCGGGGGGAGGTGTAGGTGTATCTGTGCAGGGGAGGGGAAGGGGAGGTGGAGGTGTGCGGGGGCGGGGGGGAGGTGTGGGTGTAGGTGTAGCGGGGCGGGGGGGAGGTGTAGGTGTAGCTGTGCAGGGGAGGGGAAGGGGAGGTGTGCGGGGGGGAGGTGTGGGTGTAGGTGTAGCGGGGCGGGGGGGAGGTGTAGGTGTAGCTGTGCAGGGGAGGGGAAGGTGGAGGTGTGCGGGGGGGAGGTGTGGGTGTAGGTGTAGCGGGGCGGGGGGGAGGTGTAGGTGTAGGTATAGGTGTAGGTGTAGCTGTGCGGGGGGCGGGGGGAGGTGTAGGTGTAGCTGTGCAGGGGAGGGGAAGAGGGAGGTGGAGGTGTGCGGGGGGGAGGTGTGGGTGTAGGTGTATCGGGGCGGGGGGGAGGTGTAGGTGTAGCTGTGCAGGGGAGGGGAAGGTGGAGATGTGCGGGGGGGAGGTGTGGGTGTAGGTGTAGCGGGGCGGGGGGCAGGTGTAGGTGTAGCTGTGCAGGGGAGGGGGAGGTGGAGGTGTGCGGTGGGTGGGGGGGAGGTGCGGGTGTAGGTGTAGGTGTGCGGGGGAGGGGAAGGGGGAGGTGGAGGTGTGCGGGGGGCGGGGGGGAGGTGCGGGTGTAGGTGTAGGTGTGCGGGGGAGGGGAAGGGGGAGGTGGAGGTGTGCGGGGGGGAGGTGCGGGTGTAGGTGTAGGTGTGCGGGGAAGGGGAAGGGGGAGGTGGAGGTGTGCGGGGGGGAGGTGCGGGTGTAGGTGTAGGTGTGCGGGGGAGGGGAAGGGGGAGGTGTAGGTGTGCGGTGGCGGGGGGGAGGTGCGGGTGTAGGTGTAGGTGTGCGGGGGGAGGGGAAGGGGGAGGTGGAGGTGTGCGGGGGCAGGGGGGAGGTGCGGGTGTAGGTGTAGGTGTGTGGGGGAGGGGAAGGGGGGAGGTGGAGGTGTGCGGGGGCGGGGGGGGAGGTGCGGGTGTAGGTGTAGGTGTGCGGGGAAGGGGAAGGGGGAGGTGGAGGTGTGCGGGGGGAGGTGCGGGTGTAGGTGTAGGTGTGCGGGGGAGGGGAAGGGGGAGGTGTAGGTGTGCGGTGGGGAGGTGGGGGTGTAGGTGTAGGTGTGCGGGGGAGGGGAAGGGGGAGGTGGAGGTGTGCGGGGGGGGCGGGGGGGAGGTGCGGGTGTAGGTGTAGCTGTGCGGAGGGTGGGGGGGAGGTGCGGGTGTAGGTGTAGCTGTGCGGGGGCGGGGGGGAGGTGCGGGTGTAGGTTTAGGTGTGCGGGGAAGGGGGAGGTGGAGGTGTGTGGGGGGAGGTGCGGGTGTAGGTGTAGAGGGGCGGGGGGCAGGTGTAGGTGTAGCTGTGCAGGGGAGGGGAAGGGGGAGGTGTAGCTGTGCGGGGGCGGGGGGGAGGTGCGGGTGTAGGTGTAGGTGTGCGGGGAAGGGGGAGGTGGAGGTGTGTGGGGGGGAGGTGTGGGTGTAGGTGTATCGGGGCGGGGGGGGAGGTGTAGGTGTAGCTGTGCAGGGGAGGGGAAGGGGGAGATGTGCGGGGGGGGGAGGTGTGGGTGTAGGTGTAGCGGGGCGGGGGGCAGGTGTAGGTGTAGCTGTGCAGGGGAGGGGGAGGTGGAGGTGTGCGGTGGGTGGGGGGGAGGTGCGGGTGTAGGTGTATGTGTGCGGGGGGAGGGGAAGGGGGAGGTGGAGGTGTGCGGGGGGCGGGGGGGAGGTGCGGGTGTAGGTGTAGGTGTGCGGGGGAGGGGAAGGGGGAGGTGGAGGTGTGCGGGGGGGAGGTGCGGGTGTAGGTGTAGGTGTGCGGGGAAGGGGACGGGGGAGGTGGAGGTGTGCGGGGGGGGAGGTGCGGGTGTAGGTGTAGGTGTGCGGGGGAGGGGAAGGGGGAGGTGTAGGTGTGCGGTGGGCGGGGGGGGAGGTGCGGGTGTAGGTGTAGGTGTGCGGGGGAGGGGAAGGGGGAGGTGGAGGTGTGCGGGGGCAGGGGGGAGGTGCGGGTGTAGGTGTAGGTGTGTGGGGGAGGGGAAGGGGGAGGTGGAGGTGTGCGGGGGGCGGGGGGGGAGGTGCGGGTGTAGGTGTAGGTGTGCGGGGAAGGGGAAGGGGGAGGTGGAGGTGTGCGGGGGGAGGTGCGGGGGTAGGTGTAGGGGTGCGGGGGGGGGGAAGGGGGAGGTGTAGGTGTGCGGTGGGGAGGTGCGGGTGTAGGTGTAGGTGTGCGGGGAGGGGAAGGGGGAGGTGGAGGTGTGCGGGGGGCGGGGATGCGGGTGTAGGGTAGCTGTGGCGGAGGGTGGGGGGGAGGTGCGGGTGTAGGTGTAGCTGTGGCGGGGGGCGGGGGGGAGGTGCGGGTGTAGGTGTAGGTGTGCGGGGAAGGGGGAGGTGGAGGTGTGTGGGGGGGGAGGTGCGGGTGTAGGTGTAGCGGGGCGGGGGGCAGGTGTAGGTGTAGCTGTGCAGGGGAGGGGAAGGGGGAGGTGTAGCTGTGCGGGGGCGGGGGGGAGGTGCGGGTGTAGGTGTAGGTGTGCGGGGAAGGGGAGTGAGGTGTGTGGGGGGGGAGGTGTGGGTGTAGGTGTATCGGGGCGGGGGGGGGAGGTGTAGGTGTAGCTGTGCAGGGGAGGGGAAGGGGGAGGTGGAGGTGTGCGGTGGGTGTGGGGAGGTGCGGGTGTAGGTGTAGGTGTGCGGGGAGGGGAAGGGGGTGGAGGTGTGGGGGGGCGGGGGGGAGGTGCGTGTGTAGGTGTAGGTGTGCGGGGGAGGGGAAGGGGAGGTGAGGTGGCGGTGGGCGGTGGGCGGAAGGTGCGGTGTGTAGGATGTAGGTAGTGCGGGGGAGAGGGGGAAGAGGGGAGGTGGAGGTGTGCCGGCGGGGGCCGGGGGAGGTGGGTGTAGGTGTCGGTGTCTGTAGGGTGAGGTGTGACAGGCGCGGGGAAGGGGGAGTTGGAGGTGTGCGGGGGGCGGGGGAGAGGTGCGGGATGTAGGTGTCGGTGTGCGGGGAAGGGGAAGGGGAGGTGGAGGTGTGCGGGGGGAGGTGCGGGTGTAGGTGTAGGTGTGCAGGGGAGGGGAAGGGGGAGGTGTAGGTGTGCGGTGGGGAGGTGCGGGTGTAGGTGTAGGTGTGCGGGGGAGGGGAAGGGGGAGGTGGAGGTGTGCGGGGGGCGGGGGGGAGGTGCGGGTGTAGGTGTAGCTGTGCGGAGGGTGGGGGGGGAGGTGCGGGTGTAGGTGTAGCTGTGCGGGGGCGGGGGGGGAGGTGCGGGTGTAGGTGTAGGTGTGCGGGGAAGGGGGAGGTGGAGGTGTGTGGGGGGGAGGTGCGGGTGTAGGTGTAGCGGGGCGGGGGGCAGGTGTAGGTGTAGCTGTGCAGGGGAGGGGAAGGTGGAGGTGTAGCTGTGCGGGGGCGGGGGGGGAGGTGCGGGTGTAGGTGTAGGTGTGCGGGGAAGGGGGAGGTGGAGGTGTGTGGGGGGGAGGTGTGGGTGTAGGTGTATCGGGGCGGGGGGGAGGTGTAGGTGTAGCTGTGCAGGGGAGGGGAAGGGGGAGGTGGAGGTGTGCGGTGGGTGGGGGGAGGTGCGGGTGTAGGTGTAGGTGTGCGGGGGAGGGGAAGGGGGAGGTGGAGGTGTGTGGGGGGCGGGGGGGAGGTGCGGGTGTAGGTGTAGGTGTGCGGGGGAGGGGAAGGGGGAGGTGGAGGTGTGCGGTGGGCGGGGGGGAGGTGCGGGTGTAGGTGTAGGTGTGCGGGGGAGGGGAGGGGGAGGTGGAGGTGTGCGGGGGGCGGGGGGGGGAGGTGCGGGTGTAGGTGTAGGTGTGCGGGGGGGGAGGTGTAGGTGTAGCGGGGGGCGGGGGGGAGGTGCGGGTGTAGGTGTAGGTGTGCGGGGGAGGGGAAGGGGGAGGTGGAGGTGTGCGGGGGCAGGGGGGAGGTGCGGGTGTAGGTGTAGGTGTGTGGGGGAGGGGAAGGGGGAGGTGGAGGTGTGCGGGGGGAGGTGCGGGTGTAGGTGTAGGTGTGCGGGGGGGGGGAGGTGGAGGTGTAGCGGGGGGAGGGGGGAGGCGTACTGCGTGTGATCTGTGCGGGGTGTAGCTGAGTGTGACCCGCGCCGGGGGCCCGGTTGCCCTGGTGCCGCAGGCCCTGCAGCCAGTCGCTGCGGCCCCTTTAAGAGCCGGAGCCGGGCGCGCAGGCCAGGCCCGGCCGCGAGCGCAGGAGCCGGCTCAAAGTTTTCCCCTCACGGCCCCGGCGCGCGGCGGGGAGCCGGTGGCCGCAGCTAGGAGCCGCCCCGGCTTGCGGAGGAGCCGCGGCCGCCGCCTCCCCGAGCTCGGCCCGGGCTTCCCCTGAGAGCCAGCGGGAGCCGCGCCGCAGCCGCTTCCCCTGCCCCGTCGGAGAGAGCCGCCTGCCAGGGCCCTTCTCCGCGCCCGGGGCCTCCGGCTGGGTGCCCCGGTGCGAGTCGTGCCCTTGCCCTGAGCGCCCCAGGAAGGCCGGGGGTGCGGTTAGTGGCCCTCTCCTCGCCCTGCCCCCGGGGCCGCCGTGGGGCCCTCACCCGCCAGAGCCCGGGCCAGGCACCTGCTCCTGAGGGCGAGCCTCGCGCCCGCGCCCGCGCCCGCGGGGCTGGGTTTGTCCGGAGCTTTGCTGCCGCTTCCTGCCCCCCCGGTTGGAGGGAAGCGGCTCCCACCTCTCGCTCCTCGGCTCCCAGGCCTGCTCTTTGTCACCCTTGTTTAGGGAGCGGTTGGGGTGAGTGGCTGAGATGAAAGTGACTGTTTCGTTTGGGAAGACGGGGATTGTGGTCCCCTGTAAGGATGGGCGGCTCCGTGTCAGAGACTTGACCCAGCAGGCTCTCCAGAGATACCTCAAAACCAAAGAAAAGGTAAGGAAGATAAAAACTCGCCACATCCGCTTCACACCAAGATCACTTAAGAACAGGGCACCTTTAAACCAGACGGTCTGTTTACAGAGGAGTCTCTCTGTACCTGTCATGCATCTATTTTATTATTTAGCCCAAGTATAAGGTTGACTTTTTTTTTTTTAAAAAGAAAAGGAGGACTTGCGGCACCTTAGAGACTAACCAATTTATTTGAGCATAAGCTTTCCTGAGCTACAGCTCACTTCGTCGGATGCATTCAGCTTTTCCATGGCATGCATCCGACAAAGTGAGCTGTAGCTCACGAAAGCTTATGCTCAAATAAATTGGTTAGTCTGTAAGGTGCCGCAAGTCCTCCTTTTCTTTTTGCAAATACAGACTAACACGGCTGCTACTCTGAAATCTTTTTTTTTTTTTTAAAGTGTACATTTTGCAATTGGTGACTTCACAGTTGAAATAGTAGGTGGATATGAGTGGGATGCTGAATCTGCAGGTCCAGAATGAGATGCCGCACAGTCACTGAAGAACAGAATTACTCAGTTTTGAAATAGAAGTTGGCTTTCAGTAGTTATTGTAATAAAGAAGGACTAGAAGTCTGAGCTTGGTGGACTAGTGTGAACAACCCTGCCAAAAAGTTGCATGAACAGTTGATATAGACAATCTAAAAATGCGTTCCATTTAGTTACAGTGGCTTAGTCAAAATGTGTAAAGTTTCTTGTATTTTAAGTTGTATGCTGTGCTACAGACACTGTGCCACAAACACTTTCTTTATCTACAATAAAGTCGACATAGTATGGTAGGACTTTGGCTCAGACCTTATGATCCTAGGGACAGTGCATGAATAGAGGTGCCACTTTTCAGATGAATGTTGATCTTTTACCTGCCTCTGGTTGAGATTAAAAAAAGTAGGACTGGCCAGTGAATAAGTTTGGTATGGTACTGATCAATAGTTTCAGTTCAAAGACCTGATTTTGCAAACACTTATTCAGATGAATAGTTTACTTCATTGAGACTGCTCACATGAGTAAGGGCTTGCGGGATTGGGTCTTCAGAGAGTGAGGGAGTGCTAAAGGGCAACCCATGAGACTTCTCTGTTGCTGACTCATTCTGTGACTTTGGGCAAATCATATGACTTCTCTGTCTTTGTTTTTCTCATGTGTAAAACTGGGATTATAATATTTACCATCCCTTCACAAGAGTGTTTTGAATATTAATGTATGAAAACGTTGTCCGAAGTGCTAACTTTATTATTGTACAAATCTGTATTAACTGTGGTAGTTACAGTGACTTCTATGTTTGCCTACACAAGCACCTGTAGTGCTTTGCATATCTTTTAAAATACTTTCCTAAGTGAGATAATGTATAAAACAGTACTATATTCTTTCTCTCCATACTGGTATACTGTGTGTGTGTAATATATAAAATCACTACTGTAAACTGAATCAGCTATGGATTAAATATTATCATAATAGTGTTCTAGAAATTAGTAAATATTACTTAGGCTGTGGGCCATCAGGATGCCTCCAATTGTCCAAATATGCATACGCTTTGCTGAGGGTTTATAAGAAGCAGAAGGACTTTTGGCCTAGGTAAACTTTTTTTTTTTTTTTTTTTTTTTAAATATTGAATTCAGTTCTCTCCTTATGGCAGTAAAGTTTGGACTAAAGTGCTGAGCCATCTGAACAACTATTGAGGAAAGCTTTAAGGTGACCTGCAAAATTTGGCTTGCACTCTCTCTGTGGTGTGTAAAGAAGGACCAAAAGAAACAAGCGGGGGAAAAAACCTTATGAACTGCAGATCCTGTCTAGTCTAGAAGTCTTGCTGTGGTGGCTGGAGAATTAATGAAATGATTAACAAGTGTTCAGAATGAAGGCTGAACAACTGAGTGGAAAGGAATTTTTAGCCAGACTGTCACATATTTTTTTTTTGTTTTGTTTGTTAATACCTAACTAGTTAATGAAGTGAGACCAGGTGGATGAGGTGATTTATTTTATTGGACTAACTTCTGTTGGTGAGAGAGACCAGCTTTAGAGCTTACATGGAACTCTATCTCTATTGTATCCTGGGACCAGCATGGCTATAACAACACGGTATATAGTTAAGTAATGTTTCAAGAAAAGGAACTTTTTTGTAAAAGATTCAACACCTCTACCGCCTTAATTAAGGTGTGAAAACTGACACTATATACCTCTGAAAAAAGAAAAGGAGTACTTGTGGCACCTTAGAGACTAACAAATTTATTAGAGCATAAGCTTTCGTGAGCTACAGCTCACTTCATCGGATGATGCATTTGGTGGAAAAAAGTGAGCTGTAGCTCACGAAAGCTTATGCTCTAATAAATTTGTTAGTCTCTAAGGTGCCACCAGTACTCCTTTTCTTTTTGCGAATACAGACTAACACGGCTGCTACTATGAAACCTATATTCCTCTGAAACATCCACTAGGTTCTTCAACCAATCTTGGGGAAAACCAGACATTGCATTCTTGATATTTCTAAGATAAAACAAAGCAGAATCCATTCTCACACTTCACATCCCTTCTCAAACTTTTCAGGCTCTCCTTATACATCATAAGGAAACCAAAAAGAGCATAAGCCCAGTTTATTTTAAAACTCTGGTGAGTTTTAATGTTGATAATTTGAAACTACAGTTAATACACATAATGGAAAAATCAAAAGAAAACAACATAAGAGGCTCAAACAGTAAGTACTGAGCTGATTTGGATTTAAATCTCTAATTCAGTGGCTGAGATTTTGGTGTGTGCTTTTTCTAGTTCACCTTGAGTTGCACAGTAAAATTTCTATGCACTTCTTTAAATATCTAGTTTCTGGCAAATCTTATTGGCTATCTTAGACCTTAATGCAAAATATTAGGTAACTTCAGTTTATTTAGCTAACTATCATTGGAAGTTGTACTATTAGAAGAATTCTAAAGAATCGTTACTGCTGTATTTTGGCTTGTTTAATTATACAGTATATAGAATTCACTGACAATTCTAATAACCCTGTGCTTTTGTTTGTTCATTGTCTAACATGGATGGATTAGGCCTGTTATCACTTTGTTCCCAATTTAAAAAAAGTAATTAATACACTTACAGATATGAACATTAGTAAAAACTGGATACATACTGGGACCTTGTACCACTAGTCACTACCTGAAATCTGCTATAAAGTATGGGCATATTATACATATGAATTTCTAATAGGCTTGTTATTTAAAGATGTTTACTGACTTAAGTTTAAAAAATATGTATTTAGAATGTCTAGATCACTTTATTTGGACTGAAGTTAGAATACAGAATAATAGTGATAACACTCGAAAACTGCTTTTTATATGATTACTGGGTGTAAATAGCTTAAAATGTATAATGTCAAGTTGGGAAACTGGGATGAGAAAAAGGCCAGATGTATGTAGCAATGGGATAGGGGAGGAGGAAAGTGGACCCAGGAAGGGAATGTACCAAAGTTTCAGAATGAGAGGTTTGGGAAGGAAGAGAGTTGGATAGGACAGACTTAGAATTTTTATTTTTATTTATATAAATAAAAATATATATATTAATGTACTGTGGTGCCATAGTTAAAATAATAATGCGTACGTAAGGTTTTAATTCCATCTTGGGGGTTCTACTGATCTAAACAGAGAACTTGAACTTTGCATTTGTTTCTTATCTTGCCATATTCATTTGATGGAATTCTAGCCTTTGATAAAGCTGAGGGTGTGGGGGGTAGTATTTTCTTTTTTATTTATGTTGTATAAGTCCTTCTACTATTATTTTGTATAATATTAGTCAAATTCATAATGGTCTCAAGAATTCAGCTTCTTGTTAAACTATGATTTTATAATATTTGTGATAGGGACAAAATTGTACAGTAAATAGATAGCTATTCCACTTCAAAATGATTTTATAAATAAAATAGCTGAAAATCTTGGAGGTGCTTTACTTGCTATAGCTTGCTGCATTTTGTAACAAACTTGGACTGATCACATGGCAGACTCATGGCAAGATTTGACCATAAAGGCTCATAACACTTACTGTAAAGTCAGAATTATTTTATTTATCAGCTGAAAAGTTGTGCAATAAGACAATTTTTCAGTGTTGTGCATGAAGGTCAACTATTGGGACCGAATTTCCAATAAATCGGTGCAATTTTAAATGGTCAAACCTCTTGCTCTACATCTCGATTGACTCATCAGAGCTTAAAAAGAACTTTTCTGGACATTAAATTCCGCATAAAACAGAGGTAAATTCTCTCCATGAAAATATCAGTTAAAAAAGGCTATTATACTTGGGAATGTTTTGCTCATGAAGGAGAGAATTCCAGATATTTTTGAAAAAATACCGTGTGTGTGTGAGATGAGGGGAGAGAGAGAATTATAAGAATTCTAGTACTCGTTTTCTTGAGAATCAAGATTTATTGTTCTGAAACGGCAAAGTCTATTTTTGCTTCATCTCAGTCAATATTTACCTCTTAAGTAAACAAATCTTCAGTATAAGTCCAATATCTGCTTTTGTTATTGTTTTGTAGTGTGTAAATTAAGGCTTCCTATGTGTAGTTATAGGACTAATAGCTCCACATAATCTTTCTGGCTGCCTTCATACCATCTCTTACTTAACTACTCTCTTTGTTTGGATATTTCTACGATCTTAGGATATGTCTTCATTGCATAGCTAACTTGAGATACCTCTCTTGAGTTAGTCAAGCTTCAGTGAGGGAGGCCACACTGCAAAATAATGCTTGAGTTGCTGTGTCCATGCTGGTGCTGTTTGCGCTTGTGTGCAGTGCTAAGACTTTTATAAGGGTAAATATCCTGGCAAGTAAAAGTGAGTGAAATTCTTTTGGACTCTTTTTTTCATGCCAAAGCGTGTATCTGACTGAAACATTTTGCAAATTTGTGTCAAATTTGCAGAAGTGTTTTAGTTTAAAAAAACAAACAAAAAACAACCCAGACAAAAAACAGCACCTTAAAAAAAAATCTAAATGTGTTTTGATGTTTTTTTTTTTTTTTTTTTTTTTTTTTTTTTTTAAATAAAATGGTTTTTAATTCTGATGCAAAGTGAATTTTTGTTTCAGGATTTTCACGTTTTGGATAAAATTACTCTAACACTTTAAAATGGTCAAAATCTAAATGAAATGTTTAGTTTGACCCTAAATGATTATCTCCCTCCCCCCCCCCCGCCCCAACCTCAAATTGCCAGCAAATGGAAAATCTGTTATTTGCCTAGCTCTAACAGTAACCCAAGTCAGTTTCTGAATTCTTTCCCAATGAATTGGGGGAGAATTTGCCTATCTTTTCAGGGCACAGGGGGAATTCTAGGAAGGTACCGAAAGCACTCCAAACATTTGAGTGCTGTTAGCCTGTGTCTGGACTGCAGAGTGTTGTGTTAGCTGCTGATGCACTGTGCTCACTTGAGTTTTAGCCAGTTCCCGCTTTGGTGCCAGCCTACTTGAGTGAAAAACCCAGTGCACTTGAATTAGAGGGAAGGAAGGAACTGAAGTTAGGGGCAATGCTTGAATTATGACTTGAGTTAATTTTGCAGTGAAGGCAATCCCTTTGTTAAGGCTGGACATTGAAACTTTAACTGTATATTGTTTTTGTCTTATTAACTTTAAGTCGGACTCTCAATGGCATTTTAAAAACTTAAAAATGATGAGTTTTTGTTCCCATGGATGTTCAGTAGAAAGGAACAGCAGTGAGCCTGGAGAATGCGATGTACAACAGCCCTTCTTCTAGATAAAGTGACATTTACTTTATCTCCCTTTGAAACAAAATTTACAGCATTCCTTTAAACTTTCTCACTTTCATAAAAGAACAGGCAAGTATGCAATAGGGAAGAGCCTTGCATATAGATATGATCATATTCTGTTTGAATGCATATCAGTCCTCCAAGGTAGAAACATTTATGTTCTGTCATCAAAACAAAGATGGACTGTGTCCATAATCTGCTTCTCAAATCTGGGATCACTTTTTAACCATTGGATGGTTCACTTGGTGGGACCACTTCAGAGGGTGACTAAATTGCTGTACCAACTGAATACTTGGCTTCCCTCCTTGGAAAGCCTACTAGAGTGTCAGTTATGGTTTTATGATATAGGTACCCACTCGTTAGAAACTATCAAAACCACAAATTTGTTCCACAGAAGTAGTGGTAAACTCCTTGACTACCAAACTGGATATCACTGACATAATGGTGAAGGCAATATAATGGTCGCACATCTCTGATTGGATAGGAAATAGTGTTTATTAACTTATTTGTGTATTGTCAGCATTGTGCTCAAAGGTATTTAGAGGGTTAATGTTATAGGCTGACTATGTCACCTTCAATTTTTTGCTAATAAAATATTTCTCTCTGTTGTAACTTCATAAACCTCTCTGTTCTCATGCCTGCCCCATAACAAGACAATCACAGCTTTTGGAACAGTATGTGGCTGTTGCTAAGCAGCCAGCAGAAGGAGTACTACATGTTCTTTTGCAGTTTTTTTTTTTAAAAACGGAAGCTTTAAAAAAAATATTTTGAACCAAAACTCAGTATCTGACTTGCAAAAACAGTCCAAGTTTCCACAGATACTGTGGAAGATGTCAAAATGTAGAAAATAGATGGTGTTTTGCACACTCTTCTGTTCAAGTGTTGTTTTAATTTATGAGCAAAGTAGAAGGCGGTTATGTGACATGTATAATTAATAGAGACAGAATATTAATGGTAATATTTGTACTGCTTGTTTCCTCTTCCAGAAGTAGGTTTTAGCTTTTGTGGGTTCTTCCATGACTAGGTAGATTATGCACCCTAAAATTGTTCATTCTTTTTATATTTTAATGCCATTTGTATTTATCCATAATCTGCTTTCTACATCAGGAATAATTTACATATTTCCAAGCTCTGGTTTTAAACACTCAGATTTTTTTTTTTAATTTCTCATCCCCGTATCTATATTAACATTCTCTTGTCCTCTTATTAACTGCAGTTCATTATCAAGTTTCTAATTTGTCTTTGGGACTTTGATATATATTTTTGTATGTGAAAATCATAATTAAGCTGTTCAGCATTCAAGTTTGCTCATTATGATAGCGCACTAATAAACTGGAGTATAATTTGGTATATTAGATTTCCCACGTTATTATGGGTGACTGCTTGACAAGTATAGGATGAGAAGTCCTCTTCCAGATAAGTAAGGGGGGGGGAAACAAATTACTCCACTAACCTCAGTATTAAACAGGAGTTCATACAGGGGTAACTTGACAATGGTATTGCTATTTCCAGCAATAGTGGGGAATATAACCTTCTGTGGCCTTTTTTTTTTGAATCTTTTTAACACGCATGTACGACTGGTTGAAGTGAGGCACAAATTAGCCATTTGGAAGACGTATCATGTTGACATTAGCTTTTTCTGTGACAGTGGGTTTTATTCTTCCATTTTTTGTTTGTGCTGGTAAAGATGAACCCATTGATAAGCACAATAGCTGGAACTTCTTCAATGCTTTTGTATTTAGACTAGCATCATAGTTAAGATAGTAAATCTTTCTTGGCTGTTTAAAAACACTGGCTTTGGTATTTAAACAACACATTTGTATGGGAATTTCTTTAGATGATGGTTTCATAGGAACAAAGATGCTTTTGATCTAGGGCTAACAGTATATTTTTAATACAATTTTAAAATTGCTTCCATATCCTAGTGTATTCCTTTAATTTCCTCATAATTTAATTTCTTATCTCTTTGATAAGATGCTACCAGAACTATTCTTTCTAATTGCTTTAGGACATCATTCCAATGCATAATTTTTTGGGAGCCTGGGGGAGGCGGAGGAGACATTTTAGCCATTTAATATCAAAGGTATTCTGTCCTCAATTTTGCATAAAATCTTCATTTTGATTAGTCTGATAACTGTCAATTTGCAAATTTATAGCTGAAACTTAAACATTTTTTCTGTGCAACATAGTTTATGGAATAGCAATAATGCTTACTGGTGCCCTTCATCACTCCCATTAATGCTAATATACGGTTAAGGCTTTTTTCCCATTCCTTACCTGCCTATCATAGGTGTTTATAAGTTGGCTAGAAAAACTGCCTTTGTGCTGAAAAATCAAACTTGTCATACAATATGTTGTTCTGTAGGGTTTTCTTTACTTTAACTTAAAAAATCAAATGTCTTGCCACTTCTCAGGTTTTATCAGTAAACAGAGAGAACAAGTTATTGGCTTCAGTTAATATTGAAAAGGAGTACTTGTGGCACCTTAGAGACTAACAAATTTATTTGAGCATGAGCTTTCGTGAGCTACAGCTGACTTCATCGGATGCCATTGGGCATACTGATAGGTTGCAATTCACCCTTCATTTGGGCAAACAGCAGTAGAAACCAATCTAGTCTCAATTGATTTACAGAAGATACAGAGAGACAATTAGCGGGCAAAATTTCTATTATCCATTCACTTCTTCCAAATCAATGTTCACACATTCTCCTTCACTGATTACTTGCTTTATCATCTTCAAAAAAGCTTCTGGCAAAGAATGGAATTGAAATAAATTGATCTAAATGCTTATTTCTCACAAAGAAGGAAAGTTTTTGCTTGTTTAGAATATCAGTTTAACATGATTTCTAACAAGCAGTTGACAATGATAGGCAGTATGTATCCTATTGATATTGCATAAAATGCCAAACAACTCTTGAAAAAGTGGCTGAAGTTACTTGCCAATAATAGTTGTACTTTCTATGAAATATGCTTCCCCCCCCATATTTGTTCTGTATGGTGCATCAATTGAATTGCACCATGCTGTGCTGAGCCTTGCATCCTGCTGTTGAATCAACAGACTTCCTCCCACATGGAGCACAGCATTCTTCAGGCTTTCCTAATCAGTCTGATGCCATGAGCACTGCAGGTTTTGGTATAAACACCTGTCTTATCTAAAATATCCTCCAGCATTAATTAAAATGTCTGTCTTTTACCCTTAAAATAATGGTGCGAAAGTGCTATAGCAACTGATACAATGCAAAAGCTGTTTTCAGCTGTGTTTTCATACTTGCACTCCTGCCTTATAAATAAAAAGGCTCAATAATATTTTCCTATTTCAAGACGGCTTTTTAAAATCAAGTATGGTTAGACTTGAACATCTTGATGACGAGAAACAAATTTTTGAATGATAGTGAACACTCGGATCCATAAATTCACTAAAGAAAGGAAATTCCTTCAGGGAGCAAGTCTTTTTGAAAGTCAGTGTGTACAGTACTACTTATCCAGGTGTCATGTCCGTGTATCATTCTTTCCTCTTCTTGGGCATGCACACTTTTCTGGTTGCTCTCTGTGGAACCTTTTGCCACTGGTGCTGGCACAGTTTGTCTTGGGTGTGTGTGCTGAGAGCCATTGAAGTGAACTGTAAACCCTCTATATGATAGAAACAACCTCAAGCCAGGGGGTGCAGCGGCACCCCTAGTTCCAGCACCTAGGCCAGTGGCTAACTTTTCATACAAAGTTACTATTTTAACTGTGAGGAAAGGAGAATTTACAATATTAAAAACCAGTGATTGGATTCAAAGGGACTTCTGCATCATGCATCCTTCTTTAGAGTCCCCCCTCCCCCCAAAAAGTAAGACTTTTTTTTCGTAAATGTATATAATTTTTCTTTAGATATCTCGTGATTGTGCCTTAGATACCTCCAATAGGTAAACTACTGCAAAGTCTGATCTTACTATCATTTCTGCATCATCATCAGTACTTGCATTAGAAGTGATGTCTGTTCATGCTGTGGCACTACCATACAAAACCCTCACTTAATATTGCACCCTGTGATACTCCTGTGCTTTGAAATCTAAACCAGTTGTTCGTTGGCTTCCCAAGGATAATAGTAGCAGCTGTTGCTGAATAGACCTTTATTTTTAATTAATAAAGCAAAATGTCATCAAATTTTTAAGACCAAAAAATGCAATCTGCTTGACTGCAAATCATATTTACAAGAAACAACAGACTGGCACTTAGGTTTCTCATTCCTTTGCCCCTTTATGAAAGGTTGTCTTTGCAGCTTACTATGATTTAAAAAAAAAAAAAGCAGTACTTGTGGCACCTTAGACTAACAAATTTATTAGAGCATAAGCTTTCGTGAGCTACAGCTCACTTCATCGGATGCATTTGGATATGATTTTTAAATGGCTGACTGTGGTTGTCTGCAGGTGAGTCAGAACTTCAGTGGTGGAATACTTGCTCCAAATCTGTTGGATTGCAGCCTAAAGGACTTGGTTTGTTTTTTGAGTAGCTATGCCACTGCTGTTTGTGGAGGGAAATAAATCATTTGTTTTTCTATGTGAGGTGTTGACTAATGGAACTCTTCAGAGTGATGGGTGTACTGACCAGTTCAGAATGTCTACTATTTGTAGACTGAAAATAATGAAGTACGTGCCATTGTGACATATTTGTAAAGATTGAGTTGACCTCAGAAGTTAGATATTTTTCTCCCTGATTCTGTTTGTAATTAAAAAAAGAAATATTAGAACCCTTTAACTTACTGAAATTTGAGGAGGACTCATTGATGAAGCCAATTTTTTTATTTACCTAAATGGTTTTAAATATTATAGTAAGTTTAGGTATTCATTTCAACTTTAATTCCTCTAGCTCAGCGCTTCTCAAACTTATGACACACTTTTATTTTTTAAAAAAAGTATTAAATTAATAAAAAACATTTATTTATTTATTTGTTTTAAATCCACCCACCAAATAACACTTTACATTCTGCCTTGAGGATTCATGACCTGCGGTAATATATTCCTTTTCTTTTAAGTTGGTCACCCAACTGAGCATGGCCACAAAAGTGGTGGTAAATTTGGTAGTTTTTTGGGATAGATATAGCAATATTCTGATATCTGGTTGACATGCTCATCAGCATGTATCTGCCTTTTGAAAAACTTCGTATGTCCATCTGGTATTCTGATTTTTTAATAATAATTGTTTCTTGTAAGCAAGAGGACCTTATCACTGACTATTGTAAAACATTCGGCGACGTTCTTAAACATCAGCCTAAATTTTTTACCCCTACTGTCCTACCCAAAACACAGACAATCGGAAACCAGATAAGCTACTTTCAGGAAATGGTCTCTTTCGGAAAGGTTACTTCCCATTCGTCTCCTTGTATCTCACGTAAAGGCTGGGATTTCTTGAAGTAGCCTAAAGGAGATAGATGTGCAACTCCCATTTAATTAAAAAGAAAAGGAGTACTTGTGGCACCTTAGAGACTAACAAATTTATTTGAGCATAAGCTTTTGTGAGCTACAGCTCACTTCATCGGATGCATAGCTTACCAAAGCTTATGCTCTAATAAATTTATTAGTCTCTAAGGTGCCACAAGTACTCCTTTTCTTTTTGCGAATACAGAATAACACGGCTGCTACTCTGAAATCTCCCATTTAATTATGGCCTTTTGAGAAGTCCAAGTTGCTGCCAATTTAATTTTTTTTCTTGGTCCTCATAAGTTTCTGGAGAAGTTGCTCAGAATGTGCTCAAATCTCTGGAAAATTTCCTAAGAGTTGCAGGCTTTATGAAACTAGAATAGAAAAGTCGCAAGCCAGGCAATACACATGACAGGCAGCTCACGGATCTCCGAACGCAAGCTGAATTCCCTTCCCAGCCTGGGACTGAACTCCCTAGTTCAAAGTCTTTGTCTTCCAGATGATCTTCCAGGTATTGACATGGAGGAAGAGAGAGGCCAAGTGATGATGTAGCCGTCCCTCTTTTACACTTTCTATCAACTGCTAGAAAGATTCTTGCTGTGACATGGGAGCCTAAGCAGCTCCCATTGCGTATGTGCCCTCTCCAAGGAGTCTCTGAAATATTGGATTGTTCTTGATGGGCCATCAAAGCCTGTCTGGCCAGTGATGGTTGCTCCTTTGGGAGACGCCCAGCTGGCCTTTCAATAGTGACAATCGCACAACGTATTTTAGTAACACACATAGCAAGAATTCATAACTTCACATACAAAGATAGTACATAGAATTCAAGGGGCTATTAAGGTTCAACTGATAAAGACTTTTAAAACAACTCACAAGGCATGGATTGTAAAAAGCATATCATATGACAGTGGTGAATATGGGGGTTTCAGGGTGCTAATTTGAGGTACAGAATGTCACAATGTTCATCTGCATCAGTGATTTTCAACCTTTTTTTTTTTTTTTTTTTTTTCATTTGTGGACTCCTTTAAAAAAAAAAAAAATTTAAAATGGAGGTGCCAGACCCCTTTAGAAATCTTAGACATAGCCTGCGGACCATAGGTTGAAAACCACTGCTCTAACAGTTGTGTTAGACACAGACAGAAATCAGCCTTTGCATAAATATCCCAGAAATAAAATCAGTAACATTTGTAAATTTTATCCCAAACTTTGACTTAAAATTGACTTTTCTTATCAGGACTGTCCACTCTGTCCAACATTAACTTTGCTAAATAGGCAACAAGAGATGAGAGCAGAACCTGTGCTTGTAAGCTCTAGAAAATTTGGACTCTGCTGGAAATATGCTATTGATAGAGAGGGGAAATTATTCCATAATAGGTACACAAAGCTGGCAAAAGGCTTATTTGATTGCAATCCACTTTAGTTTTTCTCCTATGTAATTTTTGGGACAACATCCTTCAACTTCGGGGATCTCGCATTTTCTGATTTTCTTCCATTAAAAGAAGCAAGTCCCTTGGAATTCAAAGAAGGTGGAAGAATCTAATAGCTTATTATCCTTTTTATTGCAGGTTTGACAATGTTTGTTAATGACAATGGATTTGAAATGAGCATCTTACTAAATACAAGTCTTGGGCCAGCCTCTGTCCCTTTGTCTTAAAGGTTTGAGAACAGATAATGTGAAAGAATACATTTTGTTTCCAGATGGCTGCATGCTTGATGCTCCTTTTATGTTCAGCTGTCATTCAGATGTGAATGCTGTGGTGATTATAAGTGTGTTCCATTTTTCTGGGTTGAAATGAAACCTTTTATGCATTGTGTATTAAGAGATTAACTGTTTGGCTGATCAATAGGGAAACTAGAACAATAGGAAGCAACTAGATGTTGTGTCAGAAGAATATTCTGCTAGCTGAGAGGTTGGGGTTCGTGAGGAAACTTAGGAGCTCTCTTCTCAGGTTTGGGAAGTCAGTTCTATAGGAGAAATGAGATTGGGTTGTATCATTGTTTTTCTTAAACTGTATGTCGTAGTGCATCACTACCATCCTGTAAAATTTTGCCATATTCAGTCATGATGATATTAACTCATGCTTAACAACAAATTATACTAGTGCCCTGTCTGGGTGAAAATGTGATTGATTCTAGTTAACAGTGCATGTGAAAAGAGAGTATAGAAGGTTTAATGTTAGAATGAAGCTTGAGATTCTTTTATGTGTGTGTGAAACTTTCAGTTTATACTGACTTCACTAGTGCTTTTTATGTAGCCTGTTGTAAAACTAGGCATATATTTAGATGAGTTGATGTACTCCCTGGAAGACTACTGCGTACCCTTGGATGAGAACCACTACTGTAGCAAGTGTGGTGCTCTTGGTAAAATCAGTGCAAGGAGATTAAAGCAAAGGAACATGTATAGCCACGTGAAACGGGGTGACAAACTAAGGCCTTCTCTACACTGGTTGGCCTCTGTTTCAGTCATCAGTGTAGCTGTACCAGTGCAAACCACTAGCGTAAACAAGAAAAGCTGTTTGTGGAATTCACCTGTTGGGGGAGAATGACTGGGGCCATAGGGGAAGTGCTCTGCCAGGAAAATGAATTTAATCTGAGACAGCAGTCATCTTAAAAGACAAGCTTCTTAAGACTTACTTTACACCCATTTTTGCATAAATTATTTGATATATATGGGTGTTCATGCAGATGACATTTTTTACATCACTATAAATGTCATCACAATATTGATTGCCTCTTATCTTGTATTCTGTCTGTAGTAACGAGTTCTTAGTATTTTTATATGTATGTATGTTTTGGAAAGGTTTATGTGGTCAAAAACTTGTCTTAATGACTGTCCCAATTTGAACCTATCCAAGTAGATTTAAAGAAGTTAAGCAGCAACCTAGGTGGAGATCTTGTTCAAGTATTGAAACCCAACTTGTGAATTAGATTATTATTGCTGCATCTTGTACTTAAAAAAAACAAAAAAAAAAAACAAAAAAACCTAATTCTTCAAAGTAGTATTAGCTTTTCGGTTAATTTGAAATACTTGGTATCTGATGTTAATATTGTGCTTCCAAAGGTTAGTGATAATTCTGTTTGCTATTAGTGTAATATTGCTCAACAATAACCTTACTGTTAACCTTCTGGCTCGGCTTTTATATGTATATGATTACAGGGTTATCCATGGAAAAAGCCAGTGAATGCAAATATTTCACATACCTCTTCCATAATTGCTTCTCATTTTTCTTATTAAACTTTCAGGGCCAGATCTTGACCTTCAAAACATCGTCATAGGATCAGAAAGTAGAATTTTGTGTTTTGAGCATATAGCAGCTTTTGTCAGAGGGTCATCTTGAAATCCTGATTTCCTGTTGTTTTTTTTTTTTTTAAAGTACATGAAAATAGCCACATGTCTGTATTAAAAGGTCCCTAAAGTTGTTGTCCACAGTTTTTCCCGAAGTAGGAATCTTTATATCCTGCCATGCAAATGTAACCCTTCTGCCCGTCAGAGTTGGCAGCAACAAGGGCCGGGTTCAGTATCTAGGGGTTCCATTCCAATAACGCAATGCAAAACCGGCTCGAGCCCCCCACCCAGTGACCTGGGGACAAATATATACCACCCCCTGCTGGGTGCCTCCAAGAGGTAATACTTCCCCTCTCGCAAGCACAGAGTCTAAATGTAGCAAAAAGCCTTTTAATAACAGAGAGAAACAATGTGGCATTATGTTGGGGAAACACCATCAACAGGATTCATAACACAATCCATGAGCAAAAAACCCACCCCAAGCAAATTGGGGCGTGTCCTTTCCCTTTGGTTCTTGAGTCCAGCAACCCCAAATCACCCAAAGTCCCAAAAGTCCAATGACCCAAAAGTCTCTGTCCCTGATCAGGGCAGCCCCAGGGTTTGAAAGTTTATCTGCAGAGTTTTACCTCCCAACCTGGGGGGAGGAGTTTAAGGGGCACCTTACATGTTCCAAAGCTGATTACCCCACCTCTCCATGGAGCTCCACTCTGCCAGCCACCCCCATGAGCTGCTCCAGGCATCCGACAAACTGCTCTGCTCTGCCAGCCGTCCCACAAACTGCTTTGCCATATATCTTCAGGCTCCCCCCACTACTTAACACAACACTCAGTGATTTCAGCTCTTAGTAAGTTTAGCTCTTTTGTGATTTCAGCTTGTAGTAGGGGAGCCTCAGTGCTGGTGCACTATTAGCCCAAATTGAATTCAGCTCAGCAGCCTGTAACTAGACTCCTAATGGAATCAAAATTAGCTCTGATATTCCACAGTGGAGAGAGGACTAAGTGCAATTAGCATGTAAGGCCCTCACCAGGGGACCCATGCCACCAAGTATTAATACCTGTCCCCAGCCTCTCTTGATTTACTGGGTTTTGGAACCCATGACCCTTGCCTAGCGAGTGCTGCTTAGTTGATGGTGAATCCCTCATCATAACAAAAGGCCAAGTACAGTTCCACTGTCCTAATCAGGTTAATAAGTTTATTCTTGCCCCAATAACAGCGAAATTGGGGCTCCTACAGCAGCCAAAGTAACATCTAAGCAGGGTGGGTGTGCCTATGCAAATAAGATCAGCCCCTGAAGTTCTTTTCCACAACCCACCATGACTTGTCACCAGATGTCAGGGTAGAGCTCATCCTGACTCTGCTTACACAAACATCCATGTTGGAATACGCTTCACATTATTTCATGAACCATTTCATAAATGTTCTCTGGTTCAGTGGTGGCTTCTTCAAAACTTTTAATGTCACTAGGAGGCTGTCAGTTTTCATACAACTTTTTTCCTCCATATCCCCATACTCCACCTCTCCCCTTACCCCCACCTCCAGAGATTTAAATGCAAAAATCCAGCTTTTGGTTCTCTTTGGGGAATGTAAAGCATTAAATATTAACTTTATTTGCAGACTTATTTTTCTGTCAACTACTTTATACAGATGAGGTGTATAAATGGCAATGGATAAGTTCAAGTTAAAATTAGTGTTTTCTATTAAAATATCACATGTAGAAGACTGGAGATGACTTCTACAAATGTGAGTGGGGAAAGGTCCAGCATGGAGATGAAAGGTATTTATCATCTTTGACATTCATGTTATATGTGTCTCACTATTATAGTTTAGGATAGGCTTGAGCATATAGGGGAATATTTCTGTAACCCCCAAGGAGATTACATAGATTCCTGGGACTCTGTGTGCTGGCAGCTCGGGGAGAGGCACGCTGTCCCTGGTAGGGAGGGGGAGCCAAGGCAGACTCGGAGTCTACCCAGCACCAGATAGGGAGTGAGAGGCCCTCCCTCTGTGGAGGGATTTAGTACCTTCTCCCACTTGTGAGTCCTTTGGGCTGCACTGAACCCAGTCAGCCAACTGCTAAATCACTGCAGAGAAGAATTTTGTGGTTATAGGTCATCAAGGGACCCAGCAAAGTATGCGTACCAACGGGACACTAATTTTACATCGAGTCACGGGTATTTGCAGTGTGGGCACTGGTGACCCTAAAAATAGTGTTTTACCCTGTTATGTTGATTTGTCTCCTGTTTCATATAATTATTGTGTTTGTGTTTTGTGTTGTTTCTTGGAAGTCTCCAACTATCTGGCAAGTAAGTGGGGATTACTCTGTAGTTAGAATTTTCCGCCCAAGCTGCCCTGGTGACACTGCCAGGAAGGAGCAAGGGCGGTGGAGGCACCGCCAAATAGAGGGGGGGAAAAAAAAGAAAAGATACACCCTGCTGAGTGGGTGGCGGGATCCAAAAGAACCCAGATCTGTCCATCAAAACCTGTAAGCGGATTGGCATTAAAGGAGGTACCCAGGTGGAGAGGGGGCACTAAGCTTCCAACACCTGTGTATGGCTTTTTACTATTAAGCTCTTGTTTCTGTTCCAGCATGAGCCTGACACAATTGGTAATGTAGAAGCATTTGTGGAGGGTGCGCTGTCCAAAAAAAAAAAAAAAGAATCATTTGGGGGTGACTCAGAGGATAAATTTATGTTGATCTGTATATAACTGGAGGAATTCAGAGTAAGGAGATAGTTATATGGGGTGTGTCAGACACAGGGAATAAGGTCAAGTGTGAGTGTCCTGACTGAAGAGCTGTGGACTTAATCTGTGTGGGAAAAGTCCTGTTGAGTCCATTTTGATATGTGAACATATTTATTAATGGGGTGACAAGTGTAGTAGAATAATTGCCTTTCATATGTAACATGGATAGAATACAGGGTGGATTTGATTTAAATCACTAGTCAGGAAGACTCAATTTAATCATGGATTTCTACATAAAAGTGCGTTCTTGTTGGTTGTTATAACCTTAATACATATTCTTCACAACTCAGTGATAGATGTAGGTTTCATTTTTAGAAGGTACACAGTGTACATTTTTAAAGTGACTTATTTTTAAAACTTTTCAGATTAGTTTTACAGCTATATCAGAAAATGAATGATTGTTTGGTTATTTCATTTACCAAAGGTAATTGAAGCAGATATTTCACCTCTTAATAACTTAATAAATATCTCCAATTCAACAGGTTAATCATTAATATTTGGAGGATTTTCTTGCCAGGCTGTATTGGGAGAACATCACCAGACAGACATTTAAATTTGTTTTATTTAACTAAAACAACAATAATGTGTATTCTGGATTTTTTTTTTTTTTTTTCAAACATGAGAATTCTAGAATAGTCCAGAAAGAAGACAGGCAGTCCTTAAGAAAGAAGTAATGAAATAAAAGTTTACCAATCTGGAGATCCTGAAAGGTCAGACATGTTCCTTTCATCATTTTCAACACAGCTTGAGAAGGAACACTTTTCATGATGTTGTTGTTTAATTTGGGAAACCAGGCCTTGCATTTCTTTGTTGTGCTGTTTGCATTTTGTACACATGCCTGTCTTACCCACAGGTAGAGGAACTTCATTAAAATATTCCCAAACTGGGTCTCTTTTATGGCTTGCTGCCATTATAGGTTTCCCTTCTAGTGAGAGAATGGTATGATAGATCTCAAATCAATGAAGGCTACACTCAGAAAGACCTCAAGACTTCTGGAATATGCTGCTCAAACAGTTTCACTTTTGTTTCTACTGCCTGTCCTTCCCTTCTTGCAGTTATCTCCAGACTTCTTCTCCTTGTCCAGATCTGTTCCGACCCCAACAATCTTCTGTTCATTGAACTTTTTGAAACTTTGCAGAGGGACAATAGGGTTGAAATCTGTTATTTCTCATTTCTCTCTCTCTCTCTCTATATATATTTTTTAAACATTTTTGCTGTTAACAAGCATGTTATCTCTGGAGACACAAATCCACAGTTTGACAACTGCAAAACTAAGCATCTCTGATGGCATCTTCTAGACTGAGCACTGAGTCCCATTGGGTAGACAGAAAGATTAACCTAAATCTATGCAGAAGCCCCTGGAACCTGATAAGATTGAGTCCCTAATCCATGAACTATTGGAACTCATTTACAAAATTTTTATTAAAGATTACGTGAATATAGAATTAGAATTTATAATCCATATTCAATGATGAGATATTTGAGTTATAATGTATCTTAATTCAAATGATCTTTAGGTAGGTTTTTTCCTCAAGAAACATTTTATCAAAAATCCAATTTAAATAAAAATCCTTATATATATTTTAAAATCATTGATTTTTATCCACCCTGATAGAATATTAAACTTGATCTGACACACAAATGAAGTGCCTGAGGCATTTAAACTTCATTTTCTTCCTTGCCACCTTCCATTTAACCAAAGCCTGTTGTATTGGAAGGTGCACAGTGGTGGTTGTATGGAATGACTGCATCTGTAAGATCTGGAACATTCTATATTCCAATTGCCCTTCTAGTCTGCTTCTAGAACCGACCATCTAAGAGCATGTAAGAGCCGTCTAGCTGAGCTTATTTTACTTAGTTTGTCTTGTTTTAAGCCAAGTAAAGTCATTGTAGTTAAGCTGAAAGGTGTGATTGGCTGATTAGATTTTTGGGAGACACAAAACAGTAGGGTGGAAAGAAAAGTCTAGTTCCAAGAAAGTCATCATGGAGAACATAGTCCATGGCCTGCATAAGCAACATCAGTACAAGTAGGATTTTTGGTATTTTGACACAGTTTCTGCTACATATTATTAGGAAAAAAAACTGAAGCAACACCATGTTCTATTTCATCTTGTTGTAAAAGTACATCCTTTTACATTACTCAGTGTGAAATAGGTCAGTTTGAGGTATTATATAATGTTGTTTTTTTAAAGATGTCTTTGTTCTGCTTAACTTCTTAATCTCCATTCTTTCAAATAGTGGGCAAAACAACAAACTTTCCAATTTTTTATGGACACTAGGTAAATCTCACTTATCTATATTCTGAAGATATGAACTGATTTACCTTTCTAGACAAAAAACATGTTTGATGTTTGCCTTTCAAATAAAATTGTAGTGAAAATGTAATGGTTTATCAACCCAGGCAAAAACTTTCTTGTCCATACTTAGTGGAAATGCCAAAATACATAGCCATTGTGCCAATACGTTGCTATGCCCTATCCTCTCCTAGACATCATTTCTGTGTTTCCTTGCTCACTTTTTCTTCTCCTTTCCCCCATTCATCAATTTTTTTTTCTTTCCCTTTTGCTCAATTCTGTAGTTCTTTTTTTCTCATCTTCTTGCCTGCCTTCCCTCACACAGTTGTCAATTTTCCTATCTATTACATCTCAGAAATGTCTGGTCAAAGCTGCAGTAGTTCCCTTGGCACCTCTCCCATAGTTGAGCCTGAAATCTTCTCCTTATGACTCTGTTTCTTCACTTGGTCCCCCAACTTGAAGCACTATGACCCTAGTTGCTGCAAGAACCCATGTCCTTTCCTTATTCTGGGGGATAAGGGAGAGATACCAAAGCTATCCTTGGACCTTCCATAGAAGGGGAATAGGGAATTGAGTAATTGCCTGTAGTGTGTCAGAGTACGAATACTTTAGGCCTGGTCTTGGCCTGTTGGGGGTTGAGAAGAGAAACAGGCCTGATCTGGGTTAGGAGAGTTTGTGGGAGCAGGAGTAACTGCTGAATACCTTGCCTCAGAATCTGGAATAAATCAAAAAATTCCTGAGTCTCTGTTGTCAATCCCACTTGTAAATGGTGTCCTCACCTTCTTGTGACTGACTGACATTGTGGATGGGCCCATCTACTACTGCTATCAGTCACTCTGTTAGCTGAAGGGACAGAGTTATGTACTCTGGATCTGAAGGTTCCAGTCCTGCTCATTAATCATGTTGCTGATACAATTCCATATATGAAAAACAAGTGTCATCTTGCTTTATAAAAATACTCCTTTTGTATGTATGTCTTATGGTTAGGTTTGGAAAGATTAGAGTTTTATTGGTAGATGTTAGTAAACTTTGACTTCACCACTTGCATGCCTATATATATAATATATGCGCACAGGCACAAAGTGATAAAAAAATATTTCCATTTGATAAGAATCTAAACTTGGAGTAAGAAAAATGCTGCTTGAGAAATTAATTTATTTTAATATTGGTTGTACATTTTGGCATGGTATTGACAATTTGTGTTTTTAACAATTATAAAGCTTTAACTTTTTGATCTCTGCATCTACTGTTATTAAATAATTGTTTGCCCTTCTTGTAACTTCCTGCAACTGTGAAAATTTAACTTGATAAAAATTGAAAAACTTCTAAAACCCCATAATTTTGCACAACTCTGAAAATTTATAAAGTAAAAATCCATTTTTAAATGAAAAATGCTTAAAAAGCATTGGTATCTGTTGAAATTATATAATTAAAATATCTAATTCTGCCAAACCTGATTATGGTATAGTCAATCTTAATTCTGGACCTTCCTAAGTTTTGAGTGCTTGACTTTGCAACTTTATTTTTATGTGATGTATAAAAGAGGGTGGGGAGAGCCCCAAAAGCCTAAAGATGGCTTTGTCCAGACTCTAGATGTTTCTCTCTTTTGATTTCCCCTTGACAGCAATGGAGAATGTGGGTAGTGGCAGTGTAAAATATTAATTCCAAAAGTGATGACTAAATTATTAACCGTGGTTCAGGGTTAAAAATATTAAAAAAAAAAAAAAATTTCCCAGGATTTCTTGAGGGATTCACAAGAGAATGATTTATGCTGCTCAAGAAATGATAGCTGGCATTATTGTGCATCAGATAAAGAACAGAATGTTGAGAGGACTCGGTGAAGCAAACATGATGTAAGGCTTGCTTGAGTGTTGGAAGACCTGCACATGGCTTTTGTGAATCCAGTTGAGATCTGGATTCCACAGTTGCTGGAACTAGATCAGACAATAGATCCTGTGCATGTGCATGGGAGTTCCCAATATTTTTGTCTTGCTGAAAGCAGCATTTGTCATTTAATGAATGCAGTGCAGCCTGCTCTCTCCCCGCTTCCCCCTTCCTCCCCCCCAAGTTTATCTGGCCAAAGTGAAGGCAATAACTTTGAGTATTGTGACTAAAATGCTTTGGGACTCTTCATTCTGCTGAGAGAGAACCTGCTGGGAGACTAGAACAAATGTTGGTTCTCCGTGAGGGAAAAATGTTGCATCATTGTTTTTGATTGAGATGTTCAGTCCAGGTGAAGGAAGAGGGTATGACAATCTGCAGCATAATACAAAGAGCTTTAGTAGGTGCGTTGTACATGGGGTAGGGAACATATAGTTAGAGAGTAGAAATATGTGGAGAACCTTGACCACGTTGGGCCCTGTTGGGCAACAGTGGACTGGAAAGAAGTTCTCTGCCCACAATAGTGGTATTAAGGAAAATAGTGAAGCTAATATTCCATATAAGCTTTTTATCCATACATACTGTATGAGTCACTTTTCAAATGAAGGTAAGTATCATTATCCTAAAGAGCTTTAGATCAGCACAGTTTTGATTTTTTTTTTTAATTGGCCCAGTGGCATCTGAATTGTATCTTAAAGGAGGATGGAATCAGCTTCTGCAGTTGCAGATTTGAAAATCCAATTCTGCTGATTGACTGAAGGCAAGCCCAAAGAATTGTAAATTAGATAACCTCAAACTGCTTCTGAATACAGGAGTGAGGCGTTGAGAACACGACTTTTCTTTGTTTCAGAACTGTAAACTTGAAGCCCTGTGTCCTTTTTTCTTTTTCAGTATCTCAGTTGTTGTAAATCAGCATGGCATTATTAACTTGAGTAGAGCTGTACAGATTCACTCCTGCTGAGATAATACTAGCCCTCCATTCTGATTAAGTGTAGTGGGATTAGACAGTCTGGGTGCACAGTTTTTTTTTTTTAAATTAGCTGGTGATACTACTGTACACTTGCTGATCATATTTAATTTCAACTGATTCATAAAACCTTCCCAATAAAGTAGAGTGTAGGAAGTGGTAACTTTCTTAATTACTATACTGTGAAGTGATGAAGTATTGGCAGATTTAAGGAACAGATCAAGTTAAAACAGTCCCATATGATATTGTCATTATATTAACTTGGAATTTTGGAACTATGTCCTAACTGTTTTTCAGTATAATGGCCTGATTTAAATTTTTTTTATTGTTGTAAATACTAATAAACATTTTTTCCAAGGTATTTTCAGCTGCTTCACAAGTTGGCCAATTTAGTGTTCACAGTACCATTAGAGAACATTTAAAAAACAAAAAAACCCAAACTCCTTTGGCATACAAATCTTAGAATGCAAAAGCAACAAAATATTTGAAATGTTTTGGAAACGTGCAGAAGGAGTTTTCTTGGAGTTGTGGCTATGTTAACATTTATTTTTCCAGTTATGTAAGACGTGTGTGTCTTTGGAATATTTGCCTTTATGTTAATGATACAGTAATATAGTTCAACCTAAAATACTATATATTTTGGTCATCTGGTCTGATTTCCCCCTCCCCCCCCCCCAAATGTGGCAAGGTGGGTTTTTTTTGTTAGCATCTTGTAAATTTCTCTCTGTAAAATGAATACCAAAAACTGGTATGCAGCTCAACCTTTTAAACCTTTTAAAAAAAGATTCTGTTAAAAGGGAGTTTTGTGTTCCTATGGTGAGACTTGCATGCCCACAATATCTGAACCTGTGTTTGAATAGCCAGTCTCTCTCAAATATTTGATTTTTTTATTTTAAAACCTCATGTGTTTGGAAAAGAGCAGAAAGACTGGCTATATGATTACTTGGAGTAGGATACTGTTTGTCAGTTACTCTCAGGAAAGTGTGTTTCTCCATTGCTTATCCTCTACAGAGGATTACCTTTTATTCCTCAATGTCAAGATATATGCTTATTTATTGTACGATTTAGTAGAGCATCTGTCTTTCTTTCAGAAAGATCTCAAAGCTGCCAATTGAATAGCAACTTGCAAGCGGTTCATATTGGATCCACAAATCCATAGTTTGGCCACTTACCTCTTTTTAAAAATCCTTTGTTGGGGAGTTACCTGGTGACCTAATTCTTTTATGCCAACCAAGTGGTCAGTTCCTTGGGCAAGTACAGTCTGCAGTGACTCTCAGTCTTTTTACATGGGGCTTGCTAAAGGAGAACACTGTCTCTTTTTCCAAAGAGCTCCCCATGTATTGTGGAGGCACAAAAGAAAGGCTTTATAGTTAGAGGTAAGGAACAGCAGAGGAGAAAGGGGAGGGGAAAAAAAGAATTGTTCTCAGCTGAAATACAGTGTAGGTAGTCTTTTTTTTTGTTTTGTTTTTGTTTTGTTTGTTTGTGGCTTTTTAAGCAAAGGTGTGGATATCACACAATGGTGTGGGGAAAGGCAGGAATAATTATTATTTCCTGTTGTTTTGCCCCATTGTTCATTTCCATCTGATGCTGCTACTATTTGTCCTGCTTCTGTCTTTTCCTTCTTGTCTCTATCTCTTTTTAAAGGCTTTTGGCAGTGGGCGGAAAACTTGGCCAGGTCTGCCTGACTACGTATAAATACAAAGTATGTTAGATGGTCAAGAAATCGTTAGATATGAGGCCTGATTAGGATGAACCATATTGTGCTGTGTTTATTGAAGTGCAAAGATTATCAAAGAGAACATTGAGATGGAGTGTTCCAGATTTGTAAAAGTGGAAAAGAGTCCTGTGGCACCTATAGACTAACAGACTTATTGGAGCATAAGTTTTCCTGGGTGAATTGGGTATTCATGAAAGGTTATGTTCCAATATGTCCCTTAGTCTATAAGGTGCCACAGGACTCTTTGCCGCTTTTACAGATCCAGACTAACACAGCTATCCCTCTGATACTTGTTCCAGGTTTGTGTCTAGCCACTTTCTTATACATTTAGAATATCTAGCAAGGTGTTGGGTTATCCCTTCTCTTTGCAGACATTGAGAGCAGGTCAGACCTCTTAATTGGTGATTGTTGCTTAGTCCCTCCTCTGCTGACCAACTGCAGAATTGCTCTGCTTTCTAAAGAGGTACAATTTCCTTGATCTCTTCTAGAGCATGAGAAGATAGGATTATCCTTCCACTTCCTTTTAAACTGGCTAAAAATTAATCATTTTGAATTGGATTGACATTGTAAAAGTATTGAACTTTTCCCTTTAATCTCTGGATGAGTTACATAAATAGGAGCCTTTTGACATTTCTTGGAAAGCACCACAGACATAGTTCCTTTCACTGACTGAGTCCATCTTTAATGCTCCTGACAGAAGTAAGGAAATTAAGCAATGCTCTGCATAGTGTATTACTTATTTCTCTTCCCTCCTGCTGTGCATCAGTAGCCCATTCTGCCTTTCTGTCTAGGTACTTATATGCTCATCATCATCATCTGTCTCTCAATCATTGAATGAATTTTTCCTCAAACATCTATTTGAGGTTGGGACATAGTGCTATCTCCATTTTCACACATAAGCTAATGCAACTGGAGATACAGCCCTGGTTTACACTTCAGTATAACTACGTTGCTCAGGGCATGAATAATCTATGCCCTAGAGTGACATAGTTATACCGACAAAGTGCTATCTCGGCGAGAGAGCTTTTCCTGCCAACATAGCTACTGCCTCTTGCAGAGGTGGAGTTATTAATCTGATGGGTTTAGAGCATCTTCACCATAAGGGTTACAGCAGCGCAGCTGCATCAGTGCAAGTTTCTAGTGTAGACAAGACTCTGGTCCAGCAAACATTTAGGTGTGTACTTGACTTTATTCACCGAAGTAGTCCCATTGATTTCAGAGGTAAAACCTGGAAGCACTAGTGAAGAAATATGGTCTTGTGGTTAAGGGCATGTCTTGACTAGCAACGTTAAAGCGCTGCCGCTGTGTAGTCGTGACATAGCGCTGGGGAAGAGCTGTCCCAGCGCTATTTTTAAAAAAAACAAGCAAACCAACCCCTTCCCCCCCGCGCCCCCCACCTCCACAAGGAGAATAGCTACCAGGGCTGGGAGCTGCGGTGTCTACACTGGCACTTTACAGCGCTGAAACTTGCAGCACTCAGGGGAGGGGTTTTTTTCACACTCCTGAGTGAGAAAGTTGCAGCGCTGTAAAAGGGCTCGTCTACACTGGCACAGTCAGACAGCTGCAGCGGCACAGGAGCTAGCAAACAGAGCTCTAAAGAGGGGAGTTTGAGTGGGAGTTCTGTTGGAGAAGGTAGTTGTACTTGGTTTTGTATTTTTAGTACTTGTATTTGTGTGTGTGTGTGTGTGTGTGTGTAGGGGTTTTGTGCTGGGAGAGCAGCTGAGCCTGATTAGGGGGTGGGGCTTTGTGCTGAGAGAGCAGCTGAGCCCTGCCTAGGGGGTGGGGCTTCTGACTAGGGGCCATATAAAGGTAGCCAGCCAGTCAGGCAGCGGCACAGACAGCTGCAGCGGCACAGGAGCTAGCAAACAGAGCTCTAAAGAGGGGAGTTTGAGTGGGAGTTTGGATTGTGGTGCTTGTTTGGGGTTTGCTTTTGCTGGGGGGTTGTGGTCTTTTTGGTGTGGCTTGTGTTTCCCAGATTAACAGGATTTAGGTGGGAAGGAGATGACAGATACAGAGGCAGCTGTGGGAGTGACTCCTGCAGTGAAAGATGCATTGAGGATGACTGGATGTGGAAGCTGTGGTATGTACATGATCCTGGAGGGGGGAACCGGTAAGAGTTTTTTCTGCATGAAATGCCGTCTGATAAAGCTGATGGAGGAAAAGATCCGAGGTTTGGAGATGCAGGTGGAAAGTCTGGTTGAGTTTAGGAAGGGGTTTGAGCAGATGATGGAGCAAAGATATGAGGTATCTGAAGGGAAAAGCTCAGACTCACAGATGGAACCAGGGATGGGGAATTTTGAGGAGAGACTGGATGAGGAAAGTGGTCAGTGGAAACATGTGACTCAAAGAACCAGGCAGAGAAAAAGACGGGCTAGTGAAGGAGAAATAGAGCTTAGGAACAGGTTTGCAGAGTTGGAAAATGAAGAAGGGGCTCAGCAGGTACTTGTTGAAGGTGGAAGGGTAAGGAAGAAGAGAAGAGAGGCTAGCCCTATAGAAAAAGGGGAAGAGTCAAGGGAGACTACACCAAATATGAGCCCCAGGAGGATACAGGATGGGTTGAAGAAGATTGTAAGGGAAAATAGGAATGGAAAGAACTTGCAGCCAGAGAGAACAGGGGAGACACTGGAGAATAGCACTGTCACCAGGAAAAGGCAGGTCTATGTGATCGGGGACTCTTTATTGAGAAGAATAGACGGGCCTGTAACTAGAGCTGATCTTGAGAATAGAAGGGTGTGCTGTCTTCCGGGTGCTAAGATACGGGATGTAGACCTGAGGTTGAAAAGGATCCTAAAGGGAGCGGGAAAGAATCCCCTAATTATCCTTCATGTGGGAACAAATGATACGGCTAGATTCTCGCTGGAAAGTATTAAGGGAGACTATGCTAGGCTGGGGAAGATGCTTAAGGAAATTGAGGCTCAGGTGATCTTTAGCGGGGTCCTTCCTGTTCCTAGAGAAGGGCAACAAAGGTCTGACAAGATTATGACTGTCAACAGATGGCTTAGGCAGTGGTGCTATAAGGAGGGCTTTGGGATGTATGACCACTGGGAGGCATTCACGGACAGAGGTCAGTTCTCTCGGGATGGACTTCATCTCAGTAGGGAAGGAAATAGACTTCTAGGATGGAGGCTGGCACAACTGATAAAGAGAGCTTTAAACTAGGAGTTGGGGGGAGATGGATGGGAGATGTCCAGAAAATCTCCACGCCAGATTTTAACATTGAGAGGGAAGCAGATGAAGTAAGAATGGATACAGCCGTGGGTAGGAGAATGTATATAAGGAGTGAGGGCGGTGTGGATACTAGTCTAATAGGTTATACTGGATGTAGAATGACTGTGCCTAATAGGGTACAAAATGTGAGCGAGGCCAAACAGCAAAAATTAAGATGTTTGTACACCAATGCGAGGAGTCTAGGTAACAAAATGGAGGAACTAGAGCTACTGGTGCAGGAAGTGAAACCAGATATTATAGGGATAACAGAAACATGGTGGAATAGTAGTCATGACTGGACTACAGGTATCGAAGGGTATGTGCTCTTTAGGAAAGACAGAAACAAAGGTAAAGGGGGTGGACTAGCATTGTATATCAATGATGAGGTAGAATGTAAAGAAATAAGAAGCGATGCAATGGATAAGACAGTCTGTCTGGGCAAAAATTACATTGGGGAAGAAAACTAGTAAAGCCTCTCCTACGATAGTGTTTGGGGTGTGCTATAGACCTCCGGGATCTAATTTGGATATGGATACAGCCCTTTTTAATGTCTTTAATAAAGTAAATACTAATGGAAACTGCGTGATCATGGGAGACTTTAACTTCCCAGATATAGACTGGAGGACCAGTGCTAGTAATAATAATAGGGCTCAGATTTTCCTAGATGCGATACTTGATGGATTCCTTCATCAAGTAGTTGCTGAACCGACTAGAGGGGATGCCATTTTAGATTTAATTTTGGTGAGTAGCGAGGACCTCATAGAAGAAATGGTTGTAGGGGACAATCTTGGCTCAAGTGATCATGAGCTAATTCAGTTCAAACTAAATGGAAGGATTAACAAAAATAAATCTGCAACTAGGGTTTTTGATTTCAAAAGGGCTGACTTTCAAAAAATTAAGGAAATTAGTTAGGGAAGTGGATTGGACTAAAGAACTTATGGATCTAAAGGTAGAGGAAGCCTGGGATTACTTTAAATCAAAACTGCAGAAGCTATCGGAAGCCTGTATCCCAAGAAAGGGGAAAAAATTCATAGGAAGGAGTTGTAGACCAAGCTGGATGAGCAAGCATCTTAGAGAGGTAATTAAGAAGAAGCAGAAAGCATACAGGGAGTGGAAGATGGGAGGGATCAGCAAGGAAAGCTACCTAATTGAGGTCAGAACATGTAGGGATCAAGTGAGACAGGCTAAAAGTGGAGTAGAGTTGGACCTTGCAAAGGGAATTAAAACCAATAGTAAAAGGTTCTATAGCCATATAAATAAGAAAACTAAAAAGGAAGAAGTGGGACCGCTTAACACTGAGGATGGAGTGGAGGTTAAAGATAATCTAGGCATGGCCCAATATCTAAACAAATACTTTGCCTCAGTCTTTAATAAGGCTAAAGAGGATCTTGGGGATAATGGTAGCATGACAAATGGGAAGGAGGATATAGAGGTAGATATTACCATATCAGAGGTAGAAGCGAAACTGAAACAGCTTAATCGGACTAAATCGGGGGGCCCAGATAATCTTCATCCAAGAATATTAAAGGAATTGGCACCTGAAATTGCAAGCCCATTAGCAAGAATTTTTAATGAATCTGTAAACTCAGGAATAGTACCGAATGATTGGAGAATTGCTAATACAGTTCCTATTTTTAAGAAAGGAAAAAAAAGTGATCCGGGTAACTACAGGCCAGTTAGTTTGACATCTGTAGTATGCAAGGTCCTGGAAAAAATTTTGAAGGAGAAATTAGTTAAGGACATTGAAGTCAATGGTAAATGGGACAAAATACAACATGGTTTTACAAAAGGTAGATCGTGCCAAACCAACCTAATCTCCTTTTTTGAAAAAGTAACAGATTTTTTTAGATAAAGGAAATGCAGTGGATCTAATTTACCTAGATTTCAGTAAGACGTTTGATACCGTGCCACATGGGGAATTATTAGTTAAATTGGAGAAGATGGGGATCAATATGAACATCAAAAGGTGGATAAGGAATTGGTTAAAGGGGAGACTGCAACGGGTCCTACTGAAAGGCGAACTGTCAGGTTGGAGGGAGGTTACCAGTGGAGTCCCTCAGGGATCAGTTTTGGGACCAATCTTATTTAATCTTTTTATTACTGACCTTGGCACAAAAAGTGGGAGTGTGCTAATAAAGTCTGCAGATGATACAAAGCTGGGAGGTATTGCCAATTCGGAGAAGGATCGGGATATTATACAGGAGGATCTGGATGACCTTGTAAACTGGAGTAATAGTAATAGAATGAAATTTAATAGTGAGAAGTGTAAGGTTATGCATTTAGGGATTAATAACAAGAATTTTAGCTATAAGTTGGGGACGCATCAATTAGAAGTAACGGAAGAGGAGAAGGACCTTGGAGTATTGGTTGATCATAGGATGACTGAGCTGCCAATGTGATATGGCTGTGAAAAAAGCTAATGCGGTTTTGGGATGCATCAGGAGAGGCATTTCCAGTAGGGATAAGGAGGTTTTAGTACCGTTATACAAGGCACTGGTGAGACCTCACCTAGAATACTGTGTGCAGTTCTGGTCTCCCATGTTTAAAAAGGATGAATTCAAACTGGAGCGGGTACAGAGAAGGGCTACTAGGATGATCCAAGGAATGGAAAACTTGTCTTATGAAAGGAGACTCAAGGAGCTTGGCTTGTTTAGCCTAACTAAAAGAAGGTTGAGGGGAGATATGATTGCTCTCTATAAATATATCAGAGGGATAAATACAGGAGAGGGAGAGGAATTATTTCAGCTCAGCACCAATGTGGACACAAGAACAAATGGGTATAAACTGGCCACCAGGAAGTTTAGACTTGAAATCAGACGAAGGTTTTTAACCATCAGAGGAGTGAAGTTTTGGAATAGGCTTCCAAGGGAAGCAGTGGGGGCAAAAGATCTATCTGGTTTTAAGATTCTACTCGATAAGTTTATGGAGGAGATGGTATGATGGGATAATGGGATTTTGGTAAGTAATTGATCTTTAAATATTCAGGGTAAATAGGCCAAATCCCCTGAGATGGGATATTAGAATGATGGGATCTGAGTTACTATAGAAAATTCTTTCCTGGGTATCTGGCTGGTGAATCTTGCCCATATGCTCAGGGTTTAGCTGATTGCCATATTTGGGGTCGGGAAGGAATTTTCCTCCAGGGCAGATTGGAGAGGCCCTGGAGGTTTTTCGCCTTCCTCTGTAGCATGGGGCATGGTTGACTTGAGGGAGGCTTCTCTGCTCCTTGAAGTCTTTGAACCATGATTTAAGGACTTCAATAGCTCAGACATGGGTGAGGTTTTTCATAGGAGTGGGTGGGTGAGATTCTGTGGCCTGCGCTGTGCAGGAGGTTGGACTAGATGATCAGAATGGTCCCTTCTGACCTTAGTATCTATGAATCTAAGTCACTAAACTGGGGCTCAGGAGACGGGAGTACAGTCAGCCATGATCTTCCTATATGACCTTGGACAAACTGTAGGTTATGATTCTGCAGTCATCTTTTGCTCTTTCCAATTTGACCCCTGCAGCTAACAAGTCAAAAGGGAGATGCAGAGCTCAGGCACTTTAGAGCCCCAGTGTGTTGGAACCAAGTTTGTCAACCCTAAATCCTAGCAAACTAAGATGAATGAGCAGGTTTTAAAAATATTATCAGTCTTCTTTGAAGACTCATTTTAGCATACCCATTAGGAAGAGTGTTCTATGGTTGGAACTTTAAAGAGGACTGCTATTCTTTTTACTCCTTCATTTTGACTTCTGAGTTTGACAACTGTAGTGTAAAGACCTTTTTGTATTTAAAAAAAAAAAAGTGTGACTCACTGGTATTCTTAAAAGATCAATGCAGTCAATCTTGTATGAATTCCTAGAGCGCTCATTGCTAGTTTGTGTTCTGTTGAGCTTGAGAATGAGTTCTGCTGCGTTAACTCAATGACTGTGTTAAAGTGGCCTTGTAAAAATTCTACTCTCCCAGGCCTGCTTTATTTATTTATTTTTGTTTATTGATAAATGAGGGATTTTTTTCCTCCATTCTCTCTCCTCTCTGTCTACCCACCTGATTTTTACCATGATAACAAGAATGTTTTGGGATGATGATTTTTCATGACAATTTTGTAGTCATGGTAAAGCCTGTGATTCTGTAAAAGTTTGGCTTATATGAAGTACGTGGTGTAGAAAAACTGGGTTTCAGACATACTTTGCTTGCTTCAAATGTCTCTGGTTTTCATAATATACTAATCTTCTAAAAAGATAGAAAAAAAATGGATGCTTGTCCTTCTATTGCATTGTACCGTTTTACTTTTGCTTCAAATCATATTTGTTTATGTAGTTATTGTGGGGATTTCTATCTTCTGATTGTCATCTTGCTGAACGAATGAAGCCATTTAATTGTTTCTCTAAGCATCAGTATCCATATTTTGGCAGCAAACCAAGTAGCGCGCACACACGTTATCTTGAGAGGTCTTATATCCCGTGACTTTGCGTATTTCCTAGATTTGATTCCAGAACTAACTTATGAATTGTAGGCATGAGCAGATCATGTTTTCCAATATAATCTTTGTAGCTACAAACACCACAGCAAAAATGGCTGTGTGACAGGGTTTCCAGGGCCACACTGAAATTGCTCAATCAGGGCAAACTGCAAAAAATGGGGCAGATGATCCCTAAAATTGGAGGTTCTTTCTAATAATTAGATTCACCAGTCCAGCAACATAACAGCTTTTACAACACCTTACTGGTTACCCAGAAGCCAAAAACGCAGTTTCTTTAAAACAATCCAGCCTTGGGCTCCTACCCAGACAGCCAAGTTGTATATGATGAAGATTACTGAAAATCTTGTTCCCGATATAAAAGGATCGGACATTTTACCCACCAGGTCAGATATATTAAAGAAAAGAGTATTGGTTAAAAGATCATTATACATACAGATATGATTAAAAGTTTTAGGTTAGTTTCATAGTAGAGATGGTGAGCTTTAGAGTTGCAAAAAGTTCTTTCAGAATAGGTTCTGTAGGTTATAGTCCAGTGTCCAATATCAGGAGGATCCAGACTGGTGCTGGAGATCTCAGTCTTGCGACTCAAACCTCCCCTGACAAAGCATAAGTAGATCTGAGAATAGGGCTCAAGAGTTTCTTTGTATAGTTCTCTGGCAGTCTGTTGACAGCATGCACTCCTTGGGTGAAGCTGTCAGGGTTCCTCCCAACTCTGAACTCTAGGGTACAGATGTGGGTATCCACATGAAAGACCCCCTAAGCTTATTTCTACCAGCTTAGGGTAAAACTTCCCCAAGTCACACCCTCTTTGCCCTTGGAGGGTATGCTGCCGCCACCACCACCAAGTGATTTTAACAAAGAATCAGGGAAAGGACCACTTGGAGTTCCTATTGCCCCCCCCCGATACCCCCAAAACCCTTATACCCCCTTTCCTGGAGAGGCTTGAGAATAATGTCCTAACCAATTGGTTACAAAGTGATCACAGACCCAAACCCCTGGGTCTTAGGACCATAGAGAAATAAGTCGGGCTCTTAAAAGAAACAGAACTTTTATTAGAAAGAAAAAAGGTAAAAGAAGTGCTTCTGTAAAATTAGAAGGGAAGCTAATCTCGCAGGACAATCAGATTTTAAACACAGAGGATTTCCCTTGGGGCAAAACTTTAAAGATACAAAAAGAAAACCAGGAACACACCTTCCTCTCAGCACAGAGAAAATCACAAGCCAAAACAAAAGTAAACTAATGCATTTCCTTGTTAGTACTTACTAATTCTAATGGAGTTGGATTGCTTGCTTTCTTGATCTCTCTCTGGCAAGCACACACAACAGACAGACTCAAATCGGGCGGGGGGGGGAGGCTTTTAAGTATCTTGTCCCCTTCTTGGTCAGGTGCCAGCCAGGTTACCTGAGCTTCTTAACTCTTTACAGGTAAAAGGATATTGTGCCTCTGGCCAGGAGGGATTTTATAGTACTGCATACAGGAAGGTTGTTACCCTTCCCTTTATATTTATGAGGGAAGCATTGTGGCTTTGAAGTAGAATCACCTATTTCCTATGTATGCACAGGTAACTAGTTCAATTCATCAGCATAAGGTAAATTATCCATTAAGCAATTCATAGATAGTTTACTACAAACTTCAAAGAGAAATACAGACAGTGAAATTTGTACACCCAATTTTCATCTAAATGTGAGTATTCCCTTTTGATCTCTGAATCAATAGATATAGTAACAGATAGATGTTAATCAGATAAACGGAGGGTTCCTAAGAAGATATAAGTAAACACAGACGACTACAATCACTATCTTCTTCCAATTCTTTAACAATACAAGTCTACATTTCAATGATCTAGTCTATTTAACATGGCTTTGCTATATATAGCTCTAATTACCATTTACATACTTTTCTCATATGACTTTAAAGGTAGAATTTGGGTCATTTAGCTTGCAAGTTGCTTAACCCTTTCTGGTTCATGCCACAGGTGGATTTTTCCCTCCCTCTGTTTTGGAGATCAATGGACTTGTAGTTTGTTGTGGACGGTGTAATGGTTGAATCAAAATGCTATTTTGTGTGTGTGTGTGTGTGTGTGTGTGTGTGTGTGTGTAAAAATGCAGTTGTTTTGTTACTTATATTCACAGTTCACCTCCCTGTTTTTTCCCCTCCAACTGTTGGAGTGTGGGGTTTCTTCCAAATTACTTTAGGCTGTCTATGTATCCTTTGAACATTGCCTGTATGCTTGTTACTTCTAAAATGTACTTCCTGTTTCACTTGATAGTATATGATCAGGTATGATTTTCACTCAAATTCTCTTTAATGCCATTAAACTAACCACTGTGAGTAGAACAACAGGTGATGGGTGAACTTGAGTGTCTGGTATTGAATGAGGATATTGATATAATAAGCATCACAGAAACTTGATGGAATAGTGATTATTAAGGCTACGATTTAGGAATATTTAGTAAAAGTCATGGGCAAGAAACAAAAAATCATGGCCCATGACCTGTTCATGACTTACCATAAATATCCCTGATTGAATCTTGGTGTGTGTGTGAGGGGGAGGGAATCCTGCAGGCCCAGCTGTGTGGGGGGGGGAGGGGCATGAGGGGAGCCTGCGGCATCCGCTGCGGGGGAGCCAGAGCAGCAGCTGATGTGGCTGGCTGCAGAGCCGCTCAAGCAGCGGTTGGTCTCACTGTCCACAGGGCCGCCTGTTTTACCTAGGGTCAGCCACACTGGACACTGAGGTTGCAGGAAGTCATGAAAGTCACTGAGGTTGCAGGAAGTCATGGAATCCGTAATTCACATTGGAAAACATAATCTCAACTATGCATACAAAAGATGGGGTCTAAATTAGCTGTTACCACTCAAGAAAGAGATCTTGGAGTGATCATGGATAGTTCGTTGAAAACATCTGCTCAATGTGCAGTGACCATCAAAAAAGCTAACAAAGTTAGGAACCATTAGGGCAGGGATAGATAGAAAATATCATAATTCCACTATATAAATTCATGGTATGCCCACGTTTTGAATACTGCAAGCAGTTCTGGTCACCTCATCTCAAAAAAGATCTATTCTGTATTTTCTCCAATTCTAAAAGGACAACTAAAATGATTAGGGGTATGGAATAGCTTCTGTATGAGGAGAGAGTAAAAAAGGCTGGGACTGTTTAGTTTGGAAAAGAGACAACTAAGGGGGGGGATATGATAGAGGCCCATAAAATCATGAAGGGCATGGAGAAGGTGAATAAGGAAATATTTACTCCTTCACATAATGCAAGATCCAGGGGTCATGATATTGTATAAGAGGGCTGGTTTCTCAATCCTATTTAACATTTAATAAGGTTCTCCTTACTCATAATGTTAAACTTAATAGTCCTTACTACATAGCTCACTTCTGGGTGATGTTATAGGTGGCAGTGTAGCCAAGTATTTAAAAAAATGTGATAAGCTACTTCTGTCTGAATATATTATGCAAGCTTGGAAGAAATGAGGTTCAGGGTGGTGTAGCATGATTTTTCTCTTTTTTTTTTTTTTTTTTTTATTTGGTTCAAAACAGTGTACATGAATAGATCCCAGGCATTTCAAGCTGTAGAACTCCTACAATTAATGAGTAAAGTAACTTGGTACACACAATGCAACTTTAATTAAAAACACAAACCATGTACTTTTACGCTATGTCCATGCACTTTAAACATTTGCTTTTGACCAAAATAACTGAAATGTAACAATCTAGTACAAGATTATGTGTAACATCTTTGCTGTTGAAGTTGGCTGTTGCCATATAGGAATATTTTAATTTTAGCAAAAGCCTAAATTTATTGGCTGAGTGAAGCAAAGTCTTATACTCAATCCAAGGATATTTCTGTGCCTCCTTGTCGTTTGTGCATTCGTGTGACCTGGCTCTAATTTATCATTTGGTAAATATTTGCATAGTAATTCCTAAAATGTGCTCCCTCGCATAAAGGAATAGACAATAAACAGCTGTTTGATGTTAAACATAAACATGGCTTGAAGCCCTAAGGCAGAATGAAAATTGAACAGTTGTATTAATGTGCATGTGTATTGGAGAAATGCTGAGGTGAATTAGACCAGGTAATGTCTCAATATTTTTTCTTTAAATTTAGGATAATGCCTTGAGTAAAGGTATACATAGACTGTATAACATATGTACTGTTATATACACAGGGGATATACGCCCACATTCATGTAATTAGGATTTCAGGAGCTATTCAGAAGAGGCGGCTACAAATGTTTTTCTTAAATGACCCCATTAACACAAGAGTGCATTGAGTGACACAAGCACACTGTATGCATTCTTCAGCCCTTGGCTACAGTTTCTCTGTAGCTATTAATGTTTTTTGTTTTCAGGATACTCGTTTTCTTGCTCCACTTAAAAAGGAAACTATATTTGGACTTGCAAACTTCCTGTCAGGAGGGCTTAGAAGGAATCATTCTAGCAGTAGATGCTCCTTAGAAGATAAAAAGAAAAGGAGTACTTGTGGCACCTTAGAGACTAACAAATTTATTTGAGCATAAGCTTTCGTGAGCTACAGCTCACTTCATTGGATGCATTTGGTGGAGGAAAAAAAAAGTTTTTTGTTTTTTGTTTTTTTTTTTTTTTTTTTCCCACCAAATGCATCTGATGAAGTGAGCTGTAGCTCACGAAAGCTTATGCTCAAATAAATTTGTTAGTCTCTAAGGTGCCACAAGTACTGCTTTTCTTTTTGCGAATACAGACTAACACGGCTGCTACTCTGAAACCTGTCATATATAGAGAGTGATTGCTTGTGAAAAGTGTTTACCCACAGATTTTAGGAACAAGCCAGGACATCCGGAACAAAAAAATCAATAAAGCCAGGAACACCCTCAGGAGCTTAAATACAGTCTCTGGAAATCGTCAAAACACCACACCAAAACCAAACTCAGATTTATCAGAGTTGCATACTTTCAATCACGTATGGGTGGTAATTGTTAAATGGTATGATTTCCAGTATTCAGTGCACATACCAGCATCACTTCAATGAGTTTCGCTGAAAACAAGTCAAATGAGGTCAATTTGTTTATTGGATACTGAATCAACTATAATAATTATAAATTTGTTATGAATTTATCTAGATTGATAGAGCTAGTTGGAAAATTTCAACTGTTCTAACACTGACAAAAGGATAAAAGTTTTTCACTAAGTTAAAATGGAGGAAAAAAGTTACTTGACCACTGCTAAGGCTACTCAGAAACATAACAAGCCATGATGTGGGGAGGGGAAATGTGGAGGGGTTTTTTGTTGTTGTTTACTTCTCACAGCTCTTGTTGGTAACTATCTTCTAAGGACAGGTTTCAGAGTAGCAGCCGTGTTAGTCTGTGTTCGCAAAAAGAAAAGGAGTACTTGTGGCACCTTAGAGACTAACAAATTTATTAGAGCATAAGCTTTCGTGAGCTGCAGCATCCGATGAAGTGAGCTGTAGCTCACGAAAGCTTATACTCTAATAAATTTGTTAGTCTCTAAGGTGCCACAAGTACTCCTTTTCTCTATATATGCTTTCTCTCCTCATCCTCAAAGGAAACCTGTACAACCCCTTTAAAAGATGAGCCTCAAAGCTTAAAATTCATAATTTTGCTAGACACTAAAAATCATGGACTGAATAGACACTGGATTTATGGATAATTACAACAATCAGTATCCCCCCTCCCCAGGACTGACAGGAGGGGTGTTAATGGGCCACTTCACCTTGAATGGTCCCTTAAAATATGCTTAGCTACTTACGCTAAATGCAGTCTGTTCCACCTTGTATTTGGCTGTGGCACTCTGGTACATTTACCAGACTTGAAGAAGAGTTCTGTGTAAGTTCAAAAGCTTGTTTCTCACCAACAAAAGTTGGTCCAATAAAAGATATTTGTAAATATGGTAAAGGGACTTGATCTGGCATGGGAATATATTATTTAGGGTGTGTTCAGGGGGAATGCACTGTCATTTTCCTATGGAGAGGAGGTGGCCCTTCCACCTGAATGGAGGGAAGTGACAGTTGGAGAAGGGGAAGATGGTTGAGGGACTGAGGCAGCCAGGAAGGAGCCCAAGGCCGGGTCTATAATATAAACTTACATCAGTATAATTGCATTGCTTAAGGGTGTGAAAAATCCATACCCCTGAGTGACATAACTACACTGACCTAACCCCCAGTGTAAACAGCACTATGTTGACAGGAGAACTATTCTGTTCATTTAGCTACTGCCCTTCACAGAGGTGAAGTGCTACAGCAGCGCAGCTGCACCAGTGCACCATTTTTAAGTGTAGACCGGCCCTAAATGTGTGTGTGGTGTCTGTGTGTGAGACAGAGAGAAATAGTCTGTGAGTAAACAGATACGGGGGAAATCCGTTCATGTTTGACGGTGTGTTCCTGTTTGTTCTTGATCATTGGTTCTGGTTGTCTCCTGTAATTGATCCATGTGGTCCTGGAGATGTGGAACGGGAGAACCAAAGGTACCTTAGATCCTGTGGGTCTGGTCTAATGTCCTCCCCCAGAAGTGAGCACCGTTGGAGTTGAGTCCATGCAGGGCCGGCTCTAGGTTTTTTGCTGCCCCAAGCACCACCAAAAAAAGCCAGAGTGCTGCTGAAGCGCGCAAAAAAAAAAAAAAAAAGTGGGGGCGGGCAGAGTGCTGCCCCAAGCACATGCTTGGTTTGCTGGTGCCTAGAGCCAGCCCTGAGTCCATGACTTCAGGAAGTCACAAGAGGCACGTAAAGCTCAAAGCCTGCCTTGACATTTGATAGTACCCAGCAAGATTTCTGGGGAAAAAAGAATATAATTATAATGATCTATAATATAATAGCCTGTGCATACAGAGGTATAGCTATATTTCTTTATTTAGAGGGTTATATTTAAGTCAGTACCCTTCAGTAAATTGTGTGTGTGTTTGAATTATTTTAAATGTTTGTTATATATATTCTTCATCAATTTAATGAATCTAGGTGAAATCCAGTTCCATTTGTTCCAATTTAAATGAAATCTTTTTTTTTTTGGGGGGGGGGGGGTTTGGACACCAGTTGTTGTTGTATCTTGGCTACCATTAAATAACCTTTTATCGTGGTGTAACTTCTGTTCTACCACTCCTCCCCCCGCCAGGTAAATTATATCACCACTGGGACAGACCATTACTAAATCTTAGTGAGTGATTTTGGAATGGGGTAACCCTCAGCTGTATTTTGAATTATAACACAATAACTCTGTGAGAGGTCTGTTTACATATTACCTTACCCACCTGGTCTCTCATCTCCTCAGACCAACGCGGCTACAACACTGCATATAAAAAAGGTAATATTTGAAACCTTTGCATCCCCACGTGAAGTTTCACTTTCGAACCACAACAACCTCTTCTGTAGACTCCAATTTGGTACATTTAAAAAAAAAAAACACACCCCAAAAAACCAGGCAATTGTGCTGGACATGCAGCCAGAAATACAAGAGGCAAGGTATGTGGATTAACTAGGCCACAACTGCATTGACTTGTTTGGAACTATCTGTCAGTAACCCAAACAATGAAAAGGTCCTCTTTCATTTACTAACCTGCATCCGATGAAGTGAGCTGTAGCTCACGAAAGCTTATGCTCAAATAAATTTGTTCGTCTCTAAGGTGCCACAAGTACTCCTTTTCTTTTTTGCGAATACAGACTAACACAGCTGCTACTCTGAAACCTGTTCAACCTGGTTCTACCTGTTGTAGAAGTGCTGCTTAGCAGCCCATTGTGGTGAGTGTGAAAGGTTTGGGGAAAAGGAGGCTTCACCTAATTCAGCTTCTGTCATAAATATAAAGGGAAGGGTAACCACCTTTCTGTATATAGTACTATAAAATCTCTCCTGGCCAGAGGCAACATCCTGTTACCTGTAAAGGGTTAAGAAGCTCAGCTAACCTGGCTGGCATCTGACCCAAAGGACCAATAAGGGGACAAGATACTTTCAAATCTTGCTGGGAGGAAGGGGGGGTGAAGGCTTTTGTTTTGTGCTCTTTGTTTACGTGGTGGTTCTCTCTTGGGACTGAGAGAGGCCTGACAGAAATCCATCTTCTCCAACCCATCCTAATCCAAGTCTCCAATATTGCAACCAGTATAGGTAAACCAGGCAAGGCGGATTAGTTTCTTTTGTTTTATGTGAATTTTCCCTATGTTAAGAGGGAGGTTTATTCCTGTTTTCTGTAACTTTAAGGCTTTGCCCAGAGGGGGATCCTCTGTTTTGAATATGAATATCCTGTAAAGTATTTTCCATCCTATTTTACAGAGATGATTTTTACCTTTTTTTTTTTTTTTTTAAATAAAATTCTTCTTTTAAGAACCCGGCTGATTTTTTCCATTGTTTCAAGATCCAGGGGTTTGGGTCTTTGATTTTTGTAACCAATTGTTTAGGATATTATTCTCAAGCATTCCCAGGAAAGGGGGTGTGTAGGACTTGGGGGGGGGGGGGTATTTTGGGGAAAGACGTCTCCAAGTGGTCTCTTTCCCTGTTCTTTGTTTAAAATGCTTGGTGCTGGCAGCATACTGTTCAAGGACGAGGCAAAGTTTGTACCTTGGGGAAGTTTTTAACCTAAGCTGGTAAGAATAAGCTTAGGGGGTCTTTCATGCAGGTCCCCACATCTGTACCCTAGAGGTCAGAGTGGGGAAGGAACCCTGACAGCTTCTAATTCTGGTTTGTACACCTGCCAACAGAAGGTGTCAGCAATTAGCTTGTCTGCCTGCCCTTCACCTCCTGCTGAGTTTGCAATTCGTTAACTCCATTTCTGATATCAGCCAACATATATATCCATTCCCTGATCAAAGAAGTGTTCCCCATCTTCTCTGCAAACTTGGGCACCAAATATTTTTTGGTGGGTAATCACCAATCCTCCCTGCTTGCATATGAATGTAGCCACCTCCGAATTCACACATACTATAGCTTGCTCAACTTGTAAAGGCCTGTCAGGTCCCTCACATATCATCTGCTACAGCATTTCACTCCTGTTTACAATTACCTCTGGGAAAAGGTCTCATATCTACACCTACCCTAAATCTCTTTGCTCTAATGATTACGGCTATGTCTATATTACCTTACAGTTTGGACCATGGGAGTGTGAATAGCAGTTTGTATCAAACTGCCATGCTGTAACCTCCCCTGTGTGGACACTGTAGGCAGGAATTAAAAGTTTTCATTAACATAGTCCTCTTCCAGCAGGACTACATTAATCAGGGGTGCTGGAACAATTTGTATAGTGGGGGTGCTGAGAGCCATTGAACCAAATATGGATGTCAGGTTTGTGTAATTTTTGGTGGTGCCCAGAACGGGTCCAAGCAGAGCCATCCCGTCCATGGAAAGGACCGGGGAAACCGCCCTGGGCCCTATGCTTTGGGGAGGCCCTGCACTTCAGGGGGAACATGGGGTCCAAGGTGGCCTGGGAGGTTAGCAGGAGGCCTGGCGCTGGCAGCAGCGTCGCTCGGCGACCGGAAACTGGAAAGAGGCGGGGTGGACGCTTGGGGGAAGGGGTGGAATAGGGTTGGGGAGGGAGTGGAGCAGGAGAGGGCTAGGGTTGCTACTGCTGGCACCAGGCCCCCCACTAACCTCCCAGGACATCCTGGATCCCGTGTGCTCCTGAAGCATGGGGCTCCCCAAAGCGTGGTAAGCCCAAACATTGGTGGAGCTGGGCCCACATTCCTAAATATTGGTGGAGCACGGGCCCATATAACTCGTTGCTTATGGAATCAAACTGTAAACCCTCTATATAATGGAAACCACTTCAAGACAGGTGGTGCTGCAGCACCCTCCACACCGTTAGTTCCAGCACCTATGATGTTAATGCAAACGAGGAATCTTTTAGTTCATGCTTGCAGTCTTCACACGGGGGTTACAGTGCAGCAGTTTAGTACAAACCTCTTGGTCCAGACTGGAGGGCAGTGTAGACGAGTCATTACTCAACCCGTTTACAAAATCCAAAACTGCTTTCATGCAGGTGTACAATAATTTCAGATAGCTGCTTAATGGCTGCTGAGGAGGGGCATCTGCTGGTTCCATAGTATGTGCCGCCTCTTCCATGCCAACTCAGAATGACCTTACCACTGAGACCTAGTTGTGAACCTTCGGGGAACTGGCTTTCGGCCTGTGGGTCCAATGCACAAATCTGTTACTGGCTGTTGTGCCCCATTTTCTTCCTGCTGAAAATAGGGTAAATAGCAAAAAGTTAACACGTTCATCTTAATATGTTTTCATTAAGGATACAGTTGTTGCCTTTGAAGAAGACATGTTACTGATTTTGGATAGAAACCTCATTTGACTCTATCAATAAATATTTTGTATATTAATCCATCCTTATCCTGAGCAAAAATGGGGTCATGTATGTACCCTGTTTTTAGTTTTATATCAAAATTAACAAATTATTTGTTGATAGGCTATAGTTTTTGTTTTTGAGTGCGTGGGAAGCAAGGTGCTACTTCAGCTAATAAACTTTACAAATTGTTAGTCAGCCCTTCCTTATGTATATAAATTCTTTTTTCCTTTGCTACAGTCTGTAACTTAAGCTCCAACTTCCCTACTGCAGTCAGGGAACTGTGCCTATTAAGTCTGAATGAAAATACTTCTAGTTCTAGTGCATCCTTAAAAAATGGTCTGCAACTCCAACGGTACTCTTCTTAAAAGAATTATCCCATGACATTGGAAAGACCAAGACCTTTGAAGTCCAGCACGACCCAAAGTATTCTTGACTCTCTCATAATAAAGAAGATCATATGGAACCTGTCTAATCAAAAAGTCTAAATAAAATAAACTTTCTAGATCTTATGGTTTATATTTTTCTTTACAGAAAGTTAAGTTTCTTCAGCTGTTGATGGTACCATCAGAGAAGTGCTAAAACTGCTTTCAGGCCTGTTCCTACTCACTTTGAACTCTGGCTGTGAATATTTTTGTTTGTTGATTGCACTTGTAGTCCTTCTCTTTCCTTAAAATAAAGGTGATGTTTTGGCTTCTTTAATGTTAAGGGATGGGCGGGAGGGTAGGGGTGGGTGTGTAGGATGGTTGTTCTCATGGCATTTGACTTCACAGCCACTGGAGGTGAATGGCTTGTGTCTAATTTGCAACTCTGGAGGTTGGAGTGGGGGAGGGTATTACATTTATTGCAACTATTTAGACTTTGGGTGGAAACAGTTTTTTCCTTCTTGTGCCATAAGAATGTTTGGAGTTTGCTGAGAGAGTAAAATATTCTTCAGATGTGAGATGTATGTGGAATGGATGTGTGATTTTGCAAATCTGACTGATTTATTTGTGCTTTTGGAGGTGAACCAAAAGTATTTTCTACAATTAGAATTGTCCATAACAAGTTGATTTGTAAACATCCAGTATGAACAACATCTTCTCTTCTCTTGTATGATAGCTGCTTTACAAGGCTTAAAAGTCATTAGAAACATCAATATGAAATTTGGTCTCTTAAAATCAAATGTTTAATGCAGCTGTCAAGGTTCCTTCCCCACTCTGAACTCTAGGGTACAGATGTGGGGACCTGCGTGAAAACCCCCCTAAGCTTATTTTTACCAGTTTAGGTTAAAACTTCCCCCAGGTATAAACTATTTTACCTTTTTCCCCTAGACTTTATTGCTGCCATCACCAAGCATCTAACAAATATATAACTCGGAAAGAGCCTGCTTGGAAATGTCTTTCCTCCCCAAACCTTATACCCCCTTTCCTGGGGAAGGCTTGATAAAAATCCTCACCAGTTTGCGTAGGTGAACACAGACCCAAAGCCTTGGATCTTAAGAACAATGAAAAAGCAATCAGGTTCTTAAAAGAAGAATTTTAATTGAAAAAAAGTAAAAGAATCACCTCTGTAAAATCAAGATGGTAAATACCTTACAGGGTAATCCGATTCAAAACATAGAGAATCCCTCTAGGCAAAACCTTAAGTTACAAAAAGACACACAAACAGGAATATACATTCCATTCAGCACAACTTATTTTATCAGCCATTTAAACAAAACAGAATCTAACGCATATCTAACTAGATTGCTTACTGACTCTTTACAGGAGTTCTGACCTGCATTCCTGCTCTGGTCCCGGCAAAAGCAATACACAGACCGAGAGAACCTTTTGTTTCTCCCCCCGCCCCCCCCCAGCTTTGAAAGTATCTTGTCTCCTCATTGGTCATTTTGGTCAGGTGCCAGCGAGGTTATCCTAGCTTCTTAACCATTTACAGGTGAAAGCATTTTTTTCTCTGGCCAGGAGGGATTTTAAAGGTGGTTAGCCTTCCCTTTATATTTATGACAGCAGCCTTCTTTGGAGGCTACTTTCTTAACATCATGATGCTTCACCAAGTGCTCGTTTTTGACTACAGTGGTCTCCAAATTGGGGTGCGCGAGATGATCCCAGGGGGTGCGCGGCAGTAGTAGTGCTGCCGGACAGCACTCCGCCATTTTTTTTCTTTGGCGGCAGCTCTGCACGTCCATGGCTGGTGTTCCCCTCCAGCGGCGCGCCTCTCCGGCTGCGTGCCTGCGGCTAGTCTTCCGGTCTTCTTCCGTTGGTGGCGCACCTGTGGCAGGTCACCCTGGGGATTCGCAAGCCAAAAAGTTTGGAGACCAGTGTTCTACTATACAGCCAGAAATGGCCAGAAGTGCTAGGCAAAGGAGGAAAATAACTCCTGCATGCATCAAAAAATTATTATTTTTTCTGCTAATGTTGTTTAGTTGCTCATCTTTTTATTTGTGTAAATCTTAATTCCTTATGCTCGCACGTGTGAATACAGAAGCGTCTGTTGAAGTTATTCTTGAATGTCTTTATTTTTTTTGGTATATCTTGTTTATGAGAATGAGAAGCTAACTTTTATATTGGCAGTGTTTTTGTCTTAGGATGCTTGTGGGGAAAATTAAACTCTGCTGCACCAGACTCGTGCAGGAATTTGCTTTCTCTTACTTAGGGCCACCCACACAAGCATTCTGTTACTGGGTTCTTTTTGTGGTCCCAGGTTACAGAAAAGTTAAGACTTTTTATTATGGCATGTGGGGGTGGCTTTTAGTTGTTGAGATTTTTGGTCTTGTATTTTGGGCAGCATGTTGCATTCTTTAGGACCACACAGCTTTTCTTCCTAAAACATTGGCATCTTGGATTATAGAAGCTAAAAAATGTCAAGTAGACACAAACAGTGGAAAATACAAATATTTTCACCAGCTGTTTTTTCTTTAAAAGCATGAACAGCAGACTTATGAAATAGCATAAAATTTATAACTTGTTTTAATATAGTTTGGTATAAACACACTACCCCCAGAAATTTGTGTAATTTGCAAGTGTAATATTTAAATCAAAGGTCCCAGTTTTACTAGCTATGAATACATTTATATGACTGTTGAAAGGTAAGGGATAACCTGCTAATGATGCAGGTTGAGTCATATTTTATATGTTTATAATAAGGGTCAAGTTATTCTTTTTACAAGGTTTCTGCATTAAACAAATTGTTTTGTCTATGAGATCACATTTGTTTGTGATGGATACGTTTCTTCTTTGACTTTTTTTTTTTTTTTTTTTTTTAAATCTCAGAATCTGGTAGGCACATTGAAAATGCTCAAAACAGTTGAATTCTTGGCTTTAAAAAGTAATGATTTGAGGTGTAATAGTGGCCTGAAATTCAGACTAAGGTAATTAATAGACTGAATTTCATCATTATGCAAAGACAAAACCAGTATTTATATTTTTTTAGCAGATTTTTGTCATTCAAGCGTTTTGATATTTAAGATGAACAGTTTTGGTGGGTGGTTTCAATGCAACGCTGAAGGATGAAAACTCTGACAAATTCCTAGAATGTATAGGAGTATTGCAAATATATTTTTATTGAATTATTAGCTTGTTAAGCCACACTGCATTTTACAAACACCTAATCAAGAAAGAACAAGACATAATATTGAGTATATAGCTAGTGGTCAACATGTGGGAGTCACTGGACTGAGAGAGAGGATACCTTGACAGTAGTGCATGCTAATGTATTGTATAATATTACCCTGCAACTGAAGATGGGAAATTGACTGCACTATCCTGGAACTAAGATTGGGCCAAATATACGTGAAAATTGTAATGTGTATAATTAAAAAGATATAGATTGAGGTTTAAGTACAGAAAAAAGGTGAAATGAATTTTTGCTCATGCAGTCGGATATTAATGTATGTGAAAATTCTCTTTGAGAGCTGTACCAAATACTCAATTTCAGTTAAAATGGCATGTGGTGGTAAAAATGCTGTTAATTAGCTATTGAAACTATAAGGGAAGTAAACTTGCCTATTAAGTGTTCTTATAGAAACCCTTTTTACTGTTTTGTAAACTTCCTTTTATCAGTATAAAATTAGTTCAGTGTACAACTTGTAGGTAAAGGGAAAATAGATAAGGTTGCTAGGGAAAAATTACTTGTTTAAACATTACCTATGGCAGGGTGGAATTGGCTGGCTTCCCAGTAGATGTTTGGGTTTTATCAGAGTTTCTGTGGAGGATTATGTGCTAAAGCTCTGAAGTAAGTGTGTGTGTGTGTGTGTGAGAGAGAGTGTGTGTGTGTGTCAGGGTTGGGACCTCTTTTCACTTATGACTGTTTTGAAACTTATGGGCTTAATTTTACCTCTTCTCCCCTTTTGGGTATTGGGTCATGTTGTATCCAGTTTATTTTTTGGCATGAAAATTTCAGACTAAATTTGGTCCCCATGTGCAAATCGTATTGCAGTGATAATTTTGGTGTGACAACCTGCGTTCAGGAGGGTTTTTGGAACTGAGAAGCTTACTGTGTGAGAGAACACAGACTCACTTGGAAACTTCGCAGTGCAGACAAGGTGGTAGTGTGTAATGGACGGATGTCTCACCCCCCTTCTGATTTTTTTGAGGCACTTAGCACTTCTTGGCTTTGGTACAGATGATAAAAACAGGCCTAATCAAAATTGATCCATAATGTCCACATATAGTCAGCTAACCTGTCATTAATGGATCTTGCTCAACTGCTGTAGGGTTTCTTCAGGAGGCCAGAATCTGCAGGTTTTTATGAAAACTGACAAAATATCACTTTATGGTGAAGGACAGTCTTAATTTTCAGGGTGTCATTTTCTTGCTTGTATCATAAGAGAACCCCAACCAAAACTGAGTTTTCATTGTGCTAGATATTATACAAACTTACGGAGATGTTCCCTGCTTCAAAGAACTTAAAATCTGAATAGACATAATAGAGACAAGAGGGTGGGAGAAATGGTTACATTGCAGAAGAATCAGGATGGTGGCTGACAAACCTCTGGTTAGTTCAGTGCGGTTCTTTTTTCCCTCCTGTAGCTTTTGTCAGTTTTGTGTGCGTGTGCGTGTGTGTGCGCGCAAAAAAGGAGGGGAAAATGAAAGGAGCAGAGAAGGTAGGAAGAATGGTGATGAGTGTAGAAGGCAAGAAGAGTCAGGTTGGGCACATAGATCCTGAGAGGTTGGGAGGAAGTTGGAGCAATCAGCTGATGACCTGAGTTGGGAAGTCAGGCCATGTCTACACTACAGGAACTAAACCACGATAGTTAGAGCACCGTAGCTATGCTGGCATAACCCAGAAGGGGGTTTTACTTCAGTGTGGGGATACTACCTCCTTGAGCTATGTTAACAATGACAATAGAAGCATTCTTCTGTCCATCTATCTGCAGCTATATTGGGAGTTAGGTTGGTATTGCTACAGCACTTGAAAATGCTTGCATTTTCCCCAACAATATTTCAAAATTTTCAATGTAGATCAGGCCTCAGTCTGACATTACCAACATCCAAGAGGTTATAGAGGTACAAGGGAAGCCCTGGTTGGACTGCTTCTTTCTCAGCCTGTGATTTTGCTGTTTGGTACCTTATTGATAGATGGTAGCTCTCAGTACTGGTTCCACCCTTTAAAGCAGTTGCTTTTGCTTTTAACTTCCCCACGGTTTTAAAATTGCCCAGTCTTCTAAGATGTGGATTTAATTATGAACTACTTTATTCAAATTCAGTGTGGTAACTTAGGGGTAGAACGGCATAATTTAAGCAGGTTTGTCCTTTTTTTTTTTTTTTTTTTTTAGCCTGCTACAGAGAGGAGTTCCAGGCCCGCACTGTCTGCCAACATTATTGATTTAACTCTGGTTCAGTGCTTAGCCTCAGAAATGACACTTGGAATTCTTTAGTAAGCAATTCCAAACCTCCTTCCATTGAAGTTCATAGAATCTCAGGGTTGGAAGGGACCTCAGGAGGTCATCTAGTCCAACCCCCTGCTCAAAGCAGGACCAATCCCCAATTTTTGCCCTGGATCCCTAAATGGCCCCCTCAAGGATTGAGCTCACAACCCTGGGTTTAGCAGGCCAGTGCTCAAACCACTGAGCTATGCCTCCCCCCAAGTTGATAATTGTGCCATTGGCTTCAGGGGAAGCATTGTGTAGCGTTCTGTTAAAGTTGTGGACGGGAAGGTGCTGTCTTCAGAGGACTGAAACTTTTTGGTTCCTGTTGCGCCATGTCAAATTACATGAGTAAGCTTGCTCATTCACAAACATTGTCTTCTGAATTTTGCCTCAGTGAATCCCATTATCAGTTGTCTCTGAGGGAGAGACTTTTGTAAGCAGAAAATTCTTGGTGGATGGTGTAGGAGAGATGGGGTACGGTATGAGTGTGTGTTTTGCAAAACTATATAAATTTTCCCCCAAGTTGTCAGACAGTACACTTTCTTTAAATTACAGTGGTTTATAGTGATATATCATGGTTTCTTTACATTTCTTTCTTGTAATGTGTAAAATCCTATCTAACCTCATTTACATTTGATAAAGTTTTAAAATGTACAGTAAATTAATGCAGATATACATATTGGACGTTATTCCATTGGTAGTAATCTGACATACAAATAATGTGAATTTTTACCAGTAGATGTTTCTTTGAACTCTTCAACCAGAACTCATCTGTGAAAAATGGAATATTTTGTAAACATCTTTACTAAAGAAGAGAGACGTAAAAATGGAATACAAAAATCTTATTGACTTGATGGTTAAAAAGCTGAAGTTTGGTTTGACAAAATACCTTGTTTTTTTGTTGTTTCGCAGGACCCTGCTTATTGGGTGAACATTCACCACCTCGAGTATACAGATGGGGGGATCCTGGACCCAGATGATGTGCTGGCAGATGTTGTTGAGGACAAAGATAAGGTAGATTAAAAAGGGAGAGGTGGCGGTTGCAGAGTTTGAATTACAATATTGTACTTGCCTTTCCTGTGTACCTTCAATAACCATATGTACTTGCCTGGTACTTGTATACCAAGAGTGTGGTGCAGTATTCAGTAACCTTAAATCAAACACATCTGCCTAGACATGTTGCAGCTATGTTCTTCATTCAGCGCTACTGCAAAAGGAAAATGTATGATCAAAACAGCTGATATATTCACATAAGATTAGTATTTGATTTACAATTCAATCCTTTAATTCAGGACATTTTATGGTTCTCTTGTAGTTTTATGAAACGAGGGTGGTTTTTGATGAGGAGAGGATGTGGAGTTGGATGGGATATTTAATTTTATGCCAGTAAAATTTCTAACTTTTTAAAAATCTCTCTAGAGGAAAGTTTGAGAACCACTCGTGATAGGTCATGGATTAATGTGAAGAACTGCAGCAATTCTATCTTGTAAATCACATAGAATCAATGTGCTTCAGAACAGAACTGAAAGTCTGGGCAGGCCACACCCACTCCAGTACAATCTAGTGTGTGGTTTTTATATGTATTCCCAAAGACCATGGGTGTCCAGCTTGGGAATTCCTGACCCAAGGTATCCGATATGTACATAGAAATAGCTCACCTGAAAATACCTAGTATTGCTGCTTAATTACCTTGGCAGACTAGTGTAGTTTTAAGTGAATTCATCAATAAATTACTTACAGTATATAGTCTGAAGAGTGTAGTTCAGATCTGATTAACATTTCATTATTGTATATGAATTAAAATCTAAACCATAAGAGTATTGATGCCAAAAAAAAATATTAAAGCAGATGTCCAAAAAACTGTTTTCTGTTTACATATTTTTGAAAATGCGAAATTTGGTTTTCCTAGCCTGCAGAAAAAGCCTTTTCAATGTAGGACTTGTGTTCTTATAGAGTCATCTTTTCCCTGACATCAGAAGCACCAATAATGACAGATTGATTCATAGATGGCTAAGCTAATTTTATATCGTGCGTGTGTGTGTGTGTGTGTGTGTGTGTGTGTGTGTGTGTGTGTGAGGGAAAAAATGAGATTAGTGCTTATTGAAAGAAAACTGCTTGACTGTTACAGTTGACTTGCTGCTTGGAATAATTCTAAGGTAGGTTGCTGTGTAACACTACAAAACATACTTTAATATAGTGTTGCAGGCACCGAGTGCCCGAGGCAAGCAACAGCTGGATTCGTTGGCCGGTGTGCATCACCCAATAATCACAACGGGGTGGAGAAGTAGAAAAGTTTATTTGAAGCTTCAAGCAGTACAGGGAGACAATCTCAAATTCTGCACACCAGTGCAAGCAGTTACACATATTTTATACATTCATTCTTTAGCATACTTATCCAATAGCAAGTTGCCCTGAGTATCCATATAGCCAATCCGGTATACCAGCCAGTTCCCTTTTTTCCTCTTATCTATTCCCCCATATATGGAGGAGTTTGTTCAGCATTATCTAACATTCCTGTCCTGCTTGACCTAATCTTGCTCCGGCCAGTCTGCGCCTGCAATACATTGTTGCAAAGTTCTCAGCGTGACTGCTGTGAGTATCTCCGGGCAGAAAAGGGAAGGGGGGGCATCTGGGCCTAGAGCGAGGGGGCTTCATCGACACTCGTGGTCTTCCATCCCCTTGAGTTACCTAGTGGCCATGTCCGGTGTCCCCAACAACCCTCTCCTTTGAGAATACTCAACAGCCTTGTCTCTGAGTTTTCTCTCTTGGGCTCTTATCTTTTTATAAGGGGACTTTGCATAAGCACTTTGTGGTAGCCCTGAAGGGAATGCATTACCATGTTTTTTACAAGGGCTCTGACACATGATATTGCACAACATAACACCATCAGTATGATTAAAACAGGAAGAAAACTTTTCAACAAGAGACTAAATAAACCACCAAGCCAAGATGACAAATCCCAGCCTGAAAACAAGGTTTGCAACCAATCACTCTCGGGGGCAGTGTAGGCAGCCTGTGCTCTGGCTCGGGCATGGGCCTCAGCCTATACTACCTTATCATAAATCTCATAACTGCTGTCATTTACGTAAACACAACATCGGGACCCGACAAGGGCACAAACACCCCCTTGGGATGCCAAAAGGTAGTCCAAGGCCAGCCTGTTTTGGAGGGAATACGTTCTGAGCTGCTGTTACTGTTACTACTGCTGACCCTAGATCACGAATCAAGTCCTCTAATTCTAAGGCTATTTTTTCAAGCACCATTTGAAGCCTTACAATATAGCGGCCTATGCATGCTATGGCTGGCCCGGTAATCAATGGCACAATTCCCAGTATGGAGCACCCTGTAAGCTTTTCAGTTGTGAGGGGATTCTTAGCATTGCCCTCCAAGGCTGCATTGAGTCGCCGCAGGGTCTCTTCTCGTGACTCAACAGAGGTATCTCGGGTATTCCTAATCTTTCCTTTGGGCAGTGTGGTGGTTATTGAAAGATGAGGAACCCCATAATCTATATAACAGCTACCTGTCCAATTGGCTGGCAATACCTTGTAAGCCTTTCGGCCACCTACAAAATAATGACCCTGTAGGGCCCAGTAAGGACTGTTTCTTAGAGGATTCCTGGGATATTTAAGGCCACTTTTCCAAACAATTCATATGCCCCCAGCGGGGCTTCTCATCCTCCCGAATGGGTACAAGGGGGGTATTCCTAATTGTGCCGTTCAAATTGCACTTACCATAAGGACCGCTGCAAACCCACCATTGGCCTGCTATAGTGGAAGTATTAACTGAACGGCAATTTATATTTCCTGACCCTCCTTTTGTGGAAGGATCATTCGTAAGAGTTTACCCAAAAGGGGAGGAACCATTACATCCACACTGCTGACCTGCCCTCTTGGTTTTTATCCAATATCCATCAGCCCACTGTGTAATAACACAGGAGCTCCTTCCCACAGGACGCCTATAGTGATCAGATTGGTTTCGGGTAAAACAGAACACTCCCTCAGTGAGCACTGCAACTGAATACTCCTGATCCTGGTAGGTAGCTTGCTGCAAAGAGATCTTATCCCAGAACGGTGAGTCCGTTTGATTTCTACTTTCCTGCTCTTTGGTGGCAGCTAATTCTGCTAGGGTTAAGGGCAGCATGACAAGGGGCACTCCTGTTCTGGGGGAACGTGGAGTCGGAGCACACACCCAGCAATCAGTTTGTTTTGTTTAAAGTAGCAACATGGTGCGCAAGTAAAACAAAGGAATTATGTTCCCAATATGCACAGTTTAGAAATAACAGCATAGAAAATAACAGGGTTACATGATTAATTATTACCGGGGTCCTACTGGTCCAGGGTTTCCAGTTTTTGAGTGGGCCCATTTTGGCGCTAAGGTGCCCGCTGTTTGTGTCTCTTAAACAGTAACTTTAGCCCGAGATCGTTAGTAGATGAGGAGTCAACGGGGTGGACGGTCCACTGCTCTGCTGGTGAAGGGGTGGGTACTTCCTTCAGACGCGAGTGATGGATCCAGTTCTTTTGTCCTTCAACCTTTGCCACCATATGGGAGTTCAGCAGGACGATATAGGATCCTTTCCATTTTTCCTGGAGAGGCTCGTCTTTCCAGGTTCGAACAAGCACAGAGTCGCCGGGCTGTAAGGAGTGGATGGGAGAGTCCAAGGGAAGAGGCTGGGAGTCTTAGTATACCTATGAAGAGACGAGAACAGCAGACAGGGAACACATATACTGAGACACAAAACCATTACCCAGCTCCCACTCCCCTGACAGAACCGGTGTGCCATTCATAGGCCATACCCTCCCAAACATAATTTCAAACGAACTAAGCCCAAATCTACCCTTTGGGAGAGCACGGATGCGGAGCAGGACGATGGGTAAGGCATCAGGCCATCGCAGGGAGGCTTCTTGGCACACTTTTGAAAGATGTCGTTTAAGGGTCTGATTGGTATGCTCTACTATGCCGCTGGCTTGTGGTCTCCAGGGCGTATGGAGTTTCCAGGGGATCTGCAAGGCATTCGAGATGCTTTGGATGATCTTTGATGTGAAGTGTGTCCCGTTGTCAGATTCCATCCACTGGGGAAGTCCGAAGTGAGGGGAATGACCTCCTTAACAAACTTAAGGGCCACTGTCCTGGCAGTGCAATTGCGGCATGGGAAGGCTTCTGGCCATCCGCTGAATCGATCCACTAAGACAAGGAGATATTTGTACCCTTGGGTCTGAGGAAACTCAGTAAAATCTATTCGCCACACCCATCTGGGGCCCGGAGTGGGTTCCAGAGCAGTGGGTGGCCCTGGGATGTCCTGGTCGGGGGTTATTCTTTTGGCAGACTAAGCAGTCTGCCTGTACCTGGGTAGCCAGGGGTCGGAATCCAGAAGTTATAAAGTATTTTCCCATCAGTTGGATAAGTGCTTCCCTTCCAGCATGATGTAATTTCTGTAACACTGGCTGGATCAGGCTCTTCGGTAGAAGGATCTTCCCTTCCGGGGGAATGGAGCCATCCCTCCTTTCCCTGGAGACAGAGTTTGTCGGTTAGCTGTCTCTCCTCTCCAGAGTACTGGGGGGTCGGAAGCTCCCCCACGGATGGGATAAGGGCATGCATATGGGCATTCTCTGTCTGAGGGGATATCAGGGTGGCAGCATGCTTAGCCTCTCTATCTGCCCCGGAGTTACCCCTGGCCACATCTTGACCTTCCCTTTGATGGGCTTTACAGTGTACCACCGCCACTTCTGAGGGGAGTTGTACGGCTTCTAGGAGCCGGAGGATTTGGGGTCCATACTTGACTGGGGAGCCTTGAGCTGTCAGCATTCCCCTTTGCTTCCATAAGCCAGCATGAGCATGTAGCACTGCAAAGGCGTGAATCGCTAAAAACATTGACCCGCTTTCCTTTTGACAGTTTAAGCGCACGGGTGAGGGCGACTAGTTCAGCCAGCTGGGCAGAGGTCCCAGTGGGCAAACCCTTGGCTTCCACAGTGTCATGGAGGGTTACGACAGCATAACCCGCCCTCCTTTGCCCATCTATCATAGTGCTGCTACCATCAGTATACCACTCATGATCTGCATTTAGGAGGGGTATATCTTTTAAGTCTGGACAGCTAGAGTATTGGGCATCTATGATCTCTAAACAATCATGTTCCTGTTCCTCAGTCTCCGGTAAGAGGGTGACGGGGTTAAGGGAGGGGCAAGACTGTAAGGTGACTTCAGAGTTCTCTAGAAGTTTAGCCTGGTACTTAGCCATCCGAGCCTGGGTGAGCCAAAGGCCTCCCTTTGCATCCAATAAGGCTCGGACCATATGAGGGGTATATATTTGTATTGTCCCTCCCGAAGTTAGTTTCTCAGCTTCAGCCAGTGTCAGGGCTGTGGCTGCAACTGCCCGCAGGCACGCTGGCCATCCCTTTGCCACTTGTTCCAGCTGCTTAGAGAAATAGGCCACAGGAGGTTTCCATGCTCCCAATGACTGTGTGAGCACTCCTAGGGCCACCCCCTTTCGTTCATGTACATACAACTGAAACGGCTTAGTGAGATCCGGGAGGCCCAGAGCCGGAGCTTCCATCAACTTCCTTTTCAAGATTTTAAATGCCTTGTTGGCCTCTGGGGCCTAATAGAAGGGGTCATGATCTGCTCCTTTTACACAATCATACAGGGATCTAGCCCACAGTCCAAATTCCGGGATCCATATCCGACAGAACCCCGCCATGCCCAGGAAGGCTCTGAGGCGTTTACGATTAATGGGAACGGGAACCTGGCAGACAGCCTCCTTCCTCTCACTGAAAAGCTGATGCTCCCCCTCCCTTGTGTGGAACCCCAGGAATTGTACCATCGGGAGAGCAATTTGAGCCTTGCTTCTCGATACCAGATATCCTCGGAGGCCAATAAAATTCAGGAGACCCACAGTGGCTTTGAGGCATGGGGTTAGGCCCACTGTAGCAATTAATAAATCATCTACATATTGAAGAAGAAGAGCCCCCTCCTCATTGTTCCAGCATAGTTGCTTTTTAACCCTTTTTGTGTCCTCCCACTCGAAAGAAAAGATTTCTCGGGACGAGGTATTTACGGGAATAGCGAAGAACGCATCTTTCAAATCAAGGACCGAAAAATGGGTATACTGGCCTCTTACAGAAGCCAGTAAGGTATACGGATTCGGAACCAGGGGGTACAAAGTTTTAACCCGTTCATTAACCGCCCTCAGATCCTGTACCAAGTGATACGTGCCATCAGGTTTTCGTACGGGCAGGATGGGAGTGTTCCAGGCTGACTGGCATTCCCGGAAGATTCCATATGTTAGGAACCGATCTATAGTGTCCCGTAAACCTTCTCTGGCTTTCCTTGCAATTGGATACTGTTTAACTCGCACCGGGCCTTTTCCTGGCAGGAGATGAACCTTAACAGGGACTTGATGGGTAGCTTTTCCTGGGACCCCCGCTGCCCACACTAGAGGGTACACCCGGTCTTCCCACAGGCTCCATTCTGGGGCTTGCATAGCTGAGGGCTCAACTGTAAGGGTCATGATCCATGCATTCTCGGGGGGTAGGGTAAGGGTTATTTCATCTTGAGTAAACTGCAAGGTGGCGCCTAGGTGAGAAGGCAGATCCTATCCCAGCTGAGGCGTCGGGCACTCGGGGAGAGAGAACAGCTTGTGAGATATAGTCCTGTTTCCCAAAGCGCATTCCACTGGGGCATACACTGGGCACTTAGTGCCTCTGCCTGTGATGCCCACCACGGTAAGGGAGTCTGCTACCGGCAACTGAAGGGGTCAATTCACGGCAGTTCGTGCCGCTCCAGAGTCCACTAAAAAGTCTATTTCCAAACTTCCCACCCACATCTTTACTTGGGGTTCTGGGGGCAGGGCAGTCCGTCCCACCGGACACCCCTATTCCTGTTCCTCCATTGCCATCATAGGGGCGCCCCCCCTTCCATTCCTCTCTGGGCACTCATTCTTCCAGTGTCCCTCTTGTCTACACAAGGCACACTGGTTGCGACCCAGTCATCTCTCCTGCGGGCCTGGACGTCTGCGTCCACGGCCCCTTCCTCCCCGGCCACTTCCCGTAGTGCCAGCCTATAGTGCCGCTACCATCATTCTAACTTGCTTTTTCTCCTTTTCTGCCTCCCTTAGACTATAAGCTCGGTTTGTAGTCTCTAAGATTTGTGCCATGGTCATGCCCATTAAATCCTCTTTTTTTCTGTAACTTTCTCTTAATATCAGGGGCTGCTCTGCTTGTGAAAATTCCCTTAATTGCCTCAGTTTCCTGATCATCGGGGTCTGCATTGGTGTTCTGTCGAATAGTGTCCCGAATACGCTGTAGGAAGGCCCCTGGGCTTTCCTTTAGATCCTGCATTACCTCATACGGTTTTGCCCAATTATTATGTCAGACAGCCAAGTGACTGAATCCATGCAAAAGCAACTGCTTATAGGTGGTAAGCCGGGTCATACCTACAGGATCATTTGGGTTCCACCTGGGGTCTACTTGGGGGACCTGCTCATCCGGGTCAGGGACATTATTACGATCCTGGTCGTATCGTCTCTGTGCCTCCTCCCTTGCCTTGGACACGACCTGTTGTCGTTCGACCTCAGACAATAAGGTGCGCAGGAGGACGTTGCAATCATCCCAATCCGGCTTATAGCTGCTAAGGCAGCCTTCAAAAACTGAAATAAACCTACTCAGGTTGGTGGAAAACTCCCCTGCCTGTACTTTGAAAGCAGCCAAATCCATAGGGTTAAAGAGCACATGGGTATAGACCTGCATAATTGTGGCCGGACGCCCTTCCGCACCAGTACGGGAGATTTTAGTTTTGGTAAGTAAAGGATATAAGCCCACTGTAGGGGTCCTATCAGGCAGGGGCATGGGGGCCGAAGGGGACACCGGACCTGCCATCAGTCTGGGGACTAAGATTAGCCACTACCGAACCAGTCGGAGTCAAATTACATCGCTGTGAGACATCTGATGGATTACACAAAGCCAAAAACAAGTGGGCATACAGATGTTCATTCCATTTCCCCATTCGCTGACAGAACAAAAGCAACTAGAGGATCGTATTGTAATTAATTGACCCTCCTGGTGGCCACTGCTCCTGGTCCTCTAGTTGATATTGAGGCCAGTCAACTGTACAATATCGTTTTAATTTATTCTTAGTCATCGGATCCAATCCAAATACCTTCCAATTTGCTAGGATACACTCTAGGGACATACACTGTGCCCTCTCTCCCGAGCTCTGTCCCTGTCCCATGCCTACAGGGTAACTCTGGGCATCCCCAGGCTCAAAACAGAGCAGACAATCCAGATTTCAAAAGGTTCCTACCTTATCTGAAGGACCGGTTCCCCACCGTTGCCCGCAGCACTTCTCCACTTTATCAGGAGCGTTGCATCGATGTGGCCTATGAGGCCGGTTGGGTTATGCCCTTCCGAGGCCCCCGGGAATCACACCGGTGTGCACTGGGTGTTGGTCGGAGTCCTCACCTGCCGGTCCCCGCAAGGGATCTGGGCAAGGCTTGTGTTGTAGCCTCTAGCCCACCCAGGGATGCCAAAAACTGTTGCAGGCACCGAGTGCTCAAGGCAAGCAACAGCTGGATTCGTTGCCCGGTGTGCGTCGCCCAATAATCACAACGGGGTGGAGAAGTAGAAAAGTTTATTTGAAGCTTCAAGCAGTACAGGGAGACAACAATCGCAAATCCTGCACACCAGTGCAAGCAGTTACACATATTTTATACATTCATTCTTTAGCATACTTATCCAATAGCAAGCTGCCCTGAGTATCCATATAGCCAATCCGGTATACCAGCCAGTTTCCCTTTTTCCTCTTATCTGTTCCCCCATATATGGAGGAGTTTGTTCAGCATTATCTAACATTCCTGTCCTGCTTGACCTAATCTTGCTCCGGCCAGTCTGCGCCTGCAATACACTGTTGCAAAGTTCTCAGCGTGACTGCTGTGAGTATCTCCGGGCAGAAAAGGGAAGGGGGGGCATCTGGGCCTAGAGCGAGGGGGCTTCATCGACACTCGTGGTCTTCCATCCCCTTGAGTTACCTAGTGGCCATGCCCGGTGTCTCCAACAATAGGATGACTAACACTACATAATTTTAAAGCTCAGTGTGTACAGAGTGGCAGCAGCAAGGTCTTTGAAGCATTTCATGTCACATTATCTGTATTTCACTAAATTAACAAATGCAAGAAAAAACAGTTCCACTGTGTGTAATTAAAGTTGACATTTGTAATACATTAGATAATTTAGCAGTGGTCTCCCTTGAAATTGTACATTGTTATGAGATCTCATGAGGTTGCCACTGAGATCATGATGGGCCATCTTACCATGAAATCTTGTTTTAAAACAAAACAAAAAAACCCCACAATAGCTCTCATTCAAAAGCAATTAATTTAGATATAATGGCGGGGGTTTGGATAACTCAGGAAATGGTTTTGGAATTTAGACTCTTCACCTGTCACTTTGTTCTTTCTGTAGCTGTGGTAGAAATAAGATTCAGAACAGAAAATGTTGCAGGACTTTTTAAGACGCTTCAAAGAATGACAGGAGAATTATTGTATTTTATGCTCAAATAATTTGTTTCCAAGCATTTGCGTATCATACTTGTCCTGGTTTTATGCTCACACAAATCCAAAGAGCAATGCAGCACCTAAACCCTTCAGTTTGTCTTTCTGAATAATCATTAGAAACTTATTTTTAAATCTGATATTGCTCAGAAGCAACCAGCAGTGCTATTGAGCCCTGCTTCACAAAATTCCCAGGAACATTTTTGTATCAAACCAGGAACAACAATTGGAGGATGATGGCATATATAAATTGCCAAGGAAGAACACAGCAATAATCTGAAGCACAGGGCCCCTGGAATCCTTTTATACTTGGAGTAACAGAACCTCTCTACCACATGGATGCCAGACAAAACGAGAGTCAAGGTCAAATAGCTTAATTTTCAAATGCTACCATCAGGGAAGTGGCAAGCTAAAATAGGACATGTTTGATCTTTTGTCTCTTTGTGGCTTTCTCGCTCATCTAGACTCATTTGTAACTTAAAACAGCAGGCTAGTATTTTGCTGTCAATTAATGGAATACATGGACATTTTTACTGTTTTTATGTATGTACTTGTATATACATTCTCTGAAATGACTTGGGGGAAAAAAGACTAAAGTATGTGTAATTCTAATTACAGCGTATTGGCTTCACAGGCTAATATTTACTAGGCTCTTAAAGATGGAAACTGCAAAACCAGGAAGCATCCAGTTTTTCAAAAGCTAGCTTTTTATCAGTACCCCCTTATTCACCTTAAACTCATAACATTTGAGTGCTATATGGATGCTCCTGTTAACTAATTAATATCCTATTTCAAAATCTCGGATTTCCTACAGTTGGAGGATAAAAGGATTTGTGGGTTGGGGGGTCTTTGTCACCTAGTACGTAGACTGAGGCCTGTGACAGATTCAGTTTCTTATGTGAGGCCTAAGGGATTAAACCTCAGTTCTTCATTGAGTAATGGTTCCTTTTGTATCCCACTGTGGGTTTAAGCATGTGCCCAGAGCAAGAGAATTTGAAAGTAGAGTTTGTTGGTCTGCGCCTTTGCCCTGGCTCTCCTCGTACTTCTGGCTGAGGGGATAAAGGGCAGGGTGAACTGACAGTTTCTCCAGTTACTTCTCACTGCTGCATGTTCTAGGTTGGAACCTACAGTGTTGGTAGCTTTGTCTTCATCCTACAAGATAAGGTTTAGATTTTGCTTTGTAAATAGTTTTAACAGCTTATGTAGTTTAGTGCAGGGGTAGGCAACCTATGGCACGCATGCCAAAGGCGGCACGCGAGCTGATTTTCTGTGGCACTCACATGCTCAGATCCTGGCCACCGGTCTGGGGGGCTCTACATTTTAATTTAATTTTAAATGAAGCTGCTTAAACATTTTAAAAGCCTTATTTACTTTACATACAACAATAGTTTAGTTATATATTATAGACTTGTAGAAAGAGACCTTCTAAAAACGTTAATGTATTACTGGCACGCAAAACCTTAAATTAGAGTGAATAAATGAAGACTCGGCACACCACTTCTGAAAGGTTGCTGACCCCTGGTTTTGTGCTTGGATTGTTTCTTTGGGAGACACCCTCCACCCATCCCCTTGTATCATGTTCAGGTACCTGACTATGCCCAGGACTCCAGGCTTCCAACTCTGTGCTTCTTGCCCATGATCCTTCTTAGTCAGCGATGACCACCAGTGCTGCCTGTACTGGCTTGGGGAAGCCCACATGACGATGAGGTGCAGTATCTGCTGATCATTCTCCAGCTGTACCTGAGAAGAGTGGGAACTTTGTCTCTGGAAACGCCTCATGGAGTAGGCCATGAAGCCTCAATCAGACCCAGGCCAGGGAACCCTCTCTCTATGTGACAATTACTAGGCACTATAGCTAAATACAACTTCCTGAACTATGCCAAGTTTGCTAAGATTACTGACCAGCATCTGCAACAGGACAGCTCCTTTCTAAGCTCTGATAGATCAAGGCAAAGGGATAACCAAGACCGTGCTCCAATCTGCAGCTGACAACTGTTACCTGCTTTAGAGCTATGGTTACTGCCGTTATGTGCACGGAGTCATGTCTCCATGCATCAGGGTTCCCTAGGGAGACCCAGAATACCACTGAGGTCCTCTCCTCTGGTGAATTGCAGCAATTCAACCAGAGTCCCTCCATACCCAATTGATCCTACTTCCAAATTCTCCAGCTCTGGGTGTATAGTGCGCATGCATGTAGCCCACAGTGGAATACAAATAGGGACTACACATCTCGAAGAATCTTCAGTTGCAGATCAGTAACTTCCTCTTATCTAAAGGTTCAATTTTTCTAACCTCTGGTTTATTCAAGATTTTTTTTGTACTCTTCCCACATCTTTTTTTCAGAGCTATTGCATAGTTGAGACTTCCAGTGGGACTCCTGCACTTCATCCTGGTTCTGCAGATCTTCAAAATAACTCTGTGTAATCTTCAAGAGGGTGCTTTGCCAAATTTTTGTTCTCTTCCCTTCCTTAGAGAAATGATGTCACAAGGGGAGAGTGTTGGGAGTTCTGTCTGTTAAGGAAGCCTATATTGAGTTTTTCCTTGGAAAGTTTGTTCCAGGTTCTAACTGCTACACAACCAACATACAGTTTCACACTTTGGATTTGGAATCGGCTTGCAATGTCTTTCTACACTTGAGTGGAGAGAATTGGATATCTTCTTGTTTGTTCATGGGGATCTTAAATGCTTGAAGGGCTCAGTCTCTCTGAATGGACTAATTCATATATATCAAGCATGTAGAACATCTAGTAAGGCTTATGGAGACATCAAAGTGCATTTCAGAAGGTGCTCCTCGAAGGCTTGGGCTGTGAAATCTAGAGTTTCATACAAGGAGACTTGCCATTTGACTATTGGAAGTTTGCAATTACTTCACAAAATGCTACAGTACGACATTCTATCCTTCTATCTACCCAAGGATAGAATGTCAGTACTGTAGCATTTTGTAGATTTCACAGCCCAAGCCTTTGAGGAGCACCTTCTGAAATGCACTTTGATGGAATTAATGCTAATTTCCTTCCTTCCTTAATTTAAATTGAGGGAAGATGGAATGACCAAATGCTGCATTTCTAATTCTAATTTCCATTTTTATATTTCCTATGGGGTTTTGTGGTTTAGGATGTGAAGTTTTTTCCCTTTCTCGGAATTGTTTGGAAGCTACTTCCTATCCATAATATTCAGACAAATGTACAAGAGGGAGAAAATTAGTTCCTTGGACTGTACTTTCTCAAAATGAAGGGCATTCATTGATCTGGGAAGACTCTCTCTGTAAAATAAATGCTGTATATTTGTTAGTTTATTAATTTTTCTAGTAGTTGATGTAATTTCAACTTTGGAAGTCATGTTTTGGGGTCAGGGTATAGTGCTTCAGAAGTTCAGCAAGTGACGATCTGAACAATGGCAGGAGAAGAGTGAAGGAATATGGAGCAACCTAAGTGGCATTGATTTGTGGTTGCATGAGCAAGTCTCCTCCTTGAGTAATATCTAGGGCAGGGAATGTTCTCAATGATAGAAAATCAGAAATATTTATCTGAGAAAACTATGTAAGGAAACTCTCTCTCCAATGAGAAGTTCAGATATAGCCACCGCCACAGAGATTTCCTAATACAAGATGCAATAACTGTACTAAAGAATGAATAATAATCAGTAGAGGGAAAACTGGTATGAATTAAGTACAGTGTTCCTGTGTATGTAGGAAGACGGTGGTAAAATGTATACAAAATATAAGGTGGCTTCTATGCTGGAGGAGAATATGGAGGGCTTGAATGGTAACTGAAGTCTTGCAAACAAACCAGAGAGAGACCAAAGGGAACAATTATCACGAGAGACAAAGCAGATTGAGACCTTCAAAAGGGAGAATATATGGGGGAAAAAAATGTAGGCATGTTGAATCAAGAAAACAATCAAGAAAAACAGCATGTTACATGTTGAAAGAGTAGAGGGAAAATGTTTGTGCAGCTAATTTAATCTTCATATCTATAGTAGGAGTGCTGACTTTGCCAAAATTGTGGCTTGGCAAAGAGTCCAAGTGAGTTCAGTAGCCCAACCAATGATCAAAAATGCAATAAAAGGCAGCCATCAGAAAGAAAGGGGAAAACGGTCCTAATTGGTGGCTCTATGTAGAGGAATGTGACCTGTGACAAGCTTGATGCAGCCAAAGGAAAACAGATGACATGTATTTCTGCCCCTCCCTCCCTGATGCTGCCACAAAATGTGATCAGGGTGCTGGTTGTGCAGCAGAATGATGGGCAGGGTGGGGATGGGAACACTACTGGTAAATTAGGCTAGACTATAAATCAATGTTTGTTTATTTATTGTACTACTGTTGCTCCAAGGAGCTCCACTTGTGGGCCAGGACCCCATTGTGCTAGACACTAGCACAATGGGGTCCTGGCCCACGAGTGGAGCTCCTTGGAGCAACAGTAGTACAATAAGCAGAGAACAACTTCAGGGCTCTCTAGGATTAAAAAAAAACAAAAAAACCCAGGATTGATGCATGTGATTTTTGCTGAAAACTCTCTGCTGAGAGCTGTGAATAAAAAAAGAAGACTGATACTGGAGACCAGTTTATGGATCTGTTAATGACCAAAAAAGTTTCTTCTTTATAACTTGCTAGTCATTCTTCACCCACTACACTTTGTCTTTTTTATTTATGTATTTATTTTCAGGTAGGGAATGAAAAATTTATTTGTCTGGATGAGCTTAATGATCAACTAACAAATGATATTTGACTTATTTGAGCTGTGAGGAATGGTAAGAGGAACATCCTTTTGCGATAAACTTAACATAGCCCTTATCTTAGTACCAACTCACTGGTAGAGCTGCTGCCTTTGGATCCCAGGTTCCCAACCATAATTCTGATTTGCAGTAATAGGCAGTACATGTATGCAGGCATGTCCCAGAACTTTTGGTTTGTCTAATTCAGTTTTAGTGACTGGCAATTACCAGTGTCATAGCTGGCTATCTAATGATTTTCTGAGAGGATAAATCTCATTTTTAATTGGATAAGAAACATAGTTCTAAAATGTTCTTGAAGTCTGTCTTGCACTATGTGTATTAGTTTATTTGTTCACCTCGCTTCCTAAGATTCATAGGTCTTTAAGGTCAGAAGGGACCATTAGATCCAGTCTGACCTCCTGTATAACAGAGGCTAAAAAATTTCACCCAGTTACTACTTTACTGAGCTTGTTAATTAAGTACTTGTATAGGAGAGAAAATGTATTTTAGTTTAAAAAAAATGAAGACCTAAATGTAGGTTATACATGTAAATTCAGACAAAATAATTTGTCTGCAAGCAAAATCATGTATTCAAGTAATAATTTTATAAAAAGGAAAATTTGCTATATTGCATGGAGTAATGCCAGGGTTTTCCATGCTGAAGAGCAGAGAGTGATTTTAATATAGCTATTAAATGGAAAGTGGTTTACAAAGTTAACTCTAGTTGCAAAGAAAAGGCTTCTCTATCCCAGTGCACCAACAATGAATGTTTACCAAAAAAGCATACTCTGTGTACCTCTAGTGGGATCCATATGGACGTGCTTACAGATAAGGAGACTGCTTAGCATGGATTCATTTGCTTTCTGAATATTTCTGAACTGCAGAATATTTTTAGGCTGTTTAAAACTCATTTAATTAGAATCTAGGGAGACTTAGCACTGGAATCCGAAGATGAATGTTTACATGTATTAAGCATGTAGACAGATTTTTTTGTGAGCAAGTTCTATTGTGGTATGTTAAATTATCAAAGCAAAGGAAACACTTTTTTCATAGTATCCCCTGAAAAAAAGAAAATCAGTTTGTAATCAATTTAAAAGATGCCTAAAAGTCCCGATACAGGAGCTCTTCAGCTTACAACAATCATTTTGGTTAACAAGTTATATTTCACATTTTTCAAACTTCATATAGGGGAGAATTATTGTGGGTTTTTAAAAGTGTAGAATAAAAGTTTTTTAAAAATAACAAGCATTAAAAATTAACCCTTTTTAAAACTTGGAAAAAAATTTCAGCCACTTCTAATGTGAAAGTAGAAGATATTGCTGAACTTCAAGATTCAGACTGGGTTTTTTGGGGGGCATGCTTATGCATTATAATTCTTGTTTTGGTGTGGTGTGTTGTGTTTTTTTTTAAACCAGAAGTTGCTAACAATCTATATCAAAATGGACTGAATCCTCAAATACAAGCTCTTATTTCCCAAGGTTGGAAGTTTTACTTACTAGGCGATAGCACTTTCTTTCAAATGTTAAGTGCTTGACAGCCTTCTGGAACTGCCAGGAGTTTGGGTTCAGTGTCCCCTCCTCCTCCATAAACTACCAAGGGATCTGGGATAGGGCCCAGAGACTGGGGAGGCTCAGCTGCCTTTGGCAGCTAACAGGGAAAGATAGAGGGAGGAGTATGGATTTGGGAAAATAGGAACATAGAGGGGGGCTAAGTGAAGTCTGGAGCTAGGCTCTGGCCTGTGGGTAGACCCATCAAGTCAGGAGCCTATCCTAGCTGTTCCTTGAAAAACTGCTGTCCCAGTAAAGAGAGCTTTAATACTCTTTTCAAACTTTCTGTGGGAAGCATCCTTTTATTGGAGCTGGGATGCTGTTCCTCTTGGTTTGGGTTCAGGTATCTCTATCCCCACCTATTGCCAAGTAATTTGCTCCTAATGCAGCCTTTGCTTTACACAACTCAATCCCTCTCCAGCTACTGTCTAGCTTAGTGGCTGTCTAAGGAGCTCCCGGTGAAATGGATCACTTAATGGTGGTAGCATTGCTTTCCTCGTGGGTGCTTCAGGAGCTGGCCTCTCCAATCTTTTTTTGGAGGACCTTTTCAGCCTGCTGTTTGGGACCATCACCATTCGCTGTGATGCATGAGAGTCTAGAATAGACATGCACATTCCCCTTCCCTGATTAGATATTGGGGCAGGTGGTTGTTCCGGTGAGGAAGATGCTGAGACAGAGACTTTAAGAAAGGCACAGTCAATGAGGACGACAGGAAGATCCCACTATTTACTTAGGTTGATCTTTTAAGTCTACATTTGTAGAGCCCTTATGGACGGAGGGGAAGATCTGCTTCTTACAGGACTGAAAGAAAAGGAGTACTTGTGGCAACTTAGAGACTAACAAATTTATTGGAGCATAAGCTTTCGTGAGCTACGGGTGCCACAAGTACTCCTTTTCTTTTTGCGAATACAGACTAACACGGCTGCTACTCTGAAACCTGTTACAGGACTGAGGGACTGAGCTGTAAGAATTACAAGGTGCAATTATATTTCCTCCAGAAGGTATTCTACAAGTAGAATAGGCCCATTCTTTCTCTCTGGCCTTGTGTACGAGTCCCAGTCAGGATGGGACCTTCCCACAAGGAAAAGGGTATTGTGGTCTCGTCTCGGTTCCTTGACTATAGGAGGGATGGAGTCTCTCCTCCCACATGCCCAGTGGGAGAGCAAGTCAGAGCTAGGGTTGCCAACTTTCTAATCCCACAAAACCGAACACCCTAGCCCTGCCCCTTCCCTGGGGTCCTGCCCCCCGGCTCACTACATTCCCCCTTCCTTGGTGCCTTGCTCTCCCCCACCCTCACTCGCTTTCACTGGGCTGGGTCAGGAGATTGGGGTTTGTGAGGGGGTGAGGGCTCTGGGGTAGGGCCAGAAATAAGGGGTTCAGGGTGTGGGAGGGGGCTGCAGATTGGGGCAAGGGATTGGGGTATGGGAGAGGGTGAGGGCTCTATGGTGGGGTCAGGGATGAGGGGTTTGGGGTTCAGGTGGGAGCTCCAGGCTGGAGGGCGGGGCAGAGGAGTTCAGGGTGTGGGAGGGAGCTATGGGCTGGGGCAGAGGGGTAAGGCGTGCAGGCTCTGGGGTGGGGCCGGGGATGATGGGTTTGGGGTACAGGAGGGGGCTCCAGGTTGGGGGGGGGCTCAAGGCTGGGGCAAGGGCTTGGGGTTGGGGCACAGGCTTATCTCTTTTGGCTCCCGGTCAGTGGTGTAATTGCGGGGGGGGGGCGCAAGGCAGGCTTCCTGTCTGTCCTGGCACTGCGCACCGTGCTGCACCCTGGAAGCAGCCAGCAGGTCCGGCTCCTAGGCAGAGGCCTGGCAGGTGGCTCTGTGCACTGCTCTTGCCAGCAGGCACCTCCCCTGCAGCTCCTATTGGCTGTGGTTCCTAGCCAGTGGGAGTGCGGAGTCGCTGCTCGGGGCGGGGCACCTGGTCATCTTAGCCAGAACACTGGCAACTGAAGGCCTCTAATACTTTATGGAGGCAGTGTCCAAAGTTCATGATTTGTCTGAGGAAGATTCCCACAACAGAGAGTCATGATGCAGGGATCTTTCATGACTCAGGAGTTATGCCGGATCTAATCTTTTCTGGTTATAAATGAGGCGATGCTGGAACAAATTACCAGATTTAAAGAACAGATGAGCCACCAGAGCTTTATGGCATTCATTTAAGTGTTGGGAAGAATTTAAGAATGCGGTGGCTGGGGGACAGATTTTTAAATCAATGGCAGTTAAGCATGTAAATACTTTTAAAATCTGCCCCTTAGCTCCTCGCAAAATAATGCAGTCTCATTAAAATCGTTACACTCCAGTCCTTTTATAGAGTATCAGAGATTGTCTTTTAGAAAAGACATTATGGTTATTCTTGGAATTGCCAACCAGTAAATTTTACTTCAGTACCAGGTAGCTTAGTTGAAGTGATAAGTTTAAAAAAAAAATAAATGCTCCTAGATCATCGCATGATAGCAATAAATGAGCACAGCTTCTGAAAAAGAAAACATGATCACTGACCTATTAAGTCTTGTAGTGCATGAACAAAATAGCAAATAAGAGAATCAGCAGATATAACTTATTTGGACTTTCAAAAATCCTTTATCAAAGTCCTCCACAATAGATTAAGGAGACAAAGTACTCTTGGAGGTGAGAGGCAAAGTGCTGTCATAGATCAGAAATTGGTATAGAGACAGAAAACAAATTTGTTTAGAGATGGGTTTAAATGGTCCGTTTTCAGAATTGCAGACTGTTGACTGTGGGACTCCTAATGTGTATAATGGTGGTGGTTAGTATATTTAAGAATGGTTTGAGTAATGAAGTGACACAAAATTATTTAGGTTGTGTTAAGATTGTAGAATGCTATAGGGGTGTTGAGGTACGCAAGAAAGCTAGCTGAATGAATGAGCAGCACAATGTAAGATGGAAATTAATTTTTGACAACTATGAGGTAATTCACATTGGAAGCAATAACTTGAACTACTCAGACACATTGCAAGACCCTAAATTAACCAGATGCACGTGTGGATGGCTCAATGAAACATCTTCTCAATGTGAATTTTTCTGTTCTCAGTGTTTGTAGCGATGAATTTGATGTCAAAACTGGAGTCAATTGTTTAAAAGCTATTGGAATCTCGAGCTAGTTTATATAGTTTCTGATGGGGTTTTGTTTGACTGTTTTAATGGTGAGGTCTTTCTGGTTTTCAATTGTACATAACTTTAATAGACCATAACAAAGGTTTTTATTTTGTCTTTGGAAATATTCTTATCTCCATCACATGCTAATTTTGCAAAATCTCATTTAAGTCACTGGTTTTCTCCTTTTACTTGTGGGGAAATGGCTTAAAAATAACTTAGTTTCTTTATTGAGGGCCACATTCAAGGGTAGAAAATTTGTCTGCAGTAAAAAATATGGGGAAAATGCATTTTTTCCCCCCGTAGGGCTGTGTATACTTTGACTGTGTAGACATTTGCATGTACTGTCCAGATTTCCATCATGTTCTTAAAAAATGTAAATCTGTGTAAATACTGAAGATACAATCCTGCTCCCATTTATCCAATTGCAAAACTCATTAACTTAAATGGAAATAGGAATGAGTACTTAATGTCCATAATATGTCGTCATTCTATTTGGAATTTTGAAGTTACGTTATTTGTTAACATTGCAGGAATAAGAATAAGGAACACAAGAGCCTATCTTCATGATGTTCTGTTTTGTAAATTTAGAATCACCTAAATGCTTGCAGATTTTAAAAACGGCCCTGCACACATGAATCTAGGAACAAACATTTAATTCCCCCTTTAAATTGTCTCCGATTTAATAAGTTTTTTCTTTGAGGATTATTTTTTGTTGAATACTTGACCATTTAATTATTCACTTTATTTAGAAGTCTAAAGTTCCAAAGGTGGAACAAAGGGCTGCACCAGAAAAATGAGCATTCATCTGATGGCTCCACAAAGTAGTAATTTCCATGAGCAACTGGCACTCAAGATGCAGTGACCAGTTTTTAAAATGGAAATGACTGTCATGCACAAATTTATTTTATTTTTTTTTAGTTGCAGTTTCTGCCTTTGAAATGTTTTTAACTTCCTGTTAAACATGTTTAATCTTATGAACATATCCCCGTCCCCCTGGTGCCTGAATGTTATTTACAGTGTTTCTGTTGTATACATGACTTGTATACATATAATCTCAATTTATACACTTACAAGTGGTGATTTTGCAGTCACTGAAAATTTGTCTATTTAAAATTGGCATCTCCTTATTCAGTAGATCTGGTTTCTGTGTTTGTTTAAAACCATGTCGTCATGCCTCAAAGAGAAGTTTTTTAATCCTCCCCATCATCTCCCATTTTCAATGCAGTCTCATACAATTGAGAGAGTGAGCAAAATCACTGTCCGTTTTGTATACGAGCAGAATTGGTTTTTAATTTTCAGGTATGACCAAATTCAGAATGGTTAAGAGTGCACAGGAAAAACTGGTAGGCAGAATTTGGGTTGTGGTTATTACTACTGATAATGTACAAGTAGAAAGAACATGGCTTGACTTGAAGATTCCAACATAGGCTTGCAGGCTGGTAGTTAGAAAAATTATCTTGTAAACTAAGCATATTTCAACTTAAAGTTTGAACATAGTTAATATAGATCCCCAGTACTATTTTTAGTCTGTTTCAGAGCAGAATTTCACTTTGAGAAAAAGCTTATAGTATTAATGATTTAACATTAACAAACGTTAGTGTAAATTCTTGTCAAACTGTAACAGAAACTGCTCTTAAAATTAAATATAATTGTGTTGAGCACCTAAGCATATTTTTCTATAAGCATTATGCTGTCCCTTCTTATACAGTAATGATGTAACTTTTTGCCATCGAACCTGACCAACGTTTTTAAAGTGTGCCAATATCTATAACTTACTTTGCCCCACACTTTTCTGTCGTCATGGAGCTAGTTTCTCACTCCTACTTCCTCCTAATATGTATGTTTTTTTTCTCTCTCTCCTCATCCACCTACCTTTTATTATAGTCCTCATATCTTTGCATGTGAGAGAGGTATAATAATTTTTTAAAATTGTCTTGGGTGAGTGTGAACCAAAGTCTTCACAAAAGATTATGTACATACCTGTTAGCCACATGTAATACTTGCACTGGAGAAAGAAGTTGGTGTAACAGTCTCCCAGTTTTTATGGAGATGAGAAAAGGAGTATCACTGGCTGATGAGCTCTCCAGGCGGAACTGCCATGGGCAAGCTTTCATATTGTGGGGTGTGAAGGAGTTTGTGTATGTGAGTTTGACAAGACAGTATTCAGATTTGCACAGGATCTCCTTTGGAGGTGGCATGGAAAGTGGCGATTGGGATTTGTCCATAGATGGCAAAGGATTTTTGGTAGCTGCTAGGATGGGGCTTGGGAGAAAGCAGTTGCAGAAGGGGTTCAGTCTTCCCCTGTGAATGAGAAGAAGAATGTTGGGGAAGGAGTTAAGCATGTTGAGTTGAAATGAAAACAGTGTAAACATACAGACTTGCAATATCTTAGCAATATTCATGTCTATTTAATAACATTACTTGATTGTACATTCACTTTGCTGAAGATATACCAACAGTGCAACTGCATTACATATAGTTCTTTAAGAAGTAGAAAGGGTGCATGATTATAATTGTCACTATACTGATTCACAAGAACCAAGATCTTAATAAGAAAAGGAGTACTTGTGGCACCTTAGAGACTAACAAATTTATTAGAGCATAAGCTTTTGTGAGCTACAGCTCACTTCATCGGATGCATTTGGTGGAAAAAACAGAGGAGAGATTTATATACACACACACAGAGAACATGAAACAATGGGTTTATCATACACACTGTAAGGAGAGTGATCACTTAAGATAAGCCATCACCAACAGACAAAGGAGGTGCTGTCGTCATCATGAATAGGTCAGAGTATGAACAAGAGGCTACTAGGCAGCTCTCCAACACCACTTTCTACAAGCCATTACCCTCTGATCCCACTGAGAGTTACCAAAAGAAACTACAGCATTTGCTCAAGAAACTCCCTGAAAAAGCACAAGAACAAATCCGCACAGACACACCCCTGGAGCCAGGACCTGGGGTATTCTATCTGCTACCCAAGATCCATAAACCTGGAAATCCTGGACGCCCCATCATCTCAGGCATTGGCACCCTGACAGCAGGATTGTCTGGCTATGTAGACTCCCTCCTCAGGCCCTTCGTTACCAGCACTCCCAGCTATCTTCGAGACACCACCGATTTCCTGAGGAAACTACAGTCCATTGGTGATCTTCCTAAAAACACCATCCTAGCCACTATGGATGTAGAAGCCCTCTACACCAACATTCCACACAAAGATGGACTACAAGCCGTCAGGAACAGTATCCCCGATACTGTCACGGCTAACCTGGTGGCAGAACTTTGTGACTTTGTCCTGACCCATAACTATTTCACATTTGGTGACAATGTATACCTTCAAATCAGCGGCACTGCGATGGGTACCCGCATGGCCCCACAGTATGCCAACATTTTTATGGCTGACTTAGAACAACGCTTCCTCAGCTCTCGTTCTCTAATGCCCCTACTCTACTTGCGCTACATTGATGACATCTTCATCATCTGGACCCATGGAAAAGAAGCTCTTGAGGAATTCCACCATGATTTCAACAATTTCCATCCCACCATCAACCTCAGCCTGGACCAGTCCACACAAGAGATCCACTTCCTGGACACTACGGTGCTAATAAGCGATGGTCACATAAACACCACCCTATACCGGAAACCTACTGACCGCTATTCCTACCTACATGCCTCTAGCTTTCATCCAGATCATACCACTCGATCCATTGTCTACAGCCAAGCACTACGATATAACCGCATTTGCTCCAACCCCTCAGACAGAGACAAACACCTACAAGATCTCTATCATGCATTCCTACAACTACAGTACCCACCTGCTGAAGTGAAGAAACAGATTGACAGAGCCAGAAGAGTACCCAGAAGTCACCTACTACAGGACAGGCCCAACAAAGAAAACAACAGAACGCCACTAGCCATCACCTTCAGCCCCCAACTAAAACCCCTCCAACGCATCATCAAGGATCTACAACCTATCCTGAAGGACGAGCCATCGCTCTCTCAGATCTTGGGAGACAGACCAGTCCTTGCTTACAGACAGCCCCCCAATCTGAAGCAAATACTCACCAGCAACCACACACCACACAACAGAACCACTAACCCAGGAACCTATCCTTGCAACAAAGCCCGTTGCCAACTCTGTCCACATATCTATTCAGGGGATACCATCATAGGGCCTAATCACATCAGCCACACCATCAGAGGCTCGTTCACCTGTGCATCTACCAATGTGATATATGCCATCATGTGCCAGCAATGCCCCTCTGCCATGTACATTGGCCAAACTGGACAGTCTCTACGTAAAAGAATGAATGGACACAAATCAGACGTCAAGAATTATAACATTCAAAAACCAGTTGGAGAACACTTCAATCTCTCTGGTCACTCGATCACAGACCTAAGAGTGGCTATACTTCAACAAAAAAGCTTCAAAAACAGACTCCAACGAGAGACTGCTGAATTGGAATTAATTTGCAAACTGGATACAATTAACTTAGGCTTGAATAGAGACTGGGAATGGATGAGTCATTACACAAAGTAAAACTATTTCCCCATGGTATTTCTCCCTCCCACCCCACCCCCCACTGTTCCTCTGATATTCTTGTTAACTGCTGGAATTAGCCTACCTGCTTGTCACCATGAAAGGTTTTCCTCCTTCCCCCCCTGCTGTTGGTGATGGCTTATCTTAAGTGATCACTCTCCTTACAGTGTGTATGATAAACCCATTGTTTCATGTTCTCTGTGTGTGTGTGTGTATATAAATCTCTCCTCTGTTTTTTCCACCAAATGCATCCGATGAAGTGAGCTGTAGCTCACGAAAGCTTATGCTCTAATAAATTTGTTAGTCTCTAAGGTGCCACAAGTACTCCTTTTCTTTTTGCGAATACAGACTAACATGGCTGCTACTCTGAAACCTAAGATCTTAATACTGTCTTAGCTTTTTATTTTGTTGTTTACATTGAAGTTGACATTTGACTTAAAATTTCAGTTTTAAGTTCTGATTTTAATAGCAACATGTTTTCAAACTGAGTCACAGAAAAGAGACAGCATACAATTATAGAGTTACCCTTAAAGAATCTCATAAGAGCAGTAGCCATTAAGATGGTTACTCTGAGTAGATCAGATGAATGCAATAAACAGGGTGTGGTACAAAGGATGTCAAATAAATGAATGTTTTAACTGTTTATATATTAATTATTAAATATACGAAATAGCAAAACAATGAATTGCTTCATATTAAATTCTTCAGCAACAAAAAATATTATAGATTGTCTGTTTTATGGTGTCTAGAAACAAACGCTGCCATCTGGATAATACCCAAATGCTACAGGAATCCTCAGCTGAACAATGAAACTGACTTTATGGCTCACGTGTGCTATTGTTGTAGGGCTGAGTATCTCTCAAGTTATTGAGGGGTGGGGTTTATTTGTTTTTTTTTTTGTTTTTTTTTTGGGGGGTAGGCTTTTAGAAGAATACTTCTGAGGGTTCACTTAGAAGTGAATTGAGTTTTGATGAGAAATTTAAAGGAGGAAAGTGTGCTAGATGTGCAAATGGGTTTGGGAAGGGTGTTCCAGATCTAGATGCTGGCATGGAAAATGGCGCAGAGGCAGTGAAAGAAGGAATCAAATAAGGTGTCAAGGTTGGTGTCACTTGCAAAACTGTAGGGGAAGGGAGTGCAGTAAGAAGGCAAGGTCAGGTGCAGACTCGGAATAAAACTGTCAGCTCCGTTCTGGACAAATACAAAACCTCTATTAGGGTGATGTAAGGTTCTTGTATTCTTAAAGCAGACTTCAACTCTTAGGGCTTGTCGACACCAGTATTGCTAACCCAGTTCCTGTCCCTACAAATCTTTAGCTCACCTAAGTGGTGCTCAAAATTCAAGTTAGCTAGCCGGTCAAGGGATATGGGTTGAAGCTTAAGTTTTGAACTAGTAACGCAATTAGGGGTGCAACAACTTTGGGCTGCTGATCCATTCGCTTGTGTAGTTGGAGTGTATGTTTGTTTTACAGTATGACCTCTCAAACTTGAACTAGGGAAATGTGAGAGAAAGTAAGTTCAGTGTTAACTTGAGTTATCTACATTCAAGTGAAGATAAGCTGTTAGAGATCTCTGTGACCTAAAAATCTTAACTGTATGTGCCATCTGAGGTGTTGCATTCTTATTAACCTTTAAGTGTACTATGGGCTTATACCTGGAGAACACATAACTGCTGCTGTGCAGCTTATTCTCATGAGATTGCTCAGATCTCTAACAACCCAAATGTAAAAGGGTCTTTTTAAGAGGTTCCAGAGCACTATTCAGCCCAACTCAGCAATGAGAAAAGCCCACCATAAAAGACTGAGTGCATCTGACCTGATGCTGAGCCCCTGTGTCCATGTCAAACGTGCGGTTTGACAGGAGACAAGGTCAGCAGCATTTTTTTCTCTTACTGCTCACTTTGAGGGATAAAACTATTAACTACATAGCTTCACGGGCTCCCTGACATGGAATATAAAGAAAGATGTGGTGCCCTCTGAGAAACTCAGGTTGATGGACCATAATCCGGGTATGATGATCTGACTAGGGTTCTCTTTAGTCCCATATGCAACTCCTGCTGCACAGAAAGCTGAAGTTCTGAATAGTTAAAGAACTATGAGGACCAGGCCAATAGTAAAAGAAGCTCTGTTGACTGGCTCTTTTATTAAAAAAAGGTCTTTGCTATCCAGTATACATTGTCTTTGAATAGCCCAGTATGGTTCAGGCTGAACACTGTATTCTGATTAGACTCTTTACTCATCACAAGGACATTTCTCTTCAAATAACCTTGAGGCATGCCTATTATTTTAGCAGATGCCCTAATTTTTCCATTACTCACAGTTAGGAGTAGTCATTGGGAATGATTGGGAAGATGTTGTGCTGGTATGGTACAGTGGTTCTCTACAACTCTATTTGCTTTTTTCTCTTCTGAGTTGAGTACCCCTGCCATAGATAAAAGTGACAAGCACAATTGTCTGTGCATTGTAGTGCCACATTTATTAATATAGACTGTCTAGTAATGCCCAGTTTTTCCCCATTGTTTTTCCTTGTATTCAGTTGTGCATTAGGGAGATTAGAGAGGCTATCAAAATAAAAAAACAAATAATAGTGGGGGATTTCAATTATCCCCATATTGACTGGGTACATGTCACCTCAGGACAAAATGCAGAGACAAAATTTCTTGATACTTTAAATGACTGTTTCTTGGAGCAGCTGGTACAGGAATCCACAAGGGGAGAGGCAACTGTCGTTCTAGTCCTGAGTGGAGCGCAGGATTTGGTCCAAGAGGTAACTATAACAGGATCGCTTGGAAATAGTGACCATAATATAATATTTAACATTCCTGTGGTGGGAAGAACACCTCAACAGCCCAACACTGTGGCATTTAATTTGAGAAGGGGAACTATGTAAAAATGAGGAGATTAGTTAAACAGAAATTAAAAGATAGTGACTAGAGTGAAATCCCTGCAAGCTGCATGGACACTTTTCAAAGACACCATAATAGAGGCTCAACTTAAATGTATACCTCAAATTAAAAAACACAGTAAAAGAACTAAAAAAGAGCCACCGTGGCTTAACAACGATGTAAAAGAAGCAGTGAGGGATAAAAAGGCATCTTTTAAAAAGTGGAAGTCAAATCCTAGTGAGGTAAATAGTAAGGAGCATAAACACTGCCAAATTAAATGTAATAAGAAAAGCCAAAAAGGAGTTTGAAGAACAGCTAGCCAAAAACTAAAATGGTAATAACAAAAGGTTGTTTAAGTATATCAGAAGCAGGAAGCCTGCTAAACAACCGGTGGGGCCCCTGGACAATCGAGATACAAAAGGAGCACTTAAAGACAATAAAGTCATCGCAGAGAAACTAAATGAATTCTTTGCTTCAGTCTTCACGGCTGAGGATGTTAGGGAGATTCCCAAACCTGAGCTGTCTTTTGTCGGTGACAAATCTGAGGAATTGTCACGGATTTGACGTGTCATGAGAAGAGGTTTTGGAATTAATTGAGAAACTTAACAGTAACAAGTCACTGGAACCAGATGGCATTCACTCAAGAGTTCTGAAAACTCGTATGTGAAATTGCGGAACTATTAACTATGGTTTGTAACCTGTCCTTTAAATCAGCTACTGTACCCAATGAGTGGAAGATAGCTAATATAATGCCAATATTTAAGAAGGGCTCTAGAGGGGATCCTGGCAATTACAGACCGGTAAGTCTATTGTCCGTACCGGGCAAATTAGTTGAAACAATAGTAAAGAATAAAATTGTCAGGCACATAGAAAACATAAATTGTTATGCAAAAGTCAACATGGTTTCTGTAAAGGGAGAACTTGTCTTACCAATCTGTTACTTTGAGGGGGTCAACGAACATGTGGACAAGGGGGATCCAGTGGACGCAGTGTACTTAGATTTCCAGAAAGCCTTTGACAAGGCCGCTCACCAAAGGCTCTTACGTAAATTAAGTTGCCATGGGATAAGAGAGAAGATCCTTTCGTGGATTGAGAACTGGTTAAAAGGCAGGGAACAAAGGGTAGGAATAAATGGTAAATTTTTCAGAATGGAGAGGGGTAACTAGTGGTGGTCCCCAAGGGTCAGTCCTCGGACCAATCCTATTCAACTTATTCATAAACGATCTGGAGAAAGGGGTAAACAGTGAGGTGGCAAAGTTTGCAGACGATACAAAACTGCTCAAGATAGTTAAGACCAAAGAAGACTGTGAAGAACTCCAAAAAGATCTCTCAGAACTAAGTGACTGGGCAACAAAATGGCAAATGAAATTTAATGTGGATAAATGTAAAGTAATGCATGTTGGAAAAAATAACCCCAACTGTACATACAGTATGATGGGGCCAATTTAGCTACAAATAATCAGGAGAAAGATCTTGGAGTCATCGTGGATAGTTCTCTGAAGACATTGACCCAGTGTGTAGCGGCGGTCAAAAAAGCAAACTGGATGTTGGGAATCATTAAAAATGGAATAGAGAATAAGAAGGAGAATATCTTATTGCCCTTATATAAATCCATGGTACCCCTACATCTTAAATACTGCGTACAGATGTGGTCCCCTCATCTCAGAAAAGATGTACTGGCATTAAAAAAGGTTCAGAAAAGGACAACTAAAATGACTAGGGGTTTGGAATGGGTCCCATATGAGGAGAGATTAAAGAGGCTAGGACTTTTCATCTTGGAAAAGAGGAGACTAAGGGGGGATATGGTAGAGGTGTATAAAATCATGAGTAGTGTGGAGAAAGTGAATTAGGAAAAGTTATTTACTTGTTCCCATAATATGAGAACTAAGGGCCACCAAACGAAATTAATGGGTAGCAGGTTTAAAACAAATAAAAGGAAGTTCTTCTTCACTCGGCGCACAGTCAACCTGTGGAACTCCTTGCCTGAGGAGGTTGTGAAGGCTAGGACTATAACTGGGTTTAAAAGAGAACTGGATAAATTCATGGAGGTTAAGTCCTTTAATGGCTATTAACCAGGATGGATAAGGATGGTGTCCCTAGTCTCTGTTTGTCAGAGGGTGCAGATGGATGGCAGGAGAGAGATCACTTGGTCATTACCAGTTAGGTTCACTCCCTTTGGGGCACCTGGCATTGGTCACTGTCGGTAGACAGGATACTGGGCTGGATGGACCTTTGGTCTGACCCAGTATGGCCGTTCTTATGTTCCCCCTGACCCCATAAAATATTTCTTGTGAGAGAGGGAATGTAGCTAAAGGCTTTCTGAGGCCATGGATGGTGAAGAAATAGATAACCTGCATGTTAGTGTTGGACCAGTTGAAGTGTGGCAAGGATCTATTTTAATACTATTAGTATAACAAGGCAAATAGAGAAGAGTAATCTGAACAATAAAAATGATGTGGGAAAGGTATGATGAAATGGAGGAAACTTTTTTCTTAATATGAAATGAAATATCTTTGCTATTTTAGAACAATCTTACTCAATGATTCACTTGAGGAGACATAGACATTTAGACTGTTCATGCTTTCTCTTTCTCAACTTCCATTTAAAGAAGGTAAGCATTTAACAACATTCACTGAACATAATGATGTTACAGTTTATACTTGGCAGAAATTTTTGTCTGAAATGAACCTTATGTTCATATATAATACATACAAGTATATAAAACCTTTCCACTTGGCTAAATGTGATTTAAAGTCTAGTTTTTTGTAGGTGTGGGTATGGGCTGGGTTCCTTGTAAACCTTTCTAATAACTAAGTCAGGTAGAAATTTATTTATTTAGTTATATTGTGCTAATCATATGCATTTTGAAAGTTCTATTAAAATATTAGTTAGATATGTAGGGGGTTTTTGTGATTCTATGAATTTTTTTTCAACAATGGAAGTGTAAACTAGACTTTCTATGTATTCTGTTTTATCATATTTTTTTCAAGTTACCCAAATCTTTCCTTTGGCAGGTACAACATTTTTCTTTCTCTCTGAAAGGCGCTGATGGGATGGTGTAAAGCAGTGGTTCTCAAAGCTGGTCCACCGCTTGTTCAGGGAAAGCTCCTGGCGGGCCGGACCAGTTTGTTGACCTACCGCGTCCGCAGGTTCAGCCGATCGCGGCTCCCACTGGCCGTGGTTCGCCGCTCCAGGCCAATGGGGGCTGCAGGAAGGAGCATGGGCCACGGGACATACTGGCTGCCCTTCCCGCCGCCCCCATTGGCCTGGAGCAGCTTATGCTTAAATAAATTTGTTAGTCTCTAAGGTGCCACAAGTACTCCTTTTCTTTTAATGATACCCAAAGAAATAGTAACTCACCTCAGGTCAATTGCACTTCAAATCTTACACCAAAGTCAATGCTTCTAGCCAATGCTACAATAAACTAACTAAAGATTTATTAGCTGAGAAAAAGAAATTAGTTATTTTACAAGGTTAAAGCAGGTGTACACATACTCTCAGAAATGAGTTAGTCTTAGGTTCCAAAAGGTGGTAGAATCTTCTGTAATATGCAAGCTCTATATGCCCTTTAGGGCTAAGCACCTGGAGGGGTCTGTTGCTTACTCTTGGAAATTGTGCTCTCTCAAAGTCCAAGCAGCATAGAGGTCCTACAGTTTCTTCTTGTTGGGGATTTTTATTCCAATCTTCCCAGAGTTCTGATGGGATGAGTTCACACACAGGTCTCCTCTTCATGGGGGGTGGGGACAAATGCAGTTAACCGAGTCTTTGATGTTTCACAATGGCTCATTTGTTTTCAGTGGGCCTTCTTGGTGGGCAAGACCTACCGCTTTCTGTAGGAAGCCAGCATTTTACATTAGTTAATTCTTCTGTCCTCTCAGTGAGTTACATAGGTTTACAATGCAAACATTCAGTATAACTTTGCAAGATTGACAGGTTTCAGAGTAGCAGCTGTGTTAGTCTGTATTTGCAAAAAGAAAAGGAGTACTTGTGGCACCTAGTGAGCTGTATCTCTCAAAAGCTTATGCTCAAATAAATTTGTTAGACTCTAAGGTGCCACAAGTACTCCTTTTCTTTTTGTAACATTTGAGTTATAGATGTTATAAGTGAGATTAATGCATGCAGCATCCTACAAGCATTTGATAAAGTCTAAACGCATTTTTACATTTATAACCTCTGTTTCAACACTGCTAACACATGATTGAGCCACACTAGTTTCCAGCTGTCCATCGGTCAGCGTTTAGTCGACATGTAGGGGCATTGGCCTGAGCTGGCATCAGGTCTGCCAGCATAACACAGATAAAATAATTATTATTATTATTAATAATTTTTAAAAAACGTTATAGTAACTGATAAAGTGGGTCTAAATCCTTTACTGTGAAATTTATGTATGATAATACAGGCCAGTGTATGGTAAAGCAAACTTTTGACTTTATTGAAACTTACACCAAACAAGACTTCTTTTTTTAAAATTTTTTTTAAAATTTTTTATAAAGAAAATGAGTGCTTTTTCATTATAAGGTGTGGAATCCTGTTCTGGTCTGAAGTTTTGACACACAATCTCTTATTATGACTTACAATTAATTAATACCATAGCAAAATCATTGTTTTACCATATCTGCTTTCCCTGGACATTAAATCTGTTGCTGCAGGCATGCATCGAAAACTGATATGTGCGTCAAATTTTTTCAGTTTACTTTGGGCTTCTGCCAGTATCCTAGGTGTAGTCTTGAAAATTTTGAATGCCTTGTTTCAGAAAACTATTCTTCCAAGAGCAGTCAATTCTTCTATTTTAAGTTTCTTGGTGCTAAAGAGATGATACAGGGATTGCCAGTTCTAAAGTCAGGGATTTTCAGGATGGAAAAGGGGGAATGTAATAGATATGTAAAAAGAACTCATAAAAATCTTTCAAACCAGTTTTAAGTGTCATCTTGAGGCAACAGTTAATATCCCTGCCAAAATATGCTTAGATATCAGCCAAAATGACACTCTGCTGCTCAGTAATGTTGCTTCAGTAATGATCTAATGAATGTTAGGATGTACTTTCCCCCCTACATACGTTTAGCAGAGATTGGTAACTAAAAATGTCATTTTTTTTCAGCTTGTCTTTAAAATCAAAAGTCTATATAAAAAAGCGTTTGATTATTCCTAGTAATACGACTGTAGCTTCTAAATCTATCATTCAGTATATTTGTCTGTGGTTCTCCATTCTGTATCTATATGATGTGTGTGAGGATGTACTTAAGTTAACACCAATAATGTAAGATGTATTAATAATTAATAATGTAACATATGTAAGATGATGTTGTAATGTTGTTTGCCCATGAATTTAAATACTCCCTTATGTTTTGCCATTTATTTACATTTCTTGGGATGAAAATCTTTTACCCATATTAGGAAAGTGTTGATAAATTGTATTTACATGTTCTTAACTAATTCTCGGCAATCAAAATGTAAAAATAAAAATGTTTTTCAAAATCATTAGCATATTTTAAAAAGTAGCAGTTATGTTCAAAATATCCTTCAGTAGGAATAAATATTATACAGTATATAGTTACTAACTATGTAACTGCCACTTGGGGATATCTTTCACTTAGAAGGAAGAGAACTGGAAGGAAGAAAATAATTTCAAAATAAAAAAATTAACCCTCACTACTCTTGTTTTAAAGCAGAAATACATTTGCAGGAGCTGTTCTAATAGCTCTTCCCAATATTTCATCAGTGACTGACTTAAAATTTGATCTGGAAAAAGATTCTGACTACTTGGGGGGGGGGAAAAGAGCTGTGTGAATCTCCACACTCTTGGCTTGCGGGGACTCTGAGGACCTTTTTTCTCTCATCTTGATTTGTGTTGGATTAGATGTTCTGAGTTTGTCTCTAAGTTTTTGGATTTGTTTTAAAAACACAAAGCAAAACTCTCTGCTAAAACTAGTGATTTTTTTCCCCACTGGATTTTGTATTGAAACCATGTAAAAAACTGAGTTCTGCATGATTTTGTGAAAAAATCATTAGGTCCTGGTTTAACTTTTTGATGAACTAAGACAGAAGATTGTTGTTTTTTAAAATTAAATAACACCATGCCTTGAAAAACTCCTCTAGTTCCTGTTTTATATTTACCTCCCCCCATCAAACCACACCATTTTTAAGTGGGGAGGAGGGAAGAAATGATGCTATGGGGTCAATTCTGCACATTTTACAGAACAGAATGTCTAGTTTAGTCTCTCTGTGAAAGGGTTGTGCCATGAACATAACCGTATTTCAAATGTAGTTAGTCAGTTCGCCTGAGATGGGATGTGACCGATGAGTGCTAGAGGGAAAAATTCAGTGACATTGAGTACTTACTGGACTAAATGTTGCTTAGTGGCTCATTGTTTCTTGCAGAATATAGATTATGAATCTCTGCATTTTTATTAAATTTGTTTTAATTTCTTGCTGCAGAGGTGCCATGCATTATTCAAGGTTATAAAATGATTTGGATTTCAGGAGCAGTTGGATTTGCTGATGAGGATTTCAAGCTGTGTAATTATGAAACTGTATCCACATAGGCTGGAAGTTCAGAACTCATTAGCCTAATCATTAAAATAGGTGTAGTATTACATTCCAAGGTATGCAATTACAGTATCATATACTTGGATACTGGAGGTACTCTTGTGTTCAACTTCATGTTTCATAATGTGCTTCATAGTGTTTGTGGCCGCATAACTGTACAACTGGTCATATATTACTGCTTAGCATGTTAAAGAAAAATCACTTTTTTATAAATTTTAAAGCCATATTGCAATTCCTATTGAGTAAATTAACCTCTTCTTCATCCCTTGAAGCTTTAAACTTCTTTAGGTTTAATGCTGTAATATGTTTGTACCATAAAAATCTTTTATCCCAAATTTTCTGTGAATTTTTTTTAAAGGATCAATTCAGACTGAGAAGGATCAAACGTTTATCTTGAATAAATAGCAGCAAATATTTCAAAGCTCATAAATAGCAATTTGTACAATTAAAAACTTCGATTAGTAAATATGTCTGGTAAAAATGTGACTACCATGGATCTTTGACTGTCACTAACCATCTAATATCAGCCTATTTTATTAGTTAACATAATTGGAGTTTCATTGCCTGTTTTAAATGTGAAGAATAGGATTTTACATCTAGCATCCTTTCCATTTAAAATTACACACAAACCTTAATGGACTCTGAGAAGATAAAAATATTTTCCTCAAATAATGCTTTACTAAGTTTGTTTTTCAAACAAATAAACAAAAAAGTACTGATAGATGACACACACACTTTTTTAAAATTTATTTTATTTTATTCTATTTTTTTAGTTGGGAGAAGGTTATGGGGCAGAGTCATTTCATTCTTGGAAAGATTCTAAATGTCAAAACATGATAAAATCCCTCAGTCTAAAGATAGGAACACCAAGAACTGCAGAGAGCTTGAGAAAGTCTTCATGTATTAGTGTTTATTAGCATTTCCCAGTTTTGTTTTTTCAGCTATTTATGTATTAAAATGGGGGAGGAGAAGGGAGGAGAAAAATGCATTGTGAACACAACAGTGTTGAGCCCCAGCAGTGGGAACAGTTGAAAAGTAATGTACCATAGAAACAGAACCTAAAATTTTGCTTCTGGGGTACATAACACTTCATTTGTAAACATTTATGCTTAAAGTCAAACAACATACACATTTGGTAGCAAGTATTTTCCAAACATTTAAATAGGTGTGTAGTTTGTGAATATATATACATTCGTTCTGAGGGAAAAGACTTTTGAAAGATTAGATTTCAAATTCTCACTTTTAAATAAATTCAGTAGTAAAACACACATTTTTGCAAATACGTAATTCTTTCTTGTATGCATTTTGAGTATTTATAATGTGTACTACTACAGTATATTTCTTTTGGGGAGTGGATTTCAGTGGTTGATCTAAGTGGGAATACTTGTGTGTTAAGTTATGTCTGTGCTTAAGTGTTTGCAATGGTACTTAATATAACAAGACTAATATACTTTGGCATAGCAACTGCTGCAGTATTCTTAATTAGATATAAGGAGGTATTCTATGTTTTAAGCAATTCAAACATAATTCTGTGATTTGGGCAGCTGTTTCACTGCCTACACTATTTTGTATTAGTTTTGACATTCATATGGCTAAAAATGTGTAGAACACTTGCTCTATTAATTTCCACAGGCCTTTTTGTGGTAAGCAAATATGGTGCTAATGAATCTTATGTGGCATTTGAAGTGGGAATACAAAACACTTTTACACTGTGGCAGGCATGAAGAGTTAGGGACATTGGCTTTGTGACTTTCCTCCTTTTAACGGAAGTATACTACTAATGGGATCATGTGTAAGCATTATTACAAGGCAGATGCTTCATGAGAGAAAGCAAAGAACATCAGTGCTTGAGTTCAGGCTGAGACGACTTAGACTGTGTCAAGTTGTGAAGTAGATTAAGGCAGCATCGCTTCTCTCTCATAATATTTACATCTTTTTCATAGTAAGTCCCATATCTTATGTGACACTGATTCTTACAGATTGCTCCCTTCATCTTAAATTGGTGAGTACAAATGAGGGGGCAGTAGTTCCACTCTTAAATAGCTGACGATTGTCCCACAGAGGCCCAGTGAAAAGCATTTGGAGCAGAGTGCGCAGTTCTCTCACCATGTACATTCCTCCTAACCTGGTGGAATTCCATGAAGAAAGTTCCATAGCCCTCTTGGGAATGGGATAGAGATAGGAAGTTGTGGAGACATGGGAAGAGACCTGTTGACACTGTGGTTCCAGCCAAGGCAGAAGGCTTGGCCACTGTGCAGAAGGGACAGCTGAGGACACTATTGCCTCTTGAGCTGTGGAAAGGCAGGGGATGCTAGTCATGCTTATCCATTGTGAGTTTAGAAACCCTTTCTCCTGCAGTGGAGATGTAATTTCTCCTCATCCTCTAACTCCAGTTTCCTGCAACAGGTTTTTTCTTGTTCCCTTTTATAACAAACTCTTTCAATGTTAGTATTCGCTAATGGTTAAGAGACCAATGTAGGTAAAGCCTGGGATATTCCTCAAAGTGTCTTATTTATTTCACACAGTAGTTTGAGTTGCAAATGGAAATACAAAATTAGAAATTAAATATTAAACTTACTGATTGAAGCAAAATAGTTTATTAACTAGAATATTAGTATTTTATGCTGTCTACATATTCAAAATGTACAGAAGAAAGCAAGTGGTTGTCTATAGCTCTTGCTCTCCCCTCCCACCATGGCTCTCTCTGATACTATTAAATTTGTTAAATGATTGATTAATTTGCACTATGGCAAAAAAAAAATTTTTTTTGGCCTGCAGTATACTATGAGATTGAACAGCTATAGCTTGTTGAGATCATAGTTTTGCATTGGTTTCACTCTTCAAATCCTAAATTGAATTATGAGCCTTGTTTGTTTGTTTTTTCAAAATATGCAAGACAACATAAATTGTGTTGCTTTTAATAGCTGAAATGTGCTGAAAATTAGATTCTTAACAATCCATAAAGGCATATTGCAGAAGATAAAGAACACTTATATACAGTGTAGCCTTAATGAGAATAAGCTGAAAGATCTGGTTTACACAAAAATAAGGTAATTCATAGTTAACCTATACTTTTTAAATTGTTTTTGTGTGGTGTGATCTTTGTGCTAGACACTGAATTACAGTATTCAGGCACAGTGGATGAGTCAAAAATGGCTAGAAAGCCTCAGCCTTTTTTTCCTTGCTTTTCTGTTGTAAAAGACAGGGCCTTAATTTTAATGTAAATCTTTTTGCCTTGGTTGAAGTGGTTAACTTTGTGCGAATTCTGCTGCATATTAAAAAAAGTTGTTTTTTTTCTTGAACTGAAACTTTTAGTTTGCTGGACTGGTTTTCCTTTCAATCCTCCATTTCTAGAAAGTTGTGCTGAAGTCTTGATTTTAACTGTGTTTCACTTCACATGTTTTCTGAAGCAGATGCTGTTTTCTTACCGTTGCCACTGTTGAGGAACAAAAAATATTGGTATTGCCACTGTTGACAGCACTCGATCAATTAAGTGACTAAGCTTGTACCCTAAACTTTCTTGTTGTGTAGCTTATACTTTCAACACATGACTTTTTTGCAGTATAAACACTTTATTTCGCATTTTAATTTTTAACTTTCTGCTAAAAAGGCATTAGGGGAAAAAATTAACTTGAGATCATTTGAAAATTCAGGTCTTTCTCCATTTTGATTCCCTTCTGCTCCCCCCACTTGTTATACAACTGCAACAGTAGCTCCACAATATGGCTATAGTTTCCCATTAACAAACGAACATAATTTCTGTTTTGAGGACCAGAGTTTAATGCTTCTTTTCTCTTGTCAAAGTTCAACTAATTATCTATAAAAAGTGAAATAAAAATCTCTATTACATTTAAAATGTTATATCTCTCTTCATACAAGTAATCTGATATCCAGGAATAAAACACTTCAGCTGCAAAACAAAATCAAAAAGGTTAAAACATTCATAACTCCGTGGCATGATAATAGCATAACACATGCATTACAATTCCAGAAACCTTGATTAGGCCTGTTCCTATCTTTTCTGTTTTGTTTCTCTGATGTAGCTCTTTACTTGGGGTGTAATCTCAATGTAGTATAGCTAGCACACTCTGATTCATTTTTTTTTAAATAAAAAAGCTATCCCCTTCAGACAGTTGAATTAGAATCTGGTTTAGAGGAAGCTATTATTCCCCTCTCAGACAAAATTCAGATAATCAAGATGCTATCCAAAAAGGTAGAGGTTGCAGCCAAGGCAAAATAATAGACCCTGTAAACAAGATGATGAGTGGAACAGCTGTGATAGGAATATAGGAATTGCTGCATCAGACCACTGGTTGGTTGATTTAGTCTGTTATCGTCTCTCTGACAACAGCCAGTCCCTGATGCTTCAGAGGAAGGTGTGTGGTTTGTTTGTTTTTTTATTTTTTTTTAAAAAAAATCTATTTTATCACGTTTTTTTAATCCCTTCAGTTTTTTTAACTGATATACTGTGTAACTATGGATGTTCTCATTTACTCACTGTAAGGTGGCTTCGTATTACCACACACCTGTGTCTTACTCTGTGGAATCTAATATCAACACTTATGTCTGTGTCTCTGTACAAAGCTTCACTTTCCCCGAGTGTTGGCGTATGTCAGAAAGATTGATTCCAGGCTAGAACTCTCACCTTGATCAGCCTGGCAGGAGCCAAAGCACAAGCATGCTCTAGCCTCCTTCCCTGTGCTCCTGTTGGACCAGGGCTGAACTGCATCTGGGGCACTGCAGATGCCCCTCCCCTCATATGGAGCCTCCCTCACTTGGCCAAGGACTGTTTCAAAGTAGTTCTCAATGGCTTGTGATCCTCCCAGGAATGTTTTCAGCAGGCAGCCAGAATGGGTGACACTGTGGCACTGAGTGCTGTTACCTGGGTTGGGGGGGTTGGGGTGGAAGGGCTGATTCATAGGAGGGGAGGTAGAGGGTTTTCCTTGATTGGGATGGGACCTGTATCTGGCAAATAGGGCTCGGGGGAGCCTGATTGCAGTTATTTTCTGCATCTCAGATGAAAAGATAAATATAATTCTCTCAAATTTTAAAAGGAGGAGTGGATGGGAGGAGGGAGACCAGAGCCTAGAGATTAAATGTTGAGACTACGGGGCCTGAGGCTACATGGGAAGAGAGGAAGGGGAAATGTTGAAGGGTCTGAAGAGGCCATGGGCTAGGTGAGGGGAAAATCCTTGGCCTGAATGGAAGGTGTGGGGGTCTGTACTAGGGACAGAAACAACCTGCCACAGTAGCTGTCTGGCTGGATTGATGGTCTGGGCACTTTTCCTGGTAGCAGAAGCCTTTCAATTACTTGTTTGGTTTGGGAGGTGGTGGTATTGGAATGTACATTCAAAGTAGAATTCTAAACGGAACGGCTGCCTGAGTAAAGTCTGCAGGGAATGTGGATAAAGGTGAGCTGGCAGATTGTAGTAGGCCATTGCTGGAGCGGGGAAAAGAGCTATTTCTGAGCTGCTATCCTGTTGCTGCCATCTGGAGGAGTGCTAGGCTTGGAGACTATCTCCAGGTTGTTCAGTGGAACCTTTGTCTAAACTACAAACTTATGTCAGTATAACTACATCACTCGGGTGTGGAAAATCCTCACCATTGGGCAACGCAATTATATCAGCCCAACTTCCCGTGTAGTCAGCACTACGTCGATAGGAAGACTTCTCCTGTTGGCATAGGTAGCATCTTCACTAAGTGCTACAGTGGTGCAGCACAACTGGGGCAGCTGTACCACTGCAGTGTTGTAAGGATGGACAAGCCCCAAGGTGGAAGACACCTGGATGCCTTCCTCACCACCCATGGTTTTGATTTTCTGTCCCAAGGGAAAAGTTAGGGCAAAAAGTTTGAAAAGTCTCTTATAACGGGTGTAGGTAGGAGACAGTGACACTCTAGGAAGATCAGAGAGAGGAAAAGAGACTTCAATGGAGCATGCTCCATGTGTCAGACAAGAAGCGTGTTTTTTAAAATGTGGTGGTGTTAAATTTGTTCCATCACATGTATTAGCAGTTTGGCAGTGGAGTAGGCTGCCTTTTCTGGTTTGTGTGTGTGTGTGGGGGGGGGGGCGAGGCGAGGGGGATTAAAGGGTGGAAGATGCAACATGGTGTGCCAATCAACTTCTGTTGCAGCAGTTGGGTAGCTAATGCATAACATCACTATATATATGTATACTTGTTTGTAACAAATATACCATATTCAACATGAACAATTAAAGTATCTACTTGGGGAACAGAAATTTGAGAGGGCTATTCAAGCTATCAGACTAAGACAACAAGATCCAGTGTCTGAAAGTTGAAGCTAGACAAATTCAGAATAGAAACAAGGTACACATTTTTAACTATGAAGGTAATTAATCAATGGAACAACCTACCAAGGACTGTGGTGGATTCTCCATTAATGGAAAGTTTTTAATCAAGAGTGGATATTTTTCTAAAAGACCTGCTAGTTCAGAGAGACGAGGTGCGGGAGGTACGGTCTTTTATTGGACCAGCTTATGTGGGTGAGAGAGACACGCAGAGCTCTTCTTCAGGTTTGGGGTCCCCAGTCCTGAAGCTTGTCCAATAAAAGAGAGTACCTCCCGCACCTTGTCTCTCTAATAATCTGGGGCTGACATAGCTACAACTACACTGCACACAAGACGTGCAAGTTCAGGCACAGCTTGTTGGACTTGAAGCAGAAATTAATACAGGATAGTCCTATGGCTGTGTTAAGGCCAGAAGGGACCTCCGTAATCCTAAAATCAGTGAATCTACGAACCTTTTACAGTCATTCCATGTCTAGTTGGCAGCCGGTGTCAAGTGGAGTGCCCCAGGGGTCGGTCCTGGGGCCCGTTTTGTTCAATATCTTCATAAATGATCTGGAGGATGGTGTGGATTGCACTCTCAGCAAATTTGCGGATGATACTAAACTGGGAGGAGTGGTAGATACGCTGGAGGGGAGGGATAGGATACAGAAGGACCTAGACAAATTGGAGGATTGGGCCAAAAGAAATCTAATGAGGTTCAATAAGGATAAGTGCAGGGTCCTGCACTTAGGATGGAAGAATCCAATGCACCGCTACAGACTAGGGACCGAATGGCTCGGCAGCAGTTCTGCGGAAAAGGACCTAGGGGTGACAGTGGACGAGAAGCTGGATATGAGTCAGCAGTGTGCCCTTGTTGCCAAGAAGGCCAATGGCATTTTGGGATGTATAAGTAGGGGCATAGCGAGCAGATCGAGGGACGTGATCGTTCCCCTCTATTCGACACTGGTGAGGCCTCATCTGGAGTACTGTGTCCAGTTTTGGGCCCCACACTACAAGAAGGATGTGGATAAATTGGAAAGAGTACAGCGAAGGGCAACAAAAATGATTAGGGGTCTAGAGCACATGACTTATGAGGAGAGGCTGAGGGAGCTGGGATTGTTTAGTCTGCAGAAGAGAAGAATGAGGGGGGATTTGATAGCTGCTTTCAACTACCTGAAAGGGGGTTTCAAAGAGGATGGCTCTAGACTGTTCTCAATGGTAGCAGATGACAGAACGAGGAGTAATGGTCTCAAGTTGCAATGGGGGAGGTTTAGATTGGATATTAGGAAAAACTTTTTCACTAAGAGGGTGGTGAAACACTGGAATGCGTTACCTAGGGAGGTGGTAGAATCTCCTTCCTTAGAGGTTTTTAAGGTCAGGCTTGACAAAGCCCTGGCTAGGATGATTTAACTGGGACTTGGTCCTGCTTTGAGCAGGGGGTTGGACTAGATGACCTTCTGGGGTCCCTTCCAACCCTGATATTCTATGATTCTATGATTCACAAGACTTTAACTTGTGAGCAGTGCAGAGTAGTTCAAATATATGGTAAAGTTGTTGCTGTTGATAACATTTCTCTGCATTAATTTTCACTAAATTTTAAAATTCTAATTTTACAAGTTCCTGTTGTTGTTTTTATTGTCAAATCTTCTAGCATTTTATTAGGAGTTGTCATTTATGGGTGTTTTTTTTAGAATATAATCTTTCTTCACACAATTGGAATTTACATTTGTTTCATATCCATGCTTAAGTCTGTATTTTAATGATGTACATAGCAAATGGTGTCTACTCTTATAGCTTAAGGGAACCCAATGTTGGTAAAACAAAGAACAGAAAAATGCTGCTTTAGAGAATTTATAATAAAGAGTAGTTTCTAAACTAAAATTACATATTTCATTTATTATTGTAGGGCCTAAAAGCCCCAACTAGGTTTTGAAGCTTCATTGTGCTGGTGCTGTTACTGCCCCAAAGAGTTTACAGTCGAACTTAAGACAAAATAGCAAAGTTTATTTTATTCAGAGTCGGGAGATATGATTTGTAAATGCACAGATGGATTCAGTTGAGAAGAAAGGTGCCATTTTATACAGTTTCTTCTTCTCCAAAAGAGCACTGAAGTAAAGCCAGCTAACTTTCATGCGTTAGCTTTACAAACACAAATAATTTTTCCTATTGTTCCTTACTTGACTTCATGCTGCTTTGTTAGAAAATGGTTTTTTGCTTGTGTTGATAAAATAAAAGAATCAGTATTATAAAATGAGATGGCTCGCATAAAAAGGGACATGAAAGAGGAAATTACCTGCTGAACTAAAGCTCTTTTCTACATAAAACTATTTCAATAGGTTACATTACTTATTTTTCTTTTAAAACACTAATTACTATTTTTTTCTAGTACATTATTTAGACCTTTCAAGTGGATAATAAAGCTCTTTCAGGTAGACCATTGGTGCAATCCAGTTGATACTCACTTTCTTGGAAGACATTTTATTACAGAAAGTGAAGACTTGATCATCTTTTGCAGAAGCAATTGTCCTCATTGGCTACTGATTTGAGATCCCAGGTGCTTTTTTTATTTTATTTATTTATTTATTTATTTTATGTATTTATTTATAGGAATGAAAAGTGGTTTATTTTACACATAGAACTTTATTAAAAAAGTAAGGCTGGTAGTGGAACTTTTTATTTTGATGCATAAACTGGATAAAAGTTGAATGTTACAGAAACTGTGTACAATCCTGAACAAACTTTAAGAAACTGGTGGGGTTAGTAGGTCTTTGGCAGCCCTTCTTTAAAGTTATGACTGCTTGGCATCTTGGGACTACACAGTGATTAGTGATTGTCAAGGAATCAAAAAACGGTATTTCACAGGCCTGAGATTTTCCTGATCTCAGTGTTTTATATGTTTAAAATCTATGGAGTCTTTTGTTTGATGCAAGTGTATTTCATATTAACTTTTTGAAAGTGTTCTTTAGATTGGTACGTATTTCTTTTTTTTTTTTTTTGAATTTACATTCAGCCTTTAAAGAATGTTTCCAGAATTTCCATTTTTCTAATATTCCATCTAATATTATTCCATGGCAACCACTGTAAGTAAGGAAAGGCTTGTATGGCCAGGAAGTCCCTGTACCTAATACAGCATTATGATGATTGGATCAACAAACAATGAGGCAGCAGGGACCAGGTGTCTTAAGATATATTGCTGTGCCTTTTATGAAATTTAAGTTAACCTGTTGGAATAGGTAGAAAATACAGTATGTGAGCAGTTTTGATCACCATAAAAAGGACACTGAGTTTCAAGATATCAGATCTATATGAAATTAAAATTGCCTTTTGATTTTACTCGTAACCCTTATGTAAATTTATGTAGTTCGGTCTTTCAAAACTGATTACAGTCATTGCGATAGTAGTGAATAGATCTAAGCAATCCTTTTTTTTTTTTGATGAGTGCCATGCTTCTGTTTTACCTTTCTTATCCTAGACACCCTACAACTTAATTCTCAAAATCTGTTTTGTTTTGATTGACACAAGTAATATAGAAGGTACCTTTCTCGGCTAAGGTTTTCATCTTAGATCACTTATCTTGGTATAATTTTTATTTTGGTAAGAGTGATTATTATTTGGACACAGTGTATAGATCTTTTGCCACCATTGCCCGTACCTCTGCCCCAGGAACGTACTGTAGCTTTAATGCTATTTTCTCAGCTGTGTAGCATTATGTATTTACCAATGGTACAAAGTTGAGCTATCTTGTGACCAAGTTTTTTGTTTAGTTTAAACAGATATTTATTAGTTGAAGAACTTATACTATTGAAGACTTGATGAATGTTATGGGGGGGGGACAAAAAGGGGAGCTTTCCAGTCAAAAAATATTAAATTGTTTGGTCCTGGTCCTGATCTCTGCAGTATGATTTACTCAAACTAGTTTTATCACCGAATGCAGCATATTGTGAGCAATGCTAGTGACAAACTGCCATATATCATGCAAATTATCCTATTGGTATAGCACATTTATGCCACTGTGTTTTATCAGTAAGCAGAGGAAAACATAAAATATTTACTTTTGATTTTCATAAGTATTTATCTTTGGTACTTTTTAAAAAATTGTGCTTGAGAGCAGTTGGAATCTCTCTTCATATGGTATAGAAGGTTAGCCAGTGCCTTTACATATCAAACCTGAGTTGTTTAAAAAAAAATCTTAAAACTTAAGTCTTTCTTGTAATATAAGATAATACTGGGCAAACTGGTTGAAACTATAGTAAAGAACAAAATTGTCAGACACATAGATGAACATAATTTGTAGGGGAAGAGTCAACATGGTTTTTGTAAAGGGAAATCATGCCTCACCAATCTGCTAGAAATCTTTTGTGGTGGTCAACAAGCATGTGGACAAGGGGGATCCAGTGGATATAGTGTACTTAGATTTTCAGAAAGCCTTTGGCAAAGAAAGCTGTCATGGGATAAGAGGGGGAAGGTACTCTTGTGGATTGCTAAATAGTTAAAAGATAGGAAACAAAGGGTAGTTTTCATAAAGGAGAGTGGTTAATATTGGTGTCCTCCAGGATATGTGCTGGGACCAGTCCTATTCAACCTATTCATAAATGATCTGGAAAAATGGGTAAACAGTGAGATAGCAAAATTTGTAGATGATACAAAACTACTCAAGATAGTTAAGTCCCAAGCAGACTGCAAAAACTACAAAAGGATCTCACAAAACTGGGTGACTGGTCAACCAAGTGGCAGATGAAATTCAGTGTTGATAAATGCAAAGTAGTGCACATGGGAAAACATAATCCCAACTATATATATATAAAATGATGGGGGTCTAAAGTAGCTGTTACCACTCAAGAAAGAGATCTTGGAGTCATTATGGATAGTTCTTTGAAAACATCCACTCAATGTGCCGCAGCAGTCAAAAAAGCTAACAATGTTGGGAATCCTTAAAAAAGGAATAGATAATAAGACAGAAAATATCATATTGCTTCTATATAAATCCACAGTATGCCCACATCTAAAATACTGCCTGCAGATAGGGTCATACCATCTCAAAAAAGATGTACTGGAATTGGAAAAGGTTCAGAAAAGGGCAACAAAAATGATTAGGGGTATCGAATGGCTTCTGTATGAGAAGCGGTTTATAAGACTGGGGCTTTTCAGCTTGGAAAAGAGACGACTAAGTGGGGATATGATAGAGGTCTATAAAATCATGACTGGTGTAGAGAAAGTAAATAAGGAAGTATTAGTTACTCCTCATAAACACCAGAACTAGGGGCCACCAAATGAAATTAATAGGCAGCAGGTTTAAAACAAACAAAAGGAAGTATTTTTTCACACAACGCACAGTTAACCTGTGGAAGTCCTTGACAGAGGATGTTGTGAAGGCCAAGGATATAGCAGGGTTCAAAAAAGAACTAGATAAATTCCTGGAGGATATATCCAGCTATTAGCCAGGATGGGCAGGGATGGTGTACCTAACCTCTGTTTGCCAGAAGTTGAGACTGAGTGACACGGGATGGGTCACTTGATGATTATCTGTTCTGTTCATTCCCTCTGAGGCACCTGGCATTGGCCACTGTCAGAAGATGGGATACTGGATTAGGTGGACCTTTGGTCTGACGCAGTATGGCTGTTCTTATGTTCTTAAACCAATACTTTCATAATGAGAGCTTTACTCCAGTAATATAGTTGACATAGTCTTATTCACAGTGGTTTCTTAGGGTTGAAGGTAACACCATCAATCTCATGGTTTCCCTACTAGAAGGTGAGCATTATAAAGGGATTATTTATCACTTCAGACAGTGGCTTAAAATGGGTACCTTCTCTCTCCTTTATATTTTGTGTTCTTAAAAGATATCACTTGGAATATTTTTTATCTGATATGTTAGCTTTGTACCATGTTCCTTAACAATAGTAGGAACAATCTCACTTTTTCTTAATGAGCTAGTACTGAAGCATGCAATATAACTTGTGGATAATTTCAAATACTTGACCAGTTTTTATAATGTAAGAAGGTGTCACTATTACATGTTGGCCAAAGAACTTTTAATCAAACAGTCTTGTTACAAATGGGAACTTTTAGTCCCTTTTCAGCAAGGAGTTTAAGCAGATTGATTGATTTAAATGGGATTACTCATATGCCTGAAATTTGGCACATATTTGACCCTGATGCAGCAGGATATTTAGTGTCAAAAGTCTACATCGGAGTTGTTTCTATGATATCTGGTGGCCTTGAGTCTGTTACCAGTTAGGCCAGGTCCTTGTCTGGTGTAGTTTGGCCTTGCTCTGTGGACATTAGCAGAACTGTGCCAATGTATACCAAATGAGGATCTGGTCCGCTATATTGCTAATATATTGGCCAATAATTACAGAAGGGAAGACTTTGGTCTTCAATTATCCACATGCCATTTCCACTGGAATCTATTAGAGTTGCTTGTGTTTAAGGACAGAATTTGGCACTTCGATTTTTGGTTCAGTAGCACCATGGATTGATTTTTTTTTTATTTTATTTTTTTAAAATTTCTAGATCACTTCCATCCTCTCTCTATCTAGTGAAACTTTTACTTGGGATACACTGAAATAAGACAGAAGGATAACCCGTCCTGTCAGTATAGGTAGTGTCTACATTGAAGCATTACAACAGCATACCAGGATCAGTTTGTCTGTTCTGCTGTGACATTATATACCTCAAAGTAGCACCCTGGAACCCCCATATCCACCCAGGTTATATTCTGATATGTATCTTGTGAGGTATCTTTTTAAAAGTCTTGATCTGTTGAACATTAATAATCTATTGGATTGTATGTACTATCATTGTATTTTAAGTTATGAAGTATTGCTCTGTGTTACTGAAATATTTTGTTTACACCCACAACTAGCCTTTCAGTTCCAACAAAGAAGTAGCCACCAATAGCCAGATGGTGTTAATGGCTCATCAATACACAGTCCACTATCCTCGAGACTTCTCGGAGGAGGTATGTGCGCCATGGGGGTGGACTAACGTACATCCCAGTAAATATCTTTTCAGCAAGCTGAAAGAAAATATTGGGGAGAGAGAGACATCATCACTTGACCTCTATCATCCCCCAACTCAGCACCTGCAAGAACATCTGGAGGACAAAGATTTTGAACTAGGGAATGATGGTACCAGGCTGGAAAGTAGTTCCAGCCTGTGTATTGAGGAACTGTAACCTACTTGTACCATCTGTCAGGATGAGTCACTGCTTGATTCAAATCCTGCTTATATCCTAGTTTATAAAACGTAGACTGTAAATTTATGTTTATTTGTTAAGTAACCAACTTTGGTATTTTGTGCTTGCTACTTATAATCACTTAAAATCTATCTATTTGTAGTTTAATAAACCAGTGTGTTTTGGTTGAAGTGCTTGGAAAATGTCAGCTCAGGTTAACAAGAGTCCAATATACTTTTGTCAGAGTGGCGAGCTAGCTAATGAACTTACACTGGCCAGGCTTCTGACCAGTGTAAGACGGTACGGTTCTGGGGTGCAAGGAATTCGCTGGAGTCTCCCTATTGATGGTTCATGAGTGGCTGGGCTGGGAGATCATTCATGTAACAATTGGGCGTGTCCCTGCCTGTGGATGTCAAAGTGCAGTGCCCATCAGAGGCTTCTAGCCTGACATCAGTGTGGAGGATACCCCAGGCTTGTAGATTTTGGAAGTCTCTGTGGTCCCACAGTCTAGGTTGCACCTTGGGACCCCGTCACAGCTGCTGTGGCATTTTAAGTGTAGACATTTCCTCTATTTCAAGATTAATGCCCTCTCTTTATAGTACCTCTGACAAGAGGAGTAAAGGCTTAATTTCAAATATTTTAATGTCAGTTTTAGTAGACATATTTTATTATTGAAAAGGTGACCTGCAAAGGGGTGGGAATGGGGAATTGAGCTTGCACATATTTTATGATGTAGAATGGAAAACAGCAAGATTAAATGTATTCTTCCCCTCCAACCCTACTTTTTTAAATTCTGCTCTTAAGGGAGCTTGTCTGAGACATCAAATGCTGGTTATATATGCTCTGCTTATTGCTTTACTTAACCACTCCCCTTTCCTCCTATCCCTTAACATCTATGGATGTCTGTATTTGAACAATGACCAGGAGAGGCGATTACATTGACTAGTGGTTAGAAACACAAATATCTACACAGCAATATGCTGATAGAATCTGCCTTAATCTCTAAAGGAGGGGCCCTCACTTTAACCTGTTATGTTCTGATTCAAAGGTGGTCTTGGAAGTGGACATGTGTCTATCTCCGATTCAGTTTAGTTGCTAAGAAGTTAGGTCACCTACTCATTTTCCCCATGGGACCCAAGCAAGAATATAATTGAATCAGACAATAATAAGATAACGTGGCTAAATGCGGTCAGCATTCCCCTTTAGAGACTAGGGCAGATTCTGTCAGGGTACTGCTAAGTAGAAATGTGTGCCTAGATCAATAACTTTGTGTGATGTTAGATTTTGGATGTGGCAGCGTCCTTGGCTGCAATGTTTGGATGGCAGGTATCCCAGGATGCCATTTTGTGGTGACCTCACCTGTAATTCTTTTTGTATTGCTTGAGGAGTCCCACTGTCAGAGCTGGCAAGGAAAATGGTAGAGAAGAGTCATTATTACTTGTAAATGAGGTTTCTGTGAGTCATTCTGCACCACACCAGATATCCACCTAAAGGTTTTATACTGCTGACTCTCACCACAGTATCCAAGCTCCAAATGTTGGCTTAATCCCACCCCCCCCACCCCCCACACTTCTCCCCACTTCCGGATTCCATCAACCTACTTTCTAGTCAGGTTTGTTACAGTCTGCTATGAGATTTTCTGATAGGTGAAGCAGCAATAAAAACTCTAAGTGGAACCTGTTAGCCAGCAAACCCTTCTCTACAGGGGGCAGTGATATTGCAAAAAAAGTTCATGTCTCTATGGCTGGAAAGAAGGAAGTTTTATACTCTTGTCTGGTATAGCATAAAGGGGCTCACCGAAAACTAATGAGCCATTCCACTGCAGAGTTTAGGAAACTGAACAGTTGGCCATGTACAAAAAATTTGCGCCTGAAGTCAAACCATCTAGAACCCTGGCATTCTTACTTAAAAACAACTGATGGGAGTAGAAATGATTCCACAATATTACAAGGTAAAACCTATTAAAAATATAAGAGATACCTGGGGGTAGAGACTGTAGGATCTGGCTGGAAAGAAAACAATCAGATTCTGAAAATCATCTTGCCTGTTTGATCATAACTAATATCTGAGCATCTAAAAAGCAAGAGAATCCCAGAATGAGGAAAGTTCATGTGAGTTTGAAACCAGTATCTTTCCCCCATCCGCTCCCATATTTGTGCAATATTATGGCTCTAGATGTCTGCTGTGATAACGATCTCTTGAAAATTTCAAACAAATCCTTCTTCTATTTTCTCTTTTTTTTCCCAAATGGAATTCAGTTTTTTTTTTAACTGCCCCAACTGTCCATATAACATGTGAATAAACACTTCCCACTGTTCCTGGTTTACAAGCCATTTGATTAGTAACAGTGGCTGCTCAGTGGAGGATGGCTGAGAATATAAACAAACTTTACATCTGGTCTAGTTATAAATGGTAACGTTATTGAAAATATCACAAAAATAGAATATGAAATATTATTTGCAGTACAGTGAAATCTTAGGAATTTAAACAGTAGGTGCTACTGTGAATTATAATACTTGGAATTTTCCCCAGTGTGCTCTATGCTTTTCTTTTTTTTTTTTTTTTTAAATTGAAGCAAGAAGAAATTCTGAACATTGACTTGATTGTATTATGAGAATGCTTTGTTAAAATTACCAAGTCATAATCAGTTGGTAAACCTCTTATACAGTACAATTTGAAATAGTGTAAAATAAGTATCCATTCTCTGGAATGTAGAAATTTTTTACTACATTCTACTATAGAGAAAACGAAAATATTTATTAAAGATAATGAACTATTGATTTGATTTCCAATCTGTTTTGAATGTTCAGGAGGAGGAGGAGGGTAAAATAAAAATATTTCACTATGGAAAACTAACAAATGCCTCTAATAATTCTTTGCTATCTTTATTTGGGACATAGGCATCCCTCCTTGTAGTGGTCCACTAATTTTCAGAAGGGCATGGTTTTTGTGTCACCCTATTCCATGTAACCTAACCATAATTTATTATTCTTTCAAAGCCTTTTCTTTTGTTCATTAACTTTAAATAAGATATTCTTGGTATGTGCCCATTTTTTTTCCTACACTATCTTCCCAAGAGAAGATCTTTCCCACACAATTATAATACTTAGCAGTTATTATATTTTTTTACACCTTCAGAGCACTATTACAATTATTTAATCCTCAATGTATAGATTACGATATGGATGCAGTCAGGTTTTTTGACTTTGGTGTATATTCCAATATTATCTTTTCCAAATATACTTTGGAATATTCCAAAATATCTTTTCACCTTATTAAGAATGTTAACATTAGTAGGTTTTTATTTTATTTATATATATATATATATATATATATATATATATATAGACACACACACACACATTCCCTCAGGTGAATGCAGCACTTTAAACACAGTTACAAGATACTGGTGTGCTAATGAAGAGCTTTTTAACAACTAAATTACTAAACTCAATTTTTTGGTTGCCAGATACATTGTCTTTGAAATTACATTAGTCCCCCAAATAGTTTATTATTGTTAAACAAAGTATAATTGTGTAGATTTGTATTACGCACAAAAAGTCATATAAGTGCTTGGTATTTGTGATGCATCTGTACTAGTTGAGTCTGGTGATTAAGAGATTTGAAAAATAAAAAGGAGAAAGTGAATGTAAAAACCCCTATATCAGTGTACAACTACAATGTCTGAATTCCGTTTTAGTAATTGAAAAGAATATTTAAAACTGTATTGGCTAATCGGTGTCATCCATTCCCATTGGCATGTTAAAATAAAGTGCCTATAAAAATGTTTTTTTTTTTTTCGTTTTTTTTGTGGAATTTATTATTCCCTTTTTGGTTAGTTTCCACGTTTACAGCCAGAGATATGGACTAAGTTAAGTGCCTAGCACATCGCTGGTTATACGCAAATATTTAAAACATTAAACTTTTCTTTAGGAGTTCTGATAAACTAAGTCTAGTCACATTGAGGCCTATGGAAATGTCTCAAGCTAGTGTAGTATGAGTGCTTGTTAGTATTTATTTCAATAAATGTTAAATGAGTTAGTTTTAAGGCCTAACACGTCTTGTTTTATAATATTTACTTTAAGAATTCCATCAATCCAATACATTTTAAAACAATTATCACTTAACCTAACTCTTTCCATCACCAGTTTAATTACAGTACATTGTAATTAAACTGTTTATATGTGTAATGTATTGTCACAGCCCACATATACCAGTCTGTCCACCATAGTCCAGGAGCACCACTTCTATGGACTCACTCAAAACAAAATATCTTTCACATATGTTAATAAGCAAGTCAGTAATGACTGGCCAACAGTTAATATGAAGTCTGAGGTACATTTAAATCTTCTCCTTTATAACTTGGCAATTTGAGAGTGTAATTAAGGAAGGAGAATGTATCCGTTCATGTACTGAGACTATAACTATTTTTGATTTTAAGTTAAGTATTTAGTGTGCAAATATATACAGGGAGTTATAATCCATTTGTAAAACCTGGGAAAGGTCAAGAAAACGAAGACTGGAACACTTTTCAAACTGTTACACGAGTGATTTTGCTGCATTTTAAAATAGACATCAATTTGAATAACTCAGTTTTTTAAACTTTAAGAAAATTACAGCATAATTTAAACATGGCAGTTTTCGCGTTTGCAGTGTTGCACTGCTAATTAACTGACAGCTGTTTGAAATAAGAGGAAAGTATGTTTTAGGTGATGGAGGGTGTGTGTGTGTGTGAGAGAGAGAGAGAGAGAGAGAAAAAATAAGTGGAAGACTAAATGAAGTTTTGTAAAATTGAACTCTTCAAATGTTTTCCCCCATCGTACAAAGAAACTATCCTTTTACAGAGAGCTGTATGTCTTAATCTGCCACAAAGATGTGAAAAACTGTCAGTGATGGGTCATGTAACTAGTAATTTGTTTATTTAGTTGGTCTTAGTGAGGAATGGTATAATTTTTTTTAATCTTTTTTTTTAAAGCATGGTGGGAGAGAGAAAGGGACTGAATTATGTATGTGGTTTTGCCTTTCTTGGATGGCCATTGTATTTTGTACTTCTGTATTAACTTTCATCAAATATCACAAAATGCTTTATGAAGTTGTAATTGACTTCCAGCCTTTCTGTGAGGTAGTAAATTTTATCACTCCTGATTTGCATATGAGGGGGAAAAGTGATTCTCAACGAGGTTTGACTTGTCCAAGGCCATGCAACATGTGAGCATCATACCTAGGATTAGCACCCAGGTCACTTAGTCCTGTATGTAACTAACTGTGAAGAAATGCTCCGTTTTCATGCACGTCACTTAACACTCCAGGGCCTCTTTCTCCATCTTTAACATGCATACGTAATACGCACACACGATAGGAGTTTTTCTGTAGAAATTTAAAAATGTGTACATAAACGTTGTTTGTTGAAATATTCTGTATCTGTTGAAAAATGTGAGAACAGCACCGCATCCAGGAGAGCAAACATCTCGCTTGTGTATCCTGGTTCTGCTGTCTTCAAAAGACTGAGATCTAGGACCCGGGGCTAGAGATGTTAGGGATAAATTTTACTTCAGTTTTCGCCTGTCATCACTGTGCACCCTCCTTGCAGAGTTTGATGCATGACTGACAAGTATCACAGCTAGTTGACATGCTAAGTCCATGTATAGTGATTTCACATTAAATTAAGGGCTTGAGAAAAATACATAATGTTATCTCAGTATTTGCTGCATATTAATGAAGCAAAATTCCTTTTGTGTTCTCTATAGTAAGTATAGGAAATTACAGGGCAGTAAATCCCAAACTACTTCTCTGCTAAAATATAGTCTAAACTAAGAAGTGTGAGAACTAACTACTTATCGAATGCAACACTGACAAATTTTTAAGGGTGACTTGTGTATCCTGGTAGTTTAGCCAGTTACTAAGGTGCCTTGGGACATCTTAAATGTTGGATATTTTGGCACGTCACATACAACTGTGGATTTACTCAACCACATCAATAGCTCTTTATGCAGTAGACTATACGTGGTGAATTGCAAGGAGTAGACAATGTTTGAAAATGTCTCAACCAAACTAGCGTACGCAGTTGAGGATTGAAAATGGTAAAATGTCCAATTCTTAGAGCAAGGGGAATATATTTGGAAGGTGGGTTCTTTTCCTCTCCCTTTTCTTTCTTTTCCTTATTCCAGTTTTCTTCAATGTTCTGTGTCTTTCAGTGCTCACACCCTCTCTTCTCCTTTTGTCTATCTTGAGTTTTTTATCATTAAATCTCTCCTCTCTTTGGGTATGTCTTCACTGCCCACATTACAGTGTGGCTGCTGTAGTCATGCTCTATCACCAGGGGAGACCTCTCCTGGCAATTTAAAAAAAAAAAAAAAAAAAAACAAAAAAAAAACCACCCCAAATGAGTGGTGGTAACTTTGCGCTGTCTATACTGGCACTTTTCAGCACTAAAACTTTTGTTGTTCAGGGATGTGAAAAAAAGTTTAAACGTTGAAAGTGGCAGTGTAGACACAGTCGAATCTTCCCTTCAGCGCCCTCCCTTGCCTTCAGCTCCCTGTTTTGCAGCATTCCTGAGGTTCAGCTTTTTCAGCCCCATGGTTGTATAATTGTGGCCAACAGTTTCCTTGTCTTTAAGAACAGAGGCCGAGCCATGGTTCTGTCACCTTCTCCAACTTCACTCCACACTTCTCAATCTGATCTTGATTTCTAGTATTGCTCCTTCCCTGCTCCATCATCACAGAGTTTAGAACCAGATTTGTTGGCTCCTCAACTCTGTGCTTACACAAATGTGGCAATAGTGCTGTGGCTGTCTTTTAAGTGAAGGTTTTACTGCTACAAATAGTGACCACTTCAGTGTGCACTGACACTGCTGATTTTGTCAACATGATCCTAGAGTTAGCTGCTGCAGAACACTCATTTGTTGTGGACTTCACCAGCTCCTACTCCCCAAAATTGTTAATTTCTTGATTAGTGTTCTTTTATGTTTCTAATCTTAGAAGGCCAACAATTAATTATCTTTAAAATGTATCAGTTTGAGCAGAAAATAATCAATAGCAAATTTTAACTTCAGATGTCAGTACACTGTACCAAGGAGCCCGCTTTATGAATGCCTCTTAGTAATTAATCAGAAGAAATAGTGCACTATATTTTTCAGTGGCATGCTGAAGGAAAACATTTCAGACAAAACAGACCTGGAATTTGAATTTTGCTTAGTAAGGGAAGTAATAAAGCACTGGATATGCTAAATTTATTTCCTCATGTTGAAAATACAAATTTTATGTTAGTTAACAGCATAATTTTTGCATGTGTGAGGACTGCTTTTATTTGATTTACATTGGTATTGATAAACCCATGTTAGTGAGTCTCTGCCTATGCTAAGACCTTTTTGTGTAGAGGAGAAATTTGGGAAGAACAAGGCATTTGCAACTGGTCTGTGAGATGTCTTCATTTAATTGAGTAGAAAAAGCAGTTTTTACACAATTAGATTTTAATCTGCTCTTCCAAATTCTTAATTTGTACTTACTTTGGCTTTATTTTATTGCTACACTTGCACAGTTTCAAAGAGACAGAATTTAGATAAGTGTCCAAATAAATAACATAGAGCATGCTTGTATGATGTGTGTTTTGGTTTATTTTTTTTTTTAAATGTAGTACAGCTCTGAAAAAATATTCTGTATCAGATGATACTCTATTTCTTTGCTTATTTACCTGGAAAAGTTTGATAGCACTTTAAAAGTAGACGTTTAATTCCTGGTGGATTACAATAGAATTCTTACTCAATTCTGTTCACATACTGTATCTTCCAAAATTTATCCAGTTTAAATATTTTCTACAACAACTATGAATGGAACTAATAATAAACAGCAAGGGATGTTTTAAATTTTCATATAAACAGATCATTGAAATATTTTAAATGGAAATAAAAACTCTTTCCTTCAAATACTCTTTACTCTACTCTAATTTGTCCTTTATTTTTAAAAGAGGGTATTTAAAAGGTTTAAAACTTCAGGTCTCTAGACATGATACCGTTTAAACAGTGTGTAAAACTGCATCATAAACACTGTCTGATATCGGACATCATTATGAGACTTAGTCTTGACCAATCTCTGGATTATTTAGTTTTGAAGAATTAGTTTTGCTGTGCAATGTGCATTGTATACAGTTTGTTTTGTTTTTGTTTTTTTGCACAGACTTTTTTTTGATATAGCTATTTTTGAAAGACCATTTTCAGTCTTAAGATCTACTAGTATAACAATGAGAAATGGATATTGTACTCTGATGTCCAAAGTGCTGTTGAAAGAAATGCGCTATAAAACCAACAGATTTTGCACTATGATAGATATCTGTTTTATAACTGAATAGTGTGATGGTTTTTTTGGGGGGGGATCGGAGGGGTTGGTACAAGAATGATGTGCTTTCCTTGACCTTGAATGGCTGACTAGAAGCCCTCTACACCAACATTCCATACAAAGATGGACTACAAGCCGTCAGGAACAGTATCCCCAATAATGTCACGGCTAACCTAGTGGCTGAACTTTATGACTTTGTCCTCACCCATAACTATTTCACATTTGGGGACAATGTATACCTTCAAATCAGCGGCACTGTGATGGGTACCCGCATGGCCCCCGAGTATACCAACATTTTTATGGCTGACTTAGAACGGACTTCCTCAGCTCTCGTCCCCTAATGCCTCTACTCTACTTGCGCTACATTGATGAAATCATCATCATCTGGACCCATGGAAAAGAAGCCCTTGAGGAATTCCACCGTGATTTCAACAATTTCCATTCCACCATCAACCTCAGCCTGGACCAGTCCACACAAGAGATCCACTTCCTGGACACTACGGTGCTAATATGCAATGGTCACATAAACACCACCCTATACCAGAAACCTACTGACCGCTATTCCTACCTACATGGCTCCAGCTTTCACCCAGATCACACCACACGATCCATTGTCTACAGCCAAGCTCTACGATACAACCGTATTTGCTCCAACCCCTCAGACAGAGACAAACACCTACAAGATCTCTATCAAGCATTCTTACAACTACAATACCCACCTGCTGAAGTGAAGAAACAGATTGACAGAGCCAGAAGAGTACCCAGAAATCACCTACTACAGGACAGGCCCAACAAAGAAAATAACAGAATGCCACTTGCCATCACCTTCAGCCCCCAACTAAAACTCTCCAACGCATCATCAAGGATCTACCACCTATCTTGAAGGACGACCCATCCCTCTCTCACAGATCTTAGGAGACAGGCCAGTCCTTGCTTACAGACAGCCCCCCAACCTGAAGCAAATACTCACCAGCAACCACACAACAGAACCACTAACCCAGGAACCTATCCTTGCAACAAAGCCCGTTGCCAACTCTGTCCACATATCTATTCAGGGGACACCATCATAGGGCCTAATCACATCAGCCACACTATCAGAGGCTCGTTCACCTGCACATCTACCAATGTGATATATGCCATCATGTGCCAGCAATGCCCCTTTGCCATGTACATTGGTCAAACTGGACAGTCTCTACGTAAAAGAATAAATGGACACAAATCAGACGTCAAGAATTATAACATTCAAAAACCAGTTGGAGAACACTTCAGTCTCTCCGGTCACTCGATTACAGACCTGAGAGTGGCTATCCTTCAACAAAAAAACTTCAGAAACAGACTCCAACAAGACACTGCTGAATTGGAATTAACTTGCAAACTGGATACAATTAACTTAGGCTTGAATAGAGACTGGGAGTGGATGGTTCATTACACAAAATTAAACTATTTCCCCATGTTATTTCCCCCCCTCCCCCACACTGTTCCTCAGACGTTCTTGTCAACTGCTGGAAATGGCCCACAAAAAAATTTCTCCCCCCCCCCCCCCCGCTGGTAATAGCTCATCTTAAGTGATCATTCTCCTTACAGTGTGTATGATAAAACCCATTGTTTCATGTTCTCTCTGTGTGTATATAAATCTCCCCACTGTATGTTCCACTGAATGCATCCGATGAAGTGAGCTGTAGCTCACGAAAGCTTATGCTCAAATAAATTTGTTAGTCTCTAAGGTACCACAAGTACTCCTTTTCTTTTTGCGAATACAGACTAACACGGCTGCTACTCTGAAACCTGTCATTTTAACAATGTGATACTACTTGGCTTGTTTTATGCCCACTTAGATTTATATGCTGGATTGGGAGGAGGGACCAGGCCTATAAATCTCCCCCCCCTTCACCTTTTTATGGCTTATCCCCACCCTTCACACCTGCCTTCATGCTCCTTCTGTCATCTTCTTCCACTCTATTTTCATTCAGTTCTTTAGGCATAGAACACCCTTCCCCATTCTGGATGTGAAGCTTCTATCCACTTCAAGCAAGCTGTGAACTGCTGATAACTTGAAGTTTTTTCTTTTGTTGGTGGTTTTTAATGTTCTTTCCCTGTACCTTGTATCTTCTCTATCTATTCCATTTTGAAATTTTTGTGCGGTGGGGAAACTCTTTATTTTGTGTCTTTTTTATACAGGGCCCAACACACTCTTTGGCTAAAAATAAGTAAGAGACCCTTCAGGACTTAACTATGTTTGTGAAATAAAACCACGTGAACTAACAATGTTGAGAATCCTGTGATTTTTGTAGTTGCCTTTACAAACTGATGAAAATTGGAATAAAAGTGAATTGAAGTGAACTGTTAATTTGATTTCCAGTTGATAGCAGCAGTCCAGTGTAGAGCTGTCTCTGATTTCACTTTTTTTTAAACACTGTTTTACAGCCTAGTTAAAAATAATTCTCTTACACGTGGGAAATATTGAAGTAATTAAACACATTTGGGTTTTATGCATAAATTTTCTAAAATTAACTCTCTTTTTCACACTAATCTTTCTTGTCTCTAATTGGGTTGAAATGTGTGAAAGGGAAAAACTTTGATAGGGAACAATTTTTCAAAGAGTAGCTTAACTACAGTATACATACAGGTGGTGTTAGATATGGTTTGAAAAAACTTCTCTGTTAACAGGAGCAGTAGATTTTGTATTAATATCTGTTGCATAAGTTGGAGTAAAAACCTGTTATTTCCAGATTGCTGTAGTTTTCATTCATGTGAAAAACTTACACATGTCTCATTTGAGGATTAAAATACTGCATCATTTCAGGAATGATGGGGAAAAATTCAGGTTCTGTAATCAGCATGTCAATCACAGTAGATTTTTCTTCCCATATCTTCAGAAAGGTACATCACATTGTTAGATACATTTATATTGGATTTGGTTAGTTTTTGCTATTTTTTTAATTGTATAGCAAAGAGAAGTCCTATAGCAGTATTCCCCAGCGTTTTCAGTCCTTTAACTCGTCTCTAACAAATATAACCAACGAATGCCCCACTTACATTGATTATTTTGTATCTATTCCTAATATTAGACGTAATAATATGGTTTATCACGTATCACAATATTGTTGTAGTTGAGATATTGCAGTATAATGAAACCAGTGGTTGAAATCTTTAGACCAATGATTCTCAGCCATAGGTCCGGGGCCCCCTGAGGGGACCAGAGCAGGTTTCAGGGAGTCCGTCAAGCATTCCGGTCCTGGCTTTTCTATACAGAAAAACAGCTGTTATGGAATTTTTATAACCTGTTGGGGGGGGCGGAGGCTCCGAAAGAAAAAAGCCTTGCTTTAGACTATATCATCGGTTCTTCTGATTACCATGTTATTTAAGAACAACGAGGAGTCTTGTTAAACTTGTTAAAAATTAACAAATTTATTTGGGCATAAGCTTTCGTGGGATATAACCCACTTCATCAGATGCATGGAGTGGAAAATACAGTAGCAGGTATAAATATACAGCAAATGAAAAGATGGGAGTTGCCTTACCAAGTGGGGGGTCAGTGCTAACGAGGCCAATTCAGTTAGGGTGGAAGTGGCCCATTCCCAACAGTTGACAGGAAGGGGTGAATATCAACAGAAGGAAAAACAACGAGTCCTTGTGGCACCTTAGAGACTAACAAATTTGTTAGTCTCTAAGGTGCCACAAGGACTCGTTGTTGTTTTTGCTGATACAGACTCGCATGGCTACCACTCTGAAACAGAGGAAAAATTACTTTTCGTAGTGCTAACGACGCCAATTCAATCAAAGTGGATGTGGCCAATTCCCAGCAGTTCACAAGAAGGTGTGATTATCAACAAAAGGAAAATTATTTTTGTAGTGACCCATCCACTCTCTCATTATTCAGGCCTAATTTGTGTCCAGTTTGCAAATCAATTCCAGTTCTGCAGTTTCTCGTTGGAGTCTGTTTTTTGAAGTTTTTTTGGTTGAAGAATGGCGACTTGTAAGTGTGTTATTGAGTGTCCAGGGAGATTGAAGTGCTCTCCTACTGGTTTTTGAATGTTACAATTCTTGATGCCTGATTTGTGTCCATTTTATTCTTTTGCATAGAGAGTGTCTGGTTTGGCCAATGTACATGGCAGAGGGGCATTGCTGGGACACGATAGCATATATCACATTGGTAGATGTGCAGGTGGACGAGCCCTTGATGGTGTGGCTGATGTGATTAGGTCCTATAATGGTGTCCCTATGCGGTCAGAGTTTGCAACGGGGTTTGTTGCAGGGGTTGGTTCCTGGGTCAGTGTTTCTATTGTGTGGTGTGTAGTTGCTGGTGAGTATTTCCTTCGGTTGTGGGGCAGTCTGTAAGCGAGGACTGGCCTGTCTCCCCAGGTCTGTGAGAGAGCGGGATCATCCTTCAGGATAGGTTGTAGATCCTTGATGAGGGGCTAGAGAGGTTTTAGTTGGGGCTGTAGATGATGGTTAGTGGCGTTCTGTTATTTTCTTTGTTGGGCCTGTCCTGTAGTAGGTGACTTCTGGGTACCCTTCTGGCTCTCTCTCTCTGTTTCTTCACTTCACTAGGTGGGTACTGTAGTTTTAAGAATGCTTGATAGAGATCCTGTAGGTGTTTGTCTCTGTCTGAGGGATTGGAGCAAATGCGGTTGTATCTGAGGGCTTGACTGTAGACAATGAATCATGTGATGTAGTCTGGATGAAAGCTGGAGGCATGTAGGTAAATAGGTTTCCGGGATGGCCCCACAGTATGCCAACATTTTTATGGCTGACTTAGAACAACGCTTCCTCAGCTCTCGTCCCCTAGCGCACCTACTCTACTTGCGCTACATGATGACATCTTCATTATCTGGGCCCATGGGAAGGAGGTCCTTGAGGAATTCCATCTGGATTTCAACAATTTCCACCCCCACCATCGACATGAGCCTGGATCAGTCCACATGAGATCAACTTCCTGGACAATACAGTCCAAGTAAGTGATCGTCACATAACCACCACCCTATGCCAGAAACCTGCTGACCCAGGAACCAACCCTCTGTTGATACTCGCACCTTTTTGTCAACTGCTGGGAATGGATCACATCCACTTAGATTGGATTGTCCTCGTTAACACTGACCCCCCACTTGGTAAGGCAACTCCCATCTTTTCATGTGCTATATAGTTATACCTGCTTACTGTATTTTCCACTCCATGCATCTGATGAAGTGGGTTATATCCCACGAAAGCTTATGCCCAAATAAAATTGTTAGCCATTAAGGTTCACAAGAACGTCTCGTTGTTTTTACTGATACAGACTAACATGGCTACCCCTCTGAAACATGTTGTTTAAGTGGTGTACACGTTTGTTTATGGCAGAAACCCTAAGCATTTCCCTACTTAAGTCAATAGCAACAACTTTTCTCTTAACAGTAAATGTAAGAGACATCTTGCATTTTTAAATTCTGGGTTGCACAGAGTAGGAAGCTTCATTGTTTCCACAGTTTGCCTGGTTAACTTTTGTAATATGGGCCTAACTAGAAGTGGCATTTCTAGTCTCAAGTTTCAGAGGAAATTCCTGACCCTTGTTGATATTTTGGCCCAAAATGTAATTATGCTGAAATGCTGGAAGCTACTAGAAATTTATTTCCCCATCCTCTGCAGTGGAGCCAAAGGTATTCCATAAAAACCTAAAGGGGAAAATAAGCCAGATGATTCCAACTGTGCAAATGCTAACTGATAACATTTGATCTGCACATAACTAATTTCATCCTTCCAGCCAATTCATCTAATCTTTAGAAGTTACCAATTGAAAAGAGAAGGTCTGTGAATTACTGCTCCTAATAGAGATTCGATTTTAGCTGTAGATCTGTGATAGAGGTCAATAGCACATCTTCAGATAGTTTGGATCAAACAGCTGGGCAGCTCTTTAAAGGAATTATGAGTTCTTAGTCTTGTGTGGTGTTGTCTACCTACTATGCCTCATTATTACTTTTATTGAATGAATTCCTGTGCTCCTCTCTCTTCTGCACAAGTTTCCCCATGAGGCAAGAAGTTCTCTGGCTTACTAGACATGCTATCTTACTATCCACACACATGCTTTCTGAGACACTTATAAGTCAAAAAAGAACAAACTTTAGCTTATTTAGCATATATTGAATTATATTATAAACAAATTAGCTTTCAACCTCAAAAGCAATTTTTGCCTAATGATGGATAAAACCTTGATGAGATCCTATTTTATTTTGCTTTTTTATTTTTACCATTTAATTTGATTCATGTGTCAATAGTACAATATAAAGAACAGGTTTCAGAGTAGCAGCCGTGTTAGTCTGTATTCACAAAAAGAAAAGGAGTACCCGTGGCACCTTAGAGACTAACAAATTTATTAGAGCATAAGCTTTCGTGAGCTACAGCTCACTTCATCGGATGCATTTGGTGGAAAAAACAGAGGAGAGATTTATATACACACACACAGAGAACATGAAACAATGGGTTTATCATACACACTGTAAGGAGAGTGATCACTTAAGATAAGCCATCACCAACAGCAGGGGGGGGAAGGAGGAAAACCTTTCATGGTGACAAGCAGGTAGGCTAATTCCAGCAGTTAACAAGAATATCAGAGGAACAGTGGGGGGTGGGGTGGGGGGAGAAATACCCTGGGGAAATAGTTTTACTTTGTGTAATGACTCATCCATTCCCAGTCTCTATTCAAGCCTAAGTTAATTGTATCCAGTTTGCAAATTAATTCCAATTCAGCAGTCTCTCCTTGGAGTCTGTTTTTGAAGCTTTTTTGTTGAAGTATAGCCACTCTTAGGTCTGTGATCGAGTGACCAGAGAGATTGAAGTGTTCTCCAACTGGTTTTTGAATGTTATAATTCTTGACGTCTGATTTGTGTCCATTCATTCTTTTACGTAGAGACTGTCCAGTTTGGCCAATGTACATGGCAGAGGGGCATTGCTGGCACATGATGGCATATATCACATTGGTAGATGCGCAGGTGAACGAGCCTCTGATAGTGTGGCTGATGTGATTAGGCCCTATGATGGTATCCCCTGAATAGATATGTGGACAGAGTTGGCAACGGGCTTTGTTGCAAGGATAGGTTCCTGGGTTAGTGGTTCTGTTGTGTGGTGTGTGGTTGCTGGTGAGTATTTGCTTCAGGTTGGGGGGCTGTCTGTAAGCAAGGACTGGCTTGTCTCCCAAGATCTGTGAGAGTGATGGGTCGTCCTTCAGGATAGGTTGTAGATCCTTGATGATGCGTTGGAGAGGTTTTAGTTGGGGGCTGAAGGTGATGGCTAGTGGCGTTCTGTTGTTTTCTTTGTTGGGCCTGTCCTGTAGTAGGTGACTTCTGGGTACTCTTCTGGCTCTGTCAATCTGTTTCTTCACTTCAGCAGGTGGGTATTGTAGTTGTAGGAATGCATGATAGAGATCTTGTAGGTGGTTGGCTCTGTCTGAGGGGTTGGAGCAAATGCGGTTATATCGTAGCGCTTGGCTGTAGACAATGGATCGAGTGGTATGATCTGGATGAAAGCTAGAGGCATATAGGTAGGAATAGCGGTCAGTAGGTTTCCGATATAGGGTGGTGTTTATGTGACCATCGCTTATTAGCACCGTAGTGTCCAGGAAGTGGATCTCTTGTGTGGACTGGTCCAGGCTGAGGTTGATGGTGGGATGGAAATTGTTGAAATCATGGTGGAATTCCTCAAGGGCTTCTTTTCCATGGGTCCAGATGATGAAGATGTCATCAATGTAGCGCAAATAGAGTAGGGGCATTAGGGGTCGAGAGCTGAGGAAGCGTTGTTCTAAGTCAGCCATAAAAACGTTGGCATACTGTGGGGCCATGCGGGTACCCATCGCAGTGCCGCTGATTTGAAGGTATACATTGTCCCCAAATGTGAAATAGTTATGGGTCAGGACAAAGTCACAAAGTTCAGCCACCAGGTTAGCCGTGACAGTATCGGGGATACTGTTCCTGACGGCTTGTAGCCCATCTTTGTGTGGCATGTTGGTGTAGAGGGCTTCTACATCCATAGTGGCTAGGATGGTGTTTTTAGGAAGATCACCAATGGACTGTAGTTTCCTCAGGAAGTCAGTGGTGTCTTGAAGATAGCTGGGAGTGCTGGTAACGAAGGGCTTGAGGAGGGAGTCTACATAGCCAGACAATCCTGCTGTCAGGGTGCCAATGCCTGAGATGATGGGGCGTCCAGGATTTCCATGTTTATGGATCTTGGGTAGCAGATAGAATACCCCAGGTCGGGGCTCCAGGGGTGTGTCTGTGCGGATTTGTTCTTGTGCTTTTTCAGGGAGTTTCTTGAGCAAATGCTTTAGTCTCTTTTGGTAACTCTCAGTGGGATCAGAGGGTAATGGCTTGTAGAAAGTGGTGTTGGAGAGCTGCCTAGTAGCATCTTCTTCATACTCTGACCTATTCATGATGACGACAGCACCTCCTTTGTCAGCCTTTTTGATTATGATGTCAGAGTTGTTTCTGAGGCTGTGGATGGCACTGTGTTCTGCATGGCTGAGGTTATGGGGTAAGCGATGCTGCTTTTCCACAATTTCAGCTCGTGCACGTCGGCGGAAGCAGTCTATGTAGAAATCCAGGCTGCTGTTTCGACCTTCAGGAGGAGTCCACCCAGAATCCTTCTTTTTGTAGTGTTGGCAGGAAGGTCTCTGTGGGTTAATATGTTGGTCAGAGGTGTGTTGGAAATATTCCTTGAGTCTGAGACGTCGAAAATAGGATTCTAGGTCACCACAGAACTGTATCATGTTCGTGGGGGTGGAGGGGCAAAAGGAGAGGCCCCGAGATAGGACAGATTCTTCTGCTGGGCTAAGAGTATAGTTGGATAGATTAACAATATTGCTGGGTGGGTTACGGGAACCATTGTTGTGGCCCCTTGTGGCATATAGTAGTTTAGATAGCTTAGTGTCCTTTTTCTTTTGTAGAGAAGCAAAGTGTGTTTTGTAAATGGCTTGTCTAGTTTTTATAAAGTCCAGCCACGAGGAAGTTTGTGTGGAAGGTTGGTTCTTTATGAGAGTATCCAGTTTTGAGAGCTCATTCTTAATCTTTCCCTGTTTGCTGTAGAGGATGTTGATCAGGTGGTTCCGCAGTTTCTTTGAGAGTGTGTGGCACAAGTTGTCAGCATAGTCTGTGTGGTATGTAGATTGTAATGGATTTTTTACCTTCAGTCCTTTCGGACACAAATCAGACGTCAAGAATTATAACATTCAAAAACCAGTTGGAGAACACTTCAATCTCTCTGGTCGCTCGATCACAGACCTAAGAGTGGCTATACTCCAACAAAAAAAGCTTCAAAAACAGACTCCAACGAGAGACTGCTGAATTGGAATTAATTTGCAAACTGGATACAATTAACTTAGGCTTGAATAGAGACTGGGAACGGATGAGTCATTACACAAAGTAAAACTATTTCCCCAGGGTATTTCTCTCTCCCACCCCACCCCCCACTGTTCCTCTGATATTCTTGTTAACTGCTGGAATTAGCCTACCTTGCTTGTCACCATGAAAGGTCCCCCCCCCCCCCCCCCCCCCCCCCCCCGCTGCTGGTGATGGCTTATCTTAAGTGATCACTCTCCTTACAGTGTGTATGATAAACCCATTGTTTCATGTTCTCTGTGTGTGTGTGTGTGTGTGTGTGTGTGTATATAAATCTCTCCTCTGCTTTTTCCACCAAATGCATCCGATGAAGTGAGCTGTAGCTCACGAAAGCTTATGCTCTAATAAATTTGTTAGTCTCTAAGGTGCCACGGGTACTCCTTTTCTATTTGCGAATATAAAGAACAGTAAGTTATAAATCACCAGTTTGTACTATAATTTACAATTCACAGAAGCAGTTTGTAAGTATTCTGTATTTACTTTTGTGAGTTTAAGAAAATCCACAACAAATATCAAATAGTGCAGGAGAGTACTGTTTTAAATAGCAAAGCAGAAAGAATTTCGAAAAATCTTTTTTTGTTGTTTTCTCATAAAACCTTCTGGTCTCAAGTCCGTGTCTTAGCACTTTGTGCAAAATTATTTTGGTGTTTTAGCTGTCTTTGAAGTGTCTCTTTCATATATCTTTTGGAAAGTCCTCTTTTCCTTTTCTCCCTAAAGTAGTTGGCCTATGAATTGCTCTTTGTGTGTGCCCCATGTGTTTCTCTCCCTTCCCAGGCTGCACGGTACCTTGACTATACTGTGGTATCCTCAACAAAAGACAGGCTGCCAATGCAGGGTTCTTTGCCTTCTCTTCAGAGACAATACAATGTGTAATTGGCCCAACTGTAAGTTACCACATGGATCAGTCTAAGAAAGACCATTTTATTCTCAAGGAAAAAGCATTACAGAAAAAAATATTAAAAACAATAAAAGAACATAAACACATGCTAATAAGTTTTCCAGAGATTTCTCCAACGCCAAAATGGGCGCTGGCAGGTGAAGAGCAGTCCTTCAAAACCCTCCCAGGTTTTTCCTGTAGTTTCAAGTTCATAACACGCTTTGCTCAGAAGAACAACGCCAGTGACTGAGGACTTGTCTACACTACCAAGTTTTGTCGCCAAAACTGCCTTTTTTTGACCCAAATAATGAGTGCATACACACTGCGAGGTGACTTTTGTTGGGGAAAATGCCCAGATTTGTCAACAAAATACATCCACCATGAGAGATTTGTCTTTTTCCTCTACATTTTTTTCGACAGAGTGGCAAGTGTAGCAAGCATGCTTCATTTCGTCGCTTTAAGTGGCTTCCAGGAGGTGTCCCACAATGCCCATCCTGACTGCTCTAGTCAGCAGTTTGACCTCCACTGTCCTGCAGCCAGCTAAACAACCATCCACTTCTCCCCCTTAAAAGCCCTGGGAATTCTTGAAATTCCATTTCCTGTTTGCTGGGCGCAGAGAGGTCTCATCTCATCTTTCCAGGTGACCATGGTGGGTTATTGCAGCAAATGCTGTCCCACTTGGACCACTGCAGAGTTGTTGGATCTGCTCAGTATAAGGGGAGAAGAAGCTGTGCAGTCCCAGCTCTGCTTGAGCCATAGGATTTGGGATACTTGTAGGCAGATTTCTCAAGGCTTGTGCGAAAAGGGCTATGATCGGGACATACTGCTGTGCAGAGTGTAGATTTAGGAGCTGAGGCAGGCATACCATAAGGGGAGGGAGGCAAACTGTTGCTCAGGTCCTTCACCTAAGATCTGATAGTTCTATAAGGAGCTGGATGCTATCCTTGGTGGCGACTCCATCGACAAGAGCCCTATGGATACTTCAGAGGGCATGGAGGCAGCAGAAAGAGGACTTAACCCGGAGGATAAAGTTGTTGATGGAGAGATGGAGTTAGATGAGGATGTGCAGCTCCCAGCGAGGTCGCCTTGTGGGGCAGGCAGCCAGGAACTGTTCTCTACTCCAGAGGTGTCTAGCCAGTCTCAGCAGTTGCTCTTCAGTGAGCAAGAAGCAAGAGATCTGAGACTCCTGGTAAGTGACTGTGGCTTGTGTAATGCGGAGGTGGGTACAGGGCAAAGAAATGTGGGAGGCTGGCTGTGTTTCTGTGAGCTGGACGTTTCCCTGTGCAGCTAATCATTATGGTGGAACAGGGTGTTGATGCCCGCTGAGATCTCAGGGGAATCCTCCAGAGAGATCTCCAGGAAAGCTTCCTGGGGTTACTCGGCAATCCTCTGGCGAAGGTTCTGTGGCAGAGCAGCTTTGTTCCTTCCCCCATTGTAGAAAACTTTTCTGCGTCATTCTGCAATCACTTGTGCAGGGACCAAAGCGGCACACAGGTGAGCAGCATAGGGAGCAGGAGGGAAGCCACAAGCATGGAGTAGATGTGCCCTTGTTTCCCTGCTTACCTTTAGCAGTGAGATGTCTGCTAGAATTACTCCTGCCTGTGGAAAAGTGTGGGAGAATTTTAGAATTTGTTCCCTAGAATGCTGCTCCACTACCCTTGCAAAGAGTGTACTCTTTTTCCCTCCCCCCTCCCCCACACAAAGACTCACCATGCTTTGGGTGTTCGCAGAGATGTGTGCCTGGCTAGGGTCAGTGAGAAAGTGATGGCAGTGTTGCAAAAGGTGTATTTAACTGTTTCAATGCTGTGGGTGAATTTAGTAATCCTGTTTCTGTGCCTTGTCCCCTGTACTTCACCAGATGTGGCCTTCAGGAACACCCCATGCACCCTGGCCAAGTGTTTCCATCAGATAAAAAAGTGCCCAAGATGCAGCGAAGAAGTCATGTTCCCGGAGATCCTGCAGTGCTCCAGTGCAGGAAGAAAAGGAGTGCTGGGATGGCAGTACAGAAAAGAGAATCTCATGTTTAAGGATGCTACTAGGTGGATGATAAAGTAATGGGGGAGCGAACGTAGATGCTGATGTCTTTAATAATGCTGCAGACTGAGCAGATCAGTGCTTGACCTCCATTGCAGAACATTCAGAATTTCTTTTTCATGCCTCTCCTCTACAACTCCGCACATTCCTTTCCACTTTTCAGGACGACTTGGTTTCCCCTTCGCTCCACCCCCTTGGACAACTTTCACAATGATAGCTGGACCTACACACAACTATGACAGTCTGCCCTTCCCTGGTTCCTCCTTTCCTGCCAAGCATGTGTATGTTTGTGTGTGTGCTGTTTCTTGTGCAATAAAAGCAAACTTTTATAATGGTAAATCATCTTTATTTTTTTTCTACAGGGTGAGATTTCAGGCACTGCCAAAACATGCAGAGGCATTTTTATCACTTTATTACAGGAATATAAGGCCACAAATGTCATCATTGCCTCCTAGGAAAAGTACATGTAATATAACATTAAAGCAGATGGACAGAGATGTATGTTACTGGTGGTCATTGTCAAAGTGCTGCCTCAAAGCCTCCCTGATTCGAATAGCTCCCCTCTGGGCTCTCTGACAGCTTCACAGAAATTAAGCAACGTACAACACGTGGCTATGACTGTAGGAATATTATCCCCAGTGAGGTCCAACCTGCCATAAAGGCATCACCAGCGCACCTTTAATCTGCCAAAGGCACAATCAACTGTCATCTGGCACCTACTGAGCCTGTTGTTGAACTGCTCCTTACTGCTGTCCAGGTGTTCTGTGTAAGGTTTCATGAGCCGTGGCTGTAAGGGTACGCAGGGGTTCCTCAGGATCACTATGGGCATTTCAACACCACCCACTGTAATCTTCTGGTTAGGAAAGAAAGTCCCCACTTGCAGCTTTCTGTAACAGGCTGGAGTTCCTGAAGATGTGTGGGTCATTCACTGATATCAATGGGGGGTGGTCTGGGAAGGTGCAACACCCAATACGATCCACAAGTACCTGCAACACCATAGAGAAGTACCCCTTCCTATTGATGTACTCTGTCGCAAGGTGTTCTGGTGCCAAAATTGGAATATATGTGCCATCTATCGCCCCTCTACAGTTAGGGAAACCCATTTCTGTAAAGCCATCCACTAATCCATGCACGTTTCCCAGTCACTCTCCTTTGTAGCAGGATGCCCTGCACATTTGAATTAACGCAGTCTCAACGGTCGACTTCTCCACTCCCAATTGATTCGTGACCAACTGGTTGCAGTCTGGAGTTGCCAACTTCCATACAGCAATTTCCATATGCTTCTTTACCGAGAGAGGGCAGCTTTCATTCTGGTGTCCTTGAGCCACACGTCTGGGGCGTGCTCCGCGCACGATTCCAGGAAGGTGGCTTTCCAAAAGTTCTGTAGCTGCTGCTCGTCATCCCACACCTGCATGACAATACGATCCCACCATTCAGTGCTTGTTTTTGGGCTCGTGAAACAACGGTCTACCCTATGCACCTGCTCTGTGAATGCCAAAAGCAATCTAAAGTTGCTCCTATCCATATCACTCAGAATGTTGGGCACCTGCAAGTCTTCCTTAGTTAAGAACTTCATGATTAACTGCCCTGCCAGCTGCGATGTCTTCATGACAGTTAACAGAGCACAGGAGAGGAGTGTGGGACCCATCCCTTTTCACAAAGATGCCGGGGTGCACAGCAAAGAAGGGCTATTGAAAAAATGACGCGAATGAAAGTCAGAAGCCTATGGAGTGCTGGGACAGAATGCAATGCATCACAGGACATTTAGCACTTTCCCAAGATGCGCCGCCATCCACTCAGTCGTCCCACAATACCTAGTGACTGAATGACTGACTGTGGGATAGGTAATCACAGTGCATTGCTCGCACTCTTGTTGATGATGCCCCCACTGTGGACATGATCTGACGACAGAGGGAGCAAGTGTGAACACAAAATTGCGATTTTTATGATGTTGATTTTTGGGTCGACATCACTGTTGTTGACACAAATTGGTAGTGTAGACATGGCCTGACAGTCATTTGTTCTATCTGGGCTGTTGAAGAGACCTTAATCATCCAGACAATGGTTTTCTGCTCAAGGGGCATCTTCAAAAAGATGGATTTGGAGGTGTCATTTGCATTCCCTCACCAGGTATTTCCTAGGGAAATCCACTTCACATGTATTGTCCCAAAAGGTCTGCTGAAGTTCCTAATACTATTACAGAGATTGCATTAATCCTGTCTTCCACCTGAAAAATAGTCGATACAATTCCACAAGAGTACATAACCATTTGTATTTTTAACACAGTCCACTTCTAAAATACTTAATTTAATAAGGTGTCACTAAATTCCATAAGATTTGTCCAGTATATTGCAGGATATTCTCATCTGTCACATCTACTTCTAAAGGAAAAACAGAGTATGAACTTGTTCCCGTACCAGTCCTCTTGCAGTGTTATTAACTAGAAAGAATTTCCATAACCAGTGTTTATAAACATTTTATTTCAATAGGTACATTTGTTTAGTTTTATAGCACTATTCATAATATTGTATATGCCTTCCATCTTCTAATGGAATTGCTTTGTTGTTGGTTTAAAAATTCATTGAGCTTGTCAAAGAAGCAAAGTTTCCTGGCTCTGGCAAGCCTGGAAATATTTTCCATATTTGCACCAATTTTAGGAATTTTTAAACCAGGAAAAAGGCTTGCCTTGTAGCTAAATATCATCAAACTCTTTTTGTTGTATTTAGACTGAGTTCACTGGCAGTCTGTGTAGTGAGCTGATTTGTGTGTGTGTGTGCGTGTGTGTGTATACACACACACACACACACATTCCTAAAACTTTCTGTATAACTGGGGAATAATTTATATATCTAATTATTCCCCAATTATATGGAAAGTGAAAATAGATGCATTTTTTTTTGTCCAGTGATATTTCAACTTTCACTTGGAAAACTTATGCCAGTGTTGTATATTTGGTAGGGTCTTGGAGTACAATATCTCTACATAGAAAAAATAGGGGAGGGGGAGACTTTTTATCTGCCTCCTCTTGGTTCCCCATCTCAAGTGAATCTTGTCTATCAGTGAAAGTCAGGAGGCCAAGCTGCAAGCAATCTTTTCTCTTCTCCCCACTTCCTCTGAGCTGTTGGGCTGCAAAACACTGGTAGTTTCAAAATTACAGCAATGACAACTGATCTTTTCCTTTTTGCCTCCCATTGCTGTTGAAAATAAAAGTAATAGCCCTGAAGAAACAATGTGTAGTATTTACTTGTCCAAGAGGGAGTGGGAGATGGAAGGAACAGTGTTGGCAGTCATTCTTGGGCAGTAAACTAATAATGGAAGACATAGCTCTGTGTCTATAAAAACCTGGTCAAGGATGACTACATCTCTGTGGCTGTACAATAGGCATTTTATTTAGACTGTTTCACCAGGCCATTGTGGTATCTGTTTTGCAAGACCTATGAAACCAGTGGTAATTTAAACAATTTAGAGATGACTGAATGGTGCTACAATAGTTATAGTTTGTGTCAGCAACAAATGATGAATTAGGAAGATGTGATTATTTGCATACCTGTAAACTTATATCTAAAATACAAAAAATAGAAAGGTACATAATGTATAAAATACTGTATTGTAGATATACCTAGAGCTTTGTAGAACACTTCAGGATTTAAAGTCTCTGTTCAGAAGGATTTTTAGTATAGCCCGGACAAATCTAAAAGACCAGCAGTTCAGATATAAGATTGGAGAGACAAAGATGGTGAGAATAAACATTACTGGAATCTTAGAATTTTTTCCATATCACTTTAGGTAGTAATTGTAGACTTTATTTCTTCTTCTAGACTAGCAAAATAGAAATACTATATTGAACAACATTTGAATACTTATTTGCTTTATATATTTCTGTAGACAATAATAAGGGAACAGGCAGGCTTATCTACAAAATGAGCAACTTAACATTAGAAATAGAGTACTATTTAGATCTGTGTATGTGTGTAAGGCGTTCTTAATATAATCAGACAATAAAATGACATCTCAGTGTTTAGGTTTCAGAGCCTCTATATTTCATGTTTCATAATTTATACTTCATTGTCATTGCCTTATTTTGCTTTGCTAACAAAGACTAATGATGATACTGATACATTTCTGTGGCCAAATTCCAGCCTTCGCAGGCTTTGAGATGCTGCTAGGTTTATGTTAATGATACAAACCCAACATTGATATGGGCAAGGTGGGTGAGGTAACAGCTCTTGGTAAGAGAGACAAGTTTTCGAACCACACAGAGCTCGTCTTCAGGTCTGGGAAAAGAACTCTCAGCTGTGTCACAGCAAAATGCAAGGTGGAACAGATTGTTTAGCCTAAGTTGTTAGTACATACTGTAAGGGACAGAGTGGCCCATTAACATCTCTGCTGTCAGAAGAGAAAAAGAGCGGGTTAGTGGATTACAGATTCCAGTATCACTACTTCAATCCATGATTTTTGGTGTCTAGCAGAGTAATGAATTTAAGCTCCATGATTTTTGGTGTCTAGCAGAGTAATGAATTTAAGCTCCTATGCTCATCTTTTGAAAGTGTTGTGCAAGTTTTTTTGAGGATAAGGACAGATAGGTCAGATACAGAGTGATTGCTTTGCGCAATGGGCATACATTTGTTCCATGTGCAGATTATTTTTATAAAGGGCAAGAAGAAATCTGGGTGGGAGATTGGTCTTGCTTTGAACTAAAGCTGCCCCTCTGCTGTGCCCAGAATGCACTCTGCAGCTCTAGCCACAGAAGACAAAAAAGGCAAACAGTAGGACAACCCAGAGAGGTGTTGCAACAGCTATGTCCCACTTGGCTGCCTCTCTTTATGTATACATGGAAGAGCAGTTTATATATAAAGAAAAACTAGTGGCTAAATTTAAAATATGAATTCTCTGAAACCTATTTAAATTCAACTCTGTTTTTCTGTTAGGAAGTTTGTTTTAATATCCATAAAATATTAATGTAACTTATAGTAATTTGCCCCAGAATTTTAGAAAATGGTAGGTAAATTTGTGGTGGCAAAGCACAGTATTTTAAAAAAAAAAAAAAAAATTACAGTGCTCCCGCTGAGCAGCGCTCCTGCTGAGGTGTGATGTGGCTTTTGTGTCTCTTTATTACATGAATCTGTATGATGGTTTTGTCTCATATTAACACACTTAATCTGCTATTGAAAAGCATCAGTAATGATTTTCCACTTTTTGCATAAGGCTATTTTTAAAAACAGTGCCAAAATTGTACAGCCGATTTTTTTTAAAGGAAAACAGCATGAGCCCTGCATTTGATAACAAAAGTCACAGATTGTAATGTTTTTGTTGGGGGAAGAAAAAAGTGCAATCAAAAAAAGAACTGAAATGATATAAATTAGCTTTATTGTTCAGCAAATTGCAAGAGTTAGGTAGGAATTGTGGATAAGAATAGCCCTTAGCCCTCTTAAGGATCACCAGAGATGTATGTGCATGCATGAGAAAACCAAGCCTTTGTTAGTGTCCTTTCTGAAATGGCTATTAAAATAATTACAGTAATTTATAGATTTTTTTCCCCCCCCCCTCCAATTTAAAATGAGTTCCATTTTTCTCATTCTTTGTCTTGATTTCCTGTTTTTGTGGTAGCAGTTGGGTAGCCTTTGAATGATCTATACCCATTGTGAATTAGGTGTGGTATATAAAGAACTACAATGTTTTGTGGAGATTAGAGAGGTAGTTTTGTCAGCTTTACTGTCAAGAAGACTTGGTAATAATTTTAATGTACAATACTGTGGTTTAATGGTTAATTATAGTTTGTCATGGGACCATTTAAAATTGCTGTTTTGATTTTAAGACATATTTTAAGGCACCTTTTTTAAAAAAAAACAAACCTGTTCACAGCGATGGGTTTTGCTATTATCCTTTGTTGCTTTTTATCATTTAATGTTGTATGGATATCAGAGCAGCATTACTTAATGTGCGAGGCTTTTAAGTGGTCTGTCTTTCTTTCTCTTAATATTTTCTAATATATAAAATGGTCTTAAGGCAGGTTTCTGTTAATTATATTAATATAATTAACAGAAACCTGCCTTAAGACCATTTTAAATAATATAACTTTTTAATCAGCATGCTAATCTGAGAACATTCTGATTTTTTTTCATTAGACAAACTTAAATCTTTTAGATGGACACTCTAAGCTATTTTTGTTAAATGGACAGCTTTTTCAAACATAAAACATCTTAAAAGAGATGATAGCATATAGTGAGTGATGTCGGGGTGTGAGTGGTTGATCAGCCATTTGCATTACTGTTTAGTATGTTTAATGTATTGAAGGCTGGAGCATCCACGGGGGGAAAATTGTGGGTGCCAAGCACCCACCGGCAGCCCCCCATCAGCACCTTTTTCTCCTGCCCGCTGATGGGCCCTGCCAATCAGTGCTTCCTCCTCCTTCCCCGCACCTCCCACCTGCCCCAATCAGCTATTTTGTGGCATGCAGGAGGTTGAGTGGGGGAGAAGGGGTGCAGCATGCTCAGGGGAGGGGATGGGAAGGGGTGCGTGGGGTGGAGCGGGAGTGTGGCCTTGAGGGAAGGGGTGGAGTGGGGGCAGAAGTTGAGCACCCCCCAGCACAATGGAAAGTCGGTACCTGTGACTGCAAAGCTCTCCAGGCAGGGAAGCCTTGAAAAGACCTTGCTCCCTAAGCAGGGGATTAGGAAGAGAAAACTTGTTGTGTGGAATTAGGAATGGACTTTGTTTGGGGATTTTGAGTTTTATTTACAGTTTATTTTATATTAATAAACCTAGTCACAAAGGTGGGTTATTTTTGAACAAGAAAATGCTTGAAGGAATAGTTTTTTATTTGAACAGTCCAAGAGGGGAAACTGAGGCAGACTGCCTGTCGCATGACCCCAGGCCACAAGGAGGCGACAGGAGACAGCTAGCCCTGTTACAGTGAGCATAGTTGACAGGATCCTGCAGACATTCTTCCATCAAGGAGGGAAATTGAAAGTGTGGGACTTGTCAGATGCAGAGAATGGAGGAAGCTGGTCATTTGTTGGCTGACCAGCAGCAATAGACATAGGCAGTTCTTCTGTGGAATGGAAGGTGCAGCAAAAAGTACAGACAGCAGGGATAAAGGGCCCTGAAGAGGGGAGAAATTGGTAGCAGGGCACTGCACAGGGACTTCTGACCATGAGGGAGTGCTCAGGAGTTGGCCACCCCAGTTACACGGAGTAACCATGTTCACTGTTTTTTTTTTCACTTAGTCTTAGCAGACAAGCATAATTATTGGTTAGAGTAATTCATAGAAGCCAACTTGCTTTTTGATCCCAAAGGATTAAGAAATGAATTGTATTTAACTATTTTGGGTTCAAAGTTAGTACAGTGTTAACAATGAAATTTGTTTCCAGTGGCTTCAATTTCTTGATTGACTCTCAAGTTTTTGATAGGAAGCAAATGGAATATCAGGCTTGACCTCAAGTGAGGTTAATGCAAAATCTCCCATTGACTTCAGTATGCTTTTGGATCAAGTGCATAGTCCTCTCCACCTGCCAGATATAGAATGCAAGGAAATTAGAGTATATATTAAGAAGTGGGGTAGCAGATAATACGCAAGAATAGTTTCGCACAGTTCAGCACAATTGGTGTAAACTACTTTAAAAGTTTTTAGTAAATGATATTGCACTACATACATATAACAATAGAAACATCGTACATCTCTTCGGTTGTTTCTGACAAGTTATTCAACATATACTATGAACCTTTAAAGCAGAAATTTTAAAAGTATGGCTTTAATTTTGTGTCTAAAATATTCTGACATCTATTCTAATTTCACTTCAGTTTATAAAAATTGCCTTTTTGAAGCTTCTTGCTTATGTTCTGAAAAAAAAATGGACTCATTCAGTGTTAATACTTTTGTCAAGTAGATTACCAAGCTTTGCTCTCACTATCCTTCTTTGTGGCATTATAGCGAGCATTGTGATACTATACTTAATATATTTAATTTGAGATTAGGATGGGGTTACCTGAAATGTTTTCTTAACTCCTTCTTGAGCATGGATTTGTGTTTCCTCTCTCAAAACACTAAATATAATTTTGGAGGAAGCTTTGCTGGACAGAAATCCTTAAACTGGATAGGGGTTGTATTTAAAATATATTCTAGATTAAGGGTTCTTAACCTTTTTCTTTCTGAGGACCCCCCCCCCAACATGCTACAAAAACTCCCTGGTCCACCTGTGCCACAACAACTGGTTTTCTGCATATAAAAGCCAGGGTTGGTGTTAGGGGGTAGCAAGCAGGGCAATTGCCTGGTGCCTTTGCCACAGGGCCCACGTAAGTATGTTGCTCAGGGCCCCAGGCTTCAGCCCCATGTGGTGGGGCTTCAGTTTTTTGCCCTGGGCCCTAGCAAGTCTAACACTGGCCCTGCTTGACAGACCCCCTGAAACCTGCTTGCGGGCCCCCAGAGGGCCCCCAGACCCCTGATTGAAAACCACTGTTCCAGATTATCTGGATGGGTCAAGTGGTTGGTAATGCAATGCAATGCAATATAGGGAGTCTTTCATCTCTAAAAGAAAAGGCGTACTTGTGGCACCTTAGAGATTAACAAATTATTTGATCATAAGCTTTCGTGAGCTACAGCTCACTTCATCGGATGCATGCAGTGGAAAATACGGTGGGGAGATCTTATATACACAGAGAACATGAAACAATGGGTGTTACCATACACACTGTAACAAGAGTGATCAGGTAAGGTGAGCTATTACCCATGTTTATTTTTTCCCCTCTACTGTTCCTCACAAGTTCTTGTCAACTGCTGGAAATGGCCCAACTTGATTATCACTACAAAAGGTCCCCCCTCCCCCCGCTCTCTTGCTGGTAATAGCCCACCTTACCTGATCACTCTTGTTGCAGTGTGTATGGTAACACCCATTGTTTCATGTTCTCTGTGTATATAAAATCTCCCCACTGTATTTTCCACTGCATGCATCTGATGAAGTGAGCTGTAGCTCACGAAAGCTTATGCTCAAATAAATTTTAGTCTCTAAAGTGCCACAAGTACTCCTTTTCTTTTGCGGATACAGAATAACATGGCTGCTACTCTGAAACGTTTAATCTCTAAGTCATCAGTTCAAATCCAAACCTGGTCTGTAGTGACCAAAAGTATTGTAATTACCATTTGATGTCTGTTGGTGACATTGTGTAAAATAGGTTCCTTGTAGACAGGGTTCCGTATAACAAATATTTGGCATATTTTTTTTCTTGTAAAGTTTTTTTGGTTTTGGTAGATTTGTAGAGGTGGCAAGGGTGGACTGACATGCATCCAGGCCAATCCACTGTCCCACTTAAGGGTGAGCACATTAGTGAGCAGCTGGGTAAGTTTTAATTCCCTTACCCTGTGACGGTGGTTCGGGGGAGGGGAGGAAGGCACACTGGGGTTGCTCCATTAGGAAAAACTGCGAAGAATGGGGCAGACAATCCCCAAAGCTGGTGATTATTCTAATACTTAGATCGCCAGACTAGCAACAGAACAGCTTCTACAGTTACTGGTTACACAGAAGCCATCATATTTGACTTGGGTGTCTGACTGGAAGCCAAAGCGTGGATTGCTTTGCTATGCCTGTCTTATGGGTAAATGGCAGGGTCAGGGGGTTTTTCTTTCTCACCTTTTAAAAAGAAAAGGAGTACCTGTGGCACCTTAGAGACTAACAAATTTGTTAATCTCTAAGGTGCCACGGGTACTCCTTTTCTTTTTGCGAATACAGACTAACACGGCTGCTACTCTGTCACCTTTTAAAAGTGCTGAAATCAAAGTAATTTAAATATAATGAAAATGATACATTAACCAAACATTTTTTCACTGAAAGTCTTATTTTCCTCTTCTGCTTGCCTCTCCCCTCCCCCATACTTGTCATGGACTTGGAAGAGTTTCTTCCAGAGGCTGTGTGCATTTTGAAGCACTTTTAGAACCCCCGGAGAAAGAGATGTCTCTTCTGTCCCTTTTGAGCATCCACCTGGAGGTGCATTGATAGCCTCAGAAAAGAGCTCTCTTTGCTGGTAAGAACCTCTGGCTGAACCCAGAGCCTTTGATTGTAGTGTTAGGGTAGGAAAGTTATGAGTAATTTAAGGCATTTGGGGGGGGGGCCCTAGGAAGGTGCAGATCATGTGCCTATGTAAGATGTGTTCGGGCAGATTGAGGCAGTCAGATATTTCTGAAATGTGTTCCACAACTCTTAAGAATCCCAACCCATTTTTTTTTCCTTTTTGCCAGCACTTCATTGCTTGCTTTTCATTTCATGTGTTCCCCGCCCCCCGTGAATATCTGGCACAGCTGATGTAGGAATGTTAATCATTTTCAAGTGTTGTGCTTCCCTCTGTGACATTATATGCGTGTGTGCAAAATGGAGTATATTTTGTTGAAAATATTGAATGTAGACCATAAAATAAGAAGACATTGAATTAAAAAGCATGTGGTATAAAATGCAACATTCTTAAAGTCTCAGTAAAGAAAACAATCAGTGCTAAAAAAAAATTAATATATTCTATGTGGATAAAACATTATCGCTTACCCCAAAAATCTTTGATTCATATTCACATCGGGAGTATATCTGATCTTACATTTTATATTTTCCATTAGTCAGGTGGTTTTGGTTAGAAAGTGTTGTGTTCAGCACATTTGCTATTTTCTGTTTGGAAGTTCCTTGAAGAGATGGCATGTCATGGAGATGAAAACATCCTTGTATGCTATGTTTTGAGAGTGGGGGAGTGGTGCAAAGGAACAGAGGACAGGACTGAGGTGCCTTTCCAGAACAGGATTATGGTAATTAGTTGGGCTGTGTTTGGGGGTGGGGGGAAAGGATGTACTGGAGCTGCCTGCTGTGTACTCTAGTTGGCTTCTGCATAAGCAGAAACTTTCAATTCCTTGTGTTGCCAGAACCCAAAGATACACTTACATTTTTATTTGACTAGCTTATTTGAGGACCTGTGCTTAAAAATTTAGCTCTATTTGTGTTCTCTGCCATTTCAACAAGTGTTCTGTGCATTGTGGGATTCAGTGCTTTACCTCCTGCTAAGAATTTGAGGTCTTTGCCCAATTAATCATTAAATGTTGTCAGTCTATCATGTTGTGGTTAATTATGAGCGAGACTGTATGCATTTCAGATAGTCATGACCCTTTCATGAGTAACTATAGAAACCTAAGCAACAGTAGTTATTAGCTAAAATTATGGAATTTAAAAGCATTTCAGCCTGTGAGTGTCCGTGGCTAAAAATTTGCAAGCCTGAAATAACGAAGAAAAGCTTTTTAAAAACTATATAATTCTGGCTCATTTATTTTTTTTAAACAGTGAAGTTATCAAGAGATACATTTCGGTTGTAGTTTATAGATTAAGCTTTATACAGTCTCTCCTTTTTGTCTTTCTGAGGAGTTACAAAATACTTGTCTGAACTGTTGCGGGGTACCAAACAGCACAAGCTTCAGGTTCAGCAACAGATTCACAGTTCCTGGAATTACCCAAATAGTAATTGAAAGTCTTTTATAAGTTTCTAAAACTTATAGGATAGGAGGAAGAATACCTTTAAAAATGTATTTTAAAAATGTAGTAGATATGGTGGCTAGAACCTTGTAAAAAGCTGCAAGCAACTGTCTTCTCCTAGTGATGTAAAGGTGTCTAGCCAGAATAAATTGGGAGCTGTGGGAGAAGTTGGCCTGGCCTCTTGAAACTGCATCTGTCTGAAGAGGAGAACAAAATCTGGGGGGCCTAATTGTCAGTTTTCTGTCTATGAAGCACTGTCATCAGATTCTCCGGAGAAGAGTTTCTTTACTAGTAGGCCTGCTTGCCAACAAAAGCTCTAAGGAAGACTAGTCCATGACAGGTGAAGGACAAGAAGAAAGGAGCTATAGAGTAACCCTAATTTACATAGCAGCATTTCATAGTCAGAGCATAAATGTTTCAGAAAATAGGTGCTTACAGTATTGGTGTTCCCTCAGCAATGATTGGTGGAATTGGGTTTCAGGAATTTATTTTTGCAGTAATTGATTCTCTCTAGTTCTTTATAGGCCAGAAACTGTTATATTAGATGTGCAACTTAAGCCAAATATTTTCTTTACTTTTTCTTTCCTTTTGCATGTCCACTTACATTCAGGTGAAACATGAAGTGAGGAGAAGTGGAGCATTCTTCTATGTTCTAGGTACAATAGCATAATACTAGATTATAGATGGCTGTTAATTCTAGTCCCATGGCTTTTAATTCCAATTGTTTGTAATGAAACCATAGTGACATACTTACTGTAGGGGTACGATAAAGAAAAGAGAACTGATGTAATTTTTATTTTAAGGTATTGTTAGAGTCAAAATGATTGGAAATAACAATGTGGAATTGTCTGTAAATTACAGTTATTCTTTACCAGTGATCTTGATATATAAACTTTTTGTTCAGATGATAAACAAAACTTTTTTTTTTAACTGCCAGTGCCAGGCTTTGATATTAAGCTATGTTCTTTCTGCTTGTTACACCATCACTAGTCATAAAGATTCTGGAATCAGAATCCCACTGACAATTCCATTGAGGCAGAATGGAAATTTGCTCCCTTTAATAGTAATAATAATAATAATAATAATACATCAATAATATAATAACAAAATAAATAAATAAATAAATCTAGTGTAGTTCTGCGGTACCAATAGCAATGCAAATACGTTGAGTACTAGATTTCTATAAAGTTATTTCCTGTGTGTAAATGTACATTTACAAAAAAAAGTAATTTGCTTAGGTAAGAGGAATGTCTGTGAACTGAGACTCAGTAGTCACCATGTTAAAAACACTGAGTATATTTGTTTTCTAAAATCAAGCTTTTGTTTAACAAGTCAAAATTTTTGTGATTGTGGACATCAGAAACTGGTATTTTTAGGAATATCTATACACTATGCAATACATTTTTTTGGGGGGCTTTTTGTTACTTACATGCAATAACTGTGTTTTCATTACATTATACAGTAACTTGCTTTGTAATTCTTTTAATTCTTCAGTAATAAGTTTCAGAGTAGCAGCCATGTTAGTCTGTATTCGCAAAAAAGAAAAGGAGGACTTGTGGCACCTTAGAGACTAACAAATTTATTTGAGCATAAGCTTTCTATTTAAGATAACTAGATGTATGGTAACTTTTTAAAATTCACTTAAATCACAAATATTACAAATACACAGTGCACATGTTTAAATTTTAATTTGTAGAATGTAATGTGATGATGGAATGGTGATCAGCGTAATTATCTGACAATCTTGTTGTTGTGTAGCATGCTGTAGCTGTAACTCTTTCTTTGTGGCTTATTCTGAATTTCATTTACGTTGTTATAAACCTAATATAACACCATTGAGGTCAATGAAATTCCCCCTTTTAAAATAAGTGCAGCAGTGAATTTACACATTGCTTATGAACTTGAGAACATTTTATCTGATCACTAAATTACTTATGAGTTTGTTTAATGGATGAATTGATGGATAATTAAAGCATTTTTTACATGACTGCCATACCTGTAATGCAGGTTATGGAGTAGCTTTAACCTAAAAATGGTTTCCTTATAGGGGAAAGAGGGAGAAATTTCAGAATTTGGACATGGCCTATAAATATATAATTAAACAGTGGAACTCATTGCCACAGGATGTTGGTAAAATTGAACACATGGGGGGGGGGGAAGGGGGATTGGATGTTGATATGGAAAACAAGTTACAATAATTAATGATTTTGGAAGAAATATTAAACATCATACTTCATGTTTTACATGAATCTCTAATTGTTTAGGGATTAGGAGGAACCTTAATGCGGGAGGACAAACATTATCTCTCTGTTGCATGTGGTACTGACCACTGTTGGAGACAAGATACTGGACTAGATGTACCGCAGTTCTGATATAGTGTGGTAACTCCTGAATGATGCTATTGCAGTTAAAAGCTTTAAACTAGGGTCATTCAAACCCAGACTTGTGTACAGTGGTATGGGTTAGGAAATGGGAATATATTGTAGCTGCTTTCTTCAGAGAACAAGAATTACACATTATTTTGAATATTGGCTGTTTAAGTAGTTTTAATCTGGTCACTATGGATATTTTGAGATCAGGTTTATTTCCTGAGATGAGGCTCGGGGGGTTCCAGGTGCAGGGGCAACGAGACTCTGCAGGGGATCCAGGTGATGGTGGTTGGGCTCAGTGGGGGGGTCTGGGTATGGGGAGATGGGGCTTGGTGAGGAGATGTGGGGGCTTAGGGGGTTCAGGTGCTGGGGGAGTGGGGCTTGATGGGGTGAGGGTCCAGGTGCAGCTGGTTGGGGCTCAGTGGAGTGGGGGTCTCTGTGTGGGAGACTCGTTGGAGGGGTCCAGGTTAAGGGGGGCAGGGTGACTGTTCGATAGGCTCCCCCCCGACGGTGATCATGAAGGCACGCATGTACAGCTCCTGTCTCTGAGGTTGTTCCAGGCATGCTGGAACAGACACGCTGCCTAGGCTGCTGGGGAAAAGTCACGTGTCCCCCCGGCAGATTTTTTTTAATGCATTTTTCTGCTCAGGGAGCAGAAAAATGCAGGCGCAGAATTCTCCCGGGAGTAGATAATGATAGTTGACCTCCTTTGTAAAGCACTTTGAGATCTACTGATCAAAAATGCTGTGTAAGAACAAGATATTGTTGTTTATTGATGTGCCCCAGGAGATGACTTTTTGCATCAATATATGGGAATCTAATTTAACAGAAACCATTATTCTGAAGAGAAATCCTGTTTCAGGATAGACCTGTGGAGTTGAGAGAGAACATTATCTGCAGAGGGATAGGACCGAATTGGCTGCCTACTGAGTCCGAGGGGTAGTTGCAAGATGCCGAGCATGAATAATTGGAATGGAAGGAACAAGCTTAGCAGACATGAGTGCAACGTTTCATAGGCAGTCAGCATCTATCACTGCAGTGGGGAATATGGAGATTAAAAGATGCTGTTAGAGGATCACATTCATAGAACCAGCATGTGTTTGAGATGCATCCAAATATTTAAGTTCCAGAAAAACTACTTGTATCTTCTTCTAGTTAATTATCACTCTGAGCCCTTTGACTCAATCAGTTAGGGCCAGATTGTGACTCCTTTCGCCACACTGGAAACCTGTTACGCATGTAGTTCCATTGAAGTCAGTGGTGCTATTTGTGTGAGTAAGGGTTCTCAGTCTGGCCCTGAGAGAAGCATTGATCAAGTAGATCATGAGTAGGAGTGCACTATGCTGCATCACATGTTCATCAGAGAGAAACAGTTGTCCATACTATTGTGCAGGGGAGGGCTGGTTTTGTTTTGTTTTGTTTGTTTCTATTTTTCCTAACAATATAGTTTATTATTATAGCATGGATTGTTCTATGCACAGGAAATGGATCGCTTGATGATTACCTTCTCTGTTCAATCCCTCTGGGGCCTCTGACATTGGCCGCTGTTGGAAGACAGGATACTGGGCTAGATTGACCTTTGATCTGACCCATTGTGGCTGTTCTTATGTTAACAGGAGCTTTTCTGGCAGAATGCCATTGGCTCACAGAAGAGGAGCTGCCCTCTAACATAAAAAATTACATCTCTCTAGGTGAAAAAGTCTCTCTGAATAACATAAAATACTTCTCTAGGGTAGGAACAGTTCACAACCAACACCTAGTTTAATAATGACTCTTTTGCCCTCTGTCACTAGTGGTGAGAGAACCTAACTTCATTCTTGTGTCCAATCAAAAATAGTGTGTGTATGTATGCATGTAATACAATTATGTATTTAAAAATATATTACTTCTGTGTGTGTGCATATTCTGTATTTGCAGGTGTTATCCAGGTGGGGGTGTGTATTTCTGATTCACCTTTGAATGCGTCACTTGTCTTCCCCAGAATAATCTATCCACCTTCTTCCCTGGAATTTATTTCAGCATTCCAAACAACTGAGAATTGTCAAATAGCCACCAATTTTTGTAAGCACTGTTTCAGAGAAGCATTTCTTACTTTCCCCTCGTAATATACATGCCTGCAGTCCCAGTTAATTACAATTCAAGGTCTGATATTTTGTGACCCTTATGCTGGATTTTATGCCTTTGGAATGGAGTAGATCTTCCCCTTTTTTAAAAAATGAAAACGAGCCGCTGCCTTTAGCACCACTAGTCTTTTTGACTTTTAGGTTTGAAAATGAAAAAGGATGTTTTATACATAAAAGCCATATTAGGCAATTCTTAAGAGGCTTTTATGGCTTTTAGGTTGAGATATACATATTATAAAATTTCTGTGCAACATGTGCAATATTCAAAAATATATTATTGGCATGATGTTCATCACTTATGGCTTTGCTGCTTATGAAGAACGAGACCATGCCAAGTGCATGCAGATAAAATCTTTATATACAACGTGTATTTAGCATGTGTGCTTACACACAGACGTACATTAATTTTAAGATTCTCTGAGTGTATATGTTTGTGTGATTTAGCTTGGAAGGATTAGATTTTTATCAGTAAACCTAGATAAAAAATTTCACTGTACATACACAAACTGACCCCAAAAATCATTTTGATAACTTATTAGAGTTTGGTTTAAGGATATTTACTTTGTATTTTGATGTGATGTTGACAATTTTGTGATTATAAAGATTTAACTTTTTTAATCTCATTACATAATTGTGTGACCCTTCATTTCTTGCAACTGTAAAATATTAAAGAGAAAAAATCAATATTATCCATCAAAATTAGAAAAATTTAATTTTAGCAAGTCTATATATTGCATAGACTCAAATGTTTGTATAGAAACATATTTTCTAAGTGGGTAATTTTAACACTTATTAAAACTGCACAGTTTTTCTAACGCTGTTTTTCTACAGCCTGAGCACCTATAATAAAATAAATGGACTTGGCAGCATTCAATTTTTATTATTTTATTTTGATGGATAATAGGATGTTTATTTTTAAGCATCTTTTCATTTTTTATCTATTTAAATTTCCACTGTTACGAGAAATGGGGTGGTGATGGTGGGGAAATCGGACAATTATTTAATGACAGTAGATGTTCAGATGCAAAAAGTTAAAGCTTTATAACATTAAAACACAAGCTGTCAACATCACATGTCAAAATACACAAAGTAAATATCCTTAAATCAAACTCTTATGTGCTCAAGCAGCATTTTTTTAAAAAAATTGCTTTTGTGTAAATTTTGATATTCTCAATGGAAATATTTTTCATTGGTTTGTGCATATACCAAAAAAAAAATCTAATCCTGTCCAGTCTAAAAAATCAGCCAGCCAGCAATCAAATAATGGTATGTAGAAATACTAAAGATCTGTAACTGGTAATTTCTTAGTCTCCTCATGCTGTATTTTGCCCATACTTTAATATGTTTGGACAGTGTTCTAGGAGATTTTTGGGGGAGCGGGGGGGGGAAATTTATTGGAGAGATTCCTGATGATTTCTTCCAGTTCAGGTAGAGTTGTGGGAGATGAATCCTATTTCTCATTTATACTCAGAACTACTTTGTTCTTTTTACAAATGATTCCTTTTGGTAATTTGGCAGAAAATACTCGGTTCCTTTAGATTTTTCCGGCTTGTATTTTGCAGAGTCTAATAGTTGTTGTTACTATTCCCTTTAGCATTTTTGGGGCTGAGGGTTGCACTGGAGTTCACAATGATATTTGTTTTCCTGATTCTTTGTGTATGTTAAACTTGGTCATTGCTCCAGCTCTAGTGTCTAATTTTCTATAGCACTCTTTCCATATATTTTATAAATTAAGCCATTTTGGCTGTCTGATCACCTATTTTTCAGTGACTGTGTGTCTGGTAAAAACCTTGCTTCATTTCACATTCACAGGTTAGTTTTTCTTTAAAGTTATTTCATACAATAAGTTTTTATTGTATGACCAGATCCTAGGCTCAAATATCCTGTAAGTCATCTAGTTTACTGATATGAAGTGGTAATGTCCTTGCTCTTTCGAACAAAATTTGAAACAAAGGTATATTTAATGTAGAACATGAAAACATTTAATTGCAAATTGATTTTCTCCTCAATCAAAATAGAAACAAAAGGAGTACAAATATAAGGCAGATTCCACTGATTATGGTGTTTAAAGTTAATGTATCTTGGAGAGCCAAATTTACGTATAAATTTATATATAGTATATTTGGGGGTTTCTGTAGCTTTTGTGTGGAAGCAATACAAAAATGGGAGGTAGTTGTGTAATTGAAGTGGGCTCATGTTTCTGGTTACTGCTAATACTAGAAATTTTATCATTGATTAGGTTTTGGCAGTGATGGCAGAATTTATCTCCTAAAAAGTAAAGGAGGTGATGATTAAAAAAAATTAATTTTATTTTAATGTAAAAAGATAGAAAATGGTGGGGGTGTTTAAGTTCAATAAAAATCAGTCTCTTGAGATTTGTTTTTACATACTATTTAAAGAGAAGTTTGAGAGTAATTACTGTATTATGTGATATTCTTGAAAAGAATTTTACCAGTGCATACGTTAATCCTGTTTAAAATACAGTGCTGAGGGGAAAAATGAGAATATTACTGAAGAATAATTAGCAGAATGATATTGAGTTAATAGGTGTGACATCCAATTATTTTCTGCCCTGGAGATAAATATCAAGTGAAGGTTGAATATTACAACCTTAGTTTGGCAACCCTGCTTGTTCAAAGTCAGACCGAATGGATAGTAGCCATATTGTGTAAGGAAAGAGATTCACTGTCTTCTACCTTACTGCTATTGTGTGATTTAGACTACTGCTTTTATGAGGAGTTTTTGCTTTTATTTGTTTTTAAACTGGCATCATGGCAAGTTAATTTAAGTGTGTTTCTATGCTATGCAAGAAAACTATTCCAGGGACAATACTTTTACAAAATGGTTTAAATTCTTCCTTAGCTGAATAACAGTTTAGTACATTTGCAGAGCAGATGTGCTTTGACAGAATTGGTGAATCCTCATTCAGCATCTGTTGCAACTGAGGTTATATCCCTGCATTTCTGATACACACAGTCCCTAATTCCTACCATTATTATTAGGAGTGCTGGCTTTTGGCAATTGCTAAATATAATTTCACTGCATTATGTAGTGGAGTTTGGAGGTTTGGACTAAGCCAGTGCAGCTGCAATACGTTGGCTTCCTGATCCATATTGAGGGGGAAAACGCTATGGCTTGAAACAGGTTAGGCAGAACTGAGTTAAAGGCCTCTCCTTCATCACAACCAAATTGTACAATCATTGCTTGTAAACTACCATAGATTGCTGTGTGTGAAATTTATTTCAAGTTCCTCTGAAACATTAAATAGACCTTGACTCTCGGAAGTAAGATGCATTAAATTTTGTACATTTTGCGTTTGCTGTTAGTGTGTTTGTATATTTTTTTCAGTTTGCTAGTATTGATCCAAGAGTTGGTGTACGTGGACCTCAGTTCTGACTTCTAATACACTGCTAATGCAGTCTTCCACCTCCTCATCATAGACCAGTGGTTCTCAAACTTTTGTATTAGTGACCCCTTTCAGACAGCAAGCCTCTGAGTGCGACCCCCATGTAAATTAAAAACAATTTTTTTATATTTAACCCTACTATAAATGCTGGAGGCAAAGCGGGGTTTGGGGACAGAGGCTAACAGCTCACGACCCCCAGTTTGAGAACCCCTGGACTGTCAGATGTCAGACTGCCATGTTTTATGGAAGTTTTGTAATGCAAACAAGTGTCCACTGGGCACTAGGTTTGAGAACTTCATACTCATTTGATTTGAGTGTAACACAGGCATACAGATGTGAAGAATAAGTTTATGAACTTAACATACTTAACATTTATGAACTTCTAACACCAAACAATTTAAAATCTTACATAAATTGAAGATGCATTGAGTGAGACATTACTAAGGAGACTGACATCCATCGCTCAAATGGAAAAAAAGTTTCAGGAATAATGGAAAGAATAACCCTGTCTTTCAAGTGCTACCTGGAAAATATGTAAATACTTCTGTAAAAATTAACAGAATTAATTTCATTTTCACTTTGCTTGGATGAAACTTCAATTTCCATACCTTTCAGTTTTTCCTGTTGTATTTGTGTGGATCATTAACTTTTCTAGTAACTGGAAATAAGTGTGTGTTTGTTTCCTAGGAATAAACACAAGGAAAAAAAATCTGTGGTACTCTGTATAGAAATTTGAATAAAGCAATGATCCATATTCACTGTTGAAATATTATCGTGTGTAGAACTAATGTAAGCAATCCAACATTAGCTGTGTCTTGCTGCATTTTTTTTAGATTTTGTCACATTGATTGAATAGGCAGAAAACCCCAGAGCATTCTAGGGGAATTTACTAAATGTATCCTCTGTTGCACAGGAAACAGTAATGGTGGTGAAGATCTGTTCATTTGTGGTAATGAAATTCCAATTCTAGTGCTTTTGAAATCAATTCAAAAATGTATACAGAGTTCCATATAGAATAAACAAGCTGGGGAGAATTGACTATTGAGTTGTAATTTTTGGGAAACAAACCATCCCCTACGTTATAGGGTTGCCAGGTGTCCAGTTTTCGACCGGAACACCTGGTCGAAAAGGGACCCCGGTGACTCTGGTCAGCAGTGCTGACTGGGCCGTTAAGTCTGGTTGGCAGGGCTCCCTGTCTGGCTCTGTGTAGCTTCCCAGAAGCAGCAACATGTCCCTCAGCTCCTAGGCAGAGGTGCAGCTAAGAGGGCTCCATGTAGTGCCCCCACCCTGAGTACTAGGTCCACAGCTCCCATTGGCCGGGAACTGCAGCCAATGGGAGCTGCCAGGGTGGAGCCTGTGGGCAGAGGCAGCGTGCACAGCACAGAGCCACCTGGCTGCACCTCTGCCTAGGAACATGTTGCTGCTTCTGGTGAGCCCCTCGAGGTAAGTGCCGCTCGGTGCCTGCACCCCTTACCCCCGTCCCAGCCTCTCACCCCCTCCCGCACCCAAACTTCGTCCCAGAACCTGCACCCCCTCCTGAGCCCTCTCCCACCTCCAAACACTCTCTCCTGGAGCCCCCTCCTTCACCCTGAACCCCTCATTTCTGGCCCCACCTAGAGCTCATACCTCCAGCCCAGTACCCGTACTCTCTCTCACACCCCAACCCCCTGCTATCAGTCTGGAGCCCCTTCCCACACTCCATCCCCCAACCCGGAGCCCCCAGTTGCACCAAGGCCCTCATCCCTGGCCCCACCCCAGCGCGTCACCCTTTAGCTCAGCTTGAAGGCCCCCCCCCGCACACATAACTCCTCATTTCCGGAGCCTACCCTGCCAGTCAAAGCCCTTACCCCCTCCTGCACCCCAACCCCAGTCCAGTGAAAATGAGTGAATGAGTGAGGGTGGGGGAGATCAAGCGACAGAGTAAGAGGGGATGGAGTGGGTGGGATAGGGCCTCGGGGCAGAGCGTTGGAAGGGCCAAGGAAGGGGGTGGGGCAAGGGTGTTCGGTTTTGTGTGATTAGAAAGTTGGTAACCCTACCTACGTAATGTAAAGCTTTACAACTAGTGTTTCTCTTGTGAAGTCCATATGTATCCTTGAGCTCTTCTTAATAGCAGCTACATACTTAATTATACAGCCATACCTCTCACAACTGAAGAATGAAACTCAAAGTTTAATCAGAATGGAGGGGGAGTTAATACAAAACCCCAAAACAATTTGACATTTGTTCAAAATAGATTTCAGTTTTATTCAATAACTAGTGAACTATGAACTTGTTTTCTTGGAATTTCTGGCAACTGTTAATGCGCCATTGATTTGAGAATGTATAGCTTCCCCCCCTTGAAAAAAAACTTTGAGATTATTGTAGTAAGATTCAGAAGTAAGGTCTAATGCTTTAATTCAAATTATAAAATGAGTTTGAACACTGAGAGCCAAATTCTGCTTTCCGTTATAATAGTGTGATTCTGGAGTATTTACATTTGCTGCCAACATACAGGATACTGGAACGGCTGTTTCATTGATCATTTGAGCCTTAGCAGCTGAGAAACTCTTGGCTGTTTCAGCTACAAGGACAATTGATCAGATTGTTACAGGTGGTCATCTTCAGCATAAATTCCCACACTGTGTGAATGTACTGACCCTGGAGGGTGTTGATATAAATCCTGTTCTGGTTTCAGAGTAGCAGCCGTGTTAGTCTGTATTCGCAAAAAGAAAAGGAGTACTTGTGGCACCTGAGACTAACAAATTTATTTGAGCATAAGCTTTCGTGAGCTATGAAGTGAGCTGTAGCTCACGAAAACTTATGCTCAAATAAATTTGTTAGTCTCTAAGGTGCCACAAATACTCCTTCTTTTTGTTCTGGTTTGAGATCTCAAATACACTGATGACATTTCCTTGTTTGATGAAACACTGCAGCTGATTGCTGATCCATTTAGATAAGAAACAGCACGCACTGGTCCAATTGTGAATCTGGATAAAACTAAGTCCTGGGCCATTACCATCAAGCATTCTCTAGCTCCAGATTGAAACCAGCTCAATGTTAACCTGTCTGGTTGGGGACATAAAGCTGGTGGCAACTGTCAAATACCTGGGCAGCATCATAGACAGTACTGGAGGAGTCTTGAAAGATTTGGATGCTTGTAAGGCAGACCTGCTATCGTGCTTCAGGCCTTTTAGTGGTCTCTTTGGAGATGTCATGATTTGAAACTTGCTACGAAGTGGTGGATCTATAGAACCAGGATTTTATCAACTTTATTGTATCATAGTGAAACAAGGGCATTGAGGAAGTCTGAAGAGCAGCAAATTGATAGTTTTGGTTATCATTTTCTTTGTCAGCTCTCCGTATGAAGGACAAGATCAGAAATGAGGATATTCATAGTCGAAACCAACAGATGCCTCCATCAGCTCTTGTTTGGAGTTTCAGTGGCTTTCTTGGTACAGACGTATGATTAGGACTGAAGACCAATGAATTATGAAACACGTTTATTAAGAAATGCTGCTACATAGTTGGTGATCATATGGCTATCAAAAGCTTTGATGTTTCAATAAAATGGCCAGTGATGACATATAAACTGAATAAGGTGGACTGGATATACAAGAACCTAACTAGAGATCAGTCCAGACAGGCATTCTGTCTACAAGGGTGCTATGTCCCTTTTGTATTTGCGGTGATGCAGATGAAGAAGAATAAACGAGTATTCTGGATTAACTCTAGTGTATGTGAACAGGATTTGGTCCTGACTGTTAATGCAATGTTCTAATTGCCTGGCTTGATTTTTATGGTTGTGTTGCAACTGTTCACTGAATCTCACTTAATATACCACTGAGACTTCATCTCTTACAACACTTGTAAGTCTATTCACCCATTATCTAAAAGTAGGGGTAAGAAAAAAGAAATGTTGACATTCGTCCCTATCACACTTCAGTGAGTTTAAAAGAAAATAATACAGTTGATAACTGCAAAGTAACCAAAACCTGTAATGCCAATCTCTTGATTAGTAGATTTCTGGGCTGTTTTGATCCACAGAAGGTGCAGACAAGACTTCTTCGCATCAGGGGCAGGTGATGATCAGGTGCTGCCTCAAAACTCTGGGTACTCCAGGAAGTGTTAGTCTGCCTATTAAGAGGAATGTAAACCCTGCAACATTTTAAAGATATTTAATTATTGTTTACCTAATAATTTCAGCATCAGGGCTTGTCTGTGGTTCAGCAATGCACGCTACAGAGGTGTGATTTCTAAAGTGCACCAGTATATTGTGCACTAACTGGCCTCTGGGGACCCTGCTGGTGGGCACTAAAAGTTCCCTAGTGCATGTTAACATAATCCTGTAAACTACACTAAGGAACTTTTAGTGCATGCCAACAGGGACCCCATGGTGCAACACATTGGTGCACTTTAGAAATCACACCCCCTCTAGTGCACATTGCAGCACTGCGTAGACAAGCCCTTGGACTGTTCATAATTAGGGCTTTTCTGAAGTTCTTACTGAGATTTTCTCAGAGAAAACTGTGATCATTGGGGAGTTTAAGTAAGGATTTCAGGATGAGCCATAAATATAACTGGGTTCTTTTCATCTGAGCCTCTGCTACTGACATGGAGAAAATGTGATTTGTTTTGTTTCTGGGCCATTTTTAAAAAATGGTCTCACATTTCATAATTCTGATAGATATCTACCCATAATATGAGAGAGAGTGTGGGTGAGACAATATCTGTTGTTGAATTATCCTCTCTTGTTAAAAGGGATGAGTTTTTGAGATTGACAGACCTTTTTGAGTATGGGGCTAAAAAATGAGGAGCTAGCCAAAAATACAATCCAAACGGTATATATTAAATTTATTTCAGGTTTCTCTGAAGCATTAAATAGACCTTAACTCTTGAATTTTATACATTTTGCAAGTAAAATAACAATAACCAGCATTTGTTATAAAGACTACAAATATAATACATTAATAATACAACTTCAGTGACAGTTTTTTGCTTGAGATGCGACACATTCAGGGTCATGCTCATTATGCCATCTAAGAAAATCCACTTTCTCAAAGTAAACTTTGAGTGAAATTCATACTTATGTAGATGGCTGGCACAATACCTTTGCATTTATGTCCCTCTAAAACACCCAAAATAGGGTTTATTTAGGGTTAAAAGTGGAAATTTGTAAAAGTAAGAAGGGACAGTTGGTGCCCAACTCTAATAAAAAAAATCAGTAGGTAGTGGTGCCTAACAAAATCTCCCCATAAGTGATGGAGGTTGTGCTGGACCTCCTGCATATGGCTTGCCAACACCTCCAATGTGAAGAGGAATAAGAAAACTGGAAATGCTTAAGGTTTCATATAACTGCATATTCAGAACTATTGATTAGTTATACTACTTCCACAATATCAAGAGACAAGTCACTATTTTTAAAAAAAATTCCCAAATCCCTAAAAACATTGTAACGACTAAAGAGCTAAGTCCATAATCATTCATGTAATGAATCATCAAATATTGTATTATTAAAATATCAGAAACAGTGCTTTGATAAGAACTTGTTAGTTTAATTACAATACATGTAACTGTTCAGTTAATAGGACTATTTAGAATATTTGAATATTTTTTTTTTAATTTTGTACAGTGTGTGGCAAATTGCCGGCACTACTATGATGGGTCTTGCGCTTTCTCTTCTTGGGGGTGATTTAGGGTACCATTTCTTGCCCCTGAAGTGGGGTATTAACTGCCCCACTAGTGTCCTAGTGGAGAAGGAGGGATCCAGGCCCGCCCTCTACTCCGGGTCCCAGCCCAGGGGTCCTAGGGATAGCGGTAAACTAGAACTAGCGGTTCCTTCCCCGGGCTACTTCCCTCTCCTGCCCTTCAGCTTGTGGGGCTTCTTGCCCTCCCTCTGCACAAACCAGGGGTCCCTTTACCTAGGGTCTTGGTAGTCTTAGGCCACCGCAGCACTTCTCCAAACTCTCTTGCTTCCCTCCAACTGCTCTCTGCTCCAACACCAATCCACTCTGCTTTAACTCCTCCTCTTGTCTGATTGAAGCAGGGGTTTTATCATGTGACTGGCTTCAGGTGATTTAATTGGCTTCAGGTGCTTTAATTAATGTATAGAAAACCTTCTTCCCTCTACAGGGAATAAGGCTCCCTTCTAACACTCTCCTGCTGCCCTCTGGCCACTGTATCACAAGAAGTATGTAAGGAGAGATTGAAAACTAGCATCTTGAGTCTAGTTTTGATAATATTTTGTCAATCAACTCTATAGTGGATGACACTGTTTCATCTCCCTTTCTATTAAAGTTGCCAGTTACTCTGTATAATGTGTTCATATATAATTTTAAATATTTACAAGGAGATGGGTGGATGTCCTCAAGATCTAGAGAACCTTTGCTAAACAAAGGGGACTTCTTTCTTAGTTTGAGTTGATTCTGAGATTTGGGAGTGTTAACATTTTTTTTTAAACCACAAAACAACTTGTCACTTTGTTAAATTAACCCTAATTAACAAGCATTCAGGATAAGAGAAGAAGAAACTCAAGGTTTCGTATAAGATTGTTGGAACCTTCTAATCTGAGTCATCGTTAACGATTTCTCAGGTACTTCCTTGGCAGCCATTTCCATGTGCTGTAACACTTCGCGTATAGGAGAAAAAACGTGTCTTCCTAAAGGGGAGGAACTTCTTTTTATGAAAAGTTTTATAAACTTGATTGCTAAGTGTTCCATGGTGATCCTCCTCACTATATTTGAGAACTTGGGATTTCCAGTAAAATCTTTAAAAAATTTCCTTTTTAATCGAATGCTTACATTGTCAGTGTCTCTCAGCCATTTTTAAGAAGGTTCCAAAAAAATTGTCTGTGGGGTCATCACCAAGTTCTGATGCTGGCAAATTCAAAGGCAACTGATTCCCCTTTGCTTTCTCCACCTTGCTATCTTGCTCCTGCCTAGCACTACAGGTAAAGTCTGTTAAAACCATATTTCTTTCTGAGAGGAAAGAAGTAAAATACCACACTACTATAGAAGAGCTAAAACACAATTTAGAGGAGTAAGCAACACAGTTGTTCAGCTATTTATTGACATTTTAAGTGTATTTTTCTTGCTTTGCTTGAATTTACTAAATTGACATCTAAAGTTGTTAATGGGATACTTCAAGCAGGCAGAGATTAAGACAAATATGTATATATATTTTAATTCTTGAAGCAGTATAGCTTCACATCAGTATGTTAATATACACCATACATAACATATAGTTATATATCGTTGAAACATTCTCATTTGCCTTTTTAATTAACTCAGAGCAATAATAAAATGCACATAAATATTTTAAAAGTGCATTACGTTTGAGATAATGAAATGATAATCAGCTTACAACATAACTGGAAAATCCAAAATGGTATAGGATTGCAAGAAGACGTCTACTTGAAGCTCCTGTTCATCAGAGATTTGTTTGTTAAATTATGTTTTCACTCATCTTTAGGGGGAACTTTAAAGAACTATGTTGATTGCCAATTTGTACGCAAGTCTACATTACCATGGCTTCTCGCTACACTGGATTCATTATTTTAACATGCACAGCTATTAAGATAGATCTGAGACACATCTTGTCTTTTGTGGATGAAGGGAACCTTCTGTTCTCTGGGGAATTAGTATATCAAGTCAGTTTTTAAAAATCTTTTGTTTGCGGCTCTCTTTTCAAAATATTTTCTTTTGTGTGTTGTCAGTCACCAGGCTCACCTGGCTCATGTCGAAAATGCTATAGGCTCTCTAATGTAGGCATGCTTGATAATAGGCTCAGTCGGTAGGTGGGTTTACAGACACCGTTTACAGTATCTTCGTTCACAGAAATGGTTTGTTCTTGTGCAGCTTTTTTTTTTTTTTTTTTTTTTTTTTTTTTTTTTACTGAGGTCACCATTAAAAAATCAAGTTACCACACATCTGAAAAAGTTATTTCCAATCCTTAGTTTCCAACTCTTAGTTCTCAGATACAAAGGAGTGGTAACTATTCATTTCAGCCTTCATTAACATAAACAATCCTTATGGAAAAGTCCTACAGAACTTTCACATAGCTTTCAGTAAGATATTTTACCATTTATTTAATATAGTAATTAACATTTGCTATTTAGTATTGACTTTAAGTTCTCTGGGCAGGGACCATCTTCTTTACATGCCTATGCAGTGCCTAGCACAGGGGTGGCCAACCTGTGGCTCCGGAGCCACATGCGGCTCTTCAGAAGTTAATATGTGGCTCCGGAGCCACATGCGGCTCTTCAGAAGTTAATATGTGGCTCCTTGTATAGACACAGACTCCAGGGCTGGAGCTACAGGTGCCAAATTTCCAATGTGCCGGGGTGGTGCACACTGCTCAACCCCTAACTCTGCCACAGGCCCTGCCCCCACTCCACCCCTTTCTGTCCCTCCCTAAGCTGCTATGCTCTCGCTCCTTCCCCTGCCCCCGAGCCACCTGCATGCCGCGAAACAGCTGATCGGGAGTGCTGATTGGTGGGTCTGCCGTGGTGAGCTGCTGGGAGCGGGGTGGGGGTGGGAACTGATGGCCGGGCTGCTGACGTATTACTGTGGCTCTTTGGCAATGTACATTATTAAATTCTGGCTCCTTCTCAGGCTGAGGTTGGCCACCTCTGGCCTAGCATGATCCTGATCCTTGTATGAGGCTGCTAGGCTGTCACTTAATACAAACAATAATATTAGTTTGTAGAGTCATTTCCACAGACTTTTTGACTTTATCTCTGTTAAATTCTATAATATTTACATATGGATACAATTTCAGCTCCAGCTATTCAATGCAAATTTGCATTCACCTTGAGACTGGAGAATTTGGTATCTTCACTGAGTGTTGCTGTGTGGCTGCAAAGGTAACTGATTGATTGTTTGTGACCTACACTTAAGATGGTGCTGTTTTGCAGCTGGCAGCATCACTAAGATTTGTACCAGCTTCAGAAGAGTCCTCAAACTTCTCATCAACCTGCATCTTCCATAGGGCAGTGCATAACACTGCCACTTAAGGACAATCATAACCACTTATGGCTTTGGGAAAAGTGGAGGAGGGTGCAAGGAGCCCTGTGATGTGGTGCTTGCACACCCAGAACTGTGAGCCATTGTGTTATCACTCTGCCTTAGCAAGAATGAGAGCTTTGCTGCTGCCAAGTTGTGTCAGTTCCCTGATGTACAAGTCTACTGGCCTTGCCAAGGCTCTGCCAGTCTAAATCTTGCCTTGGCAGATAAGTCACTGAACCCAAGTTCTTGAGTCCCCAGAGGTGTCTACGTGCAGTGTCCAGGCCCTATTGTTGCCCTCAGAAATTAAGTTCTGCTCCTCCAAGACATAGTACATGTCAGCCTGCTAGGTTAGCTGAAATTCACCTTTCTTTTAATGCACAGCACTGAGATGTCTTGTATTAATAAAAACAAAAGATCGGTTTTTCTTAACAAAGACTAAGAGAATTTGTGCTACTAAAATAAGCAAAAAAGAAAAAAAATCGAAAAGGGGTAAAGAGTGTTATTATTACAAAACAAACAAAAAATGCCCTCTAATGACTTACAACTTTTTCATCAACTTACAACTTTATCTAAGTAGGTCTCTCACTTGCATCACATTTCCAGAAGCATTTGGCTTTCAGACCTACGGTTCTGGCTTTCATAGGTTCAAAGAGTGCTGTACTCTGTTGTCCCCTCCGTAACTATGTCTTTTTGCTCCCCTTACTTTACCCAAAATTCATTTTCTCTGCCTCAACAGCCAGGAATGATTTCTGGGGTGCTGCCATTTGTTAGCTTGCTTGATTTGTTTGTGATATGTAAATATACTTTCATTGTCTGCACCCTGATTGTCACAAGTCGACACTCTTTGTACTCCTCATGCAGGGGCCACCTGGAGGAAAGAACTGCATGGGACTAGACCTACTGTTGGCAGTAATGATCCTAATAGGGTATCCCCGTCCATTCTGCCTTTGACTAGTGAACAGATTTGCCCATTTATCCATGATTCCCCTCTGCACCTGGAAACTCATGGAGACAAGCCTCCCTGAAACACAGTGACTTACAGGCATAAGAGTTCTCAACCGCTTGACCCTGGAATATTTTCCTCATTGGTATTAAAAATAGAAGGTAGTCAGTTCAGAGCTGATTGGCAGCTCCTGTGATTTATGCAGTTGATGGCTACTTAACAATATTAGATTTATATATAGCTGTGTGCTGAGAATATGCTACAGAACTAAATTGTTCCTTATTTTAATGGTAATATATCACAATCACAGCTATATGCATCACCTGTACAGCCATAACATTTGCTGTGCTAGCCATTGTTAGAAATAGGACACAAATGAAGAAATCACAAATTCAGATATCAATGGGTTGATGACACTTTTTTAAAATTAACAGACATTAAATATTTTAATAGGTTTTTATTTCAAAATTCATAATGTTTGAGGCAACTGGATTTGCCCTGTTTCCAACTACTGTTGCTTTATTTATGTTTTCTGAAGATCAAAATGTCAAAGGTCTTTACTTGTTGATATCACATGGATATTTATGATCTAGCAAGAGTATGACCTGTTTTATTTAGCCAAGATTTGCCAGAACAATAGCTGGAAAATGCATCTAACAACTTGTCCACCTGCTTCCAAATGGATTATCATTTTTAGATTATTAGCTGTTAAGCATTGTTTTTTCTTTCCTAAAACTGACAAGTCATTGAAAGAAAGTTAACAAGAAATATTTGATTAATAATATCATTTTATATTTATGAATGTCTTGTCTCCTGATCTTTAATTTCATGCGTGTCTGGTAGCATCCATAGTAAACTAACACTTTCCGCTAACAACTTGCCCAAACTTGAAGACCCGATAGTGAGTTATCTTTTGCCACCAGTATGGCTCAGCAGTCAAAGCTCGTTCTTTTCTAATGTCAATATCTGTGTACACAGTTGCTAGATTTTGTGTCTGACAAATGTATTCAATAAATGAAGAATTAGTGTCTTTTTAAAAGGCTGCTCTCAAGAAATCCTACAACTAATTCTTCAAGAATTCCAGATAGCATATTTTATATTTGATTTTAAGTCAGTGCTGCATTAAAATTATCCTGGATATTAATTGTTGAGTACAGTTTCTCTACTGTGCATATTTTGTGTATTGTCATCTCGGATGAAGTTCCCTGTGATGACATTGACTCAAAAATTGGTTTTATAAGATTAACTGAAAAATGAACCTGACAAGGAAAAAAATTGTAAAGTAACAGTCAATTTGGTATTGAAGGAAGTTATGCAGTTCAACTTAGCTCTCTCTACAAACCTGTCTGGTTTGTAGTGTGTGTGTGTGTGTGTGTGTGTGTGTGTGTGTGTGTGTGTGTGTGTGTGTGTGTAACTTCATGTTGATGAACACACCTTTGCAGAATATTAGTAAACATTCTCTGGTACTGTAAACAAATGGCTTCTGTGTTATTTTTAATAATAAATAATTTTGATATTTCACCACTGATACTATTTCTTTGATCCTTTTAGATCAGAGTTAGCACTTGCATTGAATTAACTGCCTCAGTGCAAAAGCATAAGTCTAAGACTCAATCAGTGATGAAATTGATTTAGAAAGCAGTACAGTAGTGCTGCAGATAACTAAGGCAATTGGATTGGAGTGCTAGGGGGTAAGTCCTTTAGTGTGATGTGAAGGGAGTAAATAAAATTTAATCACAGACAAAATGGTTTGATTCCTGCTTTAGGTCTGTGCTGTGCTCATCAGCTGAACAGAGTATTGAGTTTTCTTGCAATATAAAAAAGAATAGACTATTGTATTTGGTATCATTTGGTTAGAACTCATTTCACATCTGTTAAGTTTAGGGAGGGGGAAAAAAAAAAGAAAAGAAAACCAGACTGAAAATGTTGTGATTGTTTATTAAACAAGAATTAAAAAGGCAGAAAGCCATTTCTCTCAATCAATACGAGCTGCCTGATGGTAGGAGCCTCTCAGAATGTGCCTTGAGTACTGCAACCTGCTCTTCTCAGTCTTGACTGTGGCAATATTGTTCTTTTTAAGTTAATTCAGAATGCTGCAGCTAGGGATCAAATACTTAAAAAAAAAAAAAAAAAAAATAGAGCAAAGCTCAATTGTGAAGGTCTTTAAAGGTAAGAGCAAGAAAACTGTATTGATTATAACTAAGTTAGCAACTCCAGACACTTCATTCTTAAGGCCTGAACCAGGAAAGCACTTAACTAGCATGTGAGTAGCCACACTGACTTTATTGAGACGACCAAGGACAAAATTCTGATGGCTCTTAAATTTATAAACTTCTTCCAACATTTCCTCCTTTGACACCTCAGTCGCTGACAACGCTTCGCCCTTTGTTACTTGGAAAAAGTAATATTAGTGAAGAAAATAAATATTTTTAGTATTGATAACTCTGAAAGTTGGTGTCACTACTATTTTCCAGAAAATGAAGCAGATTACATATTACTATACCCCTTATGGTAGTACAATATTTAGAAGTACTATCATGGTTCAACTGCACATATGCCTGAACACTCAACCATAGTATCAGCTCTGAGTTTTGGTAACGCAGAGCCAGAATGCTGTAGATACCAAGATTACAGCTCAAATCATGCATCAAGGCACCCCATATGTCCAACTAACTTTGTGCACAGGGGTGTGAATTTCTTGCTCTTCCTCTAATCACAGGAGGCCAATTGTGATATTCACATGTATGGAATACTTGCAGGGCATTTAAGGTCTGCTGTTCAGAGATGCTGAGCCTTCACAATGTTAGCTGATATCTATGAGATCTGCAAGTGTTCTGCACCTCAGAAAACCAGGCCCTTAATTGTTGTGCTGTTTCGTTGTAGCTAATATGGACAAAGAGGCTGGGATACTAGTGTAACCCACGCAGCACCTCGGTGTGGTGCTCTGTCCCCTTCTAGTGGCACTGAGAACACTTTAGAGATTAATGAGTCTGCTAAGAGCCATGTGGCTTTTAGTTCATGCAGTAGAGGCTCATGCATTAAGCTTCTGAGGTCCCAGGTTTGATCTCTCCAGCTGACGGCCACGGTCTGTCAGGGTTACAAGTGGGGGCTCATCTGGGATATTAACTGGGAAGTCTCTGAAGCTTGGGACATACTTGTTCAGCTAGGGGAAGTATGTAACCCACACACCTCCTGGGTGTGGTGCACTGTCCTGTGTGGCACTGAGACCACTTAGAAATTAATGAGTCTGCTACAGCCTTAGCTAAGGGCCATGTGGCTTTTAGTTCGTGCAGTAGAAGCTCATGCATTAAGCTTCATAGGTCCCAGGTTCAATCTCACCTGCTGACGACCGGGTCTCTTGGTGTTACACTAGCACTACTGCTAGTGTCTGTAGAGGGGTTTCTCAAACTTGATTGCACCGTGACCCCCTTCTGACAACAAAAATTATTACATGATCCCAGGAGTGGGGACTGATGCTTGAGCTCACCTGAGCCTTTCCATGGGGGGAAGGGCGCAAAGTCAAAGCCCAAGGGCTTCAGCTCCAAGTAGGGGGCCTGTAACTTGAGCCCTGCAGCCCAGGGCTGAAGCCAAAGCCTGAGCACCGCTGCCAGGGGCTGAAGCCCTTGAGCTTCGGTCCCAGGCAGTGGGGATTCAGCCACGGGCAATGGATCTCGGATTTCAGCTTTGGCCCATCGCCCCAGCAAGTCTAATGGCAGCCCTGGTGACCCCATTAAAACAGGGTTGCAACCTAACTTTCCTCTAAGCTGCACGACCATGGAGCTGCGCAGCTCCCAGTAAGTCCTGCGCAGGGGCTCAGGGCTGCAGTGGGGAGAGATGCCTCTCCCCCAGCGCAGACCTGCTGTGGCGGCCGGGAAAGGTGCCCGCTGGCCCCAGAGCCCACACTCACTGCACCTCAGCCCTGAGCCCCCTCCACCACCCCAATCCCCTCATCCCTGACCCCACCCCAGAGCCTTTACCTTTAGCCAGAGCCCTGACTCCTTGCACCCAACCGTCTGCCCCAGCCTTGAGCCTGCCTCCCACATGCCGAACCCCTCGGCCCCACCGCATGGCACATAACCAAATTCATTCTGCACATGGATGTAAAAAATTAGAGGGAACACTGGTTGTGACCCACTTTGGGGTCCTGACCCATCGTTTGAGAACCACTGCTTTGGAGAATAATTCCTAACTACTGTATTGCAATCATGCAGAGATGTTATCTGCACTCACGTCTCAGACTCATGCCCAGTAGCACTTGGATACTGATTGTTACTTTCAGGTAGTTACGATAATATTTGTTTTAAAAGGATCAAACTTAATGTGACCCTGTAAATACTGAGTTGGGATGTTGCAGAAAGAAACTTCTTTTCACTTAAATGTGTTTGGTTTCAGTGGAGAATTGTTAATAATACAATTGGGTAATCTTAGAAATTAATTTCCTAACATTGTAAAAAGTTGTAGGGATAATGTATGAAGCATAATGGTGTATGTGGAATTCAAATAAGCGAGATAATAAAACTTAAATTGGTATTTTTTCAGTGGTCTTGTTAACTTCATAGACAATTTACTATCAGAATAATTTACTGTTGAAGACTGAAAATAACTTGAAATATTATGTTTTCATGATTTCTAAGAGATTCTTTGGCATCATGAAAATTCAGAAATGTAAATATTGCATGTTCTTTTTAATCAAGCCAATCTCTGGTGTCATAAAGTAGGAGGCATAGAACATTCAGGCGGGTACTAAATTTTAAATCTGTTAGCAATGTCAGAAGATAAAAGATGATTGAAGGATCATATTGGGTTTATGTGCTGTGGAATTAAAAGTAGACCAGGTTGTTTACTTGTTTGTAAAAAAGAAAGTAAATCATCTTCTCTCAAATGTACAGATTGAAATAAGAGATGTGAGTAGTTTACTCACATTTTGTGTGGAGAGTGACAGGTTTCAGAGTAGCAGCCATGTTAGTCTGTATTCGCAAAAAGAAAAGGAGGACTTGTGGCACCTTAGAGACTAACAAATTTATTTGAGCATAAGCTTTCGTGAGCTACAGCTCACTTCATCGGATGCATTTTTTTTGTTTTTCCACCAAATGCATCCGATGAAGTGAGCTGTGGCTCACGAAAGCTTATGCTCAAATAAATTTGATAGTCTCTAAGGTGCCACAAGTACTCCTTTTCTTTGTGTGGAGAGTGGTAAATCACACTATGGATTAACAATAGAGGAAAATGTAAAAGCAAACCCAAAACCCAGCGAACAAAAAAACACCCAAAGAAGTTTTAGAAAATAAATACTTATGATGAGTAGGGGAGTGGAATATGTTAAATTGTCTTCTGTTCATCAGGTTCCTAAATCATTATTTTCTGTATTTAACTGTTTTTATTGTTGTGTATTGGATGATGATGTGAACGTATGTTGGTGGAATTTATAAAGGTTACGTACGAGTATAATTAATCATTCTTGGTTTAGTATTGAATTTAGTATGTTTGTTGTGCAATTTTAGAATTATAAAAAGAATATAAAGTACTAAAAGTAGCCTAAGTAGTTCTGGAGTTAGGAAACAAAAACACATTCTGACAACCATAATGTCAGAAAATAAAATAATTAAAATTCAGAGCACCTTACATCTGAAGCTTTCAAAACACTTCATAGTGGTGAATAAATATTATTCCTGTTATTTTACAGATGGGGAAAATGAGACAGGGAGGTTGAATGACGTTCCTAAGGCCAAACAATGGAGACAGTGGGTGAAGTGCAGTTAGAACCCATTTGTTCCTGGCTTCCATTGCTGTATTTAGGCTGCTAGACAATGCTGTCTTTCTAGTTTGGCTTGCATTTTAGAACAATATAAATATACTGATGCCTTCATTTTGTAAGTGTGAAGAAATGCATACATTTCATACATGTAAAACTCACACTTCAAATTAAATTTTATGATCAAATGAAGCCTCGTTATCTAGAAGTCTTTTTATAACAGATTGTAGACCAATATAATTGATGCTTATATACCCAGGAAGTTAAGTCAGTGTTAACATACTTAATTTGACAGACAAATCTCAAAGGCAACAAGTAGGAATAACCTGCTTCTGAATGGAATTTTAAAATCAAGTTGGAATCTGCTTAGTATTTTAAGATTTAACCGGTCTCCTTAACATTTTATTTATTTATATATGTATATAAATATATATAAAATAAATAAATAATTTGGAATGCAAGGAGACTCTTGTATTCCTAGGCACTTTCTGAAATTGTATCTGTTAAATATTAATTATAGAGTTGGGCAGAGAAAGGTATCGTGTTTCAAGGAGAAACTTTGTCAAAATTGAACAATCTCAGTGAAACTTTGATTTTGAGAAATCCAACCATTTTTAATGAAGTGGTTTGTTAGAATTTTTCTATCAGCTTTAAGAACTTTTAGTCTTTTAGAGATGGTATATTCACCATGCAAGACCTAAAATATGCTTTTAACTTGAGGTAAATTCACACCTACATAACTAGAAAATAGGAAAGAAACCATAAATTTGAAAACGTTTGTCAAATTTTTATTTGTAAGTGGTGGTAAAATATTTTAAAGAAGTTATTAAAAGCTCTTTATTTTAAGATTCACAATGTTCCTTTTAATTTGTTCAAAATTCTTTTAATTAGAAAAGGAAAGGCTGTGACCAAATCGCCCCCTCAAATATATTAAATAGTAAATTTTAGTCTATATATTTATCTTAACATATAATGTACATGTCTGCTGTTTCAACTCAAAACATGAAACATGTCTGCTGTTTCAACTCAAAAGTTTCTTCTGCCAGTTAAAACCATCTATTACCTTGAGGACTGAAAAACCTTATTTATGCAAAAGCTTCAGGTCATGAAGAAAAAATCTCCACATATTTACTAATACCAGTTAAGGTCAATCACTGATCAAATACAAATGGTTCCTATAAACAGCACAATTACCCAATAAGACATTTGAAGTCATGGTGTTTCTAAAAGACCAAACAGTAAAATGCACAATTTAATTAAAGCACAATTTGAATCAATTAATCTTGAATTCAATATGTATTTATGAAATGTGTTTAGTAATGTCAGTTCACTTGCACTTATACAAATATTTACATGTTGATTCTCCTCTTCTATTATATTGGACAGCCCTGGCAGAGAGATGTACGTAATTGGACATGGAGCCTGAATTATTTTTCCTTATCCTGAGATATGGTCCCTTTGATGTCCGTTCATGGGGCAGTCTGGTTATGAGGTTAATATACTAATGGTAAATAAGGCCAGAGAGTAGAAAACAGCAAAACTCTTTTACAGATTTTTGAACTCAACTGTTCTATTGAAATGGCTTCTTTGTTAACATCATTGCAGCTAAAGTTTTGTATCTACAGTTGCTCTCTTCTTAAATTTCACTAAAATTGGGTATTACATTTTATTATTTGATTTCTTGGTTCCAAGCACTTCACCTACTATATCATGGAAAGTACTACTAACCATTTTTAATATAAAATTGCTGGTACTATAACAAATTTCTGTAGTACTTGCTTCATGTTCATTTTTTTTGAACGTGTGTGTTTGTGTGTGTGTGTGTGTGTGTGTGTGTGTGTGTGTGTGTAAATATATCAGAGAATTAGCTTGTCATCCCCCCACCCCTTCGCCCTGATGCTTTAATACAAGGATGGTACAAGCATATGTGCAGGTGTAGTTAAACAAAAAAGTACTTTTCAAGCATAAGAGATTCAAGAATAAGGGTAGTTGACTTGACCTAAGCAGAGAATTTCTGTGGATTTCCCAAGAGGCTAAGTAAATTTGCCTTTGTCTTGTGCCTTAATATACTAGACTAGACAAGTAGTAAATCTGCAGAAATGCACTGCCCTAGAGTGTCTTATGTCTTAATTGTATAAGAGTTCTAATTATTCCACTCTAAGTGCTGACTTGTTTAAATTTCTGCATATAACTTAAATGGAATGAGAACATCCTGTATGAATCCAGGTAAATCAAACGAGGCTCACAAAAGATGATTCTAAAAATAGACTTAAAGGTATTTTCTAAAGTATTAGTAGTACTTTATGTAATGAAAGGAACTTTCATTGATTGTATTAAGGATATTATTTAGAGAATCTAAGACTTTTAAATTATCGAAATCTGTACCACTTGTTTCTATGATGCCACTGACTCTCTTTAGTTAAGCAGAGTCTGACCAAACTTCTATTTAGGACTGGAAAATTGCAAGGAACTGCTAGAGCTAGATGCATGCATTAGGAAGCAGTTATGTTGATTCAGTAAGTATGCAGCATAGCTGTATCTGTGATATCCCAGGAGAGACAAGGTAGATGAGCAAAAACAACGAGGAGTCCTTGTGGTACCTTAGAGACTAACAAATTTATTTGGGCATAAGCTTTCGTGGGCTGGAACCCACTTCATCAGATGCATGGAGTGGAAAACTCAGTAGCAGGTATAAATACACAGCACATGAAAGGATGAGATTTGCCTTACCAAGTGGGAGGTCAGTCTAACGAGACAATTCAATTAACCACAGAATACCAAGGGAGAAAAAGCACTTTTGTAATAGTAATGAGAGTGGCCCATTTCAAACGGTTGACAAGAAGGTGTGAGTAACAGTAGGGGGAAATTAGTATAGAGGAAATTAGGTTTAGGTTTTGTAATGACCCAATCACTCCCAGTCTTTATTCAAGCCTAGTTTGATAGTGTCCAGTTTGCAAATTAATTCCAATACTGCAATTTCTCATTGGAGTCTGTTTTTGAAGTTTTTTTATTGAAGAATTGCCACTTTTGGGTCTGTTATTGAGTGACCAGGGAGACTGAAGTGTTCTCCTACTGGTTTTTGAATGTTATAATTCCTGATGTCAGATTTGTGTCCATTTATTCTTTCACATAGAGATTGTCCGGTTTGGCCAATGTACATGGTAGAGGGGCATTGCTGGCACACGATGGCATATATTACATTGGTGGATGTGCAGGTGAATGAGCCCCTGATGATGTGGCTGATGTGGTTAGGTCCCATGATAGTGTCCCTTGAATAGATATGTGGAAAGGTGCCACAAGGACTCCTTGTTGTTTATGCTGATACAAACTAACACGGCTACCACTTTGAAAGGTAGATGAGGTAATGTCGAGAGAGAGAGAGAGAGAGAAGCTTTTGAGTCACACAGAGCTTTTCTTCAGGTGTGGGAAAGGCATTCCCAGGGTCACAGTAAAATGCAAGGTGGAACAGATTGCTTAGCGTAAGTAGTTAGCATGTACTGTAAGGGACCATTGAAGGTAGAGTAGCCCGTTAATACCTTTCCCGTCATAGGACAAACGGAGGAGGGCTAGGGTTACAGTAAGTGGCACTTTTTTCCTTTGAAAACAATGCTCTAGCATGGTGTTTGGGGACATTACACTGCTGGAATTGACATAGTTTAGATGAAACCTATAATCATTTTTACTGAATGTGATGATTTGAAAAGTCAAAGGCCTGTTTTTGTAACAGGGTTGCTACTTTGATGATCAACTTCAGTAGCTTCTCGTTGCAGTGTCAGGTGGATACAGTAGCTCCTCACTTAAAGTCATCCCGGTTAACGTTGTTACATTGCTGATCAATTAGAACATTCTCATTTAAAGTCTCTTATAATGTCCTTTGGCAGCCGTCTGTTTTGTCCACTGCTTGCAGGAAGAGCAGCCCGTTGGAGCTAGCTTGTGCGGGCTTGGCAGCCGCCCAGCAGGCAATCAATTGCTGGCAGTTCAGCTGTCCCTCCCCCCACTGCTATGTGCTGCTCCTGCCCTCTGCCTTGGAGCTGGTCCCCGGAGCCTCCTGCTTGCTGTGCAGGGGTTGGGGGGAGGAGGAAAGAGTGGGACTAATGTTAGGGTGTTCCCCTCCCTGCTGCTCCTGGCCTCTGCTTACCCTGGGGGACATGGCGGGGATCAGAATAAAGGGAACTTCCTGGTAGCAGTTTCTGTCTCAACTTGCTGATCTACTTAAAAAGGCAATGTACGTAGAGTGGTGTCAGTGTACGTAAAGGGGCAATGCACCTCTCTCTCTCTCTCTCTCTCTCATGCTGTCTCTCCTCCCTCCATTTGTGGTGCCTTGTAGCGTGTGAGGCTACATTAACAACAATGGGTTAACCCTTGAGGGCTCAGCTGATTGCTACTTCATCATTTAGCAGTAAGGCATTTCCTGAGAAATATCTCGCCCTCTGACTTCACCACCTCAACCAAGCTTCACAATGATCATCGTTGTGTACCAGTATTAAATGGTTTGTTTAAAACGTTTATGTGTGTGTAGTCTTTTTTGTCTGGTGAAAATAATTTCCCTGGAACCTAACCCCCCTCTATTTACATTGATTCTTATGGGTAAATTGGATTCGCTTAACATCATTTTGCTTAAAGTTGCATTTTTCAGGAACATAACTACAATATTAAGTGAGGAGTTACTGTACATGTTATCTTCATTTCTTCTTCTGTAGTATTGCTGTGCGTATCTTTAAATATTCAGGGTAAATAGGCCTAATCCCTTGAGATTGGATATTAGATGGATGGGATCTGAGTTACCCAGGAAAGAATTTTCAGTAGTATCTGGCTGGTGAATCTTGCCCATATGCTCAGGGTTTAGCTGATCGCCATATTTGGGATCGGGAAGGAATTTTCCTCCAGGGCAGATTGGAGAGGCCCTGGAGGTTTTTCGCCTTCCTCTGTAGCATGGGGCACTTGAGAAAGGATTCTCTGCTCCTTGAAGTCTTTAAACCACGATTTGAGGACTTCAATAGCTCAGATGTGGGTGAGGTTTTTCGTAGGAGTGGGTGGGTGAGATTCTGTGGCCTGCGTTGTGCAGTAGGTTGGACTAGATGATCAGAATGGTCCCTTCTGACCTTAGTATCTATGACTTTATGACTCTACTGCTTGAGGGTGCAGTTCCATGAAAGAACTGCTTGTAGAGAGAATAATAATAATTATTTATTAAGCTTTGTTGTTGGTATGCAAGTTAATTGTTCCTGCAATGCTGGTCTAGGATTTCTCACTTGGAAAGTATCCATTGTTTTACATTCTTCAAAACAATGTCCTGAGATTGTGTAATGCAGCATAGCATCAAGGCAGTGTGCGCATTCATGAGAGAGCTCTCAGCGGAATTATTTTAAGATAGTCATTTCAAGTCCATAATTTTTGGTTCCCTAACCATTTAAATCATAGAACTAGCTTTCCCTAGCTCTATGGAATGCTTTTTTGATTATAAGAAAGGTCGTATCAGCGCATATTCTTGTCTGCTCACTTTCTCAGTGCCTCTAACTCTGTCTGTGGCTAATGATCATAAGTTTTCAGAAATCAAAATATCTCTGCACTACAGGCACCGACTTTCCAAAGTGCTGGGGTTGCTCAACCCAGGCTGTGTCCCAGGCCCCACCCCCGCCCCGCCTCTTCCCACCCAGTTCCGTCCCCTCCCCCCAAGAGTGTTGCATCCTCACTCCTCCCGGATTGTGAAATCTGGTCTCCCCCGTGAAATCTGGCTATTGTAGGGCAGCTGTGGTATTGCCACCCTTACTTCTGCACTGCTTTCAGAGTTGGGTGGATAGAGAGCAGTGGCTGTTGGCAAGGCACCCCCCCCCCGCAATAACCTTGTGACCCCTCTACCACTGTGATAGTCATTTGGGTTGGGGCCCCCACGGTTACAGCATTGTGAAATTTAAGGTTTAAATATCTGAAACTATGAATTTCAAGCTTTTTAAAAATGCTATGACCATGAAATTTGCCAAAATAAACCATGAATTTGGTAGGGCTATAACGACTAGACCTTTGTTCTATATTAAATCTTTTTTGGGGAAAAAAATCAAAACAATGCATTTTGGTAGGCACTTTATTGGAACAGAACAGTTCCATTTTTTCATTTCAAAATGACTTTTTGTTTACAAACTGATATTTCATTGTATATCATGAAATAAAATACTATAAAAACAATAATATAATAATAAAAATATACAACTAATGTGTACAAAGTCTAAATTGAAACAAAATTAGATCCAATGTGAGTTTTTTTTAGAAGTTTAGAAGTTTTATTTTATGGGAAACAAATTGCATTTTCCTAAGATTCAGAATGAATTTTTTTAACGTCTGTATTTCCTATGGAATGGAAATACCAACTTTGAACCACCTTGAGTAATGAGTCTGTTAGATTACCCTGCTGAGGGCAAAACAATCTAGTTTTAGTGTGTTTAAGAGTATTTTAAAATTTTGAAATTTTTTTGGATGTAATTATTCAGTTTTCAACAGACTCAGACTCAATAGTTTCCCTGTGAGAGTGTGATTCTGGAAGGCAAATTTACATGTAGAACAGCCTGTTTAGATCAAAATTGCTTGGATAGACGTTAAGAAATGTAACCTCCCACCTGACTGATACTTCATTCTTTAGGGTTCTGTACATAGATAATTAAGGAAGTAATCTCCCAATAAAATGTCAGGAAGTCCTCTTCTTTCATAAGGAAGTAAAACTGAATATTGCCTTAATTCGGGAAACACCTCTAAATAACTGAATATAACAAATTAGTTTTCAGAGTAGCAGCCGTGTTAGTCTGTATTTGCAAAAAAGAAAAGGAGTACTTGTGACACCTCAGAGACTAACATTTATTTGAATGCATCTGATGAAGTGAGCTGTAGCTTACGAAAGCTTATGCTCAAATAAATTTGTTAGTCTCTAAGGTGCCACAAAATACTCCTTTTCTTTATAACAAATTAGGTGGAACAAGTAGTGGCTGCATTCTGTGCTAGGAAGGAGAGTAGCTATATTAATACAAAAGACGTTTAAGTTTTGTAATTACTTCAGTCATTGCAGATGAGAGAGGATGTTATCTCTTGTTTTCTAATATACTGGCAATAATGTCTGATGAGGGTATAGATCTCCTGATGAATCTCTCAATTTTCTATCTGATTTATGTACCAGTTATTCCTGTCTAACAAGTGAGTTCTTATTGGGAAAGACTTTAGTGCTGTGAAAACACAAATTCTATACTAGCCCCCCCCCCTCCAATTTCTAGACAAACAGAAAATCAAACCCTCAGTTCTGTCTTTGTGGAAGAAGACTACTTCTATATCTGAAGGCTGCTAAATCCAAGTGGTAAAGACTTCATTTTTTTTATGCCAAAGTACATGATTCATCAAATATAATAAAATTTTTCAGTAAAAGTGAAAAAGCTTTAAAATATTTAGTTTCTAAGATAAGTGAGGAACCTGTTTCAGATCATGCACCAATATATGCAGGAACAGATTCAGAAATATTTTAAAACAAATTATTTATCTTGGGGGTTTATACTGCTGCCTGTCATCACTGTATTTGAGCACCTGCCATATAAAATCAATAGCAATAGTAAAGTCGTTTTGGGATTTCATGGAGTCTCTGGCACCTCTCCATTTTCAGGGTAAAAATTCTATCTAGGATAGGGTTTATTGATAAATTTTTATCAAATTTATTTGACTGGTTTTGGTTGATTTTTTTTGTTTCCGATTTTTTTAAGTGGTTGGTATGTTTTTTGGTAGAATGGGTGTCAGTGTTGTCATTCTGTTGTGACTGTTGTTATATTGAAAAGGCCTTTTCAGAGAGGAAGCTTTTGCACTTGATGTTCTCATGCTGGTCTAGACCATGGAAGAGATGAGCGACTGCTTCCTGTACCAGCTGGAGCCTGCACATTATTTGCACATTAAGGGCTTGTTTCCTCTACTGGGGAGATCAACGCTGCTGCAGTTGATGCAGCAGGGATTGATTTAGCAGGTCTAGTGAAGACCCACTAAATCAATGGCAGAGCACTCTGGTAGACCGTGGTACTCTAGCTCTCCGAGAAGAGTAAAGGAAGTTGACTGGAGACCATCCCCCATCATTGCAGCGCAGTAGAGACACCAGGGTAAGTCTACTAAAGTTATGTTGTTTGCGTAGCTGGAGTAGCGTAACTTAGGTTGACTTACCCCAGTAGAAAGAAAAGGAGTACTTGTGGCACCTTAGAGACTAACAAATTTATTTGAGCATAAGCTTTCGTGAGCAAGTGAGCTGTAGCTCACGAAAGCTTATGCTCAAATAAATTTGTTAGTCTCTAAGGTGCCACAAGTACTCCTTTTCTTTTTGCGAATACAGACTAACACGGCTGCTACTCTTACCCTAGTAGTGAAGACCTAAGCTTCAGATACAGTGAATTACAGCTATCCAGCCTAGAGATCACAAATTCGGGGATCACCATGGCCAAATTCTCATCTGGGAGGAAGGGACAAAGTTTCCTAGTGAGCTAGAGGTGAAAGGCAGAATTTTTAGAAATGGATGCTGCCTTTTATCCAAGCTTTGTGAGGAGTCAGACAGCTTCTCAACACTTTGAATGGAAGCTATATGCCTTCATTGGAAGGTAGAGACACTGTCACTGCTAGCTTTCCAAAATATTTACATTTACCAATGAGCATCACTTTGTTCCTGCCCAGGTTGATTTTGATCCAGTTGCTCTTCATCTGGTACCTGATTTCTTGTGGATTTTTTTGACATCTTTGTTGGCAGTGTTGTTGTGGCCATGTTGGTCCCAGAGCAGGGGTGGGCAAACTTTTTAGTTCGAGGGCCACATCTAGGTGAGGAAATTGCATGCAGGGCCAGGGCACGGGGTTAGGCTGCGAGAGGGAGTGTGGCGTGTGGGAGGGGGTGCGGTGAGCAGGAAGGGGCTCAGGGTAAGGGGTTGGGGCAGAGGAGGGGCGTATGAGGGGGCTCAGGGAAGGGGCTGGGGTGTGGCAGGGGGCTCAGGGCAGGGAGCTGGGGTGTAGGAAGGGTGCAGGGTGCTCAAGGCAGGGGGCTGGTGTGCAGGAGGGGCGCAGGGTGCGGCAGGGGGTGCGGCAGGGAGTTCAGGTGCAGGAGGGGTTTGGGCTCCGGCCCGGTGCACTTACCTGGAGCGGGTCCAGGGTGGAAGCGGCACACACCGGGGCCAGGGCAGGCTCCCTGCCCTGGTCCTGGTCCTGGTCCTGGTCCTGATCCCACACTGCTCCAGGAAGCAGCCAGCAGGCACCATGTCCCTGTGGCCCCTGGGGGAGAAGGGTGGCAGAGAGCTCCGCATGCTGCTCTTGCCTGTGGGTACCTCCCCTGAAGCTCCCATTGGCCGCTGTTCCCCGTTCCTGGCCAATGGGACAAACACACCATGAAACCAATTATATATCTGAGATACATCAATGATATTTTTATCCTCTGAAGAGAGGGTTAAACTCCCTCATAGAATTCGGCCACAACTTCAACGAACACCATTAAATTCTCTCTGGAACACTCGCACGCTAGCGTTAACTTTCTGGGCACCATGATCAGTTTCACTAATAGAATCCTAGAGACAACTATATACAGGAAATCCATGGATCACCACTCCTACCTTCATCAATCCAGTAACCACCCCAAACTCACCAGGAAATCTGTTATCTACAGCCGGGCACTCAGATACCACAGAATATGCTCTGAGTAGAAAGTACAGGATATACTTGTTAACCCACTTAAAACCATTTTCACAAAACAAGGACACTCCACCAGATAAATAGATCACATCTTGGAATGGGCCACCCGAATATTGTGAGAGAACCTGCTTCAATTTAGAAATAAACTCCCCTGCAACTGCACACTCCTAGTTGTTACCTACCACTCCACAATGGAACCCATATGGGGTATCATTAAACAACTACAACCCACACTTGATGGGGACCCCATTTTGAAATAAATCTTTCCTGATCACCCTCTTCTGGCCTTCAGTCAAAAATTGGAACTACCATGTGCAGAGCTATCTACTAAATTACAGTCATTGTGTAGGTTTTGTGGAGAGATTTAAGGAAATACATTATAGGAATAACAATTATTATATATGATGCAAACCATAACACCGCTTTTAGTAGAGCAGTTGGTCTTGGAAAGGAAATTGTAACTTAACATTGCTGCTTCCTAAGAAAAACTCAAGGCAAAGAAATTCAGTTACAATTTTAAACTCTCTTGCATGGCCCATAAGAGATTGGAAATACTGTATGGTTTAATATTATGTTAATGACCTAAATGTCTAGCCCATAGTTGTAATGGAAGAAAACAAAAAAGATTTAAAAAAATTAAGCACTACAAATTTTTTCATTCATTCTTGGAACCTCTTACTGCAACACCAAGATGGGTAGGTTGTCTGTATATTTGGGTGATGTGTGTGGCGGGGGAGAATTGAACCTAAAAATCCAACAGGTTACCAAATAGCAAAATATTATTAATTACTGAAAAACAAAGTACAATTTTGAACGAGATGTAGTAGATGTAGAGGAAGTTCATAATTCGGCACAGGACCTTCCAAAAAGTAAATGTGCGGGGCCATAGGTCATTAGCAGCAAGGTTTATAAATCCTTACAGAAATTTAATACTTCAAATACTTTAAAGATTTTATCACTCCTTTTGAACAAGGAAAATTTCCCCAAATCCAGTTTAGTGTGCCAGTGTAACTGTACTTCTGAAAAAAGGCTGAAAATTCCTTTATAAAAAGACACATCAGATTAATCCATATAATTAATTTAGACAATAAAATGTATCAGAAGTCTTAATAAATGTACTGTCACTTGCCCTACTGTTATAATTCACACAGACCCATCGTGTTTTATTCCATGGGAAGCCACAAATCCTAATATTCAACAAGCACTGAACTGTTCATCACATTAAACGAGTAGATTAAAACTGTCTTCTGCCATCATTAGATGCAGAGAAAACATTCAATAGGGTTTTTTTTAAGGACTATCATTTTGTAGTAGTGAAGAAATTTAATTTTAATCATCCAATTTATGTCCTCCATCAAACTGTTCTAGAATTTTCCATGTCCATTCTTTAATTTGAGCTGCTTCCAGACAGACTTTCTCTTTGGAGAGCAGCACCAGGCCAGGGCATTCTTTATCACCGTTCCTCTTTTGCTCCCTTAGTTGAAACTTGCAATAGCTATCAAAATGCCCACTACAATGTGTCTACAGTCCGGTGCTGGCTGAGATAACACCTTAAACAAAGATTTGTAGCTATTTGTCTTATTTTCAAGCTACACAGGCATTTCTTGAGTTATTCCTAACATTCCCAGTAACTCTAATGGAAGATGTAATTTTCCATGGTGACTTTCTACAGTAAATTTCAGAAGTTGAAAATGTGACCTCTAACATTTCAATGAAATCTACTTAGCCTTAATAAAAAATAGCCCTGTGGACTAGTGTGTGAAGCAGATTTGATTCTAGATCAAGTCACTTTGGATTTATGCTTTTATAAACATTTTCTAAAAAACAAACTTTTTTTGCAAGATCAAGTCCCTTGTTTTTTTGATTAACCTCAAACTTTAAAGAGCTTTGACCCCATAAAAGAAATTTTGGGAAATAAGAAAAGAAAGTTCAGTGATTATGGGTACAAAGGGGCAAGGCTGTGTTTTTTTTAAAAAACAAAACAACCCCCCCCCCCAAACCACCTTTTGCCCCCTTTCCGACAATTGGGAAACTGAGTCATAACCTTAATTATGGATCATTGTGATAGACTATAGCTTGTTTTAAAGGCTTGAGTTCTGCTTCTAAATACAGTATCTGAAAGGTAGATCTAGAACTGCATCATTTCTCACATATGAGCCTGATAATGAGTTGAAACTTTATTTTTGTGATGGGGAAAGCCAACTTTGCAGTTTTCCTGTTGCTGTGTTATTCTGGGACTTCTGATGAGCATCTCAGAAAACAATCCCTGAAAGGAGGTTAGCCACTAGACATTAGATAAACTCATTGTAGTAACAGACCTAGAAAGTAATACCCCGGGGTATAATCCACAGCAAAACCTAGGAATTTCCTAGTAGCCTTAGGGAAGATATTAATGGGAACTCCTAAGGTTTAACCTTGTTTTAAGACTATTGTGCAGCCCTTGCTGTTCATGCTTTAAAGTGCGGTATTTTAAATAGATTAACATGACGAACAACATGGTACAGCATAAAGTTAGCATAACAATGTTGTTAGTGGCCAGCTGACTTATTAATTATAAGCATACTTGCTCCTTTAAAATCAGGCAGATCAGTTCCTGAAGTTTTATTCTTTTTGGTTTAAGGGAAATATTTGACCTTTATTTAAAGGATGTTTCTTAAAGAATAATAAAGCAGTATGTATTTATGATAAATTGTTTGGCATTTTCACTTTAATGATTTTAAGTATGAAAGAGGGAGATCAAAATATATGCAACTTACTCTAAAAGCATAATGTATTTGATTCTAATTGTAAATTAATAATTTACACAGAACATTTCAAAGTACTGTTTAAAATATACCTGTAAGTGCATCAAACATTTCTTTGATACCTACGAATTGGGCAGCTAATTTCTTGGGGATACTATATTAAAACCGTTAAACATACAAGTGGGATAGTTCACAAGCACTCTATCTTTTGCTGGGATTTTCAAAGGAGTCCAGGGAGTTAGGGTTCAGTACCATTACAAGTCAATGGAAGTTGAGTGCCTAACTCCCTTAGGCTTCTTTGAAAATCCCAGTCCAAATCCAGAAATGCATATTTTATTTGCATTGGTGAAATAAAGAATAAGAAAAATACTAGTATCAGTAAATCATGCTATTGTGGTTTAAATCTTTCCACACATCATTAGTTCTCAGTTTTTTTTGTTCTCCCTCATAGTGGGTGGCTAACATGTAGTCATAACTAGTTACTTAAAAATTTGCTTCTAACCCTTGTTCTTCTAAACCCTTAATCTTTTTCAGTAAGGAGTGCATTTGCACATACTTTACATCACATTCTTTTTACTTACTGAAAGTATATGGTGACTTAAAACTTTAAGTACTAATTTATGAGTAATTGTGATGTCTACATATCTGTATGAGTATTCAAATTCAAAACTGTTTTGTATCAACTGAATGCTTTGCTGGGTGGGTCTAATTTAACAAAAGGAACTGGCGGAAGGTCTTTTATGCCTATCAATTGATCTATTCTGTACTTCTAGTATATAAAGCAAGACAAGATAGAAGGTATGTTGAAACAAAACAGGAAGAATTAGAGCACAATTTTGCTACTCAAACACGAGGAGCATTGGGGTCAAGCAAGAAGAATTGGAAGTGAAGCGACACAAAATGATGAAGGATCCAGAGAACATAATAGAAATTTGGTTGGGAGGATTCTCATAACAAGTATGTCACTATAGAGTAAGTAATATGAGCTATAAAGAAGAGATTAAGTGATGAAAAGGGAGGATATCAAAATTATATACAGTGCTATTGAGCTGCAATCTGCCAATGACTAAATTCTTCAGAAAAATTTAAAGAATGAAAATAAGGAAGTGGATCTGAGCATCTGCTACAGACTACAGGACAGAAAAAAAAAAAAAAAAAGGGAAGAATTCTCAGACTTGCAGTCAATGTACTCTAAGGTACAGAGCACCATTTTATTGGGTATTTCAACAATTGGACATGTGGTAGAGAACAAACAGTCTGACGGTTTTCATCAAAGAAGTTTCTAAGTTAGAAAGAAGGAAGTTTGATTTGGAAAATAGATTCCAACTAGGGAGAAGTCATTCTGTATCATCTACTTACTGATAGGGAATTTAGGACTCAGTGGCCATGAGTTTCTTGAATTCAGCATATTTATATGAATGAGTTCATAGTACATTGCTATTATAGTTCAAGGAAACAAATTTGAGGAATTAAGAAGCTATGAATAAGGTGGAGTAATAGGGAGAAAGTATTCAACTAAGCAGTGCTGAAGAAGACTAGAGAATCCAAAAGACCTTTGACCTTGGGCCCTGCAGACTACACTTCTTGTTGGGGAAGATGGGTGGGGAATCTGGCCAGTCTGGCTTCAATGGATTGCTCTTTAATATGTATCAGTGGTTGTTGGGGGGTGTGTGTTTAGTGTACTAAAATTTGAAAAAGGGGTTAACAACAAAACAAGAATATCAAGTTTGTTCAGGCTTGCAAGTTAAAAGTGAGGGCAAAAACACTGAGTTTATGCTAGCTAAAGTTAAGGGAAATTAAAACATGAACGTGTGGACAATTTTGAAAAACCCTCAACTAACTGAAGAATTAGTTAAAAAAAAAAAAAAAAAAAAGAAAAGGAGTACTTGTGGCACCTTAGAGACTAACAAATTTATTTGAGCATAAGCTTTTGTGAGCTACAGCTCACTTCATCGGATGCATTCAGTGGAAAATACAGTGGGGAGATTTCCACTGAATGCATCCAATGAAGTGAGCTGTAGCTCACAAAAGCTTATGCTCAAATAAATTTTAGTCTCCACGGTGCCACAAGTACTCCTTTTCTTTTTTGCACTACAGACTAACACGGCTGCTACTCTGAAACCTGAAGAATTAGTGGAAGTTTAGAAGAAAAACAGATGCACAGATTTCTAATGTGAGAGTAACTGACAGGATTGTTCTATCTTTTATCTTCTGTTACAAGTGGAAAAAAATGAAACAATTATTAAGAGAAAAAATAGGCACCAGAACTGTATAAAGAATATGTTTGTCTAGACAAACTAACCTTTTGTTGTTGGATCTTTGTAATTAATCATAATTTTAGTTGGAGGGTGGCAGTCTGAAAGTGTCCAAATAGGAATTAAAGGATGTAAACCAAAGATTAGATTCTTTTTATCCAATAAAGGCATAAACTAGACCAGTTGGGCAGGTAGGTATCTACTATCTGGCCTGAGTGATCCATAGTAATAAAAACCTATTTCCATATAGACAACCCATACCATTCCTGATAGGGATTGGTAAATTCCACTTGAAATAGGTCACCCTCTTGACTTTCTAGATCCCCTGCAACTGACTGTAGAGATTTCCACTGGAGTAAGAATGGAGTTTTTTATGTATTTACTTAATTTTTTATCATGCTGAAGAAAACTTTATATAACCTGCAGTGGATTTAGTTTTCTTTTGGCATTTCTATGATTAGATAATGAATTTGGGTTTGTAATGATATACCACAGAGCCTCCCAAATGCTCACTTTGCTAATCTCTAAATAACCACAATAATTATCACAAAGAGCATAGTTGCTACCCTCTAACTGGTGCAGTCAGATCTTATGTTACTAAAACTGACTTACGCAAAATATACACAGCATGCTATGATTTAAAAATACTGTAAACTACAAGCCAAATAAAATAAAGTAATGTAGTAAATTTTCTACTACAGTGCAAAACCCTATGGTTTTTAATATTGTTTGTTTGCTTATTGGATAATTTGCAAAAGTCTGTAATCCACAAAGCATCTCCTAGTTGTACATACAAATCAGTGTATAACTACTCTGTTATACATAGTGAGCTCATCCTGTCTCACTATTTTATCTGAAATTATATCAGGAATCTGAATCTATAACAGTTCAATCATTTCTTTTACATCTTTTACATCATGATGTTAAAACACGTGATTTTGACTAGCTGAAGAATCTATCAAACAAAACTCTCTTGAGTCCAGCTTAAACTTCTAATTAAATGAGTATAATCAAAAATAGAAATTGAGGAAAATACTGATAAAAAATATTTTTAAAATGTTCTCTTTAACTGCTTAAGTTTTGCATACAGTTTTACTGACACTTCTACTTTCAGATACAACATAGAAGTAGTGGATGAGTCTGACAGCAGAATGGCTAAACCAGTAAGATAGATGTTTCATTTTAAAAGTTAATAACACCTAATGACAGAGTCTATATCTTAGCTGATAATGATTAACCCTTATGATAAACTGCTGCTAAATTTTGGAAAATGTGTCCTTGAAATAACATGTTCAACTAGAACTAACTCATGTATTTAGGAGAACTTGGAGTCTTTTCATAGTGTTTTGCAGGCTGCATATTTCTCTGAGGCCTCAATTGACGGGTTGACAGTACTCATCCTGTAGCTCAGTGCATCTAATGCTACTAGGTCAATGAGAATTAACTTTGGAAAAGGTTTGATCCTTTGTTTTCTTGCAAGTACAATGCATGTGAAACCAAGTGTGTTATTGCAGAGCATTTATAGGTTAAAAGCAGGAGAATCCTAATTCCCCTCCCTTTGTTTTGGCAAATGAAGGATGAATTTTTGTGCATCAAGACTGCTTACCTAATGGAAAAGATCATATACATAAAGAATAGTCATATACATAAAAGAAATGGTTAGAACCAATTTTTTCATTTAAAAAAAGTAAATTCACACCTATGCCAGATATACAGTCAGTATTTGTATTACATTATTATGTGCAAATGATGCTGAAATTTCCTGCTTCTGTATTTAGTTGTTGCATAAATTCCGTTGTACAGAGCTAGATGGAGCTCTAAGATCTTTTGTGGATAGATACAAGGCCAGGGACTTTTCTTCAAGTTCATTTGTATCACCTACCAAAATTCCCATTTTAAGAGGTTTCGTGCCACCTTTCTCCTAAAAAGGGTGTCAGAAGTGATTCTTGAGAGTTGCAGGTGCATCGTTCAAGTAGGAATATGATTCTGAATTCATTATGGATCATTTGTCTGTGAGAAGCTTCTGAAAAGTAAAACATGCGCTAGCCCATAAAGGTTCTCTAACTGAAGAGATATTGTCTAACTCGCATTTTTTTAATCTGAAAAGTGTGCTTCATTGAGGAATGCAGACATTATTGAAACTGACAGGAGAGTGAATGTGATGGTAGCATATATAGGGCGTGTCTGAAAAGTATGAGAGTGGAGAATGCTGGAAGTGCAGACAAGTTGGAGAAGCTGATAAACAGCTTATTCTTTTCTAAAAGCATTTGGTTGGTATAGATAATAAACTACTCCATTCTTCATAAGTGTAGGGGCATGATGAGTAGTAGCAGAATGTCATTTGTCAGAACTGTTATAGTAAACAAGTGCTTTCAGGCTCATCCTCTTCCCTACATTGAGAGAGCCATAATTTTGCCTTGCCCTCGGAAAGCACCTGAGGCATGTGAGCATTTAGCATGATGCACCGACTTTGTCTTATTACTTAAGTAGGATTCCTGTGTATTTGTTAAGATGGTAGTTTATTAAAGGTCACCTTCTTCCTCTGATAAATTAATTGTAACAAATTACTGTGTTCGATGCTTTAACTGGATTAGTTATGTCCTTACACTATTTATGTATTTGGATAGTCATGCTAGTGAGTTACTGCAATTTGTTAATTTTTCAAGCACTATTGGAATAAATTATATCTCTTATTGTGTGCTTTAGCTCTTTAAATGTTGGTACAGGTGAACAATATCAGGCTATAGATCAGGGTTGGGCAAACAAAGGCCCACGGGCCGCATCTGCCCCGCCAGCTGTTTTAATCCGGCCCTTGAACTCCCGCTAAGGAGCAGAGTCTGGGGCTTGCCTCGCTCCAGCTGGGCAGCAAGGTCAGAGGCTGTTCCATGTGGTTCCTGGAAGCAGCAACATGTCCCCAATCCAGCTCCTACACCTAGGGGCAGCCAGGGAGCTCAGCTGCCTCTCCCTAAGTGCTACCCCCAGAGCTCCCATTGGTCGAGAACCGTGGCCAATAGGAGCTGCAGGGGTGGCGCCTGCAGGTGGGGCAGTGCACAGTAGAGCCACCTGGTCAGGCCTCCACGTAGGAACCAGAGGGGGGATGTGCCGCTGCTTCCGGGAGCTGCTTGAGTTAAGTGCTGCCTGCACCCCGACCTCCTCCTGAGCCCCTGCCCCAGCCCTGATCCCCTCCCACTGTCCAAACCCCTTGGTCCCAGCTTGGAGCACCCTCCTGCACCCCCAGCTGGAGCACTCACCCCCTCCAGCATCCCAACCCCCTGCCCTAACCCGGAGCCTCCTTCCACATCCTGAACACCTCATTTCTGGCCCCATCCTGGAGCCCACACCCCCAGCCAGCACCTTCACCCATCCTACATCCCAACCCCAATTTTGTGAGCATTCATGGCTCGCCATACAATTTCCATACCCAGATGTGGCCCTTGGGCCAAAAAGTTTGCCCACCCCACTATAGATTCTTTGCAAGGTAGCAGGGAAAAGGGCATAAAATTTTTGCAGAAATATTATTGTGGTGATTTGGATGTTGTAATGTACTTAATTCTGATGTTGCTATGCAGATAGCCATGTTGACTAAAGTCCTCTATGTACAGAACATACAGTGACTGTGCAAAGATCCCAAGATAAGATACGCTGATGTGCCTCAACCCTGGAAGGGCCACTTCTGAGAGTGAGTGTGTAGTTCAGTCTCCAGTCCTCTGCTGGATTGCCAACAAGTGTTTCAATATTGGTGTATGTTTTCTGATGTGCACACATGTCCACTGGGTATTTGACTGAGGCTTCTCTTTATGTAGGAACATAATTGCCACTATGGATCAGATCCTTTTTGTTTTTGTATTTTTAATTTGCTTATAGGGTTTTTGATGGCATTTACAATCTTAGCATGTGATTACCGTATGTGTTTCAAGTGAATTTGTTCCCACAAGTCTCCTCATGAGCTAGGGAAGTATTATTTATGTTTTACAGATGGGGTACTTGCTTAATGTTGCACACACAGTCTGTAACAGACACTGGAACAAAACATAACTTTCCTGAATTCCAGCCTGGTGCCTTAACCATAAGAGCATTCTCCTTTTTCAGCAATGGATCAGTGGTCCAACTAGTCTGATAGCCTGTCTCTGACTATGGCTACTATGAAAGGTATCAGAGTAGCAGCCGTGTTAGTCTGTATTCGCAAAAAGAAAAGGAGTACTTGTGGCACCTTAGAGACTAACAAATTTATTAGAGCATAAGCTTTCGTGAGCTACAGCTCACTTCATCGGATGCATTTCCATCCGATGAAGTGAGCTGTAGCTCACGAAAGCTTATGCTCTAATAAATTTGTTAGTCTCTAAGGTGCCACAAGTACTCCTTTTCTTTTTATGAAAGGTATAAAATCCACATAATAACAAATATGAAATAGCTTGTCCATGGTTGAAATTTCTTTCTAATCCTGTGCAGTTAGTGATTGGCTTGTGCCTTGAAGTATATGGGTTTATATCTTTATCCATTTTGATTCTTTCTGATGTTACTGTGGATGTTCTCATTATCCATATAGACAGCTAATCCTTTTTTAAAATTCTATTAAGCTGTTGGTTTCGGTATTTTATGGTAGTGAATTTCATAGGATCATTATGTATTGTGTTTTAAAAATGTTTTATTTGATCATTTTTATTTTAATAGTTTAATTTCATTGATTGTCCTTTTTTGCTTTATGGTCCTAAATGATCCTTTCTGTGCTACTCATAATTTTTCATAACATAAGCCATCAGCTGACCATTAGATGGTGACAAGTTTTGGTCACTCTGATTTCGCGCTGTATTTGAACTGACAACCTAGAAAAAGATTTCAAAGCCCATTACCCATCTCCTGATCCATCTAATTCCCTTGTTTGCATAACTCTTATCCAGATATTACTGTATTACATAGTATAGGAACGGAATAATGCCTAGAACATTATTGTTGCTTCACTTTGTTTTAACTGCAGTAGAATACTGCAGTATTTTAAGTGGTGTGTAGCCCTCTTGGTTCTAGGATATGAAACAGACAAGGTGGGTGAGGTAATATCTTCTATTGGACCAATATCTATTGGTGAAAGAGGCAAGCTTTCAAGCTACACAATGCTCTCTTCACATCTATAAAGCTATTGAGCTACATAGATTTGAAGAAGAGCATTGTGTAGCTTGAAAGCTTGTCTCTTTCGCCAACAGAAATTGGTCTAGTAAAAGAGATTACCTCACACATCTTGTTTCTTACAGTATTGTAAGGCAGTAATCTTTTAACATTTTCATAAACTTAAGTCTCCCCTTGCTTGTTAGTTCATAAATACTTGTTACTGGTCCACCACCCAACTACAAATTAATAAATACAGTAAATTTTCAACAAACACATGTAAAACCTTTTTTGGGTTTTTGATAGTGTGTTAATATATGATAACAAAAGCTATTTAGCTGTAAAATATTTGAATGTGACAGTGTGTTTGTTTTGGAATATCCTATTTATGTGATAACTAAATATGCAGACATAGCTAAAATTGGCTGAAGCATCTCCATTTAAGTATTTGTCATAATTCTGTTGCTGGACAAAATTACTGTGATGCCTACCTTGAACTGATTCCACTTTTTCTTATTAATAGACTATACGTTTGTCAGAATACGTTTACAATGGTTCTCACAGTAACAAAAGATTGAACACACATTTTAGCAGGAGAGTTGTAGGCAAGACGTGAGAGGTAATTCTTCTGCTCTACTCCACGCTGATTAGGCATCAGCTGGAGTACTGTGTCCTGTTCTGGGTGCCACATTTCAGGAAAGATGTGGACAAATTGGAGAAAGTCTAGAAAAGAACAACAACAATGATTAAAGGTCTGGAAAACGTGTCCTATGAGGAAAGATTTTTTTAAAAAATTGGGTTTGTTTGGTCTGGAGAAGAGAAGACTGAGAGGGGACGTTATAACAGCTTTCAATTACATAAAAGGCTATTACAAGAAGAAGGGAGAAAAATTGTTCTCCTAAACCTCAGAGGATAGGACAAGAAGCAATGGGCTTAAATTGCAGCAAGGGTGGTTTAGGTTGGATATTAGGAAAAACTTCCTAAGTGTCAGAGTGATTAAGCATGGAATAAATTGCCTTGGGAGGTTGTGGAATCTCCATCATTGGAAATTTTTAAGAGCAGATTAGACAAACTCCTGTCAGGGGTGGTCTAGATAATGCTTCATCCTGACATGAGTGCAGGGGACTGGACTAGATGACCACTTGAGGTCCATTACAGTCCTGTGATTCTATGATTTATCAGGAAAATTCTGGTTTTGTTGCCCCATTTTATTTATAAGTGAAGGCATGTTAATATCTAGATTCTGTATACTTTAGCTCACGGTATTTTAAATGGTTTTTGGTTTTGAAGTACTCAGAAAAGTGGCTCCACTTTACAAAAGTAGGTACTTTGCCAAAACTTTCAAACCTGGTTTCCTAGAGTTTGGGCACCTGAATCTATATTTAAGCAGCTAAATAAGTAACCTGACTTTTCAAAGATAAGCACCCACAGGTCCCATTTTCTGGCATCTCCATCTCCATGTGATAAACCAGGTCTCTCGCATAGGTGTTTACATGCACACTTAAGTAGCTATCTTTAGCCACTCAGGTTTGAAAATGTTGACTGTTGTCCTTAAATAGGGCAGCTGATTGATAGTTTGCATCGCGCGTTTTCTTTCTTCTTGGGTGGAGTCATATAACACAATGTAATGGTGTTCTGTTTGTAGGATTGTTGCAGGGGAGGGGAGACCTTGACAAACTGAACTAATTAGTCTTTTGCTTTAAAAAAAAAAAAAAGTGAAAATTATAGCAATACCAATAATACATGCACAGTACACCTGCAGTACCTGTTTAGGATTATGAGAATAACTTTTTAAAAAGAAGATTCTGCATTCTAAGCTAACATGGAGGTTATAATTATTGGGTGCTTTAGCTGCCCTCTGTTGTTTGTGCCTCATCTACATCAGTCTACAAGAGTGCTGCTATAAATGTTCTATTCCTATCATTTTCATTGCTGCAGAACATTTCATTTTCAGTTAGTTGCCAGGAAAAGAGGTAAGCAAATGGTATATGGTCTAATAAAATGATGGCCTTTCAATTTAAAAAACTGCAAAAATTAGCACATTTCTATATGGCTTGATCATTATGTTATTAAAAGAAAGTAAGGTATAGTACAGATACTTTCAGTTTGAGTTTTTCATTAGAGTTGGCAGCAATGAAACTACTGTGTAGAAGTTGTGACAAGCTTATTGCTCAATGGGGTAGTGGGTGTCTGGTCATTTTAAATTTTTTTCTTAGAATCACAATTATAATCTTTTTATTCTTTAAAGGTTTTTATATAAAGGGCAGGGGAAGGAAAATGACAGTTTGATAAAATTGATGCAATTTGCTGTTTCCCCCGTCACTTCTCTTCAGTTCCTGCGCTGAGCAGGAAGTGGGACCCACAAGATTCAATTCATGGAGGATAGGTCCTTCAGTGGCTTTCAGGGACTCAACCCCATGGTCTGCGGGTCCCTAAACCTCCAACTGCCAAAAGCATCTGGCAATGGCCGCTGTCGGAGACAGGATACCATTGGTCTGACCCACTATGGCCATTTTTATGTTCTGAAATTAAAATTGCTGTTCCAACTCAGGCAGAAGGGAGATTTGAACCTCGGTCTCATGCACTAATCTCTGGGTGTGGGTTTAAGTGTGCTCTCAGCATGCCTGTTGATCAGACCCCAAAGACGTTATAGGCAGGGAAATGCCTAGTTTGTGGGTCCTGCTGGAGCGTAGATTTGTTCAGTGCTGAGCTGCTGGGCTGCTTCTTAAGTAGGTGTGTGCATGCCCTGTCCCTGGAATTTAGGAACCTCAGGGACTTTAAGTGTGGAAACTTAAGGGCGTAGGGACTTTAGGCATCTGCAGGGATAGTGGCGGTTGAGGAGAGCTTTTGTGAATGCTAGTGGCACCTAAATGTTAAACTTTGACAACTAAGTCCCGCTTGTGAATCTTACTTTTTTCATCACCTCGTATGATTCCAGCATAGGCACAGCTGCCATGGGTGCTTCTGGGCTGGAGTACCCACAGGGAAAAAATGGTTGGTGCTGAGCACCCACCGGCAGCCCCCATCACTGCCTTCACCCTCTCCAGCACCTTCCTCCCAGCAGGCCCCATGGATCAGTACCTCCCCCTTCCTTCCCTCACCACCTGCTCGCTGCAATCAGCTGTTTTGCGGCATGCAGGCAGGAGGCTCGAGAGGGAGGGGGAAGGAGCGAGGATGCAGTGTGCATAGGCGAGGGGGCGGAACAGGGCAGGAAGAGGTGGGGTGGGCCTTGGGGGAAAGGGTGGAGTGTGCGCGGGGCCTGGGCAGAGCCAGGGGTCGAGCACGCCCCGGCACTTTGGAAAGGCGGCGCCTGTGGCCTCCAGTCTTTAGGACTTTAAGAAAAACATCAAATATCATGAGATTTGTGTTAAAATGTTGAGAATTGTCAAAATGAACTGCATCTTGGGCTGTTTTGTGTGTGTGCATGTGCATGTGCGCACACACACTAGAAGGATTCCATCTTTGGTGGCAACAGCTCTTCAGTATACTGTGGCTTCTTTTGCTATAGTCTTCTGAATCATTGAGCCCTTTAGGTATCTCTGCTTTGACACCACATGCCTTTTAATAGATTTGTGGTTATTCCCTAAATTGGCATGTGACTAAACTTTTTCCACCTCAATCCGTCATAACCTGCTTATTCAAATTATTTGAACATTTAACTATTGTCTCTAGCTTTTAGATTTATTTAAATATATTTTAATTGTACTGTGTGTTTTTGGGGAGGTGTCTCTTCCAGAATCTTTCCAGAAAACGCCTTCTGCTTGAGTGGGGATGTGGGTTGTCCTCCAAGAGGTCTTGTCAGAGAATGCAGATGGGCATGGGGACGGGCGAAGAAAGGTGGGAGGGAAGGGGATTCTGGATCTGTGAACGGGAAGGAGAGAATCTGTGTGGGGAATGTGAATGCCAGTGCTGTGTTGGTGCCAGATTTATTTAAGGTTTAGGTAGACTTCACATGTTTAAACCTTTGTATGCTGAAGAAGTTCTGAGCGATCTGAGGTTTAACCAGTACAGTTTTTAAAAGATTAAAGAATAGAAGTTTGTATCTGGTGATTCTGCCAGTAGAGTGCTATGCATGTTGTGATTTTGGAACTCAGACTGCTGATCAGACTCAGATCAGACTGCTGATCATCTTGCTGGAACACTTGCTTCTAGTACCAGATTAATTTTGGATGGGAGTTTGCCAACTGTATATCCAGGGGCCAGGCACTATAGAGGCTTAACTGGACATGTCTTTCAGGAATGTTAGTTTGGAGAAGAGAGACATCGTGCCTATGTGTTTGAAATAATTGGTGAGATTGTGGAATGTTTTCTTAGCCTTAAAAGGAAAAAATATTGTGATTGTGTGGCTGTTGGATGAGTTTCATTTCTTATGTGCAACAGAAATTCCCAGCTGGAGATAAATTGTATTCCTGGAAAGAGAGAAGACCATTGCCTCTCTTTACCAAACCACTAGCTGCTAACTGGCTTTTTCTGCTCTGAATCACTCATTTTTAGACAAGAGTTTGCCTGGTTTTAATATAATTTCTTGCTATTTAATACTGGGTATGGAGACTGAAAGCATGTAAATGAAAGCTGGTGGTGACATCCTGAAGGAAAGATCCTAGAGGAGGAGCTAAAGATTTAATGTAACTGTAGGCCTTCAAAGTCATCAGCTCCTCTATATCTCCATCTCCTTTGGCTAGTTGCCTGAATGTTCCACGCAGCATTTTGAAAATACTGGGGAGTGTGTAAAAAGCCTCGTTATCTCACAGAAACTTATAGCTGATGTGTAGCTGCACACAAATTACTTTCCCATGGACAGGATAACTAGTTTTTTTTGTTTGTTTGTTGGTTTTTTAAAATTTGCATAACCCTATAGGGAACAGGGGCTAACTAATGCAATAATTACTTAGGAGCAGAGCCAGCATTCTGCAATTATTTTAGAGAAAATATGCTGCAGTGTTTCTGTTTATTGATGTACTTCTCTTGACTTCTTGAATCAATGTTTTATAATCTTTCATAAGGAAAATACCCAGTGATAGAGATTGGGGAGTGAATTGGTCAGTTACCATATGTAGCAAGGATGAGAAATGATTCTTTGAACCAAATCTGAGACATCTTTGCTTAAATAAATTTTACTCCATGTATCATTTAAAACACTTGATACAGACTGTGACGGGGCAAGGCCAGATGGCTATGGAAGAGTAGTGGGAGATAGATATATTAGCTCCAGGCTAAACAAATCCCTGGTACCAGGATAAGTGAAATGGCAGCTGCTCCAAGTCAATTAAGACACCTGGGCCCAATTAAGAACTTTCCAGAAGTCAGGGAGAAGGCTAGGTTGATTGGGACACCTGAAGCCAATCAGGGGCTGGCTGAAACTAGTTAAAAGCTTCCCAGTTAGTGAGGTGGGTGTGCATGTCAGGAGCTGTGGGAAGAAGTTGCGCGGTTGGAGAGGCTGAGTAGTACACACCATATCAAGCACAAGGAAGGAGGCCCTGAGGTAAGGGTGAAGTGGAGCTTGAGGAAGTGAGGGCTGCTGTGGGGGAAGTAGCCCAGGGAATTGTACGTGTCATGTTTCTAAAAGGTCAGCTACCATAGCTGATACTATTAGGGTCCCTGGGCTGGAGCCCGGAGTAGAGGATGGGCCCAGGCTCCCCCCCCCACCTTTGCCCCTGTTTAATCACTGAGACTGAGACAACAGAGACTGTGCAAGGAAGGATAACTTCTCCTCACCTCCCTCACTGGCTTATGATGAAAATGGCTCAGTAGACTGTGACCCTTGTCCCTAGAGAAAGAAGGGTTACGTGGAGGGTCACAGTGAGCCTCTGAGGCTAGCAAAATCCACCAGGAAACGCGGGACCCACGGAGGCAAGGACAGAGCTTTGTCCCAATACATTTGTGTGCTGAGCTGGTTCTATCAGGTCTGTGAATGAGGACAGAATAGAATTGGATGGAAATTTTGCTTAGAATTGTGATGGGTTACACCTCACTCTGGCATGCTACCTGATGTACTGGGATACCACTAAGCCCACCTATTCCACCAGCCTGGACTCCCTTACACTGTCCTACTGAGCCAAGCCTTTCAAGACTCTTCCAGCATGTACACAGGTAGGGACACACCCAGCTGCAGAAAGACACAGACACTGAAATCAGCTCTTTATGGGAAGACTCAGCTAGAGAATTGCCCAGGACTCAAGTGCACACCCAAAATTGCATTGTCTTGCACTGCACAAAGAACTGTATAGCGTAAGCTCATGAAATTCTCCCCCTCCCTCAATGTGGCAGAAGATATGCTCAGCTTTTTGCCCCAGTTGTGAATTCCACAAACTGGTTTTATAGAAAACAAAAACGAGTTAGATTTTAAGTGATTATAAGGGATAGCAAACAGATCAAAGTAGATTACTGAACAAATAAAACACACACAAACTTAGCTTAATATACTAAAGAAACTGGTTACAAGTAGGAATTTCTTGCCCTCAATGTTTTAGGCATTTCTTTCATAGGCCAGACCCCTTTTCAGCTGGGGCTCAGCTCTTTTCCCCCACTTTTGTCTTTGTTTCTTAGATGTTTCCAGCAGCCATCCTGGGTGGCGATTCAGTGAAGAGTGAACCCTGATTAAGTCACTGCTGGGCCTTAAATAGGTTTTACATACAGTGGGAACCCTTTGTTTTTTAGTGTGGTTCTCCTCTCCCCCTTCCCCGACTCCCATTGGAAAAGTACTGGTATTCTATCATGGAGTCCAGTACCAGGTGACATGATCGCATGACCCTGCAGTGTCAAAACAGCCATGAGTCAAAGGCCATTTGTTGAATCCCAGGAAGGTGGGAGATTAACATCTTCAAAGACCTATTGTTCTCCCTAATATCTATCCAGACTGATTACATTCTGTCTGCTGGGCATTTCCCAGGTATAAACGCACTTGTAATTGATACATAGTCAATATTCCTAATTTCAGATACAGAGATGATACATGCATACAAATAAGATAATCATATTCAGCAAATCATAACCTTTCCATGATCTCACATGACCCATCTTGCATAAAACCCATTTTAGTTGTGCCATATTCATATCATAACAATATCTCTATGAAGAATATGGGGTGTAGTGTCACAAGAATGTTTCAAGGTTAGGGTCTGACCCTACAAACTCTTGAGCATTTACTCTGCCATATTGGGTTTTCCCCAGCTTCCACTGAAATTCCCGTGGATGCCTGTTGAAGACGCTCTGAACCTTGCAGGATAATGCACAAGTTTTCTATTCACCTTTTACATTTTTCAAAGAGTGGGATTTATTGTCTGATGTGTTGCATCTGTATATAATATTGTCTAATTTACTGTATGCTGTATTAATATATATAAAATGAATTAGTTTCTCATCTGTGTTCTTGTCCTTCACACAACTTTCTCATGAAGTGGCTGGAAAGGCCACTACATTTTCCAAAGTGGGGATTCCCCCTGATTCTGGGGAGTCCCCAGTGGGCATAGAGCCAGCACCTCCAGCTCCTCTTGCAGCCCATCATGCTGGGGGTGGGGTGTGACTGGAATGCTACTGTTCCAACTATTTTTAGGTGGTGTACTTGCCCTTCAGGTCCATAGCTAGAGGGCATGGCTAGTGTCAGTGTAGAATTGACCTCAGGAGCCACAGCCAGCTCCTTCACATACAAAAACCTTCCCTGTGCCTGTACCCAGCAGGGAATCTAGAACTCTGTATCTCTCTCTCTCTGTGTATGTGTCTATATCTATACAAGAGAGATGCACTGAGAATATATACAACTATAGATAACCCATGATGATGTTGCTTGTTAGGTCATGGTGTGTGTCTCTATATGTAGTAAATGTTCATTATTTGTTTAGAACTTTTTTGACTTGTTAGACAAAGAGGAGTCTATAATGAGAGTATGCTGACAACTTCAGTACTGTGTAGTAGTAGTAATTAATATTTAGTGTGGTATATGGTAATTTTCCGCTTCAGTGCACTTCACAAACATTAATTAATCGTCATAACACCCCTGTGCAGTAGGTAAATGCCTCTTTTCCTGCCATTTTATACAGTAGGCCAGCAGCCCTGAGATTTACAGATTTGCTGGGTTTGACATAATGAGCTGCTTTTTGGGGGATTTTTTTTAAAAGAAATTCTTCTGTTAAATTAGGATAATTTGTTATTGACACTGGATAAAATCAAAGTGATTACTGTATTATCATAGCATCAGATTCTGTAGTGTTGTCTTTCTGTGTTAGAGCCAACAGATTACCAAAAGAAAGCAAAATGTTTTAAAGATCATGATTGTTTTGTTTGTGTTTAGATGTCTTGTGGATGCTGAGTCACCCCTTCCTGAGCTTTTCTTTGTTTGTTTGAAAAATATCGACTGAACACTGCTGAAACTGATATCTTTATTATGATTTTCAGTGGCACTTATACCCTTTCATGTGGGTATCCCAAAAGTATTCCTCATCTCTTTTAAGAACACAGAACAGTTATACCAAGTCAGACTAATGGTCCATCTAGCCCAGTATTCTGTCTTCAGACAGTGGGCAATGCCAGGTGCCCCAGAGGGAACGAACAGAACAGGCAATCATCAACTGATGCATCCCGTCGTCCAGTGCCAGCTTCTGGCAAACAGAGGGTAGGGACACTTAGAGCATGGTTTTGCATCCCTGCCCATCCTGGTTAATAGCCATTGATGGACCTACCCTCCAGGAGGTTATCTGCTTCTTCTTTGAACCTTGTTATAGTTTTGGCCTTCACAAAATCCCCTGGCAAGGAGTTCCACATGTTGACTGTGCATTGTTTGAGTATGCAAATGCGTCCTTTGTTTCATTTAACTTGTTGCCTATTAATTTCATTGGGTGACCCCTATTACTTGTGTGCTGTGAAGGAGTCAATAACATTTCCTTATTCATTTTCTCTGCATCAGTCAAGATTTTATAGACTTTTATCATATCCCCCCTTAGTTGTCTCTTTTCCAAGCTGAAAAGTCCCGGTCTTTTTAATGTCTCCTCATATGGAAGCAGTTCCATATGGCTAATCACTTTTGTTGCCTTTCTCTGTACCTTTTCCAGTTCCAATATCTTTTTTGAGATGGGGTGACCAGATCTTCACACACTATTTAAGATGTGGGCGTACTGTGGAGCCATTATGGTATTTTCTGTCGTCTTATCTTTCCCTGTCCTAATGGTTCCCAACATTCTGTTAGCTTTCTTGACTGCTGCTGCACATTGAGTGGATGTTTCCAAAGAACTATCCACAATGACTCCAAGATCTTTTTCTTGAGTGGTAACAGCTAATTTACATACAAAATGATGGGGTCTGTACTTGGGATTATGTTTTCCAATGTGCATTACTTTGCAATTATCAACATTGAAATTCATCAGTCGTACTCCTGTTCATCAGTCGTACAGACTAACACGGCTGCTACTCTAAATCTATCAGTCGTTTTGTTGCCCACTCAGCCAGTTTTGTGAGATCCCTTTGAAACTCTTTGCAGTCTGCTTTGGATTTAACTATTTTGAGGAATTTTGTATCGTCTGCAAATTTTGCCACCTCACTGTTTATCCATTTTTCCAGATCATTTGTGATTATGTTGAACAGCACTGGTCCTAGTTCAGACCCCTGGGGGACACCACTATTTACCTCTCTCCATTCTGAAAACAGACCATGTATTCCTACCCTTTGTTTCCTATCTTTTAACTGGTTACTGATCCATGAGAGGACCTTCTCTCTTATCCCATGACTGGTTTCAGAGTAGCAGCCATGATAGTCTGTATTCGCAAAAAGAAAAGGAGTACTTGTGGCACCTTAGAGACTAACAAACCGTTTACTTTAAGAGCCTTTGGTGAGGGACCTCTTCAAAGGCTTTCTGAAAATCTAAATACACTCTATCCATCGGATCACCCATGTCCACATGTTTGTTGATTTCCCCCCCCCGCCCCCGCAGAGTATTCTAATAGATGGTTGAGGTATTTCTGTTTACAAAAGCCATGTTGACTGTTCCCCAACAAATCATGTTCATCTATATGTTTGATAATTCTGTTTTTTACTATAGGTTCAACCAATTTGCCTGGTACTGAACTGTAATTACTGGGATCGCTTCTGGTGTCACATTTGCTATCCTCTAGTCCTTTGGTATGGAAGCTGATTTAAATGATAGGTTACAGACTTCAGTTAGTAGTTCTGCAGTTTCATATTTGCGCTCCTTCAGAACACTTGGGTGTATACCATCTGGTCCTGGTGACTTTTTACTGTTTAATGTATCAATTTGTTCTAAACCTTCTCTAATGACGCCTCAATCTAGGAGAATTCCTCAGATTTCACCTAAAAAGAATGGGTCAGGTGTGGGAATCTGCAGTAAAGACTGATGTAAAGAATTCATGTAGTTTCTCTGCAATGGTGGAGTGTTCTTTTAGCACCTCAACCATGCAGTGGCCTGGCCCCACCGATTATTTAGCAGGCTTCCTGCTTCTGATGTACTCAAATTTTTGTTTGCGGTTTTCACGCTTTTTTATTGGTTTTCGTGATGCTCTTGCCTATATTTATAAGTGTATTGCTCCTCATTGAGTCCTGGAACTCTTGAGGTATACAGTGGAGTCTCCCTTTCTGGCTGCTGTAATTGAGAAACAGGCTGCTAGAATTCTGCTAATAAAACAATATTGAACATATACTTGTGCTGGTAAAAATCCAGCCACATACTAGTGACACCTCAGAGTCTTGAAATATATAAATCATGGCATGAAGTCCTTTGTACATATGTGCCTGGCTATTGTCCGCAGTCTTCAGTTGTTCACCTCTATACATCTCAAGAATAACAGCTCTGACTGAAGACTTCCTGCTACTGTATTGCTTCCCTCTAGAATCCAGTTCTAATTAGAGCTGCTGACACCTTATGAAAGCATTTGAAAAACATTTTGCTTACAGGAACAATTCTACTGACATTTTCTTTCCTATCTTTTTATTACAAGTAGCATTTGCATGAAAACAGGGTCTATGTTCATTGAGAGTTCACAATCCTCAGTTTGACAACATAATCAGATCAGTGTTCAACTTTCATAATGGAACTAGATGAAACTCCCCTGATTTTTCTCACTAACCTGAAACTCGGGCCCAATTCGATGAGTTTGAAGCAAGTATGGCTCAAGTCATAGTTCTGAGTGGAAACAAGGCGAAAATAAAAAAGAAACTTGAGGGGTTCACAGGAGAGTCCCCTGCTATAATTCCATTTCTGATCAGTGTGATCCATCTCCACAGCAACTAATTGTGATGTCTTTGTATGCTAGGATTTTAGATGAGGAATAAGCAGCAGAAGCAGATGAACTGAGCAGCAAATAGCCTGTTATGCAGATGTAACTCGTATAGTTTTAAAAAAGGCGGTGGGCTGGATGTGAAGAGTCAGGGAAGGATTTACACAAAATGTGTTCAATGTAAACAAAATTGTTTGTAAATAGAGGTTTCAGAGTAGCAGCCGTGTTAGTCTGTATTCGCAAAAAGAAAAGGAGTACTTGTGGCACCTTAGAGACTAACAAAGTTATTAGAGCATAAGCTTTCGTGAGCTACAGCTCACTTCATCGGATGCATCCGATGAAGTGAGCTGTAGCTCACGAAAGCTTGTGCTCTAATAACTTTGTTAGTCTCTAAGGTGCCACAAGTACTCCTTTTCTTTTTGTAAATAGAGTTTCCATGTAAATAGTAGGTCTTTATTAGTGAACAAAACAGTTGCCTTGACAGTGCCTAAATCTGTTGCCTCTGCCTCCTCTTAACACAGAAATCCCTAGTTGTTTGTGCAGAACACAGATCCGTAGATGTGCAGGGTTCCGTATTTTATGGTGGATTTTTTTTAGGAATTGTCCAGTCCACCCATGATAAAGATATTTGATAGTGTGCAAATGTTTCTTCATTTGCTCTTTACTAAAACAATTTGTTTATTAATTCACACATGCATATTTTCCTCTCCTTCCCTTTTTCCAAACTGTATCTGCCTTTAATACTTTCTGAGGGCTGGAGTGTGTTCAGTGCAGATTTTTGCACTCCTCTGGTTCAAATTAATACCAGCTGGGTTCTACTGCTTCCACAGTTTGGAGGGTTTTTTATTTTTATGTTGTTTTGTTTGGAGTACCATCTGTTGTTTCTTCCAGGTAACTTTTAAAAAGAAACATAGATTAGTTAGTGTAGTTTCATAATCTTTTTCCCATGATTATTTTTAAGGTGTGCAGTAGCAGAAAATAGCAAAGGTGGTGGTGGCGGTGGGTTTAATGGCGCTCTCTGGAAAGTAGATTTTGGATGTGGGATAAGGTAAATATTCTGAAGGCTACAGTAATAGGATTGGAATGGCAGCAATATATTTTTTTAGAAGCTCATGTTCTTCCATTTTTTCAGAAGTCAACAGTATAGTTAAGATTGCAGAACACTTTCAGTACTTATAACTTCCTATGTCTATTTTTGAAATTGTAGAGTGGGGTCATATTTTTTTGCTGTGTTCTAGAATATTCTACCAGTGTGCTTCCATTTTTTTCTACATTTTTTTTTCATTTCAAGAAACAGCTATCCGAATGTAAACAGATCTGCTGCCTTGTTACATAGCCTTGCAGTAAATTGTCTTCAGTCAAGTTATGGACTTGATCCTATAGATTCTTACTCATGTGAATAATGGTTTGCAGGATTGGACCCTATGACAGTAGCAAAAATGTAAACTCTAACCCCTTGTCATCTCTTTTATGTTAATGAAGTGTAAATTTCTTCTAAATGTAATTGACACTGCATAAATCAAGGGTCTCAAAGTCCCAGCCTACAGGCCACCTGCAGCTTGGGAACCTCCCCACTGTGGCCCGCAGAGAAGAGACGCATGCAGCCACCCTGCTGGCTCTGTCTGCTGCAGGCGTCACCCCCCCCTCCCCCCGCAGCTCCCATTGGTTGGGGGAGAGGGACAGAGCTACCATCACTAGTTGCTGGGCAGAGTCAGCGTCATTTTTTTCCACAATGAATATAAACAAGTCAAAATACCAAACACAACTATCTCATGCACACCTTGCTGTGATCCTGAAGGTTTCAACTGCTCAGTCACTGAGGCCAAACATCAATAAACTGACAGAACTGAAGCATTGCCAGGTGTTTGCCAAACACTAAAATCCATCTGGCAGGCGAAGTATTGTATAAAGTTGTATGACAGTTTTATTATTTCTAAGAAATTCGAAATCAAAAATACAATATAAATGTTTTCTTTTCTGAACACCATCTTCAATGACATTATTGGCCCACTGGGAGGATTTGAGGACTGGCACTGGCCCTAAGGTAAATTGAGTTTGAGACCCCTGACATAAATGCTAATTTTAATAAATATTAACATTTTCTAGCTTTTTTCCTTTCTTTTAAAAATAAACGAGGAGAACGATTTGCAAAGAGCAGTTCTTTTTGGCTATTAAAAGGTTTCACTGTAATATTTTGTGAAGTACTCTGCAATGTTGAGATGAACTGTGCCGTATAAGAATAGTGTTAGTATAAATTCATCCTATAATTAACGTAAAATCTTAATTCTTTTAACAAATGTACCACATGATTTTTCATGAATCTAAATGAATTGTCTAAAAGTAGTTTTAAAACAATTCTATCTGTTAATTTTTACATTTTCCAGTGTTGTAATAGGCCATTTTGGAACGATTGAAAATAAATTGCCCTAATAGTTTTGTTAGCTTATATTAAGACAAGATACATTTTTGCTTATTTTCTGTTATTTTTTAAAATAATGGCACTATAAATGCATGGGAATTATTTTAAAAGCTTTATTTGGTATGCATAAACTAAAATGTTTTGTTGTTTTCATTATATACCAGCAGATATGAGATTGAGAGTTCCTGAAATGGTTTAGTTGCTGCTACAGATCAGAGGAAACTCAAAGATAGTGACTACTTAATGTTAAATTTCTTAACAATGGAGTGGTACAGTAGATAATTATTAGTGTGTGTGGTGGGGGGAACCCTGGTCTATACAAATTTGAATATTCAGTGTTTGCATAAAACTTTGCAATTATCAATGTTGTTTATCCTTTTGATGCATAGTTTAAAAAATAATGAGTCACTGCAGGAAGTATTATCCAGGGTCATGCCATCCCCCTGTAATTGCGTTGAGATATTCTCAAGTACTATATTCTAACTGCCTCTTGCAAGTGAAGCAGAATGAATAACCACATTTCCTTTTCATGTCTGTCTTATCACACCAAATGGGATTATACTTAGTGGCTGCTGACAAAATTGGTGCCGCACCACTTGTAACATCCATGACTCGCTGGCAGCTCTGTTAATTCCTGTGATACAGCTGCACAGTGGCTTCTTTTTTTTTTTTGGAGGGGGGAACAGTATGCTATTAAATACCTATATATCCGATTCCTCTTCCTGCAGCTCCATTTGTTTGATTAGTATTACGATGGCATGACAAGGCAATGTATCAGAAGTAATCGATCTGATTAGTATGGAGATGATATAAACACAGATTGTATTGATGTTTAATAGCACAGGCACCCAGGTGCTGTAAATATTATAGATGTTTTATATGCTGCACAAAAGGGCTCTATAATGAAGAAGCAACCACAGCAGATTTTTGAGCCAGACTTTTTTCTGCCAAATTCCGCAGCAGGTCTTGAATAGTATATGACTCAGCTGTGTTGGATATGGTGGTCAGATGAGCTTGCACTAAATGTTTTTAATTGGTTCTCAAAATATGCACACATTTTCACAATGCAGATATTAATCTTTACTACTTAAATTTATTTACAGTATTAACAGTTTATCACAACACCTTATTCAATATTGCACTGCAGATTTACATGAAAACAAATGCCCTTTTTCATTATTTGTTATCTTCATATTATATTTCCATTTCCTATTTCCACTTCTAAATCTTGATCTGTAGAACATTTTTCACATGAGGGGAAACATTCTTGCCCTCCTCCCGCCCCGCCTTCTTATTCTGTTCCTCTCCCTGTCCCTACCCCTGGGGGGGAAAAAAACTAGTAAGAAAATGAGATATTCAAGATAAGATGTAGATAAATAGGATGAAGTCCAATAATAGTACAAAATATATATGGTAACCTGTTTTATAATAATCTCAATGAATAAATAAAAATTAACAAGAGGTGTGGAAATAGAACTATATGGTAAAATTATGGAATGAAGCAGATATATTTATTTACTTTTGAAGAGGAGGAGGATTAATTCAATATTCTATTTAGTTACAAATACTTCATTGGAATAATTTTAAAAGAAAAAACTGAGATGAAATTTAAGTAACGTAGAGTAGTCCGAATGCATTACAGAAACAGCATCCTTAACCATTGTGTACTGGCATCCGTTAATAGCACATTATAATTCTTATGATTCAAAGTGAGGGGGTGGGGAAATCAGTGGTACTCTTCCAAGTTTCTCTCACACCAATCTCTACCCATCTGAAACACAGTATGAGATGCCTCTCTCGGTGCAGGTGTAAAGATTATGTTAATATATGTCCCACTGGGCTCCTAAAAGTTTGCACTTTTTTGGAGGGCTAATATGCCCAGCAGGGCTACTTAGGCTTCGTTCTGCGTCGGTGGGGAATCACTCAGATGCTGCCCTTGGACTTGGCTCAGTGGAGGTGCCCTGCTGGTCTCTGTTGGGATGCTTGATCTTGGCTCTGCTTTGGTGGGCTCAGATGCCCTTCTGTGCTGTGCCAATCCCTTCTGGCTTGTCTCCTTCATGAGTCGAAGTGGGGAAAGTGCGTGTGGGCTGTGTTTCTTTGTAACCATTAGGGCTAGAGACTTGCAAACTCTTTTAAATGAAAGATGAAATTCTGAAGCTCAAAGTGGCATCCTTTAATAATAAAAAAAAAAAAATCCACAGAGCTGCCACAAGCTGGCTCAATTTGAGCCCTGAGCATGCTGCAACTGACATACTCCAAAAAGCCATCTTCCTCTAGTAGTTCAGCCCTCCCCCACCCCCATTATATGGCAGAAAGACACACAAATAATGTATCCATGCTGCCATTTGTATTTTCTGCACTTGAAATCTTTTCTCTTTTTTTTTTCTATCAAGCTGGATCTTTGAGAGGAATTGCAAGGGGCGATTTTCCCCTTAGTTCTGACAGTGTCTTGGCATTGTTCCTGAAAACTCTAAACTAGAAAATCCAGATGAAAATATTATTCTTAAAATGTTACTGCAGTTTAAATCTTCCTGCTAGCAGGGGAGAAGGGAGCAGGTCCCAAGCTGCAGACTCCAGAAAAAGGATTGGTTTGTAAAATGGGAAATTGTGTGGGAGGTGGAAGTGGAAATGAAAACAACACTTCGGGTCCAACTTTTATTAAGGTCTACATCTATGTAAAATTGTTTGAAGTTTAATATTTTTTCTTACTAATGATCAGTATTGTTTCTCTTACATTCAGGGGCCATAGCCAGTGCTGCCTAGTAGTTACTTCAACCCCTGTAAAATCTCTTATTTTTAATAAACAAAGAATGTGCAAATAGTGGAAGAAAAATGCTTACATTTCAAAGGTATTACTTTCAGATCCTATATTACCATGTTTAGCTTGACCATTTTAAATGGAAAGCCTTTTTCTTACCTATCTATTTTTATAGCTATTTCTTATATATATAACTGAATTGTTCTCTTGCTAACTTTGCTTTAAAAAAAAAAAGTGAAATTTTTTGGATCAGATAATACCTTATCTGAACCAGCCATCTGGTTACAAATTCAGTTGAGGGGGGAAAAGAAGGTTGATTTACCCAATTGCCTAAATATCATTGAATATATGTCATAATCTGTATTCGGCTACAAAATTGTTTGGAAACAGCTGTAGATCAGTTGGTGTATGTTTTCTATTTGTATAATTACAAACAAAAATAGTGACTGAGGTTTTCAGCCATTGATAGGAACTGACAATTTTTTGGGTAGAGCTTTCATGAATTCCTTAGCTAAAGGAATTTAAGGATAGATGGAATACAAATACTTGTGTGGCTAAGAAGGAAGTAAATCCATGTATATTAATGTAAAGTTTTGGTCTATAAAATGTAGGAGAGACTTGTTTAGGAAAACGATTCTTTTAAATAGCTGTTTTCCAGTGGCTTTTTTCCTAGATGAAAGGAATAATATAATCCAAGATATTTTGGGGTCTGAGTGGTCACATTTTTTTAAAAAATTATTGGATACAATTCCTAATACTGGATTCAGCTTCCAATATTGTACCTTTGCCATTTAAGGAAGATAAACATATCACTGTATTTGAGGGGAAAAGAGTACCCTTTAGGTTCTTATAGCCATCCTTGGCATGACATTTTTGGGTCCCTTCTTCAACTTGTAGAAAACTGTGCCTGGTAAATCTTTAAAATATTAATTTTGGTGGAGGGGTAGCAATGCTATAGTTAAGGACACGGCAGTATTCATTTGGCAGTGTTCTTTTTAATGGGACAGCTTAAGCCTTCATTTTTAAATGTTTTTTTAAAAGAGGTGATAAATAAAACATAGAAATTAGAATGTACATTGTATTTGAATTTTCTGTGTTGCTTTCATGTGGTTCAGGTTCATACACAAAGAATAACAAGACTTCAAAAATGGTCACTTCACAAATTTTTTAGTGGGGTGCCTCACCATTTTTGTATCCTTCCTGCAAAACATCTATAGGATTCACTTTCACATTATATTCTTACTGTTTATGTAGAATATTAGAGAGAGAACACGTGTGCTAAGAACAATTAGAAGTAATATTCTTTCTTTATTTTTTCAATTTTAAAAATTACTGTAAAATATCTTGATTTCACTTTATTAGAGTGATAATATTTTCAGCAGTTACTACAACAAAGTGTTTTCAGCATAGATTTTAAGTCAACATTAGACTATACTATGGCAGTCATTTACTTAAAATTTACGTATCGGAGATGATTTCTCTCCACCACCTGATCTCAAGGATTTCAGGTATTAGCGTCCCTTAATGGGGGGTAGGGATGCACCAAAGAACCCCTCTGCTCCCCTATTCTGAAAAACAAGGAATGTTGGAAACTCACCGTGACTCAGGTGCTTACTTGGCTGTTGGTCTCATGCACCGGAGTCCCTCATCCATGTGCATCTGTGGCCTACTGACCCTCAAACCCTGATTTTTGACTCCTTTCTCCATGATTCTTGCTGCTCTGGCAGATTGACCAGCCTTATTTAGGCTCAAACTGAAATGTCTTCACTGTGCGCGCGCATGTGTTTGTGCATGCTTGCATGTGTTTTAAGTCTCAACGATAAATGCCGTTTAATCCGCAAACAGTTGTGTGGGCAAATGTTTTAATGCACACATTTTGCTCCCTTCTCACACACTTAGAATGCTAGTCGTATACTGGCAGATTTGAAAGCTTTAGAGATGCATTTCACACTGGTACAGATGGTGGACCCAGAAGGAGAGGAAGTAGAATAAGGAGAGCTGCTGCTGGAGTGCCTGTATGTACGTTCTGTTGCTGCAGTTACTCTTGTCCCCTTTTCAGACATGCATGAGAGTCGGCAGCATGTTCTGGGAAGTGAGTGATGATGCAGATTCCTTCACAGAGGTTCCCTTCAGCTCTCATTGCTGCTAAGTATGATGGGTTGCTCCTGGTGTACATACTTTCAATAACTTTTAAGTAGTTATTTTAAACAAGGATAAAATGTTATAGATACAAAGACCTTCCTGACGCACATTGCAGCCTTTCATGTCTTCGGAAGGATTAATATATTCAGGAGCAACTTCAGAAGTACAGTTTATCCCTCTGATTCCCAGGCAGGTGCAGACAGCTGATGCAACCCAGAACATGAATTAGCCAGATCTAAATTGGCTGCACAGTAATGGTCAGCATCATATCCTATAACTCAGTGTTTCACGCCTATCTTCAAATGTCTCTGGTCACCCATCTTGAGTAACATTGCTAGGAACTTTTATCATGTGTTTAAATGATGATACTGTTAATGAGTAAATTTATCAAAAAATATTTTGTATAGAAATAGATATTTATAGAAAACAAGTGCTTTAGTGGATCATGTCACCATTTGGTATTTATGGTGTTACATTTTACTCAAACTATAGAAAATTACAAGTTGACATTGGAACTTCTTGTTTAAAATGTAGCTGTAGAAAAATGATTGGGAATGTCATTGTTATTAATATTATGCAATTGAAAAGTATCTATCTTCAGTTTTTTCATAAATCAATCCCATTATGGTAACATTTTCCCAAAGAATTCATTTAAAAATGCAGTTGCAGTAAAGAAAGCAAATATACTGTGGGGATATATTGTTGGAAGGCTGAAGTGTGAATAAAAGGTAATTCTATGAATCAAAAATAACTGCCTGCCATTCAGCTCATGACTTCAGGTCAGTAACTCCCAAAGCTACTTCATTCTTAGCATGCTGCTTCTTTCCATTTAACAATATTCTCCATGTTTATTCTTTCTTTTAAAAATATTTCTAAATTCAGCTGCATCTTTTCAGAGTGAAAATACGTATTGACTGCGCTGTTTTCACAAATCCTTTCAGTTGCCTAATCTGCAAACATGAAAAGTCCCTCTTCTGCCCTGAGATGCATGTACACAATCCTCATTGTCTTCACTGAGTGTTCCATAAGTTCATATGCGAGCAAAAGTCTCAATATCTTTATCTAATTGATGCATGCATAATAATTGAATGTGGAGATCCATCATTAATTCTTTTTATTAGTAATCATTTTCTAAATTGGGAAGGTTCCATATATGCTTAAACCTTTTGTTTCCTTACCAAACATTACTGAGATATCTGCTTGTTTCAAGATTCCCTCCCCCATGTGGAATTCAGTCAACCATTTTGTTGCAAATCTATACCTAGAATTTTTCTTATTTATTCTGGCAGTAGTGTCCTCAAATCATTCCAACTTTAATGAGGCATGATCTTTTCATAAAATTGTCAGCGATGTTAAATTAAGTTTTAAATGTGCCGATGACTGGTATAATGAAATAGTTCTTAAGATTGTCTACGACAACCTAGAGACGAACAAATTTATTTGAGCATAAGCTTTTGTGAGCTATAGCTCACTTCATAGCTTATGCTCAAAATAATTTTAGTCTCTAAGGTGCCACAAGTACTCCTTTTCTTTTTTGTGAATACAGACTAACATGGCTGCTGCTCTGAAATCTACGACAACTGAAGTCCATAGAACAGGCCCATTATAAGCTGCATCCTGCAATGGGACTGCTATTCTGTCCCCAGAACAGTAAAGTACTTAAGCAAGTGCTTAACTTTAAGAATATGCGTAGACCCATTGACTTCAGTGGGATTGTTCATGTGTTTAAAATTGAGCATGCATGTAAGTGCTATGTTGGAATGGGGGCAGAGTGCTCAGCACTGTGGAGGATGGAGTCCCCTATTTCTTGGTTTATTTTTAATCATTTTTAATAATGTTGCATGGGGCTGGAAGTTTATTTAAGGTGAAATAATTGGCTATATGTGGTTGAATTTTAATTAAATATTTGTCTGTGAAATTTCTCTCTAAATGAAGAAGAGCATTTTGGTGATGCATCTCTTTGTCCCCCTGCAGTGTAGTATTTCAGCTGTAGAGATTAAGGCAAATATTTGCACCACAGCCATTTTTTTACCCTGTTCAGATAAATAATCAGAAACACCAAAGTTTAAATACAGTTCATTATTTGGTGCAGATTACGGATCTCACAGTGGAGGCCATGTCCCTTCCAGTCTGTCTTGATACTTGACTGATTGAGTGATTTAGACCCAGTCTGTTGCAGAACAGTGTCTGATGTACTGGATCTCAAAAATGGAAACCTGGATAATTTCCCCTTCCCCTTCCGTAACTGTAATTACCAGCTTTCTGCATATCTCCTTCTTGTCTCTTACTGAAGCATATTGCTGTGGCAAAGACTTCCTGATTAAAAATTTAAAATGCTGTCTGTATGCTATGCTCACTTGGGAGAATGGCTACAACACATTGTATGGTTCTGAAGCAACAGTGGGACTCCACTTTACCCTGGTTAGGCTATTAAGCAGGAATGATTAAATTACATTAAATTTCAAAGTAGATGAATTGTGTTAAAATTTTATGGATTGCCTTAAATAGAGTTGGTTATGATTCAAGCTTGTTTGGTGTGTGATGGAATGTTGTTTAATGAATTCTCTCCTAACAGTTCTAGTGTTTGGCCATATGGTGATTCATGAAGAGCTGTACAAACATAAACTCTTAACTAGGGAAAGTGTGAGGGTGGATTGTTTTCCATAATTTCCTTCTTGGACTTGTAGTAGTAGTTTACATTTTGGAATATAAGGTTGTGATGGATTTTATTCATTATAATTTTGCTTTGTAATCAGAAGTGATTCATGTTCTATTGTGATCTTCCAATAGAAGTGCAGATCACAGTTAACTCCCATTGCTGTGACTGGAAATTAAGATCAATTAACACTTCATTGGATCACACCTGAAATTGGGCTGCAGTTACTGCTCTTTTTGAAAAATCTAGGACTGATGTATATCTAATATAATAGTACACGAGATATTGTTACTCAAATCAAATTTGTTATATTTTTAAATTGTTGATTTAAAAAAATGCTTCAGTGTAAGGAGACATAAAATAAAATGAAAATATACTATTTTATCATCAGTTTAACATTTGAAACACTATAGTCTTTTGGAGCCTGCTTTTTTACTTAGGAAACTCAAGTGGCACCCTCAGCTCAAACCTACAAGAACTTGAACAGTTTTGCTATTGGTGGCCACATTCTTTCTGCTCCTGATTCCAGGGCAACTGACCTCAGATTGGCAGAACCAGAATGACTAACTTAAAAAAATAACCTGAAAGGGTAAATGTTTCAAGGACCCTTGCCTCATTTTTGCAGATCCCATATTTGTTTCTGTGAAAACAGTGGTCGGAATCCCAGAATTGTTAAAACTCTTCCACGTTTCCTCTGGGGTTCCCCAATGAACTCTGAGAGTACTATATTTCAGACATCCACCTACAAACGTTAAGATCCAGTAGACTGCTAAAGAATGTGGATTTGAACTTTACAAAAAGAAAGAGAGCTGACTCGAGGGATGGTTAATTAGCTGACTAGGAAGTTATACTGGGGGAGGAGCTGGGACTAGAGCTGGAACTGGCCTGGGGGTGGAGAGGGAATGAGGACAGAGCAGGGGGCGGAGTGGAGCTGTCTGGTGCTGGAGCTGGGCTTGGGGTGGAGTGGAGCTGCGATTGGGGCCATTGCTGGGCTGGGGGAGGAGCAGGGCTGGGTGGTGCTTCCTTCCTACCCCTTATGAGGGCTGGCCCATTTCCTGCCGCACCCCTCCAAATGTTCCTCTGTGCCCCCCATAGAGGTGTGGGGACCGCTGCATTAGAAGGTGGTGGAGGTTTTTGTATTTTTCAAACCCGGAGAAGAGACAGCAGCTGCAGAGGACAGAGAGAACAAAATAAGAAAAAGACAAGCTTTGGGTTTCTTCATGTCTTATGATCCCTGTTTGAACCACCATCCTCTCCTCCTTTCATGGCTACAGGGAAGTCTTCGTAGAACGGGGTACAAGCAATTGCAGATTAAAGCCACATCTACGTATCTGGGACCTTGTGCTGCAAAAAATTCCCCAGAGGAATTCACATAATCAGTCCCAGCTCATTCATTAATATATCTCTGGTTACTACTGGCCATGGTAACTGTTGATTCCTCTTCTTCTTTGTTGAGTAATAGTATTTTTTTGGGGTGGGAGTGGGTTCTGTGCATTAAGGAAAGAAGCATTTTTAGTGCAACTGCCCCTGCTTGTGAATTTACTATTGTGTGGTGCTAAATGTTTCATGCTACATTATGTGATACTTATATAAAGTGCTTTTTAAAAATATGTACTGTTCAGTGCTGTGGCCATTTTTAAAAGTTGAGTTTTTTCAACTGAATATTTTGTGGAAAATATTAATATATTTTTTATTTATGCTGATGAAATTGTTGGTAAATAAATACTTAAGATTAGATTGATATGATTTATGGGAAGGCGTACAAACTTTGTCCACTTTTTTCCTCTCTTCCCATGTGCTCAATTCCTCCAAGCAGAAGTTGAAACAATGATTAGTTCTGCTTTCTCTAAAAGTTTGGGATTGTTTTATTTTTTGGTTTTTTGTTTTCTGGAAAATATGGTAATATTGTTTGTTAAATGCTGATTTTGGAGTACTAAAAACGTATAGCTTTTTAATAATGGGGATGATTTATCTATATTTAACTAACATTGCTCCCTTCACCCCTCTGTTGAAGAATGTTATTTTCAGTCCTTTTAATTGCTTCTCAGGAGACTCGTGAAGAAACCAACGGAAAGTGCTTTCCCATGATATGATGAGATTGGAAAGCGCAAACGTAGCCAATTAACGCACACAAAATATGTTTAACATTGAGGTTTTGACACATCATGACAGATGCAAGGAAATTAAAAGGTATGGCTGACACTTTGGTTCTTAATTCAACACATTTTGCCTAGATCCCTAGCATATATGATACACAGCAACATCATGCATTGCTTGAAGTTCCATGCAGTACCTCATGAATGGTGCCCATAATGGGACAGGTAGCCTTAACTTGGAATTTCCTTGCTTTTGTCTGTTTACATCATATCTTCATTAAATATTCCTGAGTAAAATTTTTGTTTGTAAAGCTTTCAATGAAAACAACTCCTAAAACTATGAGAGTCTTTGTATTAAACCAAATCAACTTAATTCCATTTATTGTCTAAGAAAATTAGAATTTAAGAAAATGTTTACAAACTAGATAAAGATGGAGGAAGCTACTTGTACTGAATTCTGTTACAATGAAGCTCCAGTAGGAGCAGGACGGTACGGTCTGGGGTCCTAGGCTATGGGACTGGTGTTTATTTTGGCTGTAGCCTCTCTATTGTTGTTTCATGCAGTGGCAGGTCTGCCTGCATGTAACTGCAGCTGAGCATGTCCCTGCCTGTGTGAATGCTGGAGGAAGTGCAGAACTGGGAGTGGTTTATAGCCTTTTCAAAGCAGCGCAGTGCTGAGAGGGAGCCCAGGCTGGTGAGTCAGACATCTCAGTGGCACCTGGGGGGAACCAGTCACAATAGTAAAGGCTTTCTGTTCCCATGTAGATGTTGTTAAGGGCCTTTTCAATAAGGGACAAATTGATTGATTGTTTGTACTGGGGAAACACTAAAAACTAGCCCAGTGGTGGTGGATGCACAAAGTTAACAAACGGAGAAAAAAGTAATTGGTGGTGGTGAGACAAGGGGCTAGTTTTAAAACAGCTTTCTGTCTCCTCAATGACCAACTTTCTGCACAGCCTATCTGTCCCTCTCTTCTTGTAAAGGGTTTACTGCAGTCATCCGGTGTAGTTTTGGGGGAAGGTAGAAGGAATAGGGCCTGCTGTGTGAAAAAATATGTATAATACAGCTTTGGAAAAGCTCAGGTGATTTGGGATGGGGCAGCTTTGCCTTCAGCCCATTCAAAACCCATCTTTCATCCATAAATGACAGCTCTGTCTTGGATTCTAGGGACATTCTGTAAATTATTGGATCTGGTCATTCTTCTCTGCTGTCACTGTGCTGAGGAAAAACAGCCTCCTTACCCCAATGGTACTGTGGATGTGCTGTCTACTTTGATCCTCAGCTGTCATGGACTGTGTTTCTGGGGAGGGAGGATGGATTGATGACCGTGGTTGTGCGATTGTTCTCTACACAGAATTCAGTTTTGTCTATGTGGAGCATAGGCAGACTGCCTTTTCTGAGAGCTATACTATGGAGGAGCCACTCGTTCAGATTAATGAAGTTTCCATTTGCTATTCTTATTAGAAGCAGCAGGTTCCACTGTACTAATTTCCATGGAATTCAGCGATGATCACATGCCAGATAGCTGTCAAAGAGTGATTCTGCTCTGAAAAGTCTCTTTGTAAAAATTACATTGTTCAGCTCCATAGTCATTGTATTCCACTGATTCCACGTGAAATTGGCTCAGGTTTAAAATAAATAAGTGCTTACTATCCTGCAAACTTGCCTTATGCTCTGACACTGCAGCTGGATTCTTTTAATCTCTTGTCATTATCCCCAGTAATGCAGGTTGTGCAGACAAAATTGGGCCCTCATTGACAGCTGTTCAATTTCATTGGGCCTTGAATCATTGAAGGAAGGATCAGAAGACAGCAGGGTTGTTTAAGGTGTAGATGAGGGCCTATTTTGGCATGGCTTCCTAAGGCTGTACTGGTGGTGCATGAGGTTGGAAAAAACCCAGGATGAATCTGCAGGTCTATCAAAATATATATCACTGATATGATATAATGAAATTGCAGAATTTGCAAATTTATGTGTCAGTATAATTTCTTGCAAACTTCATAATTTTAATATAAAATCAGTGAGATACCATCTACTGTATATCAGTGTTTTTCAACCCAGAGCCCGCGGTGCCACTTGCGGCCCAATCAGCACACAGCCACAGCCCGTATCACATCCTCAGGGCCATACAGGTAGTGTGTATATATATTGTATGGATGCAGGCCACATAACACACAGAGAGCTGCCTATGCGGCTCACAATGGTAAATAGGTTGAGAACCACTCATCTATATAGAACACTATAGTACTATTTTCTTTTAGACTGTCACATTTTTAAGGTGTTCCTACATTAAATGCTGCATTTGAAGGTGATTGTCACCTTCTGTTTATCTTCAGCTATAGTAGAAGAGGAGAGAGAGAGAGAAAAGAAGCTGCATTTATCACATGAATTCCTGACTCCTGGTCTTGATCCTGCTATTCTCAGCCATTGGTGAAGACAGGCTGATCTGGTCTTGCAGTGGGTGTGTTTGTTTGGGTGAGTTAATAATAAGGGCTTCCACAGCATCCTCACATCTGTTGCTGCCACAGGTCCCTGTAGCTGTAGGGAATTAAGTGACCTTGCCACTGTTTCCTGAGTGAAGCGTAGTGAGGAAATCTTTTGTTAGGTAGGCCCATATTGAGGAAATCCAGAGCCTTAGGAGCACTAATGGGGCTACCTCTGGCTCCTTTCTTAACTCCATCTCTGTGCCATATGCCTGACCCCACTTGGGAGTGTTGGTGGCAGAGGTGCAAGAGCATTGGCATGTGCTCCCCCCTTTCCTTCCTGGTGTAGCAAAAGGGTTCTGTTCTGCCTTCTAGACAGAGATGGGTGACTGCAGAAGGGGCCCCTGGTATTTGCTTTAGCAGGTGAGGTGGTGTAGCTGTTTGGATGAATGGGCTAGGCTTGCTGCCATGCACAGACTCTTCTCCTGGGGTGGTGATGTGGAAAATGAAAACACATGCACACGCTATTTTTCTTTCATGCTCTTTGCTGTTTCAGATATCCCGACATCTCCCACACTTAATGTTTTCAACCTTTTGTTCACAACCATGATTCCTAGAACCTAATTTTTCCTTTAAATGAAAATTGAGATTCTGGTATAACCACACAATTCCAGGAGCTGTCGCCCAAACTACAGACATTCAGTGCCTATACCTTAATCTACCTTTGCTGACCCTTTTCTTGTTATGGTGATGCTTCACCTGTAGTGAAGTGTTGCTTTATTTTTAAATGCTTGGACTCGCTTACTGTAGCAACTATTTTAGTAAAAAGAAAAGGAGTACTTGTGGCACCTTAGAGACTAACAAATTTATTTGAGCATAAGCTTTCGTGAGCTACAGTTCACTTCATCGGATCTGATGAAGTGAGCTGTAGCTCACGAAAGCTTATGCTCAAATAAATTTGTTAGTCTCTAAGGTGCCACAAGTACTCCTTCTTTTCTTTTTGCGAATACAGACTAACACGACTGCTACTCTGAAACCTAACTATTTTAGTGTAGAAATCAATGCTGAAAATGAGCAGGCTCTTCCCCAAACAGAGCTTCAATACTTGTTTTGCAGCAGATCTGTATACCAGTGCCTCTCTTGAAAATTTAAGAGAATAAAAAGTTCATCTTTTTTTTCTTTAAACAAGAAACCTACCGGAATTAAATAGAAGATTAAAGGAATAGAAAGGAGTAAAGAATGGTTAATTCAAGTCTTGTCTTGATAAGTGCTTGCTCCAGCATTACCACATTGCCAATGATCTACTCCTCAGCTCAGCCCCGTGCTGTAACATTACAGGACTTTCTCTCACGCAGTAGTGGAGATGAAAAGGTATTATGAAAATATTTTAAAAAGTAGAATTTTTAAATGAATATCACGTCTTCAAATAAGCCAATACCAACTAGTCATGTTTTTGTATCCAGACCAATTGTGAAATGCTAATTGGGCTATCTGTATAATAATAATAATTAACCTTTTCAAAAGTGTAACCACAACCCTCGTAAATATATATTTTATTCACAATATATAAAACCCATGAGTTGCAATAGCAGTTATCAGTTCAGTGTTCTGTTTTCTTTAATACCATAATAATTCATGTAGTTAAAAAAACAAACAAACCAAAATTGTGCTGTTAATATATTGTACAGCATGTTTGATCCTAGAGCAAGTTTTGATGGTGCAGTTGTGAGGAATAATATAATTTTACCTTTAACAATGGTAGTATCAAAATAAACTCTTATACCACAGTATATGCTCCTAATGTGTTTTTAAATGACTGTTTAGCTATGTGAGGTAAGGTATCATTAACCGGAGATGTATAGCCAAATCTCTGTACCAAGACATTAAGAATTTGCCTCTAACTCTTACTGGCCACGTTTTCAGTGAGTTCTATTTTGTCCTTGTGGTATGTTTCCATATGAACAAACATCAGTTGGTGCATATAAATGATTGTGTGCACAAATATTGCATTCATGCAAGGGAATGGTCCGATGAAAATTTGGTACTAACTGTTAAGATTTTTGGTAGATGTCATCTTTTAAAAATTGTGATATATTCTGTGATTTTTGTTGTCACTGATGCATATTAACATAGTCAGACAAATGAAGTGCCTTTCATAATTGCCCATTTCAAAGCATTGTAAAAATCCAATATGAAACAATTAAAAAATCATTTGAAGTTTATGGTTGTTAATTTGACTGATTAAAGGTTGAGAGATCAGTTCATAAATGTTCTTCAATAGACTGAATTGTTGCTTCCCAAGGATATAATTTCTTCCCTCTGTTGGTCATTCACTGTTGATATTAAAGTGTCATATGAAGATGTGCCCTTTTCTCGTTATCCAAAAAAGTTAAACAAAATATTGAGATACATTAGGTGAGATGGAGTTCAAAAAACAAAAACCGATCCAGACTTGATTGCCAATCTGGGGTACAGCCCGGGTAATATCTACCACTAACACTTTATTCTTTGTACTTTTGGACAGACCTGTTACACTCCAACAAAAGACATTAAGAAAACATTTAATACAGACTGTGTAGCATATGCCGTCAGAGAAGGATTCTCCTCTATATAGAAATATTTCAGGGTTTTTGCTTATTAATGTATGTATTTAGAAGCAGCAAAATACAGAGTTATTCGTGAAAAGTAAGTCACCTGTGCGTATATTTTGGCAAGCTGTAACATATCCTCATCATCCAGTTGGTACCTAGGCTACACTGCCACTGGAAAGCAAGGAGAAGGTCATCCAGTATTTCTCCTGTTTCCCTCAAAGGAGCTCCCTTGTACATATCTGGCTGCTGGTGCTGTACTTGGGCTAGGATTTGGACCTTGGGCAGTTCCCTTCCCTTGGTTTCTAGCTAGCTGTTTGCAGGACCTATTCTTTCATATTAGGAAGGTTATCTTCATAACTGTAAGGGCTAGAAGCTTAACCTGGGGAGATGGAAAATTTAGGTTCTACAGAAACTCCTGGGTAAAACCCCTGCTAGCCTTTCTCCATGGGCAAGTGGATTTGTCAAGCCCTATTTTTATTTAATTGTCAATATATTTGATAGCTTGGTTAGATAATGAATAATTAAACTATGTGACAGGATAAAAATGGCTGGATTACAAAAGAGTTCATGGTTTATAGCCTCAATCCTGCATTGTGACACAAGCAGTCACCTTACCATGCCCACATGGAAACCTAGTAAAGTCTATCTCCCAAATCATGATGTATTCAGTGGGTCTCCGTATGGGTACTGCAGTGCACCTGCATGCTATCAGTTGTAGAATTGTAGCATAAATAGCAGCTATAAATGTTAGAATCCAAGGTACTTTGTTTCTTGAGTTGCACAAAACTTTAATTTAGGAGCAGTGAATTGGTAAGACTGGACCAAGTTAGCCATAGTTGTTTAACTAACTTGGCCAACATTTATTATTTTGCACACTTACAAGTGTGCATATAGATATAGCCATGTAAAGATATTATATTTTAACGTAGTATGTTTTTATTTGTGAAATGTTTAGCATCATCCATAAATTACTTTTTAGTTAATCTGTATTAACTAACAGCCATGGGTAGGAGAATGTATACAAGGAGCGAGGGCAGTGTGGATACCAGTCTAATAGGTTATACTGGCTGTAGAATGACTGTGCCTAATAGGGTACAAAATGTGAGCGAGGCCAAACAGCAAAAATTAAGATGTTTGTTTGTACACCAATGCGAGGAGCCTAGGTAACAAAATGGAGGAACTAGAGCTACTGGTGCAGGAAGTGAAACCAGATATTATAGGGATAACAGAAACATGGTGGAATAGTAGTCATGACTGGACTACAGGTATTGAGGGGTATGTGCTGTTTAGGAAAGACAGAAATAAAGGTAAAGGTGGTGGAGTAGCACTGTATATCAATGACGAGATAGAATGTAAAGAAATAAGAAGCGATGCAATGGATAAGACAGAGTTTGTCTGGGCAAAAATTACATTGGGGAAGATAACTAGTAGAGCCTCTCCTATGATAGTGCTTGGGGTGTGCTATAGACCTCCGGGATCTAATTTGGATATGGATAGAGCCCTTCTTAATGTTTTTAATAAAGTAAATACTAATGGAAACTGCGTGATCCTGGGAGACTTCAACTTCCCAGATATAGACTGGAGGACCAGTGCTAGTAATAATAATAGAACTCAGATTTTCCTAGATGCGATAGATGATGGATTCCTTCATCAAGTAGTTGGTGAACCGACTAGAGGGGATGCCATTTTAGATTTAATTTTGGTGAGTAGCGAGGACCTCATAGAAGGAATGGTTGTAGGGGATAATCTTGGCTCAAGTGATCATGAGCTAATTCAGTTCAAACTGAACGGAAGGATTAACAAAAATAAATCTGCAACTAGAGTTTTTGATTTCAAAAGGGCTGACTTTCAAAAATTAAGGAAATTAGTTAGGGAAGTGGATTGGACTGAAGAATTTATGGATCTAAAGGTAGAGAAGGCCTGGGATTATTTTAAATCAAAGCTGTAGAAGCTATTGGAAGCCTGTATCCCAAGAAAGGGGAAAAAAATTCCAGGTGTTGTAGACCAAGCTGGATGAGCAAGCATCTTAGAGAGGTGATTAAGAAGAAACAGAAAGCATACAGGGAGTGGAAGATGGGAGGGATCAGCAATGAAAGCTACCTTATTGAGGTCAGAACATGTAGGGATAAAGTGAGACAGGCTAAAAGTCGAGTAGAGTTGGACCTTGCAAAGGGAATTAAAACCAATAGTAAAAGGTTCTATAGCCATATAAATAAGAAGAAAATTAAGAAGGAAGAAGTGGGGTCGCTTAACACTCAGGATGGAGTGGAGGTTAAAGATAATCTAGGCATGGCCCAATATCTAAACAAATACTTTGCTTCAGTCTTTAATAAGGCTAAAAAGGATCTTGGGGATAATGGTAGCATGACAAATGGGAATGAGGATATGGAGGTAGATATTACCATATCTGAGGTAGAAGCGAAACTGAAACAGCTTAATGGGACTAAATCGGGGGGCCCAGATAATCTTCATCCAAGAATATTAAAGGAATTGGCACCTGAAATTGCAAGCCCATTAGCAAGAATTTTAATGAATCTGTAAACTCAGGAGTTGTACCGAATGATTGGAGAATTGCTAATATAGTTCCTATTTTTAAGAAAGGAAAAAAAAAGTGATCCAGGTAATGACAGGCCAATTAGTTTGACATCTGTAGTATGCAAGGTCCTGGAAAAAATTTTGAAGGAGAAATTAGGTAAGGACATTGAAGTCAATGGTAAATGGGACAAAATACAACATGGTTTTACAAAAGGTAGATCGTGCCAAACCAACCTGATCTCCTTCTTTGAGAAAGTAACAGATTTTTTTAGTTAAAGGAAACACAGTGGATCTAATTTACCTAGATTTCAGTAAGACGTTTGATACCGTGCCACATGGGGAATTATTAGTTAAATTGGAAAAGATGGGGATCAATATGAACATAAAAAGGTGGATAAGGAATTGGTTAAAGGGGAGACTACAATGGGTCCTACTGAAAGGCAAACTGTCAGGCTGGAGGGAGGTTACCAGTGGAGTTCCTCAGGGATCGGTTTTGAGACCAATCTTATTTTATCTTTTTATTACTGACCTTGGCACAAAAAGTGGGAGTGTGCTAATAAAGTTTGCAGATGATACAAAGCTGGGAGGTATTGCCAATTCAGAGAAGGATCGGGATATTATACAGGAGTAAACTGGAGTAATAGTAATAGGATGAAATTTAATAGTGAGAAGTGTAAGGTTATGCATTTAGGGATTAATAACAAGAATTTTAGTTATAAGCTGGGGACGCATCAATTAGAAGTAACGGAAGAGGAGAAGGACCTTGGAGTATTGGTTGATCATAGGATGACTATGAGCTGCCAATGTGATATGGTTGTGAAAAAAGCTAATGCGGTTTTGGGATGCATCAGGAGAGGTATTTCCAGTAGGGATAAGGAGGTTTTAGTACCATTATACAAGGCACTGGTGAGACCTCACTTGGAATACTGTGTGCAGTTCTGGTCTCCCATGTTTAAAAAGGATGAATTCAAACTGGAGCAGGTACAGAGAAGGGCTACTAGGATGATCCAAGGAGTGAAAAACTTGTCTTCTGAAAGGAGAGTTAAGGAGCTTGGCTTGTTTAGCCTAACTAAAAGAAGGTTGAGGGGAGATATGATTGCTCTCTATAAATATATCAGAGGGATAAATACAGGAGAGGGAGAGGAATTATTTAAGCTCAGCACCAATGTGGACACAAGAACAAATGGGTATAAACTGGCCACCAGGAAGTTTAGACTTGAAATTAGACAAAGGTTTCTAACCATCAGAGGAGTGAAGTTTTGGAATAGCCTTCCAAGGGAAGCAGTGGGGGCAAAAGATCTATCTGTTTTTAAGATTCTACTCGATAAGTTTATGGAGGAGATGGTATGATGGGATAATGTGATTTTGGTAATTAATTGATCTTTAAATATTCAGGGTAAATAGGCCTAATCCCCTGAGATGGGATATTAGATGGATGGGATCTGAGTTACCCAGGAAAGAATTTTCAGTAGTATCTGGCTGGTGAATCTTGCCCATATGCTCAGAGTTTAGCTGATCGCCATATTTGGGATCGGGAAGGAATTTTCCTCCAGGGCAGATTGGAAGAGGCCCTGGAGGTTTTTCACCTTCCTCTGTAGCATGGGGCACGGGTCACTTGAGGGAGGCTTCTCTGCTCCTTGAAGTCTTTAAACCACGATTTGAGGACTTCAATAGCTCAGACATAGGTGAGGTTTTTTGTAGGAGTGGGTGGGTGAGATTCTGTGGCCTGCGTTGTGCAAGAGGTCGGACTAGATGATCAGAATGGTCCCTTCTGACCTTAGTATCTATGAATCTATGTATCAAAAAGATTCATTTCACATTATTTTTTTATTTTTAAATGTATTTAAGTGACTGACATTCTTGTAGTCCAGTTCTGCTAGATATTTTAAGGTGTAAAGAGATAACAGCCAATTAGTTTTTCTACTATGGTTATCTTTTTTTCTTTAAAAGTGTAGGTGTTTCTCAAGATTTTCTCAGACAAAAGCTGATCTTTTAAGGATTGGAGGATAATAAAAATTTTAACATGTAATTTAATAGAATATTAAAGTTCACTATCATATATAATATTTTAATATTAGATAATGTTGGTGACTTGAAACAATGTAGTCCTGCAACAGAAGTACAGAACTGTATATGTCAGGTGAAATACTAACAAATGTTTCACTGTCTTTTCTCCTTTTAGAAGCGGCAGAAGTTAGTGTAATTATCAAGAATCGTGAGTAAAGATGAGGGCAGTAGTACTTTTTAGGCAACTTTTTAACAACAATTTTTTCTACTTTGGCCTTTTTTCATGGTTGTCTGTCTGTGAAGAACAGTGGTTTCATGTGCACAGATGCATCAACTGTTATATGAGCTCAGAGTGCTGGCAGACTCGCCATTGCTAGCTGTCTAGATCTGGAGAAGAGTGGTGTTGTAGTTTAATGCACTGGCTGAGACTCAGAACCTCTGGTTTAGTGACTGGCTTTGCCAAAGACTTCATGTACAGCTTTGAGCACGTCACTTAATCTGCCTGTACCTCAGTTCATTTTCTATATAATGGGGATAATAATAATCCTTTTCTCCATCCTGTCTGTCCTGCGAGACTTAAACGGAATGGGCAGGGATGGTGTCCCTAGCCTCTGTTTGCTAGAAGCTGGGAATGAGCAACAGGGGATGGATCACTTGATGATTACCTGTTCTGTTCATTCCTTCTGCGGCACTTGTATTGACCACTGTCAGAAGACAGGATACTGGGCTAGATGGAGCGGAGGTCTTACCCAGTATGGCTGTTCTTATGTTTTTATGGAAGGTCTTTGGGTCAGCATCTCTCTCTTAGTACGTGTTTGTGTTTATAAAGTACCTAACACAGTTGATCCCAAATCTTGGCTGGCGCTTCTAGGCTTACTCTGATACAAATATCTAATAATAGTAATAATGACACAATATTCTGCCAGATTTTAAGTGTGGGGACCATTCTTCCAGTGTCTCTGAACCATATGTGAAAGAAGTGAACTCCAAATGTTTATTGCCCACAAGATAGCTAGGAAGGGAGGACCATGGTGGATCTGATGTAGCGGAACCAGTACATGAAATACCAAAGCCTGAAAACCAAATCTCTCTGATCTTGATAGCTATTCACAAAGGAACTTCTTTGCTTCCATTGTGTGTCTCTGCATCCTGATTGTGTAATCCCATCGGATTCCTTAGGTATGTGTCAGGTTATATTTTATGACACCTTAGAGACTAACAAATTTATTTGAGCATAAGCTTTCGTGAGCTACAGCTCACTTCATCGGATACGAGAGCTTATGCTCTAATAAATTTGTTAGTCTCTAAGGTGCCACAAGTACTCCTTTTCTTTTTCCAAATACAGACTAACACGGCTGCTACTATGAAACCTGTTTATATTTTATCTTTCAGCAAGTACAGGTTCCTCTTCTTTGATTTGGCCTCATCCCTTGCCCCCCGTAGACAGTTACCAGACTTGTTAGTCATTGCAGAATCCCTCTAAAAGGATAGAGTCTGTGTGATCCCATGCTCAAATAACACTTTCATTTGTGCAAAATCACGTAGAGAAGCAAACAATGCAGTTGCCACATAAATCCTGATGTTCCAGGCCATGGCCTCCTAGTGGCCAAGAATAGAGTTCTTTGGAACCTTCAAAAACTGACATCCCTGGGCAGAAGGATGCAGGAAAACTTTCCCCTCCCAGAAGGGGATTTCCATGCTCAAGTCCATTATCAGCCACACTTAAGACACCCACTCCATCAGCATGTCCTTGATGCAGATCCTGCTCTTGTGTCAGGATTTAATCCTGTGGACACAGTTCCATTCTTGTCCTCTCCAATAACTCCCTTTGGCACCCCTTAGATAGACATTTTAATAGCATCTGCTGTTTTCTTTATTTGGCTTTTGAGTTCACAGCCTTAATGTTGTTCGAATACTAAAACAGAGAATGTGTCGAGTGATCACAAGAACAATTATAATGCATCCTTACATTAGCCACTCCTACTAAAGGCTCAATCCAGTGTGGTTTAAAGCAAGACATTATTTGATTTGATTAAATGCAAAAATCTTTTTTTCTCCTCTTATAAACTTGCTTGCTTTTTTCCAGTGTGTGTATTGTATAGGCTTTATATTTACACAGCCAGATTGACAAGATTATAAATGAGAGCTGTGTGTGGAAGCCTCTAATTTTTCATAAGTAAATGAATTAATTTATCATAGCTGTTGTGCTTTATTGCTGTCTCCATGCCAGTCTGGCAAACTCCTTTATTCCCCCTTTTACCTTCTAAATACTGAATCCATGTCATTGTGTTTGACAGCTTTCTGATTCCCCTGTCAGATTCAATTTGGTGCTAATCACATTTCCTTTGCTTAGTGTCAATGCTACAGGCCATGCATAATATTCCTGTATGTCCACTTACTTACTTGCCACAAAGCTGAAATGTCTTGGGCATTAATCTGATAGAGCTGCTACATTGAAATGCAAAATGATGCTTGAGTAGTAAGATAATGTGGTATGGCAGATGTGCAATAGATAAGTGAGGCTAAACTGGTGATCTTCACCAAGCTCTGCTATATTTTATTTATCAGTTTTGAATACCTTTTTGCAAAATGGAGACTCTAATCAATACTGGTTCAATAGAGCCACAGAATTTATAACAGAATTTCTTCTGTGTGGTCAATGTCTGAAATAATTAATTTTTATTCCCCCCTCACCCCTTTAAGCAGGCTATAGAATTTTTAAAATGTAGGGCTAAATGTTATAGATTGTTAACTAGTCATTACTAGCTATTTGCTTTTTGGGGTTGAAAATGAATTTTGACTTAAAAATTCAGTATCCTGCATTTAAAATGATTTCTTTCAAGTTTTAAGTTTAGTTCTTGCATTTTTTTTACAGTTTTCTCTTCACAGCTGTTGTGTTTAAGTGACTGCTATACTTTAAATATTTAATTTTTATAAATATTAGTAGCATGCAATAGCTGGTGACGGAGGTAGGTACTGTGGGTGCTCTTAGTCTGTTGAATTCCTGTCAAAGTTAGTTTGCAGCACTTAGCCAAAGCTATGTTTTATATAATATATTTTCTCCAGTATATTATTTACATTTTTTGCTTTATGGGTAATTTTTTAATGTCTTTAACACTTCAAAAGGAAATGGACATTCCTATGGGATGTGGAGCAATAGAATCCTTTGAAACTTGCTTCCCTGTGGGGTATATAAAAATTTAGGTAACTACTAATGAAAGTGTAAAATTATTTTAATTATGCAATTTCTTTAGTTTCAGAATAATTTACATTTGCCCTGAAATACTGGTGCCTAATATGATATTTCCTTTTAACAGCAGTGACCCCAAATAATGGGGCAATAAGGTTATAGCTGCTTTATGTGGTTACTGAAAATTTTCTCTTCTTTCTAAAAATGTATTCTTAATGGTAAAATTGGAGAATGAGGATTTTTTTTTGTGTGTGCTTGTGGCTCTGTCACCTAAATTGACTTTTTAAAGATACGTATATTTTTAGAATGTTTTGCACTTGTTATCTGTGCAGTTGGTTGCTTATTTAAGAAGTTTTCCTCTAACATTTGGTCTGTTTCCTTCTTCCATCCTATGACAAGCTTCAGCGAGAGGATTTATTTCTTTGAGGGTCTATACTGATGCCAAAGTGAGTACTTCACTATACAACAGTATAGTTCATCACATTTAAATCTCCTGTGCATGCCGACTCCTTGCTCAGAAATTCCAGGCTGAAATAGTGCCTGATGGAGAACAACCCCGTAATCCATGAAGAGTAATATGAACTAAAACTCAAGTTTCAAGTATTTTAATGAAGTGGTAAGGGGATTACACAGCTAGAAGTTCCACAACAGTTCAGTCCCATGTGAAAATTCCCTGAAAGTCTCATAGCAACTCAGAAGCAATATTCATGAAAACTGGTGGTTCACATGGAAATATTCAATTAATCGCATTTGATGTTTCTTCAGTCTGTGCAGAAATTGCCCTTCAAAATCTGGAACAAAAATGCTTGGATCCTAGACCAGTAAAGTTACAATTAAAGAAAGTGGATTAAAATGTCTAATCACGATCTGTAGCAGTAGTGTTTATATCCACTTTGCTGACCTCTAGCTACTGAGGGTGCGTGACCATTGTAGTTTGTTGCTAACATATTTAATATGAGCTGCTGTACGTTTTTAATCTGCTACAAGTCTAAGACCTGCATATCTATTCCCAGCAGCACACATGTTTTAGGAAGCTCACTATTGTGTCTTAGATTGGCAGGTGAGCAAGCCTTTTCTGTAGTGGGCACTTGCATCTGGATATCACTCCCGTGTGACTTCTGGCTATGTCTGTTTCTGCCTACTTGTAAGAGATCCCTTTTAAAACTATGTATTTCTTAGTATAATCCTTTGTTTGTTTTTGGCATGGGAGTGTGTTCCAAACTGAGACTGTAAGATCTGAAAGGGAGTGTTGGTATCTAGGTGAATAAGGTAGGCAAAAGCTGAGGTGTGGAAAGACTAATTGGTGCCCATAATGTTAAGTGTATTGGTGAAGTGTGGGTCAGTTGAAAAGAGTTTTTTCCTTAACAGTTGGGTTGAGTTGAAATTCTTGGTAAGATACTGTTTTATGGTTCATGATAGTATGCAGGCAACAGTGCTGAGATTATTTCTCTTTGTTAAAAATTTGCTCGGTCCAGCTTCAGGAAGATGAAATGTTCACATTCATGTGCAGTATTGTCATTGTGTTGTTAAGTGTTGCAAAGGACAAATACGAAAGTCCTGCTTTTTTGCTAATAAAAATTAGTTGCAAAATGTCATGGATCATTAGATTAGCTGAAGCCCCAATTCCAATGGGAGGAAGGTCAAAGCACTTCAGGCCGTAAGAGCTTTTTAAAAGTTCTCATCTCAAATTTTGCATTTCTAGTGTGAAGACACGCTTTCTTTGAAATTTCAGTAAGTAGTGTACTTGCAATAATTTTGTAACAATAACTGTTCTCATCATTAGAATTAATAAAAAAACACAGGGCTATGTGCACATATCTGCTTTGGGTAAAATTATCCTTAGCCATAGATAAATAAAACCTACAAAGAAACTAGTGCAGATGAGTGAAGTACTGGATTGCATAGTTACACGAGCTGCAGTTAATGTACAATGGATTTTAATTGATGGGACCCTGCGTTATCGGAGCATTTAAATTAAGGAATTCCTTCCTTTAAATTAAGGAACTAGCATGTAGGTGTTTTTGAAATGTTGGTAAATGGAAATAGAGGAGGTTTAACTAATGAAGTGTGGGTTTATTGAACATTTCATCCATGGAGGGAAAAATTTGAGGAATTTCTGTAGATTGTCTTCTCTGTTCAGGCTTAAAGTAAAGTATATAGATGACTTTGCAGGTAGACTATTATTTTTGTTATAGTTTGTATAAAAATTTACACTATTTGCTCTACTAGAAACTTACTTTCAGTGGAAAATCAGGAATATTTTTATTCCTGTTAATTTAATATTTAGTTATATTTATTTGTGATTTATATTTACTTTTTAGACTATTATCAGTAGTGTAAATACTTGGTTACAAACACACTCATACTTCAGTAGTAGAAAGACTTAAGTTCAATTGTGAATTGCGTTATTAGAACCAAAAATACTTTTTGTAGAGTTCAATAAAGTGAGTTCAGATTTATAGGACAATACATAGAGCTACAAAATTTGAGTGCTAACACTCTGTCCCCTTCATTGTTTAAGGTAACCATAAACCTGATATCTATGTGGTGTTTTTTATTTTATATATTTGGAGTAAATTTAATAATCCTGAAAGTGTAATACTGACATCTCTGTAGACCAGTCTTCTGTTTGGGAACCCTTTTTAGAGATAAAAATATGCTTCAGTATCCATTCAGTACTTGTTCTTTCTGCTGAGACTCCAAGTAGTAGTGGTACATTTTGTAATGTGGATACTTGTCCGTGAGAAATTGGACTGAGACTCCCAATTTTTCATTTTGGCGATCACCAGTCAAAGAGATTTCACATCCTTACTAATGTGGACCAGGTTTGGACAAGTGACTTAGATAAGGCTCCTTAACTACTAACGAATTCATGAGCCAGTTATTCCCCTGGCCCTACCCGTGGTCCTGCTGCCCAAGGATAATGTATACTTGTGAAAAGAAAAGGAATACTTGTGGCACCTTAGAGACTAACAAATTTGTTAGTCTCTAAGGTGCCACAAGTACTCCTTTTCTTTTTGTGAATACAGACTAACATGGCTGCTACTCTGAAACAATGTATATTTGTGGTATTTAATGTCAGAAAATTATTAGTAGAAGGGTGATCAGCAGGATACTGTGCTACAAACTGTTGTTCAGATATATATGCATACACTTCAGGAAATGCTAATTTATATTCAGTTTCATTTAATAATATCTGGGGGAATCCAGTTTTAAGGAATGTTGTAGACTACGCAAAATGATCTCTACAGATTAAAGATGAAATGATGTTTCTCTAGAACCCTGGAGAGAGAATCTGAGACTGGCATACATATATAAACTGTGAAAGTAGGTGAATTCAATGCATGCAGTGCTGATTAGGGAATCTTGGACTTGCATGATTGTGTGTGAGAGAGAACATGTAATGAATACTGAAAGGGGCTCAGATACCAGAGAAGAGCCACTCATCATCTACTAAAAGTTCAATCTTCCTCTAAAAGTAAAGTGTAGTTCTCACCCGCAATTTCCTATTTGTCCATTCTAAAGAGTGGAGTTTTAGATGGAATCTTCCATGTTGTGAGTACTGGTGAAATTGTTTGTTGGTAACTAGTTGATTTAGCCTCTCTTTTTTCAACTAAAGATAAGTCTTTAGAATATAATATTTAGTCTTTTAAAGGAAAACTAGAAAGTCCATTTTGTGCTGAAGGATATTTGGTAGAACAACCCAATGTTTTGGAAGAATATGATGATCAGGTTTAAAAAGAATTTAAAGAGAACTTTCTAGAGGTATGGTTATGAAAGCCTCTTTGGAGGGAAAATACAAACAGGGATGTTGAAGAAACTGTTTGTACAACTGAGTTGGTGCCTTCATAAGTAAAGTCTTGTATATCACATTCATGATGAGTTCATTCTGTTTTTGCTGGTGCTTTTGTAAGGGAAAACTTTCTGAGACAGTTAGCTGCATAATCAAAATGGCAATTGTCACCTGTTCGTTGTCGTTGTTCTTTTAGGCATAGTGTCTGCAATATGTTCTTCATTTTTTGCAAACACGAGTTAATATTAGAATTAATGTCTGATTATGGGCCTGAAGAATGGTTTTAAATGTTAATGCTATTATGCATGCTTTATCTACCCCTTTCTGCTTGCATTCTAAAAGGGTTGACAAAATTTTTTTAGTTTTAATGGCATTTGAGAAGTTCTGTCGAGATTAAATGTGTGGATATCCCATCAGTGATGCACAGTTTTGTGAGAAGCCCAGGTCCCCTCTGTTCTCACCTTGTATGCACACACATACGCACACTTGATGCTGTTATTTACTGCAAAGATGGACGGTGCTGAGATTTGTTAGGATTCTGTCCCAGGACCGTGGTTGGTGACAGCAGTTTTTGTAAATGACTAGTAGGATGTGTGATAAATTTGAACTTTCACTTTCCTCTGTCTCTTTTCCGCTCCAGGAGCGGATGAGTTCCCATTCTAGCATTTCCCTGGCCTGTAAGGAGGGGAGAGAAAAATTATCTGTTTCTCCACCATTCCTGTAGCCTTTATTTCTGTGCCCTCCTCAGTGAGTAACACCGGTGTTTGCCTCTGCTAATGTCCATATCCTATGTTTACAGTTCATTTAAATGTTAAGATGTCCCTTTGATCTTGGAATTAACAGAATACAGCATAGACTGGGACTGTTTGATTACATTGTTGACCTCTACCAATAGATAAGTAAATTCACAAAAACACAAACATTATCTACCATGTCTTTAAGGGCTGACTATGAGTCATTTATCCTGCAGGATGCTTAACCCTTTCTGGCTTTGCGTCACAGTCAGGTTCTTAGGCCTGGTCTATGCTACAAAGTTAGATCAATGTAAGCAATTTTGCATCAATTGAGTTGTGCATGTGTCTACACTTAAATTTGTCTCCCACTGATGTAAGCACTCCAATATGCCGACATAGTCATACTACCTACATAAGGAACAATGAGTCATGGTTGATGCAGTGGGAGTGTAGACACTGTTACCTATGTCAGCCCTAATAGTCTTCCAGCAGCTGTCCCATGATTCCTGACACTGACTGCTCTGGTCACAGTTGGGAACTCTACTGCCCAGGAATTATGGCGACTGGAAGGCCTCCCCACCCTTTAATATCCTGAGAATTTTTGAAATGCCTTTTTTCTAATTTTCCAGCTTGGCAAGCACACCTATGAGGTCTCCAGTGTTTTGTGCAACTGCCCAGCTGACCATTCTGTCTATACACTCCCTTCGTGCTCCGGCCTGGAGTAGACAGGAGATTTTGTATCTCCTGGGCCTGTAGGGAGAAGAGACTGTGCAAGCGTAGAAACATGGACATCTCCAAGCAGATTGCATGGAGGATGCAGGAGAAGATGAGAGGGATCAGCAGCACTGCTGCGTGAAAGCAAAGGAACTGTGGCAGGCATACCAGAAGGCCAGGGAGTCCAGTAGTCTATCCAGTGCCGAGCCACAGACCTCTGCTTTTACAAAGAGATGTATGCCATACTTGGTGGGTACACCACCACCACCCCATACACCACCGTGGATATCTTGGAGAAGCCCAAGTCACTGACCCCTGGTGTGAACAGTGAGGAAGCATGAGGAACATGTAACTGGGGAGAAGTGGGGTGCAGCAGTGCTATGAGCCAGGACCATTTGAGACTCCGCTGCAGTCCAGTCAGTCTTGGCAGGCGAGCATAGGCAAACCTGATACAGGAACCTCGGGTGAGTGTGTAAATTTATTTCTCATTCCGGTGGTGGCACCCACAATGTAGCAGGACACAGCTATCGACTTTTCATTAATTTACTTCTAGTAGAGGAGAGAGCAGTACAACAAAGAGAGGCAGAGTTATCTGTTTTTCATTCCTGTGTTCAGTGAGGTGGGGAGGGCATGCTGAGTAGTTTATGTACACAGGGATATCTCTTGAATCCTCCTGAGAGATCTCAGTGAAACTTTCATGGAGGTACTCTGCAATCCTCTCCTGAAGGATTCTAGGGATGGCAGCCTTATTTCTTTCTCCATGGGAGGATGCTTTCCTACACCAGTTGGTGATAACTTGGGCAGGCACCATTGCAGTAACATCAGCGTACGGGCCTGGGATGCCTTAGGGACTCCTGCAGTAGCTGTGCTCTGTTTGCGTTTGTTACCCTCAGGATTGAGATATCATCTAAAATCACCACCACCTGTCGAAAATGGTGCCAGTATTCACTGCCATTGCCCTCTACTCATAGTTTCATGCAACCTAGCAATTCCCTCCTCATCCTGGTGGGCTATGGCTGGTGGGCTGGAGCCATGAGTGGCATTGTGCACAAGCACTCTGGAGCAGAAGTGTCAACATGTCATCTGTGAAACTTCAGGGGAGCAAGAGAAGGGAGTTCTGAATCTTAACTTTTGCTTTCTGTTGTGACTGTACTGACAGTGGTACCTCTGTATGTTCGTTATCTGTAGCTGCTGCTGTTGTGGCCTTGAGGGGTTTCTCTCCCCTCCTTCACTTCTTGCCCCCCTGCCCCCCCAATGGTATACCTGAGCCAGATAAGGATGAGAATGGAGATGACTTGGAATGATATGTTCAGTGAGATCCTGCAAGTCTGTGTGGCATCAGAACGTGAATAGAGGTCCTGGAGGATGAAAATTACAGATTTTATGGAGAAGGAAAAAGCAGACAGGAGAGAGGCCAAGGAGTCAGAGAAAATGTACCAGGGCATAATGGGGCTTCTACGGTAGCAAAAACAGATGCTGCATACTTGTGTACCTACAGGTTCAAAAATCACAGATTCGCCTCCCTATGCAGTCCCTGCAGAATTGCAGTAGAGCACGTTCCTATGCCCCTCCCCCCCAACAAGTGGCATCAGGGACTGTGTCCCTACCACTCCACCACAGCTTCACATACACTGACCTGTGAGAGCCATGGCTGCTGTATGTGTAGCTAAAATGCACACGAATGTTCCTTCCCCTTCTTTAAGCTCTGTTCCATATATTTATTAAGGTTTTAAAGTATTTGCTTTTAACTTGACAGAATTTTTGGAGTGTTTTTGTTACTGAGTAATATTCTATTGTTTGGAAAATAATGCCTTTCAATAGTTCCCAACATATGCTGCAGAATGGCAGGTGTTACTGAGAACATCCTCTTAATTGTGACACTTTAACACAACTCATAGGATCAGAGACAAACACAGTGAAATAACTGTAAGTGTACAAGAAGCACCACAAAAGGAATAGGTGCATTGTCACTTTTATTCGTAGATGTGCACCACTCAACTCCTAACTCCTCCTCCCCATCCCTGCTCAAAGTGCAGGAGCAGCTAGAGCACAGTACACCACATGTTACTGAGGCTCACTATTAAAAGCCTCCCTGAGCCCTATAACTCCTCCTTGAGCTCTTCTGATCACCCTTATAGTTGGCTGTTCAAACTCAGCAGACAGCTATTCTACCTCCACTGGCAGCAAGTATTCCATCTTTGACTCCCAGATATTATGCAGGACACATCAGAGAGCTATAATCATTGGGATATTTTTCTCACTGTGATCCAGTCTTGTGAGTAAACAATGCCAGCACCCCTTCAGTCTACCCAAAACACATTCAAGTATCATTCTGTACGTACTGAGATAGTAGTTGAATCTTTCCTTGGTGCTGTTGCGGGGGCCAATGTACAACTTGATGAGCCAGGGGAGTAAGGAAGATGCTACATCACCTTGGATCGCTATTGGCTATCGCTATTTCAACATTACCCATGGTCATCTGCCAGTTGCGGGAGAGAGGCCCTGCTTGCAGCTTTCTGAAAAGTCCTGTGTTCTTAGAGATGCGTACATCATGCACTTTTCCTGATCAGACAGCATTGATGTTGGTGAAGAATACCCGGTGACCCGCCAGGGTTTGCATAACTATAGAAATGTAACTCTTTCTGTTGATGTACTCTGGCAAGGTGTCTGGTGCAAAAATAAGGATACGCTTGCTGTCTCTTGCTCCTCCAGGTGAAAGAGGACACCATTCACTATTCAGGGGACACCATCATAGGGCCTTATCACATCAGTCACACTATCAGAGGCTCGTTCACCTGCGTATCTACCAATGTGATATATGCCATCATGTACCAGCAATGCCCCTCTGCCATGTACATTGGTCAAACTGGACAGTCTCTACGTAAAAGAATAAATGGACACAAATCAGATGTCAAGAATTATAACGTTCAAAAACCAGTTGGAGAACACTTCAGTCTCTCCGGTCACTCGATTACAGACCTGAGAGTGGCTATTCTTCAACAATAAATATAAAACTTCATAAACAGACTCCAACGAGAGACTGCTGAATTGGAATTAATTTGCAAACTGGATACAATTAACTTAGGCTTGACTAGAGACTGGGAGTGGATGGGTCATTACACAAAGTAAAACTATTTCCCCATGTTATTCCCACCCCCTACTGTTCCTCAGACGTTCTTGTCAACTTCTGGAAATGGCCCGCCTTGATTATCACTACAAAAGGTTTTCTTCCTCCTGCCCCTCCCCCCCCCCTCGCTGGTAATAGCTCATCTTAAGTGATCACTGTCCTTACAGTGTGTATGATAACACCCATTGTTTCATGTTCTGTGTTTATAAATCTCCCCACTGTATTTTTCACTGAATGCATCCGATGAAATGAGCTGTAGCTCATGAAATCTTATGCTCAAATAAATTTTAGTCTCTAAGGTGCCACAAGTACTCCTTTTCTTTTTTTTTTTTTTTTGTACCACTCTAGGTATCTCCAGTAACTTCCTATACTTAGAATAGGAGGTAATTTAGTACAATGCACTGCGAAGTAGCAGATCAGTTTTTACTGGTGCCCTCTTGTACTATAATTAAGGCTACGATTTAGTCACAAGTATTTTTAGTAAAAGTCATGGAGAGGTCACGGGCAATAAACAAAAAGTCATGGCCAGTGACCTGTCCATGACTTTTACTAAAAATACCCCTAACTAAATCTTAGGTGCTGGGGGAGGCAGACACTGCTGCTCTGGGCGGTGGGGGGCGGCCCGGGGCAGCGCCCAGGATCAGCTGCCTGGGGCATCCTGAGCGGTGGCCGGTGCAGCTGGCCCCAGAGCTGCCAGAGCAGCAGCTGGTCCTAGGGCTGCCCCCAGCTGCTCAGGAAGCCCTGGGGTCAGCTGCTGCAGCTGTGGAAGTCACAGAGGTCTCGGAAAGTCACAGAATCTGTGACTTCCATGATCTCCGTGAAACACTCGCAAGCTTAACTATAATGAATACATCAACTACTGAAATCTCCTGTCTTGTCTATTTATATTTATTTTTGGGAATATGATATCTGTTGTCTTAAATGAAATAGATTTTGTAACATGTTGAAGTAATTAGGGATCTGATTGTGCAATCACTACTCGCCTTGAGTGGCACTTACATGAGAAGACCCGTTGACTTGAATGGTTTACAGTAGAGCTATTTACATGCATGAATGCTTCTCAATATGAAGAATATAGACAGACTAGAAAGTGGGAGCACTACTCTTAAGTTATAGTGACAATTTAAAATATTATCAAATACATATAATTTCAGGAACTGGAAAATTCTTCTTTGGCCAAAAATGTATGTTTGTTGCCCTCGAGGACGATGGTAGAGTTTGCTTAACTTTGGAAGCATAGAATATTGGAGTCTAGTTCATAATTCATTTTGTGCATAGGAGTGCTAAAAGTTCTGTCCATGTTTTATGAATAAGTTCTTAAAACAAATGGCCAGCAATTATCCTTTGAAGAAAACTCCATTTTAAATTTATTGTGTGTGCACTGACTAGTCAATTGTGATTGTTCCCAAGGTGTGTCCTTGTTTTGCAGAGAACTTGAGCTAATTTGATGAAAAGTAAACTATTTCCTAAACATGCAAAAGTGTTATAACAATATGAAGTCTTACTGGCCAGTGAGACTGATATTTTATCAAATAATATTAATCTGGAATTTGGATTACATTTTTTTTGTCAAATGTACTTTTGAACAATGTTATTGCCTAAATATTAGGCATTTTAGCTTGATTTAATTAGCAGATGTTCCATATGTTGAGTTCATTGGTAAAAGTGTGCAAACAGGATTGTTTCCCTTTGTTTTATTGCCTTCCTAGTTTTAACTGAGAAAGATGTTCTCTAACTTTTTTTATGTAGATTTATAGTAAGAATAGTTTAAACCATTGTTCATACTGGAGATGTACAGTATTACAATGCCCTACTTTTTATAACTAAGTCAAACAAAAAATGGGTACAAGTCTGAAGAATTCAACAAAACACTTGAAGTAAAGGGACTGTGAAACAGCCTGACATTTAGGAGCAATTAAGAATCTAGGGGAGAAGGGCAATTACAGCAAAATTTAAGAAAGAAATTCTATAGTGTTATGTTTTGAATCCTGCATTTCATTTGGAATAAAAGTATACCTAATACCGCAGTCTTCTGAATATTCATAATTCATCATACGTATTCTGTTTGGAAAGGAGACGTGCACACTCTGAATATGAAATGCAAGTGCTATATCACTTGCAGTAAACAGAGGAAGTGGTGCATTCTCGAAGACCTGCTCATTCACAAATATCTAACAGCATGTATGTATGCATGTGCACGTACAATATGTATGCACACGCACACCTCTCTCTAAATTTACATAGAGTACTCCATCAACAGTAGTATTCTGAATTCACTGTGAATTACATCAGTTTAAAATATTGTATTTAATATTATGAGTTTTGGATGTGATGTCGACTTTCAAGTTATTTACTAAGAAATTATGAAATTTAACTATGAAATTATACTGTAGGAAGCTAATGCCAGGGAAGAAAACTGACTGAAATTTGCAGCATGTAGACCATCCTTTTAAGGACAATAATAAGCAAAGCAGCAGTAGGATGTCTGCTACGAATTGATTGCTGAAGTGAGTAATTGTCACTGAAAGGTTGTGGTGGTTTTTTTGGGGGGGGGGGGGTTGGTTATTGCTAGAGCTGTGACTTTATCTCTGGAAATGTTACTTTTAGTTTCATTGTTTTCACAGTAACGCTGCATTAAGATGTTGAGTCAGAACAGTTTTTCAAGTCCCTCCTTTTGATAGTTTGTTTGAGAATTAATATTTCTAAAAATATAGTATTTAGGATCACAATTCTTCTAAATAAAGTTTCTAAATGTCACATGATTTTGCATTTTATTGATCTCCTAAGAGGAGCATAGCTTGATAGAAATTTTCTTTTTTGCCCATTCTAGACATATGGATCTCTCTCTCTTTTTTTTTTATCTTTGCATTTAGAAAGAAAATAGATTATATATAAACACAAGTCAGCTGTGTGGGTCTGTAATTGAATATGCAGTCAATTACTGATTTATGTGGTAATACGAACCTTATGAACAGGTCAATTATTTAAACCAGTTCTGAAGATTTCTGTGCAATTCCGGTTCACTTTTTTCCTCTTATGACTTTTATCTTTCATGAAGAATGTATTCAAGGAATTATTAGATGGTTTCTTTAGGGTCATGCTTGCCTGAGACAAGGTCACTTTGAGTGCGCTCATAACAGATAAGACTTTAGGGTTATTCCTGGTGTGAGACTAGGTCACTCACAGTGCACATAAGACAAGAGGAAGTGTTTTTCTTGTTTCAAAAGTGCGTATAGTTTTTATAATAGACCAGGAGCCCCCCAGAATATCTTCTGGTGTTGGAGGGCCCTCAAAGATTTCTAGCATCATCTTACTATTGGATACAGCCTTGTCCACATCATAATGACTCTCAGTTCTGTATAAACTGTCGGAGGCTGGGCAAATGGTACAGACTTGCTAAACCAAACATCAGTAAGACTAATAGTCATGGCCGCTGTAAATAACAAATGTTTTTCTGCATGGACAAGGATAGTGTTGGAGCTCTGTGATGTGCTGGCAGCATCCCAAGATTTATCAAGTCTGCATGTACTAATGAAAGTTGTCATTCGTGTTGTGCTGTACAGATGATTTTACATTTTTTCCTAGGCTTGGCCAGTTTAAGTGTTCTTTGCACTTCTTTTCCTTTTCCTTCTGTCCCTCAAGCTTCCTTATCTCCATTCCACCCCACTCCCCACTAAACCCTAGCATCAGCCGACAAAAAAACACCGCCACCAAAATCTTAGATGTTATTTCAATCAACCTTGAAAATAAAATTATCTTGCATATCAAGGATGACAAATGTGGCTTAAGGACAGACCATATTGTCACACCTGGTGTATACTTGAAGATTCATATGTGTGTGGGGGGAGAATAGACTGCTAGAAGTTCCCCTAGGCCACATCTGTCCCTCTTTATTTTAATAGCATCTAGCTTCTATTTAAAGAGATTTTTGCTCTGGTTTTATGAAGATAACCAACCAAAATTGATGATTTTTACAAAAATGGGATTGAAATCCATAAAGAAAATAAAACAGTAAAATTATAAAAGCTTAATTGATTAATTTACAGAGAAGCATGGCAATTTTTTGCTGTTTTATGTAATAAATATTTTATTAACTAGGAAGGCCAAGTAAATAGCTGTGCAAAACCTGCAGAGGCTTGGAGGAGGCAAATAACTGAAGTTTATACTAACTGAAAAATTATATAGTGTCTTTTTATTATAGCTCTTGCTTAATGCATACTAATGAAAAATTCTCACGTGTCTAAGTTGGAACAGTCCTTATTTCCAAGGCTCTGCTTTCTTTAATTTTGTGTCCATAATGGAGAGAGGGTCATATGTAGGATGAAAAACAGAACAAACAGGTATTTCAGTTACAGAAAAATAACTAGCACTGTACATAAAGCCAAATTTGGATTAGGAATGCAGATTTACTATAAGTGAGAGCAACCAGGTGCTTATACTTAGCTTGTTGTGGTTTGAAAGATCAGAATACATACTGTAAAAGGTGCCAGAGTAGCAGCCGTGTTAGTCTGTATTCACAAAAAAGAAAAGGAGTACTTGTGGCACCTTAGAGACTAACAAATTTATTTGAGCATAAGCTTTCGTGAGCTACAGCTCACTTCATCGGATGCATTCAAATAAATTTGTTAGTCTCTAAGGTGCCACAAGTACTCCTTTTCTTTTTTTGTAAAAGGTGCATACAATTCATATTCTCTCTCTCTCTCTCATATGTATTAAAAGGAATTATGCTCTCTCCAAATACCATTCAGTCCACTTCCTTTAGAATGTGCACTTTTGTGTTTCTACTACTTTGAAATTCTTTAGTGCATTCCTTTGGAGGATCTCCTGACACTGGACTTGCATTTAATTTAGCATCAGAAGAATCCTGCGAGATTGATAAGGCTCTACGGTGACCTACTTTTAAGAAGTTAATATTTACTAACAGTTAACCTGGACCACAGCATTTGAGGATATCTCTGTACTTTTCTATGTTTTCATGGTTACCAATTTTGGTTGGACGTATTCCTGGAGGGTTAATCACATAACATTATTTTTAATTAGAGATTAATCTTTAAATCTTGAAGACTCCAGGACAATCCTGGAGAGTTGGCAATCCTAATAAAGATATAGTGATGTATCTCAGATATCATAATGCAATAAAAATTGCATATTTATGGCAACCATTTGACAATTATATGTATTATAGCTAATATAGTCCTTACAATCTGATTTTTATGGTGTATCTCAGTGTGACTTTAAAAGGTGTTCTCCAAAACCAGCCAGTCTTCTATAAAGTCCTTATAGGTGACAGTAATCAGTTTGAAGGTAAATCAGAAAGCAAACGATCCATCTTGAATTTAATAGCGTTTCCTCTGTTTTTACTGGGACAGATGAAAAATGAAAACAAAGGGCATTTCTTATCGAGCAAAACTCAGAAGCAGTATCACATGAAAACATGAGTATGACAGCCTACAAATAATACTGAATGTGAATTTTCTTACACAAAAAAGGAGAAAGGTTCTTTGGGATATTTACTTCAATCAACACTAATAAGTCTTGCTTTATGTATTTTATGCATCTGCCATCATAATTATAAATCCTTGACATTTTAACAGGAGCATTTATATATGTCAGGAAAGCAGCCTACAGTCAGCCTTAAAGGAATGGCTGTATTGTTGCTATAGATCTGCATAACTGTATTAAAATACTTGCTAAGTGGTTTAAGAAAATTATAACTCAGTCACAGCTGAAGAGTTCATCAGCTAAATTTTGCCCCAAATCTCAGTTTTAACTACTCAATCTACTGTCAACCATGCTAACCAAAGCCAAAATTGGACTGAAATGAATAAATGCAGTCTTATCAATCAGTTAGATATGCGCTCGTGGCACAGAAATATGATGGGTCAGAAGATGCCAACTTTGGCCAGTTTTGAAAGGCAATGTCTCAGATTATTTGAGAGATGAGAATTAGAAACGTTGAGTATTTTGTCTGTTTTGCAAATTAACACTTTATCACATTGTGACACACTTTGAATTTGGTTTGTTGAGAAGATTTGAAGATTCCGCAACACACTGTCTTTGCCATTTTCAAAAAATGGTGGAATGTATTTAGGAAGTTAATGGGGTGAATTATAAATGTCCGAATTCACTGTCAATACATGAAGCTCACCGATGATACACAGATCTGTATGTAACCAGAATGTCAACAACATGAGAACAATGGTGACCCAGTGGATATACTGTAATTCGACTTTCAGAAAGCCGTTGACAAGATTTCTCATCAAAGGCTCTTAAGCGAAGTAAGCAGTCATCGGATAAGAGAGAAGGTCCTCTCATGGATCAGTGACTGACTGAAATATAGGAAACAAAGTGTAGCCATAAATGATTGTTTTTCAGTGTAGAGGTAAATAGCGGGGGGGGGTCTCCCAAGGATTTGTACTGGGACCGGTGCTGTTCAGCATATTCATAAATGATCTGGGAAGAGGGGTAAACAGTGAGGTGGCAAAGTTTGCTGCTGATACAAAATTAGTCAAGATATTTAACTCCAAAGCATACAGCAAAGAGTCGTAAAGGAATTTCACAAAACTGGGTGACTGGGCAACAAAATAATAGATGAAATTCAGTTTTGGTGAATGCAAAGTAATGCACAGTGGAAAAAATAATCCACACTATATATACAAAATGATGGGGTCTAAATTAGCTGTTACTATTCAAGAAAGGGATCTTCAAGTCTTTGTGGATAGTTCTCTGAAAACATCTGCTCAATGTGTAGTGACAGTCAAAAAAGCTAGCAGAATGTTGGAAACCATTAGGAAAGTGATAAGACAGAAAATATCATTGTGCCACTGTATACGTCCATGGTATGCCCTCATAGACTCTAAGGTCTAAGAAGTGACCTTTATCATCATCTAGTCTGACCTCCTGCACAAAGCAGGCCACAGAATCTCACCCATGTCTGAGCTATTGAAGTCTTCAAATCATGTTTTAAAGACTTCAAGGTGCAAAGAATCCTCCAGCAAGTGACCCGTGCCCCACGCTGCAGAGGAAGGCGAAAAACCCCCAGGGCCTCTGCCAATCTACCCTGGAGGAAAATTCCTTCTCGACCCCAAATATGGTGATCAGTTGAACCTTCACTCCTCTGAGGGTTAGAAACCTTCATCTAATTTCAGGTCTAAATTTCCTGATGGCCAGTTTATATCCATTTGTTCTTGTGCCCGCATTGGTACTGAGTTTAAATCTTGAATACCACATTGCAGTTCTGGTTTCCCCATCTCAAAAAAGATGTATTAGAACTGGAAAAAGTACAGAGAAGGCAAACAAAAATAATTAGAGGCATGGAACAGCTTCCATATGAGGAGAGATTTAAAAAAAACTGGGACTGTCCAGCTTGGACAAGAGACAACAAAAGGAGGATATGGAAGAAATCTTGAAAATCATGAATGGTATGGAAAAAATGAATAAGGAGGTGTTATTTACCCCTTCAAATAACACCTGAATCAGAACTCACTAAATGAAATTAATAGGTTTAAAACAAACACATAAAGAAGTCCTTCACACAAAGCACAGTCAACCTGCGGAACTTGTTGCCAGAGGATGTAATGAAGGCCAAAAGTATAACTGGGTTAAAAATAGAATTAGATAAGTTAATGGAGGATAGCTCCATCAATGGCTATTTGTCAAAATGGTCAGGGATGCAGTCCTGTGTTCCTGAACTTCTGAGTACCGGAAGCTGGAACTGGATGACAGGTGATGGATCACTCAATAAATTTTCCTGTTCACTTCCTCTGAAGTATCTGGTATTGGCCACTGTTGAAAGACAGGATGCTGGATTAGATAGACCATTTGTCTGACCCAGTGTGGCCATTCTTACGTTATGTTCAAACTTGCAAAGGAGCTGATGGATTGGCAACTTGGTCAAACAAATGCATATCAGACTTCAGCAGAACTGCTAAGCCTCACAAAGGTATAGCAGGCATTGGAAACCATAAATTCAGTACATGGAGCATCCTAATCACTACAGAACTCTTGAGGCCTTTAGAGTCTGATACAGAGGTTCTGCATGGTATTCAGAATTTAAGAAATTTTGAGGTGCCCCTTGGAAAATACTTTGGTGCAGCTGTAACAAGAAGGCAAAGAAATTATGATGATTAACATGGCTTTCACCTAAAGGAGGTGTAATCTGTTTACATATTTGGATGTGACTGAGTGCTTCCATATGGCATGCATTTTTGTATTTTTCCTAGGCAGCTTTCACAAAAAGCTAAAGAAATTCCAAAACAAAACATCATTAAATAAGATTTAACATTCAAATACATGTCAGTAACTTAGGGGAAAATACCTTAACTCTGAAGAAAGACATTAAAAATCCAGGAAAGTTTTAAATTTAAAAATTAAATAAAAATGATGTGTGGTCACTGAAGCCATGACATAGTCTAGATCCGCAAACTTTCTTGCAGTGGACAGGTTTCTTACTGGTGCAGTTACATGTTAGCTTGACTTTCAGGCTATGTCTAAGGTCTCAGCAGAGCCATTTATGACTCTATCACCTTTTTCTTGACACTAGGCGCACCTGAGCCACAATGTCTCTGTACTTTCCAGATGCATTATTTCATAAGATGGGGAAGAACATGTCCTCCAGGGAGTTTCCTTTTCATCTTCCTGCCATCTGCACTAGTAGTTCTAGAAGGTGGAAAGGGTTCTTCTCTGTCCATTCCCAGCTTTGTGATCTTGGAGATGTGGCGCCCTGTAAAAGTACTGGAGCTAAGAGCTATTTATCTAACCAGCAAGGCTTTCTCCTCTTCATAAAGTTCAAATCTATGTAAATTGTGAAAGAATGCACTACAGTGACCACCAAAGGAGTTGTTCTAGCCAGTTGAGTCGAGAAATTTCTTATTAATAAATTCAGTATCCTCACTGATCAGGTTTAAATTTTGCCATCGTTACTTTCAGTAAAAGTCATGGTCAGGTCACGGACAATAAACAAAAATTCATGGAAGCCTGTAAATTTTACTAAAAATAATGGGGGGGACAGGTTTGACGGGGGGCTGATGAAGCCGGAGGCCTGCCGGGGGTGGGGTGGAGTGGTGAGGAGAAAGAGCCCGAGCCTTGCTGTGGGGGAAGGAGGCATCTAGCACCTGTTGCAGCCCCTGCGGCTCAGAGCTCTGGCACCCCCGCCACAGCTCCAGGGGCCCAGAAGTCAGGCCTCCACTATCTGCAGCGGATGACTGCTCCAGGGTCCTTGCGGTACCTCAGACCTCCAGCATCCCTGCCTTCCGCGGTGGCTGACAGTTCCGTGGCCTCCACCACCAGTGCTGCCTTGGAGCTCTGAGTCCTACTGCTATCTGACAACTCCAGGTCCCCCTGCTGCACCATGGCTGAAGCAGAAAATACCACGTATATCACAGAATCCATGACCTCAATGACATAATCGTATCCTTAATTATAACAAAGTTCTCTGACTATGAAAAGTATGACACCTGCCTCCTTACGTGTAAATGAGGCTAAGGGACAAATAGACATTGTAGTGGTCTGAAAGAGATAGAGATACCAGGTATCTTACATAGTTAGGAAGGAGATGCAGGCAGGATCACCTGTTTAGTAAGAATGGAACTTGTATTGCAATTTCGCTCTAAAAAGTAAAGAATGGCTTTATAGAAATATAGTACAGAGAACAATCTGACTAGTGTTTTTAAATGGAAGACTATTAGTTATATAAAAAATAAAATTACAATACCCGAGTTTATGCTAGAAGGGAACGACACCCTTAGGATGAGACACGTGAACCTATTCTTCAGTATTTGCAGTACATCCCAAGAATAACAATGCCAAGTTTAGTCCATATTTCTGCAGTTCTCACAGCAAAGTACTACCCCAAGCAGTTTTAGGTATATACTGAGAAAGTCAGTCATAGATAAGGTTATTTCAAAGTGAGGAAAGACTGTCTATCTGCACCAGTGGTTGTAACAGAAAAATAACTAAATGTCTCTTGGCAGAAATCCAAAAAGGCAGGTTTTTTGGTCTCTTTTGGGTGGGTTTGTTTTTGTTTTTAAACTATCTGAAGTATAATAATCTAGAACAGTCAAGGAGGATCTTATCAGATCCACTCAGATGCTGCATAGATGAAGAATCTGTTTCAATTCATAGAGTATGTTTGACTGATCAAAGACACTTCCTTTTTAATAAGATCTTTTAGACCTCAGAATAACACTCAGAATCAAGAATCCCAGAAATCTGGAATTGAGATGCCAAATATAGTCTGCTGGGTCTCCTGCCCCTGAAATAAGACTCCATGATAATTTCAAAGGCAGGAGACCTAGCAGTTAGGAAAGCAAAAATTTATGGAAGTTAATCTCTTATCCAGGATATTGGTGATTCTGTCATTCAGTCTTTAATGATGTCGAAGGATAAGATTGTGTCACGGAGGTCACAGAATCTGTGACTTTGAGACCTCCTTGACATTTTCTGCTTCAGCGTAGGGGCAGAGCTGTCAGTCGGTGGAGGGCCCCAGAGCTCCAAGCTGCTGCGGGCGGCAGGGGGAACCCGGAGCTCCGAGCCACGGCGGGGGGGACCCCACGGCCGTCAGCTGCCAAGAGTGATGGGGGAGCTCCAGAGCTCTCAGCTGCTGCGGGCAGTGGTGGGCCCTGGAGCTCTGAGGCACCACGGGCAGTGGGGGCCACAGAGCAGTCAGCCACTGGATGCCCACCTTCCCGCTGCAGGGCTTGGGCTTCAGACCCTTCCTCAACCCCCCCCCCATTATATCCTTGGAATACTCCGGGATGTAAGTGGGAGGGAGGGGCAAGTGGCTCCAAAGGACACTGCTATTCAGAATGTTCGGAAGCTCACAGCGCAGGCGCCCTGATCTCACAAACAGAGCATTATCTTGAAGAAGTCCGGTTACAGTTAAGTAACCTTCATTTATTTTTGTGAAGTAGGGAAGTGACAAAGTTGTATGAGATTGTACTGAACCTCAGCTTTTACTTCCATCATTTCTATGTAGGTCACAGAGTTCAATGGCAAGCCCATTGAACCATTCATTTACTATGTACCCACAATTTTTTGTTGAAACATGAGTGATCCTTGATTGAAAATTTTTTGGTGAATTAGGAAATGTGTTTATTATGAGGCTTAAGATGTTGAGAATTAGTGTTCCTGCTTGACAGTGCTCCTTCAGGACTTGAACATTTATAGTTTGTTTAAAAATGAAGGGTTTTTTTTAAACTTTTTTTCCTGCAGTGTTTGCAGTCACAAGCATGTATCATCAGAACTGAAACAAAACTGATCGTAAACAAAGCAGAACCCTCTCTAGTCTGAATTGATAGTCCAAACTGAGTGAAGGGCATTTAAAAAACCCCAACCAAACTATGACTGGTGAAAACTAATAGGGGGGGAGATGAGGTTATCACCAAAGGCGCAATGGACAGTTAGTCACCCATCTCCAACTGAAAGTTAGTGGAAGTTGGGCAACTAACTCCTATTTGTGTTTTTCAAAAGTATTCCCCTGCTTCTTAAAAAATTCTTCCTTTTTAATCTTCTAATGTGCTATTAACATAGGTAAAAACATTTACTTTTTAAATGATTTTTAACCTGTCAGTACTTGAAAGCTGATTAATTTAATTGCATGCAAGTTTTGTTATTTTCCTTTGAGGTTTACACCAAAGTGGCACTATGTATATGAAGAATGTTTTGGGTTGGAGAGGAAATAGAAGTATCTCTTTAGTTCCACTTATGTTGGTTGAAATTAGTGAAGTCATATGTTTATGCCTGTTCTTGTACCATGAAGACTCTTATTAATCTTTTTTTTTAAACACTAATCTAGTTGTCAAAAGCATTTTTTATAAAAAGAGAAATCATTTTGAAGTCTTTGTTTAAAATGGTATACAAAAAAGCCAGTTGCTGTTGAGGTACAGATAGACAAATGTTTTCAAATAAGTCTGCAATGTTCCACCATTCATTCAAAGGTGATAATTTGTTTTTCTCTCCTTGTGATATTGTGAAACTTCACAGCATTATTTAGATTTAATTGTGCTTGGTTAAAATTTGTAACTAATCAGATTTTTCTTTGGAACATATTATGTAGTTTACTTTTTATATTATTGCATGCTAATAAATACAGTGTATATGATTAAAGAATTTGTGTACTGTAGGTGTACCTGTATATGTATGTATATGTTTATCTATGCAAGCACACTCTGGAAGTGGGGAGAACATGCAGCTGCTGAAGGTTATTAGGGTAGAATGTAACCAGTTTTGGAAAGACTGATAGCCCTTGGAAAACGTGCCATTTCTTATGGGGACCAGGGATGAGGGAACATTTTATCTTTGATTGACTCTTAAATGAAACATTCCATCAATTTTCTGCATCCTAGTGGGCCACTGATTCCCTCAGGTGCAACACTTTGCTGCTTTGTATTCAGTCCTTCTCATTCAATAGCATTATTTTCCTTCTATTGTTGTTTATCCTTCTTCTTGTGTATGAGATTATATCTGTATTTGTTGAATGCATGTTTGTAGCTCTGTGTTTCAGTATATATTCTCTAAACTTGTACACAAATTTTGTATTTTTCTGTAAATCATGTAATTGGAATAATTATAAAATGTTGATAGTTTTAGTAGCTCTATTGTATGCCTTTATCATAGGACACCCTTACAAAATCAAAATTTAACTTTACTAATTTGCTTTACAATAAGCTTGCCGCACTTCCTGGCAACTGTAGTGATAATAAAATATCACTGCTCAATGTTGCTACCTTATGGTGGGTTTTTGCCTACTTAAAATCCTTTATGTATAAAATAACAGGTAAGTGCCACAGGTCCGAAAATTTATTATTTGTCTTGGTGACTGATAGATTATTAAAAGGTGCTAGATTTAAACAGATTACAATGATGTGTGGAGTTGAAGTCATAATTATACAAAAATGCCTTTTATAGCTACTCAGTGATGACAAATACTTGTATATTCTTTCCTCAAGTCACTTTTTAAAAATGGAATATTTTTAATAAATATACCAAGTGGACAATTTTTATCAATAGAATAATGGGATCACATTTTCCAGATTTGTACATATTGATAGAATAATCTTTTGATACACTGATGTATTTAAAAGAATTAGTATGATGATCCACATAACAGCATATATTTTTAATATACTGAACTATTTAAAGAGCAACTTGACAGAGTGACCAATTGAAAACATAAGGATATTTGGTAATATATGTTAATGTAGGATTTTTTTTAATCTTGCTTGGAGACTATCATTTCTTTCCTGATGTGAGAGGATAGTAATCTTCTCCAATTAAAGAATTTTCCATACTGGAAATGAGCAGTCAATTACTAAAATTATTTTTGAATATCTAATTTGCATATCCTTAATTGTATTCATTCCATTTTGAAAGGCTGAAGTTGATATTTATAATGTTTTGATTGATTAGTAATGCATTTGTAATGTTAATATGGTTACGAGCTAGGTGCTGTTGTAAATGGAGTCCTGAGTAGCTCTTCTGAATAAATGTTTTAATAAATAAATTTAGTTTTTATTTCATTGATGAAGGAAGAACTTAAATTTTTTACCTATTAGCATCCTCAGTACATGAAATATCTCCTCTTTTTTACATGGTGTAAAAGATGGGAGTTTAAGTCTAGATCAAATAACTTAATTGGTGGTGACTGTTATACAAATGCCTATAAATGATTACTGTAATATAACAAGAATCTGACAAAAAGATGCACAGCTAAGAGGACTTCTAGACTCTTCATTGTTACTGGTTTCTCAAATAATGACAGCAGTAGAAAATACTTTTACTAATTTGGATGGCTAGGGGATTACATTCCACTTTTGCATATAGATTTGGTCAAAATTATCCGCTCATCTGTAATCTCCACATCTGATTGGTGAGTTAAGACCTGGCTTCCCTTTACAGCTTTTCCATTGACTAAGGCCATGTCTATACTATGAAAGTACTACGATTTTACAGAATTGAATTTTTGGGAACAGATTGTATAAAGTTGAGTGCATGCATCCACACTAATTCGGCGGTGTGCGTCCACAGTACCATGGCAAGCGTTGACATTCTGAGTGGGGCAGTGTGGGTAGCTATCCCACAGTTCCCGCTGCCCATTGGAATTCTGAGCTTAGCTCCCAATGCCTGATGGGGCCAAAAATTTGTCGCTGGTGGTTATGGGTAAATGTTGTCAGTCAACCCTCCCTCCCTCCGTGAAAGCAACAGCAGAAAATCATTTCGTGCCCTTTTCCCTGGATTGCCCGAGCAGACGCCATAGCACGGCAAGCTCGGAGCCCATTCAGCTCACTGCAGCAGTTATGACCATTGTAAACACCTTGTGCATTACCATGCAGTTTATGCAGAACCAGCATCTGAAAAACCAGGTGAGGAGGCGACGGCAGCGTGGTGATGAGGACATGAACACAGATTTCTCTAAAACCGTGGTCCCTGGCAATTTGGAGATCATGGTGTTACTGGGGCAGGCTCCTGCCGTGGAACGCTGATTCTGGGCCTGGGAAACAAACACAGAGTGGTGGGACCGCATAGTGTTGCAGGTTTGGGATGATTCCCAGTGGCTCTGAAACTTTCGCATGCGTAAGGGTACTTTCATGGAACTTTGTGACTTGCTTTCCCCTCCCCCAAAGTGCAAGAATACCAAGATGAGAGCAGCCCTCACAGTTCACAAGCGAGTGGCAATAGCCCTGTGGACACTTGCAACGCCAGACAGCTACCGGTCAGTTGGTAATCAATTTGGAGTGGGCAATTCTACTGTGGGGGTTGCTGTGATGCAAGTTGCCAACGCAGTTGTTGAGCTGCTGCTATCAAAGGTAGTGACTCTGGGAAATGTGCAGGTCATAGTAGATGGCTTTGCTGCAATGGGATTCCCTACTGCAGGGGGCTATAGATGGAATGCATATCCCTATCTTGGGACCGGACCACCAGGGCAGCCAGTACATAAACCGCAAAGGGTACTTTTCAATCGTGCTGCAAGCACTGGTGGATCACAAGGGATGTTTCACCAACATCGATGTGGGATGGCCGGGAAAGGTTCATGACGCTTGCATCTTCAGGCACTCTGGTCTGTTTAAACAGCTGCAGGAAGGGATTTACTTCCCAGACCAGAAAATAACTGCTGGGGATGTTGAAATGCCTATAGTTATCCTTGGGGACCCAGCCGACCCCTTAATGCCCTGGCTCATGAAGCCGTGCACAGGCACCCTGGACAGTAGTAAGGAGCTGTTCAACTATAGGCTGAGTAAGCGCAGAATGGTAGTAGAGTGTGCATTTGGATGTTTAAAGGGTTGCTGGTGAAGTTTACTGACTCGCTCAGACATCAGCGAAACCAGTATTCCCATTGTTACTGCTGCTTGCTGTGTGCTCCACAATCTCTGTGAGAGTAAGGGGGAGACGTTTATGGCAGGGTGGGAGGTTGTGGCAAATGGCCTGGCTGCTGAATACGCGCAGCCAGACTCCAGGGCAGTTAGAGCACAGCAGGAAGCGCTGCGTATCAGAGAAGCTTTGAAAACCAGTTTCATGACTGGCCAGGGTACTGTGCGACTATTCTGTTTGTTTCTCCTTGATGAAAACCCTCCCCCTTGGTTTCCTCTAAATTCCCTGTAAGCCACCCGCCCTCCCCCCTTCGGTTACAGCTTGCTTGCAAAGGAAATAGTCACTATCGTTTAAAAAACATGTATTCTTTATTAGTTGATTATAAAAATAGGGAGATAACTCACAAGGTAGCCCAGGTGGGGGATGGGAGGAGGATAGGAGGGAAGGAAAAGGCCACTTTAAAACTTGTTGAATGACAGCCTTCTGTTGCTTGGGCTGTCCATTTGGGTTGAGTGGTTGGGTGCCTGGAGCCTCCCCCTGGCATTCTTGGGCATCTGGGTGAGGAGGCTATGGAAGTTGGGGAGGAGGGAGGGTGGTTAAACAGGGGCTGCAGTGGCAGTCTGTGATCCTGCTGCTGTTCATGAACCTCTACCACATGCCAGAGCATGTCCGTTTGATCCCGCAGTAGCCCCAGTGTTGCCTCATGCCACCGTTGATCTTCCTGCCACCACCTCTCCTCACGTTTATTGGCCACTTTCCTGTCCTCTGCTATTTTGTCCCTCCACACATTCTGCTGATCTCTGTCAGTGCCGGACGACTGCATGAGCTCAGAGAACATTTCATTGCGCGTGCATTTTTTTCGCCGCCTTATCTGAGATAGCCTTTGGGGATGGAGGAGGGAGGCTTGAAACATTTGCAGCTGCTGGAGGAAAAAAAAGGAAGTGAAGTATTTTAAGAGAGACATTTTACAGAACAATGGCTATACTCTTTCACAGTGAACACCACTATTCACATTACGTAGCACATGTGATTTTGGTACAAGGTCGCATTTTGCAGCCTATATTGAGTGCCTGCGGCTTTGGTGTGAGAGATCGCACACGCAGTGCCGGCCAACAGAATTCGGCTTGCAGGCGGCCATGGTAAACCATAGTCTTTCGGCTTCTGCAACCTTCATAACAGCAGCGCCCTCCTCTCCCATACCAAGCAAAGCCCGCTGAGTTGGCCATTTAGTGCTACGGTTTTCCTGTTAACATGCCGCAACAGAAACCAAAGTAACCCCCCCCCCCATCCAATTCTCTGGGCTGATCACTTTACCCCTCCCCGCACTGCGTGGCTGGTAGCAGGGAAAATCCCTGCTAGTCAAATGTGAACAGCTCAGCGCCATTGGTCCCCCCCCACACACACACAGCGTGGCTAACTGTGGGGAGGATTTCTTTTCAGTCACAGGCAAACAGCCCAGTAGGAACGGGCACCTCTGAATGTCCACTTAATTGAATTCCCCTATTTCAACCAGGTGACCATGAACGATATCACTCTCCTGAGGATAACACAGAGAGATAAAGAATGGATGTTGCTTGAATGCCAGCAAACACCGGGACCATATGCTGCCAGGCTTTGTCATGCAGTGATACCAGATTACTTGCTGCTAGCATGGCGTGGTAAAGTGTCCTACCATGGAGGACGGAATAAGGCTGCTCTCCCCAGAAACCTTCTGCAAAGGTTTTTTAGAGTACCTCCAGGAGAGCTTCATGGAGATGTCCCTGGAGGATTTCCACTCCATCCCCAGATACGTTAACAGACTTTTCCAGTAGCTGTACTGGCCACGAATGCATCCCAAGTCCTCAGGGCTACTTAATCATTAAAAAACACTTGCTTTTATAACGTGTATTGTATTTGAAAAGGTACACTCACCAGAGCTCCCTTCTCTGGTTTTGTTGGATTGGGAGGGTATTTCAGTCAGGGTGATAAAACGATCCTGGCTGCCGGGGAGAATGGTGTGCTGCGTGCTCTCCTCAAGCTCCTCCTCCTCATCTTCCTTGTCCGCAAAATCCTCAGGCATGGTGGAGAGTACCCCATCGGAGTCCACGGACTGGGGTGGGGTAGTGGTGGCAGCCCCCCCCTAGAATTGCATGCAGCTCAGCGTAGAAGCAGCATGTCTGGGGTTCTGTCCAAGAGCGTCGGTTTGATTCTTTGGTTTTCTGGTACGCTTTTCTGAGCTCCTTAAGTTTCACGCAGCACTGTGTTGCATCCCTGATGTACCTCTGTCCCTCATGGCCTTGGAGATTTTTTGAAATATTTTGGCATTTTGTCTTTTGGAACATAGTTCTGATAGCATGGATTTCTCTCCCCATACAGCAATCAGATCTCGTACCTCCCGTTCGGTCCATGCTGGAGCTCTGTTTTGATTCTGGGCCTGCATGGTCACCTGTGCTGATGAGCTCACCTGGCGAAACAGGCAATGAGATTCAAAAGTTCCTGGAGCTTTTCCTGTACGCTTGGCCAGTGCATCCGAATTCAGAGCACTGTCCAGAGCGGTCACAGTGGTGCACTGTGGGATAACTTGCGTCCGCACTAACCCTAATTCAAAACAGCTATGTTGATTTCAGCACTAATCCCCTCGTTGGGGAGGAGTAAAGAAATCAGTTTTAAGAGCCCTTTATGTTAGAAAAAAATGGCTTTGTTGTGTGGATGGGTGCAGGGTTAATTAGATTTAACGCTGCTAAATCTGACATAAACTCGTAGTGTAGACCAGGCCTAACTGTGTGACTGTATCTGGGAAGAGGCCGTTTCAAAGACATCCAGGGCCTGGCTCATAGATAACTTCAACAATCAAGATTAGTATCTTTAAATGATTTGATAATTGTTGGGTAGCCAATGAGGTGAATGGAGCATGGTAGTGATGTGTTTTTGTCACCCTGTGTTGGTCAGCGGGTGATGTATTGCATGTTATACATGTGGAATTTCTTCACTACCTGTGATTTTATTTCTTAATACATTGCAATAATATACTATTATGATTACTGCTAATGTTTCATTTAATCTGTCTCTCACTTTACAGATGTGTAAAATGGGGATGATAATGCTTTACTCACCTCCTGTAAAATGCTTCAAAATCTACAGATGAAAAGTGCTATACCATTACATGGTAGTAGTATTATAAAATCTATTGTAATATGTGTGCTGTTGTATTGAAATATATTATACTATTGTCCTGCACTGGGGAATGAAACCACAGAGAAACTCCACCTGACGCAACACAGAACAGTGTGCCTGTTGATCATCACATCACACTCATGCTCCATTTGCTTCACTATTTACCCATCAAATACCAAAATGAATTTCAAATCCTGGTGTTGATCTTCAAAGCTTTCAGTGAGTTGGACCTGTGCTATCTTGCTCTCCTTCTCCCTCAGTAACAGCTGCAATCCCCAGGAATGAAGGGAAGTTATCATGGGAAAGGTGAGACTCCTAAGAGCTGAAGACTAAGCCTTCTGGGAAGCTAATTCACAACCATGAATTTTCTTGAACTTGAATGATTGTCTTTACAACATTCATGAAAAAATGTGTGACACATTTTTGTCAGAGCTTTCCCATGACATTAATGTAAATAGTTACTTAACAAACAAGAAAAGCAATCATACTCTTGTCTTGGTCTTGATATGTATGTTCGCTTTAGTTCCCCCATTTGGATTTATCTATTTGGTAAGGTGCACAGATGCTATAATGGTGAGTTTCCTTGTTCTTTACTATGATTTACATTGCAAAAAAAGTTGTCTGTTACTAGAATAATATTTTCCAATAAGTTTAGGTCAAATACAAAACAAATTATGTGTAGTAAGAATATATGCGTGGTTATGGAAAGAAAACAGTCTTTTGTCTAAAAAAGAGAGCAAATTTTCTTCCTAATTATTCAGGGTTTTTTATGTGTTGCTGGAATATGTATTGGTAAACATGAACTGACACATTTCTAGCAACCAAATTATAAATTAGTGGGAGACCTAAAAATGTCAGTTTCTTCCTTAGAAGCACTTCATCTTTTTCTCTTCTTAATCCCTCCTTTATTTCGTGTCTCATTTCTTTATCCTGTATACTTCTTTATTCCCTTAGGCAAATGAGTGTCTTTAAATGCTTGTCTCTTTGCTTCAATATTTTACTTATCTCAGTGTATCTTTTTGACACAAATCTTCAAGGTGTATCTATATACATGTACACACACGCGCACTATATATGTAATATTTATAAAAATTAAAAAATAACCCCAACCTTAAAGCTTGGTTTTTGGAATGATCTAGAAGTGCTTTGTGCTCTTTTCAAATTTAGTATAGACTAAATGAATCTCTTAATAAATCCTAAGTATTAAAGCAAAAATTCAAACACCGTAAACCGCAGAAACCATTTCAGATGATATTCAGTGGATAACATATGTCAATTTAAAGCATAGGATGAAATAACTGCCTCAATGAAATACACTGATTATGACGTTGTTAATACTGTTGCAGTCACATCCTCTACCTTTGATGCCAGTGGATACTCTGAGAACGGATCAAAAGACACATGTGTCTTAAATTTAATCTCCAAAGTTCTCTGATGTAAACGACACTGGGATTTTAAAACTGGAAAAACAAAAGAGGTTATTCAATGATATTTTGTATTCTTGAACATGCTGTCTTATAAATATCTTAGGTTATTGTAAGAACACAGTATTGACCTATTGTCCTTTTTTTATTTACCAGAAGATAAACCAAAATCAATAAAAAGTCGTGTATACCTCACTTATATGTACCTGCATTGTAGTCTGGGATCCTTTTTTTTTTTTTTTAGTGTTTAAATTTGGCCAACTGGATTTTTTCCCCTAATTTTAGTTTCTGAAAGTTAGCCTGGAAGAGCATGGAAGCAGTGCTTCACTTAAGAGTTATTTTTTTATGGCTGAAATATGGATTTCTCTAAATGGAGGTTTGTAATGAAAATCCTAAGAGAAATTTTCCGCTACACTAAGGTGCTAGCTAATAATGACACCACATAGTGGTTTTGATTCAGAAAAGCATCTCTTTTCAGGTCGCCACTTAAGAATATGCATAAGTCCCATTGAAGTCAGTGTTTTTAAGCACATGTTTAAATACTTTCCTGAATCTGTGCCTCTATCATCTGTCATTTTCAAATCTGTTCAATACTTTTATCCTACTGCCAAGGCAATATTTGTACTGGAAATCAGTGTCAGCCATATTTTAAGTATAAACTGTAATATCTTTTGTTTTACAGCTGATTGCTGTGTATGATGAACAAGAATTGCACAATAAGATTGACAGCACCAGTGGTAGTTTGACAGACACACACAGCCCAGACCCTTTTGAGATGGAGGTGGCTGCCCAGCTGGCTGCCTTTCAGCCAATTGGTGGTGAGATTGAGGTGACTCCTACTGCACTGAAACTGGGTATGTGCGCATTGTCTTCCAATTTTTAAAATGATTACTGATCATCATCTAGGAGGGATATGTGCCATAGCCTCTCTATATTGCTGGTGTCTTGCCTCTTTATTTTCATCCTTCCTGTTGGTGTTTATTTGTTGCATGTCTTCACTGGTGATGATGCTGTTGTGAGGCCACACAGAATCTTTCAGAAACAGATCGAAGGTGACTCCCATTCCGGTGTGCCCTCAAAGCAGCAGCACTGCCTGACAGGTATCCAGAAAATTAATGAGACTAAAGGATGTTTTCCTGTTTTCTACTAGAGATCACTATTAATGTTTTGAATAGAGAGGTCTCCTTAATAAACCAAGTATGTGGCTTAGAACACAAAACGTAAGAAGTAAGGCTACTACCCTGCCTTACTTTACCCTAATGTGACTATGTATTATAGGGGTCTCAGAACAGTGTGTGATTAAAATTCCTGAGCACAAGTGGATGGGTTAAGAATGGAATTTAAGTCTTGGATCTGAAATGTTTGTGCCTTGGTTAGTTTAAAGTTAGACTACTTATGACTTTTGAAATTGAATGTTTTGCATTCTATTTGCTTTGTTTTAATTTTGTTCTTTAAAAAAGGAAAAGACTGATAAATAAACATTCCACCAACATTTTATTGAAAAGAAAGTTAATGCTGTGAACAGAACTCTTAGTGTTCTAGTTTTTGCCCGTCAGGGAAAGCATTCAATTTTACTGAAGTCAATGAAACCTTCCAGACTAAGGTTTACATTATAATAGGTCATTTAGAGTGTTTGTAATTTCAACCTTCTGCAGAATTTCTTCCGGCCTGTAGTCTTGGGAAATGATGTATTCTTGCTGTAACTTCCATATATTTAAGACTGTTATGAACTGTATTCTTGATGTGTATGGAAAGGATTCATCTGTCTGAAGGACCTCTAATTGAATGAGTTAACATTCTATGTTACACATACAAGATCTAGCATGAAATGTAAAAGATATCTTAACATGTTTTGAAAAATAAATGCTATTCAGATAATCACCCTGATGCATATTTTAATGGACCAGTAAACATGCCTCGTCTTAGCGCAATACTGTATTCACATCTTGGGAAAGGGACGGAATTATATTTCATATTTTAGCCTCATGCAAACTTATGTAAAACAACTAAATTGAATTTTTGTTCATAATGGCAATGCCAGTAGACCTTTAATTTTAGCAGTGCTGGAGGTCACCACTGTGTCATTTACCAGACAGTTTCATTTTCATAGCAGAAATGATGCTAGGATGTTCTGGAGTATTAAGGAGAATGAAGATAGTGTAAAAAGATCATCCAATTATGGTCCCAGTTAATTTCCAATCTATACACATGTTTCTCTGGAAATAAAAGTGAATATCTCTTCTAAAAATGGAATATGTAAAAATGAGGATGTTGGGATTCCATATTTGTCTCAATGATTGCATTTCAAATTGGTTTCATTTAAATGAAGGGTTTTCTAACTGTCTGCCCTACAAACTCAATATGAGTTCTGAAAGTCCACCTGTTTTCTTTCTGGCTATTGTATCTCATTGATGACAAAAATTCTGCAAAGCTAATTTTGCCCTTATTGTCATCTCTGCAACTCTATTATTTTCTGTCCTCCGTTATACTAGATCCAAATCCAAAGACAAATTGAATTAAAAATGCAAACAAAACATAGTTATCAATACTATTGATGTATGAGCCAGATTAGAATATGGTGCATCCTCTTGATTCTGCATTGGCTACCAGCAGCAAAAAGTAGTAAAGTGTTTTCACTGAAGAAAGATATGACTCTGAATATACATAGTCAGCAAATTCCTGGAGTAAGTCACTTTTCGGGATAGGAGTGTACTTTAAGCACGTGCCAGAGTTCTCAAACTTTTAAAGAGTCTCTGAATTTACTTAAATAGGGATTATATCTATGTGGTTCAAATGGACAAAATATAGTTATTGTGTGCTTTAAAAATTCATTGAAGAATCTATACTTTAGAAGTCTGGGTCCACCATATTGTCCATATGATGGATGTGTTTTTAATGATGTCCCCAGAAGAATACCTAGAATATGGGGCTGAATAAACAGAAGATACTAAATTATTTCTTTTACAAACATAAAGGAATCCATATAAAATTTAAGAAACTATATCATAAGTGTTGGCTGATCAGTCTGTATTTATACTAGATACGTTACAAGATATCTTTTTGTTATTTTTCCTCTTTATCTTAGAATTACTTATTTCATATCCTTTATGATCCATGCATTCCAGATATTAACCAGTCCTACTAATGCTACAGTTTGTTTTCCCGTTACCAAGTTAGTTATTCTTGGTTTTCTGTTAGCAAGTCACTTGAACTTTGAAAATAATCCAATTCTTATTTCAAAAACAACCCTATATTTGACTTTAAAGCTAAAAGTACCTCCGCCCCTATATTCTTTCCATATGTGCGTTAACAAAAAAAATTTAAAATAGTATTTGGACCTTGGTTTTTATCTAATTGTTTTCATAATATTTAGCACTTATCTCTTTTCAGCAATTTACAGATAATTATATAACTTGATTATTGTCAAATTTAATATCTTTTTCTGTAAGTTAAATCAAAATTATTGCATAGAGAAACACATGGAAGTATTTGCATTCACTGTTATGAAAAGCTAAACTTCTCTTCTGGTGTTGCCTTTAAGAAAATGAAGGGGAATGTGATGCCTTTAATTAGGCCACAGCATCTAAGTATCTAACATGCCCATAATATGAGGTCAACTATTGGCATCTGATCCTAGACAAACATACTTGCACCACACGCACAGCAGAACTGAAGCAGGGTATCTGGTATTGCTTCTGACAGTGTTTGAATTTAGACTACAAAGCAAGTAAGTTTGTAATGGTTTCTTATTGCTAGAAGGGCTTTGCTAAAGTCTTTGGAATTCAGGGCTGAAATTTACTGAGGGAACTGGAGTCATTTGCTTCAGTTAGATCCGTAAGTCATAATTTGGTTCTGGGCTTTAATCTTATTGGTTTCTTTTTAGGCCTGATTACCAAACAATTAACACTGAGGACCAGGCCTTTTTCTTAGTCTAATGTCTTATCCATGCAATAGAGGAATGATCTAGTAATTAGCTATGGCAACTTTATACTTTCCTTTCATTCAGGTACAGATGCATATAAATCTAGATACAGATGTATGAAGATCTGACATACTTTCACATGACCAATTTCCTTGTTTCTTCAAGAAGAGTAACAATGTTATTTCCATTCTGTTGGGCGGGGATAGGACTGTAACAGGAAAATTGGAGTGGGACTGAGTTCATTCTCCCTGTTTCTTGTCTCTCTTTGTTTTGTGAAATGGAAAGCACTCCAGTATACTGCAGGGCGCTTGCCCCTTCAATTCATAACTCAAATATACTTCATAAGAATATCAGGGCGGCTGAGAATCACTGGCTACACTGAGTTGCCCTAAAACAAAAACCTGCCTTTTAAAACTCATATTGAAAATATTAATTGCAAAGGTACTGTCAAAAATTAAGTAAATTTAAATCAGACTTTCAGAAATAAGTTTCATACCCATTTTCCAGTTATTATTCAGAAAGTGGGAGTGGGAGAGTGAAGAATTTTATCTCCTCCTCTTCCTCCTCCCTCCCCTCACAAACTCACTTCCTGACCCCTCTTCAGGGACCACTGTCATGAGGAAATCCTCCATCAGGAGGTGGACTCTTCCCTCTAGTGAGGGCTAATAGAGCAGAGGTCCCCAAACTGTTGGGTTCAGAGGAACATTTTGAGGGGGGGGGAAGTTGTTGCCCAGTCCAGCCCACTGGGGGGTGGGGAAGATGTGCCATCCAGTTCCACTCCTGGCCCTGACCCCAGCTGTCCACCCTGACCCTCATCCCAGGTGTGGCCCCAGCCTTGGCCTCCCTTACTCCTGTCCACGTCTCCCGGCTCCAGCTGAGGGGGGGCTGTGGGCAGGAGTAAGGGGGGTCGTGACCTCAAAACATTTGGGGACTACTGCTCTAGAGCAAGTACCACCTCAGCATCAAGGGAAAGGGTTTTTTTCTCCCCCTATTTCGTAGTTTCAAAGAGAAGAGGAGGGTGGAGATCCATTCTTCATCTACACCAGTGAATCTTTATTTGCAAATCTAAATTTCACTTGCTAACATGGGCATCAATAATTTCTTCCCTGGAGAAGGACAGATGGTTCGTGACTCTTGACATGAAAGATACTTACTTTCATGTGCACATTCATCCATCCCGCAGAATGTTCATCAGATTCATAGTGGGACAAGACCACTACTAGTATACTTCTAGCATACTTCTTGTTCAAGCTGGCAACAGCACCCAGGGTCTTCTTGAAGGTTCTCTCCATGATGGTGGCCCAGATGAGACAAAAAGGCTAGACTGTCTTCCCATAACTTGGATGATTGTCTCCCAATGGGCAGATCCAACCAAGAAGTTCGGTCAGCAACATTATCCTTTCTCCATCTTCCGGCATCATTGGGAATCTGTGTAAACAGAAAAAAAGCCTCTTTTGACTCCCACAAATACTGTAGACTGTCTAGAAGCAGTCCTAGACTCAACCTCAGCAAAAGTCTACCTCCCCATGAACAGATTCCAGGCCATGAGCAGCCTGATAAAACATGTCATCCTCTGACCTCCAACCACAGTCAAGATCTGCTTCTCTCATTTTAGGTCACATGTCCTCGTGTACCTGCATAACACTGTTCAGCAGGCTTCATCTCCATTTCTTACAGGCCCTGGCTCTAGTCTGTTTACTCTACAGGTAGAGACAACACGAATACCAAGGTAACAACTCCTGCCAAGGTCATGGCTCCTCTTGTATGGTGGATGAACCCAGAACAAGTGCGTGCAGGAGTCCCTTTCTTTCCACCCACACCTGACACAACCCTAATCACGGGTGCATCCCTTGTAATCTGGGGAGCATACATGGGTAGTCATGCTGTGCAAGGCACAATGACTCTTGTCAATCTCCTAGAGTCAAGGGCAGTCTGCATAGTCTGCAATGCATTCCTCCCACTTAGAGTCCTGTCGCATCCAGATAATGTCAGACAACATGGCAACAGTCTTTTATATAAACAAACACGGTGGGGCAAAATTTCTTCCTCTCTCTCTCTATATATAGAGGCAGTCAATTTATGGAACTGGTGCATCAGAAACCACAACACACTTTTGGAAGTATAGCTACCAGGTATTCAGAGCTCTCTAGCAGATAGTCTCAGCAGTCATTTCCTCAAGGCCACTGGGAGATACACAGTTCCACTGTAAACAAAAATCAGCTTTCCCCCCCCCCCCCCCCCCCACACATACAGTGGGAAACCATCACCTGGGACCTTTTCGATTCCCAGGTGAACAAGAAGTTCAGTTTATGCTGCCACAGAGCAGCACTGGGCTGGGGCTCCAGGGGCAATGCCCTTCTGTTATCCTGGACAGAGCACCTGAGATGCACCTTTTCTCCAATGACGCTGCTACCACAGATCCTGAAAATTATTAATCACAACAAAGCTTAGGCCATTCTCATTGCATCAGCTGGCCCAGACAGTTTTGGTTTTCTGACGTTTTACGAATGTCAACCTGTCCTCCAATCAAAATTCGTTCCTTCCTGGGTCTATTAATTTCGGAGATTGACAAGATCAAGCATCTCAACCCAGACCCTCGCCACATCACAGTCTAGTATTTGGAGGGGCATGAGACCTAGTACGTTCATAGACAGATACATTCAGTCTGTTTTCAGTCAAAGCAGAGAATACTCCACTGGAAAATGCTGTCTCATTAAATGGAGGCATTTGTCTACCTGGACGGAATAGAACCAGTTATCCCCAGAAACATTGGGTACTCCTGCTATTTTAGATTACTTCGTCATTCTCAAGGTATCTGGGCTTTCCATTTCTTCCTGTATGCCTGTCTAGGAGCAATCAGTGCCTTCCATCCTCTGGTTGAAGACTATTTTATTTTTAAATACCCCTCAACAGTTACATTCCTGAAAGGTCTTCTTTGGACCTTTCCATCGTGATGAAATGAACATTGCAATTGGACCTCATTCTTGTACTCTAACTATTTACCAGCCCACACTTTGAACCACTGGCCAGTTTCCCACCTATCCATGAAGGTTGCCTTCCTAGTTGCCATCATGTCAGCCAGAAAGGTGAGCGAATTGGGAGCATTCATGGTTGCTTTCCATATACCATATTTCATAAGAAGATGTTTATGCTATTTCATTCACTGAATGCAGAATGTCTTTAACAAAATAATACTGGTAAAACCCTGGACAAATTCCACAGGTTTAACAAATTTATTCTACTAAAATTAGTACCATTTTCATTTTGAAAGGGCACTTAGTTTCTAAAGGAAATGATCTTTCTCTTCAAAACTAAGAAAAAAATATTGATGCAGAACCACAAAATGTCTGTGAAACTTCCCCCCTCCCACACTTTCACCAGAGATGAACATTTTCTCACAGATCTTTACTAAAGACTGCTGAAAGTTTGTAAAGCACTCTCAAAATGCTTGTCTAAAGAAGTCCTTTTAAAATGAAGTTACTACCATATAACAGCTCTATGTAGCCAAATGCAGGAGAAGCACAATTTGAAAAATCTCATACAAAGGCAACAAAGATTTTTAATCTTTATAATAAAGAAAAAAGATTGTTTGAAACCTGTGACATTATTATTTTATACTTCAGCCAAGTTTTTTTTTTGCCAGTCAGTCACAGGGGGAAAAATGTGTTGATTGGTTCTGAAGCTAGAATATATTTATAATAAATGTATGCACTTGTGCACAATATGTCTCCAACTTTTAGACAAAATGACACATTTTTCAATAGTGTGGGTGTCAGTTACAGGGCGAGCTGTGCTTTCGACCCCTTTTAGTCCTTCTCGAGTGCATCCATCGGGTAACAGGCTTAGCTTCTTTAACCTCTCTCAAAGGGTAGAACCCCATGAACCAATTACTGTTGGACTAGATCTGGTTTCTTAACCATGTTAACACAACAGGCCTAATTGTGTTTGGCAACTGTAAGCCCCTTCACTCCAGGGACCAGCAAGCTGATTAAAGTGACTCAAAAGCAACTTTTTCAAAACAAAACATTCCTTATTTTTCCACTCACAGGTGTATAGCATTCAGAGGGAATGGTTAAAATAATAAAAACCATATTTCCCATACTTGATCCCTGATATTTCCTTGCAAATTTTGATAAGTTCCATTCAGCTCAGTTACCTCCATCTCTGGATTTACAGAAGCAGACTGCTGTAGAATGCTATTTCTCTCAGAGACTAACCTCAAGTTGATGGCTGATCATCCTCCTTCCTGCCTAGTCTAGGATCTTTTTTTGTATCCCCTTGGATCCTAAATTCCACATGGGAAGAATAAACCTTGCCAGATTAGTTGGAGCCAAGTTGTAGCTACCCTGTTGTTTCCCCAAGGCCCCTAAAATAGTACCTCATCTTTGCCATTGCTGTTGGTTTCCCTCTCACAGCCTCCTTTGATTTAACTCTGTGCAGTCAGTCAGGATAATGTCAAAAGGTAAACTGAGGTACACATTATATTTACAAAACATAATACAGATATTGCCCTCATTTTCCACAACAGGTATTCATTTTGGTGTCCTGGCCAAATTTCTATTTGGCTGATTAAAAATAACAGTAGTTAGGTATAATGGGGTGTGTGTGTGTGTTTCCTTCCCAGGTAACAAACGTTCAGAATTGATAAACACAGCGGGAATCAGAAACAACCTGTACAAAGCATTGTAAATGAGCAGTGGAATTAGTTATGAGTTTTATCAGCTCTCTGAATTTTTACATAATTTTTGTTCTGTTTATTGAGTTAGTGTTTGATTTTTCAGTTGTCCATTTAGTGATGTTTCTTTTTGGCTAGTGGTGGTTTTCCAAAGACTTTATAGAAAAGGACCTAAATTCCTTTTGTAGATTTAATTGACTGGTACTCTTCAATCCTTGTTCTAAGCTATTGTTGTAGTGGTATTAGATACTTAGTGTTGTCATGTTTCACTTTAGAGGTAGGTTCCCTTAGCAAACTATATACATTAAGCATTACTTAAATGCTTTTCTATAGCTCAAGATGAAAGGGGTTACATAAATGTAATAGATACTAAAAATAATCTACAGTACTATAGGAGTATTTTTATGCTAATAGATTGAGATGTTAAAGTAGATAAGCACTTAATCTCAGGACTATTAAAAAAAATGAACCACTGACACAGGAGGGGTAAGACATGCTTTCGTTAGTAAAGAGGGGTCTAATGTTGTATATATCAATTGATTCCAGTACCACAAAAATATTGTCAACTCTTTTTCTTTGAGCTGCTTACCAGCATTGGACCCATGTTGAGTCACTCTCTACAAATCTCTTCCAAAAGAAAGGCCAACCACATACAATACTGTGCTCATAATAGTACAGAATGCTCATGCATTTTTAAAATCTCTATTGCATGTTGCTGCTAATCTAATATCTAGTGAAAATATGCTTGCTAAACACTCATCTATAAGTATGGGGAATACTTTGTGTGATCATCAGCTTCATCCGCCAGGTGAAGCTTCCTGCTGTTCACAGGAAACTGATAGTGTTACCAGAAGCCCCATAGCACCTAACATTTCACTATATTTGCAATTGTCCTCTGCTTTCTAAATATTGTTACGTATTACTTAGAGTATAGTAAGGTTTAGCATTTCCATTTCTAAATGTAGCCACTGTTAAACAGAGGAATATCATATATGTCTGAGAATCTAACATTTTGTAATTTATTCTGATCCAATAACGTTGCCTTGTAATTAGACATGTACCCACAAATGAAGTCATCATGAGCACCCTCCCAGTTTCCTCTTTTAGTTTTTATTTAAGTATTCTCAGCTAGTATTTTCTTCTGTAGAGTGAATATTGGAACTGAAAAGGTGAATTTAAAAGTTTAGCTTTTTGGTTTTTCCTGATGTCAATTGGTTATTTTCCCTTTCAGTCCAGTTGGGCTGAAAAGAGAGCACTAATATAATTATTTATGGAAGATCCATCTTATGGATATGTCACTTTGAGTCAGACATGCCTTTGTGATTTGCTCAGGGTTTTCTCATTTGCTTTATCTAATAGATGATGGTCCACTGTGCACAAATGTAGTTGTTTCCTTTCTCCTTTGCTTCTCCTTTGCATTAAGAATCATGATTTTGCCCAAATTTAGAGAGAACTAGCTAATACTTGACATGCCTGCATTCTGAGATGGGAAGATAAGGTAATGTGTGCTTAGGTGCCATCATGAGAATTTCTATGAATGGGCCTTTCCCATTCTTCTTTCCTCTTCCTCCCTTTTTTTGCTAATCAAACCGAAACAGGTACCACAAACAATTAATTGCATGCTATCTGATTTGCTGGAAAACAAATAAAGTTGGGTTTTCTCTTGCAATAAGTTTTTAGTATATTGTTTAAATGTACGCATTTATAAGTAATATTAGTATTTGGCTAAAAAGAGTCCAGACAAAGATGAATCCTAAGTCAGGAAGGCACCTCGAGAGGTAATCTTGTCCGGTCCCCTGCACTCATGGCAGGACTAAGTATTATCTAGACTATGAAGCAGCCACACTAATCTTTTATGAGGCATCAGCAGCTCTTGATCCCATGAAGTTTTGTTTCAGAGTAGCAGCCGTGTTAGTCTGTATTCGCAAAAAGTTGTTGACTTATTTGTATCAGTGTGCATTCTCCTGCGAGGTCCTACAGAGATTTGTTTTATCAACTAATTCTGTATGTGAGATAGATGGGGGAAATAGTGAGACTGCTGATTGCACTCTTTTACTCTTAGGCCTGGTGTACACTACACAGCTAGATTGATGTAAGGCATTTTACGTCGACCTAATTATGTCAGTAGACACACTACAGCCTTGTCCCGCCAAAGCAAGTGCCCTCCTATACAGACATAAGTCCTAACCCTCTTGTGGAGGTGGAGTCATTATGTCGGTGTAGTTAGGGTGATGGTGTGTCCCTGTAGACACTGTTACTTACGTTGGCTATTGGTTGTCTTGTCAATTTCAGGCCTTCATGCAGGAGCCCTGAAATGAGAAGAAAGCCAGGCAGCTAGAGCCCAGCTGCCCCTGTTTCCCCGCTCCCAGCCAGGCTTCACCCACCAGGCTCCTCACTCCCCGCTCAGGGAGGTGGGAAGCCCGGCTGGGAGTGGGGAGCCGAGAGTCCAGGGTTCAGCTGGCTCTCAGCCCCTCACATTGCCCAGTTTACTGTCCAGCTTGAACATTGTTTCAGATAGACTAAGAAATATCTTGCATGTAGGGAAAACCATTGTATTCACCTTTTACTTTGGAACAATCTTTTTCTGCAATTTTTACTTGCTGCCTGAGTACTGTCTATTATATGCACATAGTAATGACTCCTCTTCTGATTCAAGGAAATGTGCACATGCAAATCTTTTCTTAAAAGCTAGTTGGTTTTAATACAAATGTATTACGAAAGCACAAAACATTGTTTACTCTTTCCTTAAGAAAATATTACTTTGATCACTTTCTCTGCCTCTGGAAGCTTCTTAGTAGTGGTATCGTTCCTATGCTCTGTTTGTTTAGAGGTTTTATGTGGATGACAGCATGCTCGATAGCTCTTCTCCTCTGCAGCATTGTTTAATTTGGTTTTAAATAATTGTGATGATCAATTAAAGCCTACTAGTGCTTTTCAAAACAAATGGTGCCTGTTTCTGGAGATCTGAAGGTTTGACGATAAGTTCTCTTTTCAGTCATTGTGTAGGCATGATGTACTTTGAGTTTGTGACTTAACGTTGAGCTTGAATCATGGAGTTAAAGTTTGTACTAGCACAGCTGAAGTTTACCCTCTTGATAGAACTGGAATAGTATTGCAGTGCTTTTGTAAAGAGACATAGGAACAAGTAATAGTATGTCTTCTGGAACATTAAGTAAGGAGTATATGACTTTCTGTCCTGACTTCTATGTCCTATCCAAAAGTGGCGCCATACCTGAAATGTCCAGGCTTTCAGAGCTTATAGGGTTTTTTAAAGATATGATTATTTTTCTGTGGAAACTACAATGCATTTTCTGGGTATTAGGCTCCTTTTAAACATACGTTTTCTGTGCGAATTTTAACCTCACACAGATTGTGTTTCTTGATTCTTTCTTTTAGTGAGTATTATTGCATCTCTTGTTATGAAAATTGACAACTGTTTTTTTAAATATGAAGAAAAACTGTATTTTAGATTAATGATCGTAGAAGTATTGTTATCTTGATTAATAATTTTTCTGCTGTTCTAGTCAAATTAAGACTGTCTTAGCAAAATAAAAACCCCTAAAGAAGGCCAAAAAATAATAATCCTGGCCTCATGGTAGTAACCCCCTTTTTTTCTTTTTTTAAATCTGAGTCCAGATTCATAAATTTTCATGTATATATTTAATTTGTATTAACCTGTGTCTGTTTGCTATAGACATCAATATACCCATTGTACAGTTTGACCAAAATAAAATACAGTTAAGGAATTCAGACAATTTGCCCACTGCCATATAATCCTTACTCACTTTCTATCACACACTGTAACTTTAGCATTTGCAGACCCTCACGTGTTTAACTTTTGTTAGCCATTGTCTTTGGGAGAAGCATCCTTCATATCTGTTTGGTTTTCAGGACAGACATTTAGCGACTTAGCCAAAACTGGAGAAGAAGCATTAATTTATTCTATTTTGGAGTACTTGGTTTTCCTTTTCCTTGATTCAGTCCTCAGTTTCTCCTAGATGCACTGTGAGCTGACCTTTATTTTGTTTTCTTCATAACTCTGTCACCCTAGTACCGAGAACTCTGTTTTCAGTAGACATTAAGCAAATGAAGAATGCAACTGCAGGCAAAGATGTCTCTCTCTCATGCCAAGGAGCTCTCTGCATATGCTTAATGAGATCTATGACAAGATGAAATCACACAGAATATTTGGATGGGAAGCATAAATGCTCTTATTACCCTTTGAGACTTGTTTGAAAGGGAGTAATGAATCCCTTCCCACACACTCCTTCACAAAGCCCATTGGTATTGCCAGGAGGAGTTCTGAAGTTATTGGGTCTGTTATCATTGCCATACTACATCCATGCCTAAAACTAGTCCATAAGGTCCAAGTATGCCTATGAGATTGTGAATTGATTAGAGCAGCTCCAATACCAATTTAACCTTCCCTGAGAAATGGGAGATTAGACAAAGTATAGCAACAGGTGAGGTTAAAAATGAGATTGGTTCAGGCAGGTGTTTGACCTGATTAAGAATAACTGGTACCCTGCCTTCACAAAGGGAAGTGGTAATTCTTGTCAATAATGGGCCCAGAACCTCCTTAGCCATGAGGAGGCAAGGGTCTCATTCAGGCTATGTGGAGCAAAACAGGATGAAACCCATCTGGAGGCAACAGCTTGTTTGATCTGACACTCATGGTTTCATCCAAATAATCTTGGATACAATCTGTGTTTTCAGAAAAATCCATGGAGATTTCTTATAGTAAGAAGCTTGATATTCTAATAAAGTTAAGGCAACTTGATGGTGGCATAAATGCAGACAAAAAATGATTTCAGTTCTCTCACCATCACAGAGAAATGTGTGAATTTTCTATACCCAATTGATAGCACTTGGAGTGAGGTTTTTCACAACTAGCACTCTAGCCTCTTTCCTTGCCACTTCATTAACCGTCGGTGTTCTATAACTGCTTGCCTACACATGAAATTTGTTGCAGGATAACTTGAATTATGTAATGTTTAAGTGCCTTATTTCCACAACCAGTTCTTTTTTTTTTTTTTTTTTTTTTTTTTTACAAATCGTCTGGCTTTTCAATACGGGTTATTAAAGTGGGGTTATGAGATGTGGGATGAGTTTATCTGCAGCAGACTAGAGGTGGATGTACCCCTACCCCGGAACAACTGTTGCACATCTGCCAAGACCTCCCACTGTTATTCCACACAGTGTTTCTGGCTACCTGGGTTGGCCTGTCTGTTTACTTGTGTGGGCTACGCTGTTCCAGGATCATCCTGACCAGATATCACCTCTCCGTTAAATGCTTGTGTGTAGCCAAGTGTTGTCCTTTGCAATTCCAGACAGTGGAGAGTTTAAATACCTGTGTTTATACTCCTATTTATTGATCAGGTATGCCTCATGCTTCTTCATGGTCTGATGCAGAGGACTGGACTTCATTGCCCTTTGCAAGAGGAGGATGTACAGGCCCATCTAAATTATAGCCACTGGAATGCACAACTATAAAGCAGCTGTCTGAGTAAATGAAGGAAAGGGAGTATAACTGGGACGCAAACCAGTGGCTCAGTGTGACAGCCTGTATCCCTATTGTCACCTTTTTTAACAAAGTATGCCTTGTGAGGTATTATTTTAAAACTCCTAATTCGCTGATCATTATTGTCCTGGTACAATGTGTGGCAACATTGTATGCAAAGTTATAAGATTCTACTGTATGACATTAGTGAGAGATATTACAAGTCTGCAAAAATAGCAACAAACCAGAAACAAAAGGCAAACAGACACCTCAGCCAAGTGTCAACAAGATCAAATGGATTATCACCTGGTCAAGTGACCTCAGGTGGAGATGATTTTCAAAGAAAGCGATCTATAAGAATGGGGAACAGACACCCCAAAATATCTCTCCCTTCATCTCTACTTTTGGCATTGACAACACTTGAAGGACAAAGGAAACATCATGGGACTGGGGAGGGATCCTGTCTGAAAGATTCAGCTAGTAACACTGCTAGAATATGAGGTAAGAGAGACCTTTTGCTTTGAATTCATTTAGCTTGTTAAATTAGATATTGTGTTTTAACTTTGATTTTCTTGTAACCAATTTTGACTTTTATGCATCATTTTCTGTTGTCACTTAAAATCTATCTTTCTGTAGATAATAAACTTGTTTTACTGTTTTATCAAAACCAGTGTGCTTGGATTAAAGCATTTGTGATAACAAGATCTGCGCATATCATTTCCTAATTATCAAATGACAGCCTTCATATGAGCTTGTATTGTCCAGGAGGGTGCTGGCAAGTACAAGATGGACATTTCTGGAGGAAAGTGTGGGGCTGGGAGTTTTCTGGTGTTGCCCTGCAGTCTAATTAATGAATGGCTGGTTATAGCACTCATGCAGTATAGCTGTGAGTAATTTACATGCTGGAGGCTGTGTGTGGACAGACCAGGAGTGGTTGCTCTCAAAGTGAAGCAGTGTAAAAAGTCAGCCTCTGCTGGAGAATTGAGGGGACACAGCTGTTTCACAGTCCAGATTGTACCCTGGATAATGTGTCACTCAGTAAGGGAAAGAAGCTCGGTCTGGGTTATAAGAATGTGAAGGATAATGATAGGGAGAGCTGTAAATTATATATATAATTTTATATATTTAAAAAAGAGAAGTTCAAGGGTTGAGATGTTCAAAGAACTCTTGTGCACATCCCAGGGGAGGGATAAAAAGACAGAGGAGTGGAGGCAGGGGTTCCTGGAACAAGACAAAGAGAAAAGGACTGGAAAATGGCTAGATCCTCACAGGCGCATCTGCTGAGGATGGTATTGAGGCAGATGCTCCTCTGGGCTGTTTCCTGATCAAGGGCTGCACCACAGCTGAGGCATCCCATGTAGCCCTCTACTTCTGAAATCTCCACATTCTAGGACACACCATTCACTGCAACAGTGCCAGGAAAAGGGCCTTTTGGAGGCATTCTACACCACAGAACAAGAAAGGAAAACAGGAGACAATGGACGTTCTCACCTACAAGAGAGAAGCTCTTCTATTGCCATCCCAGGATGCAGAGAGCAGTTTTGAGTACCCTGTGAGCACACATTTTTGACCTCAGAAGTGCAAAATGGTTTTCACACTATTCTTTGCAACTTAAGGTTGTTTGTTTTTTTCAATTTGCACATTATGTATGTGTAATAATATTTTTGTAGAGCTCCCAAAATGACTAGAGGAGTGGCAATGCCATGAAGAGACCATGGGAGAAAAAGTCCGACTTGTAATGACAGCAAACAGTCCAGAGTTTCTAAAGGTCCTGGTATCCTGTATCTTTCCAGACCACCGTGCATTAATAGTGCTGAACCTTTTGCAATGATCAACCAGGTCTTGCTGCATCATGGAGAAAGTCTTTTCTGTTTCTGAACTCTGAGGCCTGGTGTGTGTGTGTGTGGGGGGGCAAAGAATAGCCATGTGTCCCCCCTCAATGACCCCAATGCAACTTGGGGACCCCAGCAATGCCAAACCATTAATAAACTCCTGTGCTTTGTCCAGCCTTATGACCTTTATGGGACAGCACCTTGTAGACAAGAGTGCACTCTTCCTGGACAACAGCCTTGATGGTTGATCTGCCAAAACCGAACTGGTTAGCAACTCACTGGTAGTGTTCAGCTGTGGCAAGCTTCCAGGTGACGATGGACATTTGCTTCTCCATGTTGAGGAGAGCTCTCTCATAGGTGTTCTGCTACTGCAGCTCCTGGACAAATGCTGCATAGATTTTGATACCTTGCAGAACTGCCATCACTGCTGGTCATCCCAGGTTTGCATCATTATCCCATCCCATTTGTCAAGCCCCAAAACAGCAGTCCAAGTGAAACCGCTTCAGGAAAAGATGTAGGAAAAGTGTCATCTGCTCAACTTCAGCCTCCTTCTCAGGTGCCCTCATTGCCCTGGTTCTGACGTCATTGCAAAACTTTAGATATGCTTGCAACAGCCTGTTGATATTTGATCACCATGAGGCTTGCAGCTCTTGCCAATGTTTCTTCCAGGCTGCCTGACGATGCTTTAAAAATGGTGCTGGCTCGCAAACTCCGGATGGATGATGGGAGGAAAAGAGAATAATCAGGGGAATTATTTAGTTTGAGCTGAAGCCACTGAGTTCCATTGCCTTCTGGGAGGAATACCACAAGGCGCAGTGAGAAAAGTCCTAGTATTTATGAAGCACAACGACAGAACAATGCACTATGGGATGTCTGACCAGAATGCTAAGTGCTGATTTTGAACCATCACTGTGCTGTATTGCTGCAATGATATGAGACAAATAAATTTTACTTGCAAAATTATGTGATGTGTATGCGTTGCTTGTGCAACAAGTGTTGCAGATCACATGACATAACATGGATACACCAAACAAGAAGTTTCAAGTTTAGACAATTGCCTGTGATCAGCAGTGATTCAGTGAAGAAGAATTGTCCCTCAGAGGCACCCGGAACTCAATTCAATCTATACACTTCTTTGGAGGAGCATTAAAAACAGCTGCTCCACGATGACAGAGGTGATCGTAGGTCTTGATATCAATATGCATCTGGCAAATGTAGTGATTTAAACCAGAATCTATTCAAACTCCAAATTTTGGTCCTGAAGATAAGATGTCTTTTAAGCATGGTACATTAGGGAGAAAAAAAATGTCTACAAGCAGCACAGTTATTGGTAATTCTTCTGTAAATGTGTAATGCCGTAAGATAAGGAGGCATTAACTTCTTTACATGCTGATATTTCAGTTCTGAAGTTTAAGGGTCTGGATTAACTGTACTACTGAAAATTTAACATCCAAGATTCTTGTACTAGTAGGTAAATGTGTGAACCCAAAATGATACATTTTAAAACTTTCAATCCCTTAATAGTTCTATGATGTGCCACTCTAAACAGTGAGAACCCCAAAGAAGTTTGGCTGTGGACATATAAAGCATAGGTGCAATTACTGTGTTTTATAAAATGTAATACATTATAAAACACTTACTTATTTTCATTTATGTGACAGGAAAAGATCATGCTGTTGAAGCTTCTCCTGGCACCCTTAAAACAAATATATAAATAAAAGGCAGTATTTTTGTTAAAGCCTCGTTAAGATTTTACTTGCACTTGTTTTTTCCTAATATGAAAAAAAACCCACTATTTCACTTGATGGGGGTAGGGTTGCTTTATGAATTAATCCAAACTGCAGCATACAAAAGGGTTCATACTATAGAAAAGGATTTACTTCCATTTGGAGGATTGGATTGAGTCAATTGCCTGATTGTTTACCTAGTTCCAGTCTGTTAATCTAATTCTTGTACCCATGAGAATTTAAACATCACGGTGATAGGCACTCTAAAAATACGTAGGACAGATAGTCAAACATCTTAAATTATATAGATAGCTGCTATTATGAGTAATTAAAATTGGCTTTAACCCAAAAAGTAGAGGCACATTACATAAGAGAAAGTGGCATAGCTTTGTAATGAGGCTAGCATGGACTGCCTACTGAGAGTTACATTTTTAAGTACATGTTAGGACAAATGCACATTGCCTCAGGTAATATTAAGTAATGAGACTGAAGGCTGAGTGAATTTAAAATGAGACTGAAGGCTGAGTGAATTTAACCATCCTAGTTAATATGTGCTGTCTTAAAATGCACTGACTGGCTGGAGTATCTCTTTGATTGTAACATGAAATTTCTGTAGAAAACTAAGGAAAATAGACCTATTTACTGGCTAGTAAGAGTGTAATATGTCTCAGACAACCAAATTGGAGTTCTAATTGTATCTCGGGTTCTTAGAATATTATATTAATTGTAGTAATGCGCTTTCCTGGATTAAAAGAAAACCTTATTTTGTAATGCTCGCTTTGTTTACAATGGCTAGGTTGATTCATTATAAAACCAGTTTTAAAAGCCCCGGTTTGAATGCTTGTTATTGTCTGTTTAGTATGTCAGATATTTTTCAGCCAAAAATTATCCAACTACACTGAGACTGCAATTTCAGACTTGCATGGTGTTTTGTATTTTTGTGTACATTCAACACTGGATAAAAGTTTTCAGATTTGAGCAAAGGCAGTTGTTGTAAAATTTCTAGGGGTGTGTGAGAGAGAGAATTTTTATTGCCTGCTGGAGAAAATGTAATGCAGAGCCAGTCAAAAGAGTAATTGTCATTGGAATGACCTCTCCAATTGACAATTTGATACACACTTGATGGGCAGCTTTTTCCCATCACAGTCAGCCTTTTAGTGTGCAGGAACAAAATTTGAAATTATGACTTTAATTTTGTAGATGGTTTATTACAAATCTCCTTTCATCCAGTATATGGTACTCAATCCAAGCATGTATGCTTACTTCTATAGTCATTTTTCCTTTTTATTTGAACAAACCAAGGCATAGGCGCCGACTCCATGGGTGCTCCAGGGCTCAAGCCCATGCCAAAAAAAAATAGGGGATGCTCAGCACTCACCAGCCACAGCTGTTAGGCAGGGCTGCCGATCAGCTGCTTGTGGGAGGGCGGAGAGCTGTGGGGGGGGGCGCACGCTTTGGGGCAGGGGGCAGAGCGGGATGGGAAGAGGCGGAACAAGGGCAGGGATATTGGGTGGGGGGAGGATGGGATATGGGGGAAAGGGAGCAGTGGGGGTGGAGCACCCACTGGGAAAAATAAAAGGCAGTGCCTGTGAACCAAGACACAATGTATTAGAGAGTTAAGACCTGCTAACATGATTTAACCATAGTATTAGTATTTTGTACATTTAACATTACTTTGCTGGGCTGTTTCATCCCAAACTAGTGGTGTAGCCACTTGGTTGGATTCACAATAACCAACAACGATAAAACTCACTTTCAAATTCACCATATGTGATTTGATATTCACCTATCCAGCACTGTGTTTATGTGATGGAGGTGGACAAATGCCACAGTGGACCAATACAGGAACTGGCTAATGATCTCTTTTGGGGACAAGGGTGAAGCTGGCCCACAACACCTACCTGCAACATCAAGCCTAGAGGAAATAAAAAGGGAGGAATCAGGTTTCAGAGCTGATGCAGAGAGAAACTAGACATTCTGATAAGCAGTCAAGAGCAAAGAACTCTAAGCGTATGTCTACGCTGGCAGAGTTACCGCACTGCTCAGAGAGTGCTGAAGGGAAATAGCTATTGTGTGTTCACGCTGTCAGCTGCCTGCGCAATAGCATGTTCACACTTGCGGCATTTGCAGCAGTATTCGGAGCGGTGCACTCTGGGCAGCTATCCCAACGAGCACCTCTTCTTCTTCTGCCACTAAGAGTTGTGCAAAGGCAGAGGAGGTCGTGGGGCATCCTGGGTCCTGTCCAAATGCCCCATGATGCATTGCTTTGTATCCCAGCAATCCCTGTACTTCTGTCCACATTTGGCGCCATCTTTCAATGGTTTGTGTACTGTGCACTTTGCCTCTTTGGGCTGCAGGAATGGATCCTGCACTGGTGACCAGTATTCTGCTCGCTCTCACTAACACATCATGAGTGGCAGTGGAGTTATTCCTTAAACTACAAAGGCAAGAGGAGTTCAACATTAATCTTGTCACGCGTCGTAGCTACGACACGAGATTGCTTGTGGCATTCATGGAGGTGCTGATCACAATAGAATGCCACTTTTGGACTCAGGAAACGATCACTGAGTGGTGGGATCACATCGTGATGCACGTCTGGGATGACAAGCAGTGACTGCAGAACTTTCGGAAGAGGAAAGCCACATTCATGGGACTGTGCGATGAGTTTGCCCCAGCCCTGCAGCTCAAGGACATGAGAACAAGAGCTGCCTTGTCGCTGGAGAAGCGCGTGGCGATTTTACAGTGGAAGCTGGCCACTCCAGACTGCTACCGATTGGTTGCTAACCAGTTTGGAGTGGAAAAGTCGACCATTGGACTAGTGTTGACAGAAATGTGCAGGGCCTTAATCGCATCCTGCTCCGAAAGACTGAGACTCTGGGCAACGTATGTGACATTGTGGATGGCTTTGCACAAATGGGCTTCCCTAACTGCGGAGGGCGATAGATGGCATATTCCAATTCTGGCACCAGACCACCTAGCCACCAAGTACATTAATCAGAAGGGTATTTCTCAATGGTTCTCCAGGCACTTGTGGATCACCATAGGTGTTTCATGGACATTAACCCAGGTTGGTCCGGAAAGGTGCATGACGCACATATCTTTCTGAACACTGGCCTGTTCAGGAAGCTGCAAGCAGGGACTTTCTTCTTGGACCAGAAGACCACGGTAGGGGAATTCAAAATGCGTCCTGGAAGTCCCTGCCAACCCATTAATGCCTTGGCTTATGAAGCCATACATGGGGCAACTTGACAGCAGCAAGGAGCAGCTCAACAACAGGCTAAGCAAGTGCAGAATGACTATTTGTGCTTTTGGCCATTTAAAGGCCCAATGGCACTCCAGGGCTTTGTTCTGGGGTGCCGTGCTCTCCTTTCGGTCCCTTTTCTCGCTGTCCCGCCACTCCTTCAGTTTTTGTTTTTCGGCCACGGAATGCATCATGACCTCACGCAGAAAGTCCTCTCGAATTCTTCGTGGCTGCTTTCTAATTCTGTGCAGCCGTTCAGCCAGCAATAACAAAGCAGGAGGCTGGGCTCCCATGGTCATATCTGGGAAGCCAAAATGCAAGATTTTACGGAAGCAGTATTGTTTGTAACACAGACTACTGATTCAGTGATTTGAAACACAGCCACTATCACATACATGTCACTAACTGGCTAACCCCAGGCAAGCATACATAAGCCACAAGACCCCCAAAATGGTGAGTAACCGCAGGGGCAGGGAAAATCAGTGTCCCAGGACCATACTGTACACGGGGCACATGGCTCTTGGGGAAAGCCAGCATTGTAGGGGGTGCTTTATAATCATTACTGTCCCCACATCTTCCACAGGCCGTGTTCATTATGGAAGATATCTTGCTGCTGAGGGTGAGCAGAGAATCAAGGGAGCGTCTTCTCCAAGCCTGTGGCTTCCACCCTGGCCCTTATATGGCTCACCTGTGTACAACAATGGTGAAGGAGAAGAAGGCTTGGAAAAGACTGTTGTGTTATTGCTCACTTAGGTTGTCTAAAGTCAAACACCAAGAAAAGTAGTGAGTTTGATCCTACACAGAGCATGTGAACTGAGTCTTACAGTAGAGGGGAAAGTAACCTGTTTAGTGTATGCATTCATACCTCATAAAAACATTTAATGAACTTTTTTCTGAAATAAAAATAAAGTAGTGCTTAAATGTATTCTGTATGGAGATGTTTCCTCTGACATTTTATTTATCCAAATGTTTCAGTTATTAATTGGGTTCAAATAGCAGAACTGCTCTCCTCTATTTTCCTTAATGTAATTAATTTAAAATCTACGTGTAAAAAGGGCTGTGGTTTATAACGTGTGCTTGTTTCAACTATTATTTCAGTTTAAAAAAAATTCTTTCCAAAACATAAGGGTTACTGGAAAATGTATTGTTAACAGTGATTCTCTGTAGATAGGTTTCAGAGTAGCAGCCGTGTTAGTCTGTATTCGCAAAAAGAAAAGGAGTACTTGTGGCACCTTAGAGACTAACAAATTTATTAGAGCATAAGCTTTCGTGAGCTACAGCTCACTTCATCGGATGCATTTGGTGGTTTTCCACCAAATGCATCCGATGAAGTGAGCTGTAGCTCACAAAAGCTTATGCTCTAATAAATTTGTTAGTCTCTAAGGTGCCACAAGTACTCCTTTTCTCTGTAGATACTAATCCTTTGGCAATGTGATGCTAGATAAATTGAATATGATGGATCTGCATTAATTGAAACTAGATAATACACAGTTTACTTTAAGGGAGAAAGATTGCAGGGTGTTTTCTTATCAGCTTTGTCAAAGTTTAAATATATAATTATAATGTTGACACAGCCATGTGTACATTAGAGCCTTTATCATCCAATAGGATTCTGAATTTTTGGTTCTACCTTAAAACTATAGAGTAGGTGGAAAATCCCTGCATTAATTGAGGTTATAAAATATGGTCACAAGGGTGCATTTACAATTTTAGAGGTGCATTTGAATTTGTCATCTGGAATTTTTGAATCTCACAGAAGATGAGATAATACTTTCAGTTCTTGAACATAAGTTTGGGGGTTTTACAATACCACCAAATACTTTACCTGCAAACAATAGTGTTTCAAGATAATCTGATTACGTGACCTACCCAGAAAAGGATGTTATGTGTTTTGGCATTCAAAGAAAGAACTGCATTGTGTATCTGATCTTACATGGATTATTATAATAAATATTCAAAGCCAATGCCACAGCATAAGTAGAATAATATAGAAACATAAGGTATAAAAGGAGAGCAAGGAGGGGGAACTCTCCACCCCCTTAAATAAAATCCAATAAACCAACAAGATCACTTTGTTCCCTAACTGAGGTAAGGAAAAAGATGATAGAACTGCCTGTCTTTTTATTTAAAAAAAAAAAGTGTCCAATTATTTAAACTAGATCTGCACTGGATGGAAAAAGAATGATGGTGCTCAGTATGTATTATCCGTGTTCTCAGGGGGGATAGTAGAGAATACTCTTAAGATAGGTATGTGTAATGAGCACACGCCATGCTTTTAGTAAATGTATTATCAAGGTACCGTTATCTATGTGTACTGTACAGCTAGGTTTGGAAGGATTCAGTTTTTATTGGTAACTGTTGGTAAACATCGATTTCAACACACACACACACACACACACACACACACACACACACACACACACACACACACACACACACTCTTTACCGATGGGCAAAGAAAGAAAAATGCTGCTTGAGAATTTATAAAAATGTCATGTAAAGATATTTACTTTGTATATGTTAAAAATTTGTTGCAACAGTTATAAAGCTGTAACTTTTTGAATCTCAGCATTTACCGTCATTAAATAATTGTCTAACCTTTCCCACATAAGTTTGGGGAACTGTGAAAATATAAATAGATGAAAATCTAAAAATAACTTTAAAATAAACATGGATATTATCCAGCAAAATTATTTAAAAAAAGTGAATTCTTCCAAGCCTACGTACATCCTTATTACAGTTCTTTAATTCTTGTTAGCTTTCTCAAACGGATTTTTTAAGTGTATCATGTAAAAGTGACAATAGACCCTTGATTTCCACACTATTTGTCTTTCACAGGGTAGTAGCCAGTGATTTAGTAGGAAAGTATTTTTATGAAATACCTGAAACAATAAATGACATACCAAAATAGTATCTGGTTTTCCCATGGCTGGCCATTTAATTGCATAAAACAAATGGCCTTGGCTTTATTTATTGCAATAAGATAAGCTTAAATAAATGCCACTCACTGGATTCTGATTACTTTCTGTGGCTTTGTTCGCATTCTACTTAGCTGGGAAATAGTTTTTCAGATACAACTGATCCTAGCATATGACCGAAGTCCCCAAACTGTGGGGCGTGCTTCCCTCGGGAGATGCAGAGGAATGTCCAGGGGGGTGCAGTGGGGCCTGGGCCGGCCCCCATGGGAGGTGGGATGGGAGCACCACCCAGCCCCTCCTCGCCCCCAGCTCTGCTCTGGCCCAGCCCTGCCCCCAGCCATGTCCCCATCTCCGGGCCTGTCCCCATCCTCAGCCTCATTGCAGCTCGTTCCTGCCCCCAGCTTGTTCCTGGCCCAGGACAAAGGCTGGGGGTGGGGCTGGGACCAGACCACACTTGTCCCCGGGCCCAGCTTCCGGCTCCGGGCCCAGCCCCACCCCCAGCTGCAGCCCCTCCCAGCCCCTGCTCCAGAAGGTTGCAGGGGCATGAACAGGGTAAGTAGAAGCGCAACCCTCAAAAGATTGGGGACCACTGGCATATGATCCACGGACAGTGTGTGGCACTGAACTGTTAGGACTATAGTTTTACTTATATATACACACACACACTCTCTTCAGATTCTTTACCACTTGCGTGTACTGTAGCTTTGCTTGATCTTTAACCTCTTACTCCGTGAAATGAAGAAGAAAATGGGACACAGCCAGTACAGCCATCAGTTTTTGACTGTTTTTTCTTAAGTTCATAACCAAGGCTAAAACTGTAAACTTTTATGGGAGCTATTCTTATTACTGGACCAAATGATCCAGGCCATAGAGGCAGCAAAAGTATAAATGATGTATCTTCTTCTAGTTTAAGTATGGTTTGTGAACCATGAGAAAATGCAGTTTGAGAGAGTGGGAACCACAGAATTGACTGGGTTTATTTCTCTGTTGCAATTTTCCTTTCTCATTTTGTTGGATTCAGTTTGAGGTTGATGTTCAATCTTTATAACGTTGGGATTGGTTGATGAGAGTTCAGTGGGAAATTTGCCCAAGTAAGTAGAAATATAAGCTAAATGTTGAGTTGATGCAGATTGGTGATATGCTTAGTGTATGAAAAGAAGAAAACAAAGTAAGAACTGCAGTAGTAATGGAGTAGTCGTAGAGCTGGGTGGGAATGTTCTGCCAAAAAACTCTAGAGTTGGAAAATGCTGATTCGTCAAACTGAAACTATCTGCAGGAAATGGTTGGCTTTAACAAATCTCCCAATTTGAAATAAAAAAATAATCGTTTAAATGTTCTGTTGTGATATTTTTGAAACCAAGTGTTGTTTTTTGGTTCAAAATGACTTTTTTTTGCTTTGGAATTTCATGCCAAGAAAGGTAAACATTTTTAAAAGGTCAAAATTAAATGAAATGTTTCAGAATTATCAAAACAAAATGTTTTAATTCACACAATCCAGATTTTTCTTTTGGATCATCAGTTTGTGAAAAATTTTGAGGTTTTTTTTTTTTTTTTTTTACTTTTTGTCCCAATTCAGGACTGGAAAAATGTTTGAAAACTTGAAAATTTTTGCAGTCTGGGAAAACCATTTCTCTTCCACCTCTTAAGCAATGGGCCTATTAGACTGTTATGACATGAGTCATGCACCAGATGGCACTGTTACAAAGTATTTTTATTTAAGATGGGAGCACATATGAGAGCACCACTCAACCTTTTGAAGGAATCCTTGTATTGTTAGTTTTTTGATGGGGTTTCTTTTTGGGGGTAGCTGTTGCAAGCAGCAGGAAAGTTTGCCTTCTGCCTTAATATCATCAATTCTTGGGGGGCAGAGCTGTTCCTGGAGAACCTAGCACTAGTGTTTGAGCTGAGACTTCTGAAGTATTTTAATGGGAAGAGGTCTCAAAAACAGAAGCTGTGGCTTGAGTAGAGTAGGGGAGACCACCTTGCAGCAGCTGAAAAATTAAGGGAAAGGTAGAATAACACACACACTGATTCATCCTATTAGCCAAGAAGCTCTTGGATGAAAGAGAGATGCCCCTTCTCCCAGCAGTCTTGGGAGATTAGAGACTTCAAATATGTAAGTTACTATCCAGAGACTGATATGGAAGATGGAGCCCCTGAGCAGGGGTCCAGCTACAGCAACTTGGTAGATACTTTCACAGCACTTGGGTGTAAAGGGGGTGGTGTTGGCTCCTTTATGTTTGCATTGTTTTTGGACAGTAGGCCAGGCCATCTTTTGTGCATGTCTTTTGGCTGATAGGTAATCTAGCTATTAATTTTCAGATAAACTTTCTAAGGCTTGTGTATGATTAGATAAGTGGGAGGGGATAGCTGAAATCCAACAGAAAAGCGAGAGACAGAAGTAGTAACAGAAAACAGCCAGTTAAAATATGGGGGTAGGAAAGCACGTACAATATAGGAAAAAATATGAGGAGAAGATGATGGGATGACAAGGAAAAGACGAAGCAGTCACAGAAACCAATACAAAAAAGGGAAACATTTTTAAATTGCAGGAGGTGTGGTTTTGGAAGGGGGCGTGATCTAGGGGGTTGGGGCTGGTGTTTTTCTCCCCTACTAATAGGTGTTGGGTAAATTCTTCCCTCCCTGCAAATCTTGATTTGTGACCCTGAGAGGAGGGAGTCATGAGGTTGGGATAGTGGCCTTTAAAGTATAACTGTGTTTTTAGCTTTCCTTTTAAAAAGTGTATTGGGTGGAGTTGAAGTAAGAATCACTGAGTTTTGGAATATACTAACAAAAATACCAATCTGACACTAGCCTTGGTAGTTTAGAGATATAGATCTTTCTTCTATGGTGTTTGCATTACATGAAAAGGGAATGGGCAATTATAAGACGCCAACTGATTGAATTGTAATGTCTCAAGAGTTGTTTTGAAATCATTACGGAAGAGAAGAGAAAAAGGAAATTGTAGACAGCTCTTTCGAAACTGCCTGTTCCTACAAGGAAAAATTTTCTTTTAAAGGATAGGTAGCTTATCTGAGCAATCAAGGAGTGGCTTGTTTGTTCAAGTCTGAGTGCGTTGAAGCTGTTGGCTTGTCTATAAAATAAATGTTTCACACATAATTTTATCAAGACAGTTAGTTAATCTACAATTAGGTTTCAGCTGGCATTTCTATTATGAATCCCAAGTTTGAGGTTTAATATTTCACTGTTATCTGACAAACTATCAATATACAAATGATCAACTACCATATTTTTATCATTCAGATAATTATCGAGTTAACTACTGTTGTGGTTCTTGAGGTTTAATATATTTTTGAATCCAGATCCACTATTTTATTGAGTGAGAGTTAATGCCCCAAAATGAGTGACTAGATGAGTGACCTTATGTCCTGCAGGATTCCAGAACGTTGACTGGCAGGACTTGCTAACAATAGTTACACTTTGAATAGCTCGGCAACAAAGTTACCGCTACACAGCCAAATAATACTTGTAGAGAGAGTAAGAGAGAAATTGAGACATAGGCAAAGGAGGAAGATAATTTCAGCTGAGATTTGAAATAAATTGAGTCAGTGGGGCAAAGTGACATAGTAAGGCTAGTCCTGACATCCAAAGCTTTTGAGGAGAGCGTGGTTTGCTCACGATGGTGAGACTGAATGAAGGGACAAAGAGGTTAATGCTGGGTCACCAAGGAAGGGTATGAAGAGAGACTGGGTCAATGAGAGAAGCTGAAGTATATCTATGGAGGGCTTTTTAAAAAAAAAAAAGATGTAGTTGTAGTTTGAAGGCAGGCAGAGAAAGTGGATGGATTAGAGTTGGAAGTCAAAATTTATACATGTAATATCGTTGGTATTAAAATATGAGTTAAGGGGAAAAGTAAAGACAGGATGACCAAAAAGGTAAATGTGCTATGGATAAAATAGAGCAGTGTTCTGAAATTTATGCAGTGCAATAGAAGAGGGGTCTTGAAACATACGTGGACTTGTCATTGAAGATAGGTAGGAATTAAACCTTCACAGGAAAGAAACAAACATGGAGTCTGTCCAAAAGGACTGAACTAGCCAATTGCAGTAACTCTGCTTAGGTCAAGATTAGATGAGGAAAGAAAAGTAACTTTCATAAGCGGAAAGGTGTGTGACTAATTTTGTGGAATCAAGCAGATTCTGTGCTATTGTTAGACCTGAAATTGGTCCAGAATGTTACTGTCAAAGGTGCCTCGAGAGAGGAGGAAAGCCTACTGTCTCAAGCACTGGGTATCTGGCTGGTGAATCTTGCCCATATGCTCAGGGTTCAACTGATCGCCATATTTGGGGTCGGGAAGGAATTTTCCTCCAGGGCAGATTGGAAGAGGCCCTGGAGGTTTTTCACCTTCCTCTGTAGCATGGGGCACAGGTCACTTGCTGGAGGATTCTCTGCTCCTTGAAGTCTTTAAACCACGATTTGAGGACTTCAATAGCTCAGACATAGATGAGAGGTTTTTCGCAGGAGTGGGCGGATGAGATTCTGTGGCCTGCATTGTGCAGGAGGTCGGACTAGATGATCATAATGGTCCCTTCTGACCTTAGTATCTATGAATCTATTGAGATATGACAGGTTAAAGAAAAGTGGTAAAGTTACAGGACAGATGTGAACAGGATGTTTGTAGCATTGCAGCCCAAATGGCCTCACATGCATGTTGAATAGGGGACTATAATCTTTCAGAGCATTGCATAAAAGGCTTGAGACAGATGAGTAACTGCCCATACTGCTTTGGGATATCTTTGATGAAAGGAGAGAACTACTGGAATGTGATCTTGAGATCCCATTTTACCAAGCTAGTGTCTGTAGTAAAACAATAAAATAAAAGCTAGCCTGAGACATGAAAGGCTGTTGGTACATCTGAAAATGTCAGCCTGGACACCTAACCACTATTTATCACTAAAAACTAACAAAACTAGCAGAGTCTTTGTACCCTACGGGATTATTCCTCAAAGTGGGCATATGGTTTGCATATTGGAATGTGGTTATACATATGGCCATAAAGCCCTGCAGTGGTTATTTTATTGGTTTTGAAAGAATGTCACTTCCCCCTGCTTTCCAGCATTTTTTTATTTTAGTGTATGTTTGGTCAATTTAGCGTTGCCATCGTGGAGGACTGTGCAGTTGGGTCTATGGCTTTTGTCATATCTGTATGTCAGTGAATAATAAATGATAGAATGCTATCAGATGTAATAATTTACAGGCACCTATTGAAAAAATAAGCTTGTGTGAAAAAAGTAAGCTATATGTCTTCTGAATTAGATTGCACAGAGCTTTACCCTGAAGCTCTTTTGACTCTTGACCTTTTATTTTGTCTTTAAGGCACACCGCTGCTAGTGAGGAGGAGCAGTGACCCAGCGCTGGGCCCACCTGCTGGCTTCCACCCGGGTGCTGCACACCCCACTGATAATAGTCTGAAATCTGTTGTGGCTGTAAGTATCATGTCATTTATCTTTTTAAGAAGGGTGAAATTGTTTTTACTGGCACATACATACATACATACATACATATATATATATATATATATATATATATATATATATATATATATATATATATATATATATATATATATATAATATAGCTTTGCTTTGTGAATTAAATTAATTTGTCCTTGAAAAAGGGGTGTCCAGCTCATTCTGTGGAGAGGGCTGAATTCTATTTACGCTGTGTTAGATAGAGTATAATTTTTGGATTATATAATATCCTTAATTCACAGCGAGTCTCTTCTCTTATTAATGGGAGATTTAAGTAAAATGTGTGACTAGACTATGACTTTTGTGCAGTAGCTGAACTTTTAGTAATTATCCTCATTCATTATTTGTTCAATACCATATAGTCCAATTCAGCGTCACTCAGTGGCAAAATACTCTCTTTTTAGGACCACCGCTGTTTGTATCCTTTGTTTATTTTTCTTCATCCTCCTTTCTTTCTGTGCTTTCTTTCCTCTTTACTTCACTCTGCATTTCTTTCCTCCTGCAGCATCCAGTCACCATTCTCCGAGACCTTCACTTCCACCCACTTCCTGATTTTACAGACTGTTTAATTGCTGATCACTTTAATTTTGATATAGCTGTTCTCATTAGGCATTAGTGCTAACATACAAATAAGATGGCCAGGGAGTTTATACCTCACAGTACCATTGTTTCAGGCTGCGTTCAGTTTCATGAAAGCACCACAGTTCAGTTACAGTTGGGTCACATTTGGAAGGTTTTATTTGCAAATATAAGGTAAAAACCTTTTTTTTAACACAAGACTAGATTCTGCAGAATTTGAATGTCAGATGGGTCACATAAATATATCATGCAGGAGAGAGAGAGTCTGTGGGCTTGGTTTTTGCTCAAAAAGCTCAATGAGCCTGATTTGGCACTCCTTTACCTTCTTTATATGGTGGTGTAACTAATGAGTTATAGCATTATATAACTGAAATGATGGAGTAGAGAGTCAGAATACAGATGTAGTAATGCTATGTATACTAGTCTTAATTTGGCAAATGCTGCAGAATAACACTGGGTGTTGTCTCTTTTACTGGATATTATTTAGCTGTCCATCGATCCGGTTCAGGACTCACTCTTTTTACATCCTATTTTCTCATATGTATCCTAGTTTATAGAGTTGTTGTGTTGATTATTTGCAAAGTAGTATGGTTAGTGTGTGCCAGAGATCCTCATGTGTATAACATCTTATTCAACACTCTCTACAAGGTCAATGTCCTAATTCAGTTGTCAGTTCTTTTTAAGCTGAGAGTTAGATTTTCTTCAGATGCCCATTGCCAACAACAATGAATTAAAAAGGGTCAACTTTAGTTGACATACAAGAATTCTTAGTGCTTTAAAACACCTGGTTTTGTTTGAGTCCTTGAATGGCCTGCAAAATAGGTACAGTGGTACATAGTACCATCTGCACTATAGATGATTGTCAGGGGCAACTGGTAGTTCTGGCAGCTGCGTAGGGGCAGTCATCGCTTTTGGCACATGCGGAGCCGTGGGAGACCGTTTTAGATTGTGAGGTAAGCACGTTTTTGAATATTTCTGTTAAAATGACCATCAATGAAATATTTGAAAATGTTAGGATTCAAATTATCTTTTGGGTTGAAGATTTAACACCCAGTTGAGGTGAATGGAGCAGCTCACACCCCTCAGCTATTCTGTAGACTCAGAAAGGGTTTAACTATACCAGACCTAGCTACATCGCTCAGGACTGTGAAAAATCTCTGGTACATACTTAGGTTGAGCTAACTCCCACTGTAGATATAGCTAGGTCGATGGAAGTATTCTTCTGTTGACTTAGCTACTGCTTCTCGGTGAATTTACTGGAGTGACAACCCCCCGCCCCCAGTGGTATAGCTGGAGCTGTGCTGCTGTGGTGCTTGTAGTGTCGCCATACCTCTGTCCGTTCATATTTTCAGGGTTTTCTTTGCAACCATGAGGGCTTGAAAGATGATTTTTTTTTTAAATTTAAAGGTGAGATTCTGGGGTAAAGCTTTGCAGCAAATGTGAATTTCATGGCATTAAGGAATACATGGGACTCCTATTTCCCCATTTTCTATGGATGGGAGAGGCAGAATGGTAAAGTGACTTGAATCAGTTCACACAAGATGCCTCTGTGCCTCAAACACAGGACAATCACTCCCATTGTGGGTGCAACGAGAAAAACCAAGCACCTAAGAACAGTGGGGAAGGGCATCAGATTTTTGAATATCATCTAATTATTGCCTTAAGATCTCTTGGTGTCAAGAAGACAGAGAGGATAAAGGTAACGTTTTGTGATATAAAAAAGTTCTGGTATAGTACTTAGTGCAGCATCTTTTTGTTGTAGTAGCACTAACAAACCCCATTCCTAGAACTTGCGTAGTTAATAGTGCTGATGCACAGGAAGATGCTTTGTCAAAAAAGTTATTGAATTAAAAATGGTTATTAGCTAAAGATTGTTTTAGAACACAGGGAGAAAAAAAAGCAATCTATGGCAAACTAAAAAAATGCAGTATCAAAAACTTACTTTGAACATCTATAAGATCTTTCAAATGTATTCTTAAAATTATTTTAACAAAAATTACATTGTTCTGTCTTCTTCTGGTGAAAATCCAAATGATCCCCCCACCCCCGTAACATTAATTTAATTTAAATTACCTTCATGAATGCAGAGTCAAAGGTAAGTTACCTCTGGTTATCCCTAACAGATGATGACAAATTAGAACACCTGTGTGTAATGCAAATAAGTATACATGTTCATGGCACAGTTGTCTTTCCTTAAAGCTTTACATTTATAATTGTGGTTGACTTTTATAATTAGCTTGGTTTATGCTGACATTTGGACTAAGAGTAGAGAGAAATAAAAGTTAGTGTAGAATATATAGTTCAAAACGTTGTATTCATTTGTTATATGGATATGTATTTTCTAACACAACATTCTGTCTGTTAGTACTGTTATATTGGCATACAAATACATTTCCAGATCTTAAGAGCTGTATTATCATCTGAGTCCCAATGGAAGTGAACACTGATTTGGCTTACAAAGAATACAAATAGATATGAGTGGATATTAAAGAAAATAAAATAACTAAGGTTGTCAATTCATCTCAGTTAACTCACACAATTAAAAAAAATTAATTGCGATTAATTGCAGTTTTAATCACATAGTTAAACAATAGAATACTAATTGGAATTTATTAAATATTTTGGATGTTTTTGTACTCTTTCAAATATATTGATTTAAATTACAATACAGAATACAAAGTGTACAGTGCTCACCTTATATTATTATTACAAATATTTGCAGTGTAAAAATGATAAAATTAGTGTTTTTCAGTTCACCCCATATAAGTACTGTAGTGCAATCTCTTTATTGTGAAAGTGTAACTTAAAAATGTAGAATTTTTTGTTACATACTGCACTCAAAAACAAAATAATATAAAACTTTAGAGCCTACAAGTCCACTCAATCCTGCTTCTTGTTCAGCCAATCACTAAGACAAATAAGTTTGTTTACATTTACAGGAGATAATGCTACCTGCTTCTTATTTACAATGTCATCAGAAAGTGAGAACAGGCATTTGCATGGCACTTTTGTAGCAGGCATTGCAAGGTATGTACGTGCCAATATGCTAAACATTCATATGCCCCTTCTTGCTTCAGCCACCATTCCAGAGGACTTGTATTAGGTGAATTGAAAAATACTGTTTCTTTTGGTTTTTATAGTGCAAATATTTGTAATAAAAAATAAATATAAAGTGAGCACTGTACACTTTGTATAGTTTTGTAATTGAAAACAATATATTTGAAAATGTAGAAATCATCCAAAAATGTTTAAAGGTATTCTACAGTATTATTGTTGAACATTGTGATTAATTGCGATTAATTTTTTTAATCGCTCGACAGCCCTAAAAATAACGCACATTCAGTAATTTAATAAAAGGAAGTTCTATCTTGGAGTTCTGGTGACAAATCACATGATAAACTCCATGTTTGCTGTTTATAATGCCCGCAGGACCTAAATGGAAGTATTTGTATTACATGGTTGTTTGTCTGTAACACATATATAGAAATGAGTAAATCACAATATGTGATAACTGAAAGAATATTACAACTAATGTTTAAGCAAGAAGTAATCAAATGGGTTACAACAACTTAATCTAAAATATATTTTTCTTGAAATTCACAAGCTGTAGGTCAGAAGCTTCTGTGTGATAGCACATAAATATTACTGCTATAATGATGTTAAGTGTCATAACTTTCAAAGAGATGCCAACAGATATGTTAATATAAATTGTTGGAAGTGGTAGTAAAGGAATACTGAATACGTGCGAGTTGGCAATAGAATGTCTCAATGTGGGTATGGATTACATTTGGTGTAGCCAGTAGGCTTTACAGCAGTGGTGGCCAACCTGCAGCCCGTGGTCAGGGTAATCTGCTAGCAGGCTGCCAGACAGTTTGTTTACATTTGCACAGTTGCCCACAGCTCCCGGTGGCTAGGGTTTGCTGTTCTGGCTAATCTGAATCTGAAATCATTCTAAATATTGATGGATGAAATGTTCCAACCAAAGTCTGAATCCAAAATCATAACCCCATTATATCTGGCACAAGATATCATGGTTTGATAACCCCACAAGCAAGGTTCACTTTGAGAAATCCTGGCCGCAGTGAAATTAATGGGAGTTTTTCCATTGACTTGAGTGACACCAGGATTCCACCCACAGTGAACTCTCTGGCCTGATCTGGGGACACATTATGACTTTCTTTATGTTGTCTTGGTCCCTGAGAAGATGTTTAGCTGACCTCTGAGTTAATCAATGGGCTGCTTAAATTGCATTGAATCCATATTTTAAAGATTAAGGAGTCAGATCAATTTAAGAGCTGCTCCCGTGGCTCAACCCAGTCTCAATATTTTGCTAAACATGTCAAAACTGATTTCATTTTATATATTGTGGACATGTAATTTGCAATTTTGGATAAAGTTCATATTTAATCAGAACCTTTTCATGTTTCAAGTCCTTGTTAAAAAGGGTCAAAACCTCCTCCAGTTCTTCCACCGTTAACTGTGATTTTTTTTTTAAGTATCAGCCTTTGTGATTAAGTGTCTGAAGATTAGCATAAAGTGTGTGTGTGTGTGTGTATGCACTGCCCAACTCAATTGTTTGTACCCTTAACATATACTTCTATATAGATGTGTAAACATAGATGTAAATTAATGCTGCAATTCAAAGCTTTTATTTGAGGTAAAGATTTATCAAATTTTCCAAAATAAAAAAGACATAAATATTGTAAGAAAAAATGGGCAAATATTATGTTGTTTAATCCCATTATTTAAAAGCACTGCAGAACAGGAAAGGTCTTTTTGACGCAATGATTTTAATAATAGCTGTAGACTTTGTAAATCCAGCAGTTCAAGCTGGATTCTGATAAGACTAGAGCTAGGAGCCTGCATTGCAATGAGGCTTTTTCATATAGCTTTGTTTTTAAAAGATGAAACCTCTGTCCAATATGTTTAGCGGGGCCAAACATTTACTCATGCTGGTCAGTTCAGGCAGTTTTAATTTCTGGTGTCTTTGTACATGATAGAATTTGAAGCTGAAATTCTTCCATGACTCCAGGAGCTGTGGCTTTAGGAAAGACACTAAATATCATGAGACTTGTAATAAAATTGCAAGAGTTGGCAACACTGGCAGGGTCGTACACTTGATTTATTTCATGAAAGAAGGGAGAGGGAGGATCATATTTTGAGGATTTGTGAAATCAACTATGAGTGACATATCACTTTACGATTACGAACGGGACAAGGACATAATGCCTTCCACTCTTCTTCCCTGAGTCAAGGAGGAGCCTAGAAGGGCCCAGTGGGGTATCTGAGGTTCCCTTTGCCTTTCACCCCCAATAGGGAAACCAAAGTTAAAAAGGACAGTGGGGCATATGAACATCAGTGGGGAAATTCGCCAAGCACAGGCAGCCCAGTAGAGGCTCGGTGTCCATGGACCCCTCTGAGTGCCAAACCCTAGGAGTTTAGAGACCATGTGAAATTGTATTTTCAACTGCTGCAAATTCTACTGTAAGTGGCATCTCCTGTAGGCTGAGCCTATTGCATGGACAGAATTTGAAAGCATATCACTAAGTTTTTTCACCTGCAATCTGCTTTCTGATCAGATATGACAGTATTAGAGACATAGATGGAAAGTAAGCAAAAGTGGGGGATATCTTTTTTGTGTAAACTGTGTTTTGAATGCCACTTTTCTGCCAGGAAATCTAGTGGGGTGCTTATACTGATGTATGAAAGAAATGCAGCCAGGAACATTTCTTATTTCTTAGATCCCACCTTCCCTGGTACAACAACAAACAAAAAACTAAGTGGAACAATTGAATCGGGACAATCTGACACACAAAGCCTGGATCTGTGTGACCAGGGTCTGCAAACTGGTGTTTCCAACCCTGTGCTTGAGCATCCAGACTGCATTGGAAACCTGGGCCTCACAACCATTTTGACATATCCATACTACACTTTGCAGACCCAGGTCAGACCTTCAGCGTCTGTGAGTGTATGCAATTGTATCCCAGGATTTCTAGTACCCTCGCCAGATGAAGCTGCTCTAGGATCTGTTTCCTAGTGGATTCTGAGAGAACTTGTCTGCCCATTCCATGCGAGTCGACTGGAAGTGTTTTGGATGGTGTGAATGCATCCAGCTGAGGCATTTTTTGTCTGCATGCTTCCAGCAGCTGGAGCCAATATGGATCCAGACTCAGTGAAAGAACGTCTACACCTCACGCATCAGTCCTATTTTGGGAAACAGGCAAAACATCTGTGAGACATTGATGGACATTTTGGAGGCAATTTTTGAAGTGGCAGGGTGATACTGACATGCCAGCTATGACCCAGCTGATGTGGTTCATGGTTGTTGTCTTAGCTGCAGATTCTCCCCTGGGTAGAGCAGCACTTCTGGAGCATGGCCACAGACACAGACTGGTGGAATCACATTGCCATGAGGACCTAGGATGATCAGCAGCATGTCCAGAACTTTTGCAAGAAGAAACTGATGTTTCTGCCATTTTGTGATCAGTTTGCTCCCCATTCTCCAGCATCGGGACATAGGCATGACGGAGGCCATGATGGTCCAGAAGAGGGTCGCTATAGCCATCTGTAAGCTGGCTACCCCAGCCTGCTACAAGTCTGTGGCTAACTAGTTTGGAGTTAGCAAATCAACTGTGGGGTTGTCGTGGCAGAGGTCTGTGAGGTGATCAGAACTGTGATGCACCCAAACGGGTGGACATTACAAATGCTCATGAAATAATTGCTGGCTTTGAGAGAATGGGCTTTCCAAACTGCACAGGGATCATTGATGGGACTCGTGTGCCTGTAGTTCGTACACTACAAGGAGCACGAGTACCTAAACTGCAGAGGGTACTAATCGGTTGTTATGGTTGGCTGGGTTGACCATGGGGCAGATTTGTGGACATGCACTGGCAGGCTGCGTGATGCCAGGGTGTTCTGAAGAATGGGACTTTACCTTCATGGACAAAGTAGGACATTATTCCCACTGAGTGATGTTATAAATAGAGTCACTGTCCCTACTGTTATACTAGGGGACCCAACTTACCTGCTGTTGCCATGGCTTATGAACACTTACCCTGATTTCAGAGGACCTAGGAAAAAAAGTTTCAGCTACACAGTCAGTAGCTGTAGGATGGTGGTGGAATGTGCATTTGACAGATTGAAATCCCGTTGGTGCTGCCTTTAAAACTGCTTGGATGGCAATGTCATCAGTGTAGTCCGTGTTATTGTGGCGTGCTGTGTTCTGCAAAATGTCGTCAAGGAGAAGGGGTTGTTCTGGGCACCACCAAAAATTATATAAACCTGCTGCCTCTGCCTGGGGGTCCCCTCTGCCTCTGTTTTCATGGGCTTTTCTGTTATGTTTTACACATATGGGCTGTGGCTGGGCAGACGTGGCATTTGTCTGTTCCATGTGTTAGTGTTCATTACCTGTGACATGGTCCAGCCATCCCCTGTATTGTCCAAAGGGGACACAGTCTGCAGGGTATGATAGCATGGAGGAGACTCGGGGAATGGGGCAGGTACAGGAGCGAAGGTGGCAGTGGAGCTTGCAGTGTGGTAACCAAGAGTGCAAATAGTCTCTCGAGCAGCTCTTGCTGCTGCTCTCCGTCTTCCTCCTTCAACCTGCAGTCATGCTCCATGAGTCTGTCCACCAGTTTCCTCTTGTGTTGTGCAGCCTCTCTGTCTCTTCCACCATTTGGGCATCCTTATCCTTGTGGAGCTCTATCTGTCGATTTTATTTTATCTAGCAGCTTTCCCATCAATTCATCTTGGACTCTTACTCTTTGTTTGCAGTAGGTAGGTCTGCTTCTCCAGGCTCCTGGTGCCATGTGTTTGCACTGTGGAGGTGAGAAGACCTTGAAAGGAGAAAAAAGAGCATGTTGTCTGACCATGATGAAAAATTACATTTCCCACTCTATCGGTGGGCTGTATTTTATTCACACACACACACACACACACACACACACACACACACACACACAAAAAACACCATTCCCTTCAGACATCCCTTGGAGCAGCACTGAAAATCATCACACATCATGACAAGGCACACATACAAAATTCAGCTGAAATTATTTCTATATCCCCCACTTATGAGTGGTCTAGTCATTCACTGTGTGTTTTCAGTCATGTCTGGTGCGACAAGCTCTGGAGAACATTGATATTCTGGAGTCCCCCAAGTGGAAGCATGGGAACTTCTGTTCCAGGCCAGCAGAGGACAGCTATCGGTGCATGCTAAGGAGATACTTAGGCATCTAGTGTCCAGACAGCCCATCATGGAATGAAGGGAACTTGTGAGTTACAGTGGGGGTCCTAAGTATGCTGTACCCCACAACATCATTGACCAAATGAAGTGCCTACTCTTTGAGAAGTTCGCTTTCATCACCAGTCAGCAATGGGTGAAGAATTGTGATAAAATCAAAAAATGATGATTTTGCAGAACAGCCTCCTTGCAGACTCTCCGTGTCCATGAACATACCCAACTCACTGCCAGCCCTCGGGATTGCTAAAACAGAGAGAGACTGCCACCCTCTGCCATAATTTGGACTTGTAAATTAAAGCCAGCAATGGACTAAATACATATTCCAGTTTTGTTTGGATTCATGACAGCCATGTTTTTGGGGACTCAGTTTTGGCGTGGCCAATGTATAAGGTGTGCTGTATTACAAGGGAGGGGTATGTGGAGTCACAGCCCATACTTAAAACAATCAGTGAGTAACCAGTAAAAGTTTAATGGTAACTGCTTTAACTTTTTTCCTCCTTTTGTGTTGTCCATTTTGAATCGCATGTGGGAAAAGTAAGGGGACAGTGCTAGGTGAATGGCATGGATTCTTCCCTGAATGGAAGCCTACCAAAACCACAGCTTGTATTAATAACTTAATAGGCCTACATGCCAGAAATTCCTCTTATCCCATCCATCCATATAAACAAACATGACAGCAGAAACTTAGCAGGCTCTGGCTCCAGCTCCAGCATCTTTTGTTTTGATGGCAGTTCTGCAACGGGCTGCTGTCAAGGCCTGTCTGCAAATAACTCTTCTGAGTACAGATCCAGGAGGTGCTGTCGCTGCTTCACCAGCATAGCCTCTTCTGTTTCCACCCTCAACTCTAGATCACTTCTTGCCTTTTGTCTGGCAGCTGGCTCTCTTCCAGTGGTGCCTATGATGGTGGAGGCATTATAAGGGTGCCATCCCATTCAACACATTGTCATGCACCACTGTGGGTTCAGTGCTTGCTACAGTTCCTAATACCTGCTCAAATTCCTCATAACACAAGCAGGAAGACAAGGTGTTCCCTGGGGTGCCATTAGCATCCTTGACTTTGTGGTACTCTGTCTTCAGCCACTTGATTTGCTTGCTTCATTGTTCTGCTCTATGATTGATCACCAGTGCCTCCAGCTGCTTGGACATAGTTTTGTAGTCATGATCATTTCTTCCGCTCTTACTGAAGTTGAATGTCTTGCTTGCCTCATGTCAGAGGTTAACCAGAATCTATCTGTGTTTCTCTGACCCACTCCCACTGTGCTTGATGCAGGACTGTTTTACTGCTGGCCATAGTGAATACATGAGCTGACATGTGATACATGAGCACTGACTGTGTTTCCAGTTAAGCAGTATGCATAGAAATGAAGGGTTAAATGCTGAGCAGCTGCATTTAAATCAGGAGATTGCTTTGTGTTCTTGGCACAGAAAGTTTTAGAATTGAAGGACTGTGGGATCGCATTGGTAGATTCTCTATACCTGAGTCTGGTGACCTGAACGTGAGCTCTGTCCACAGTGAAAAATGCCGGGGCTTTGACCTGGGTTCCAGCAGGGTTCAGGCTGTGACCTACCCCTCACAGGGCCTGAGCCCAGAGGGGTTCCTGATACGAGTCAGACTAATTTCTGTATGGAGGGAATGAGGGCTTGGGCTTAAAGCTGAGTCAGACCTCAGACTTAGTGAGGTGTAGACATAACCCAAGAATACTTTATATAGGTTCTAAACTACATACTTATAACTATGTAGTGTTGTTTTTTATATTTATTATGTGCTCCTATCCCTGACTCTTATGCACTTCCAAATTTTATTTATCTTTGTAGTTACAATGTTAAAGAAAGAGATTATACCAGTCTGATTCTGAGGTTTATCTAGAAATAGCCAGTTTGATTAAATCTACTTTTACATAGGGCTAAAAGGAGCTGTTACTGAATTGTAGGTATTCTCAAACTTTGTTATAGTGAGCCTCCCTAAGCTTAGAAAAAACAATTGCCCCTTCCCATAATTTACTAAGACAACACAAAGAACTGAAAATGCTGACTTTGCAAGAATACGAGTAATAAAGCAGAAGGCTTTGAGCTATATACATTAGAACCTCAAAGTTATGAACACCTCGGGAATGGAGCTTGTTCGTAACTCTGAAATGTTCGTGACTCTGAACAAAATATTATAGTTCTTTCAGAATTTTACAATGGTCCATTGACTTAATACAGCTTTGAAACTTTATTATGCAGAAGAAAAATGCTGCTTTTAACTATCTTAATTTAAATGAAACAAGTACAGAAACAGTTTCCTGCCTTCACAAATCTTTTTTAAACTTTCCTTCTATTTTTTTAGTAGTTTACATTTAACACAGTACAGTACTGTATTTGCTGTCTTTCTGTCTTTCTTTGCCTCTGCTGTCTGATTGCATACTTCCGGTTCCAAATGAGGTGTGTGGTTGACTGGTCAGTTTGTAACTCTGGTGTTCCTAAGTCTGAAATTCTACTGTAGTTATAAAGAGAGTATTAGTGTCATAAATACTAATTTCATTTCATAAAGCACCTTTTCACATTATTGTACAGGTCTGTTAAAGAGTACTAATTGCAGCAGCTAAAATAACACTGCCCAACCTTTTTAGGAAATCCTAACACCCACTGATTGTGTGACACCTCCCACTCTTCCCAATTCTCATGGGCTCCAGGATGAAGAGAACAGAGCTCATGGGTGCTGGGCTCACAGGAAAGGAGCAGGGCCTCTCTTAAGTGCAGGCGGGCCCCCAGGCAGGCAGCAGACCAGGGGGTTCAGAATGAGGCACTCATTAGTTCACCAGCACTTTGAGGTCCGTGTCAGTCTGGTGCAGCAGGAAGTCGATGACAATGCTGTGCAACCTCCTCCAGGGTTGGGGGGAGGCCAGGTCGAGGCGAGTTCACCCCCAGCTGGGACCAGCTGCTTTACTTAGACTTCAGCTGTACATAATGCCTTGGGGGAAGCAGCACATCACTCGGGCAGGAACCATGTGGGGCCCAGCTCCTCACCCCAGGAGGAGCTCTGGTTCCCTCTGCCCCAACCCCATGCTGAGTGGAGCTTTGGATACACTCCAGCATCACTATGTCCCTGGCCAAAAGACAGGCTACTGAAACTTCCTGGTGCATTCCCATGCCTCATAGTTTGAGAACCCTTTCTGTATTATAATCCTCCAAGAGAAACCCTCCAAGGTACCCAAGAATCATGAAAAGAAAAGGAGTACTTGTGGCACCTTAGAGACTAACCAATTTATTTGAGCATAAGCTTTCGTGAGCTACAGCTCACTTCATCGGATGCATTTGGTGGATTTTTTCCACCAAATGCATCCGATGAAGTGAGCTGTAGCTCACGAAAGCTTATGCTCAAATAAATTGGTTAGTCTCTAAGGTGCCACAAGTACTCCTTTTCTTTTTGCGAATACAGACTAACATGGCTGCTACTCTGAAACCTGTCAAGAATTACGGTAGAACACTTTCTTAGGCAGGACAGTAAGGTTGGTATGAGTATAGAGGAGAGGCAAGATTCTGGTACATTGAAGTACTGCAGCACCCAGTCCTCTCCACAGAGAATGGCAAGGTTATTAAAAGTTTATAAGACATGAAAAAATTTCAGTATCAAGTTCTCCTATTTAACTGCTACTCTTGAAACATTTGCCATTGCAGTGTACAAAAAATTTTGGGGAGGTTTAAAAGATTTTTCTGTCACTCAGAAGGTAGAGAATTTCTTCTCTGAACTGCTCGTGTTTTAAAATAGAATTCTGATTTAGATGAATCCCATTTTTAAAGTAGCAACACTGTGTGTGCGTGTGTGTGTTTATGCTGTGGAAACATATATAGAATACTTATAATCAGTGTGAAAGCTTGTCAGTGTACTGTGTTTGATGTCTGATTAGATGATCATAGGGACATCTGGAGTGAGTTAGTTTTGAAGTTGTTGGCGTGAGGCACTGCAGAAGCCAAAGCTGTCTGGCAGTTTTAAGCCACAAAAAATGCTACTTTTAAAAGAATCTTTGAAAAAGCATAGCATGCAACTAGCTGAGGACTGTCAAGTTAACAAAGGCTGCTCTTTCTTCCTGATTTTTCTCTTGTTTTTCAATCCTGTACTAGTTTTTCTTCTACCTTTATTGTGCAGTATGCTATGGTATATGTACTAAAAGGAAACCGTATGTACTTCAGACGAAAGGATAGGAGATTTTAAAAATTATGTTCAAATATTCAACAAGATGTCAGTACAACGAATTGATTAACTGAAAAAGGAGGTGAAAGTGTCCTGTGCTAGGGATGGGGGGTAGGCGGAGCGACGCTTTTAGTTCTTTGTGATTGCTTGCACTATTTGAACATCAGATTTTACTGTTTTTTCTATGCTTTTGAGTACCAACTAGGGATTAGTGGAGATAAAAAGGCAAAAATAAATATATTTACATATGTTTCATATTTGGAATGGGCAGCTAGACCTTTTTGTGATATTTAATAAAAGCTAGTAATTAACAGTTCCTATTTTAGTAAAATTATTAGAGTAACATGTATGTTTACTCACACTTCATATATATACATCCAGTAGAAGCAGCGGGCATTATCCATCATGTACATGTTACTTTCCATAGTTTGAGAGTTCCCAATGCGAGAAACGTAGATGGTTTTTATGAACATGTATGAACAAAAATATGTAATACATAAAAGCTTTCAAAGATGGATGTTTGCTTGGTGCTGGAGCTGTACTTATTGTTGGTTTGTTTTTTCCTGTTGTAAAATACTCACTGGATCTTCGCTCTTCCTTCAGAGTCCTAGGACCTGATTTATTACCACCTTCTACCTTGTGCAGTTGTTTGATTGTACAAATAGAAGACAGTGGAGAATCCAGGCTCTGTGCAAAAAAGAAGAGAACATTTTTTGGAGAGGAAAGAATAAAAACGCAGGTGAGGGAGGTGAGACCTGGCTGACCAAAAGGATGACTGGCTTTCGATGCTGTTTACACATTCCATCTCTCCCCACATCTTAGAGGTCCTACCAGATATTATTCCATCTGGGAAAGGATTTTATATGCAGCTTAGTTAATCATGAGTTTCATAAACTGCACCATCACTGGCTTATTGCACAGATGTTAAAATAAAACTTTAGTAAGTTAGTTCACTGACAAGCTTGACAGTGAAATTTAAAAACTGAAGTGGAGAACAGTCAACATGTCTCATGCAGTCTCTCTCACCTACAAGCTCTAGAAACATTGTGTTAAAATAAAGTGGAATCTTACATGAGTCTGACCTAATAAAATGTATATTTGTCCATCTGCTAGTTCACTCTGAGAGTAGTGGCAGAGGTCTTACTGAGTGATGCATTGGTAACCTCTAAGAAATATATGGAATTTAAGAAAAATGGTTCAAATGTTTTAATATAAAATAACTTAGTGTACTGAAATATGATGCTTATCTCTCAGATTCTAGGTCATTTCTGAATGCCATTGAAAATGGTTTCAGTGGCTTTTTTCAGTCTCTAATTGACAAGTGTATAGATACTCAGTGTTCAATTTTGCTCAATTAGCTGTGTGTGTTTGGGAGAGTGAGCATGGATTCTTAATGACCTGTCCTTAGAGATTTTTCAAGTCTGAGGTTCAGTCATCATGGGTACCCAATGTCTCCCCTAACCTGTAGTTACATCTCTTGAAATTATCATGTTGGCCTGCCACTGTTCAGCACGTACATGAGCACTGGAAAAATCGTGATTCTTGGCAGTCATAACTTACTGTAAGTTCATAGAGCAATTTAGTAAATACTGAAATTAGAATTTTCCTCTGAAGATTCCAGTTTTTACATACCGTTTTTACTTTTGATGTCACTTGCATTTGTATTTATATTTGTGACATACCAAAGCTGGAACTAATAATCTTAGACACCTTTACATTTGGAAGGCAGGTGGTGAAGGAGAATCAACAATCAGGATTTAGAACCAAATGTATGGCTTTGCTTGCATGTCAGATCCAAAACAAGGAGGGGCCTATTTTCCAATTCCAGTTTAACTGCAGTTAAAATGTCACAGGAGAATACAAATTTTGGCCCAAAATAGGAGAATCTTGCCATAACAGCTGATATAATCATGAGATTTCTGCAACTTTGGTTGGAAAATCAACTGGGAATAGCTATGAGATGTTGGTGGTTCCAAACATCGCGTTGACTCAGCCCATAAACTTCAACTTAATCTAGATCTGAATCCAAACACCTCGATCCCCATCTCTGATTTTTATTAGTAAAATATACAGACATGTAGGATCTTATTCCTACTTGAATTAGTCATTGATCATACAATCACTTGTGAGTAATATTTTAAATGCATAAATTGCGAAACATAAGGGAATTTGTTGAAGGAGTCTCGGGAGACCTAAAATAGTTCCATATTACTCTCCCGGCTTGTCAGTAATTGTTGGCATCCAAATTATTGTCTATTAAGCAATTGACTGAGACCCAGGGTAACTTGACCCTGTAACCTACAATACAAGAGCCTCTGCACAAGGTAGGTCTGCTGCAGCTCATCAAAGACTAAATAATCCCATATTTGAGGCAATCACCCTAATTCTACATTTAATACTCTTAGAGGTAAATTAGACTCTTTTCCTTCCTCTTCTGCTGCTTTTTAATAGTATTACTAAAAAATTAAATAAAAATGGCATGAAAATAGCATACATGTTAGCTTTTCTGAAAGAAAGGTAGGTCCTCCATTTCTGCTGGCCTAATGTAAATCTAGGAAATACGATGACTGCTCTTCCAATTTGGAGTTGGGGAGTGGAGGGGAAGACTGTGCAAGATCTGCTGTTCTTCAGACAGCAGAATAGACATCAAATGGAAAATGCTGTCTTTGGGTAGTGCGGTTCTATGAGCAGCAATGCTGAGCAAGAGCCAGCTGTTCTCCATCCTCCTCATCTTTAGAAAAGTTGCAAGAACATTGGGGGAAGAGGAAGGTCAAGGAACAAGACAAGATTAAATAGTTTCTAAAATCATGAAAGAGAAATATTTCCATTTACCAGTAAAAGAAATGATGTTATTCCCTTCTACTTGGTCTGAAAGTTGAACCAAAACGTGAATGTGCCAGCAAGAAAGATGCCAAACAGCCAATATTCTTAGTAACAAATTTAATTATAGCACCTTAGAGACTAACAAATTTATTAGAGCATAAGCTTTCGTGAGCTACAGCTCACTTCATCAGACTAAGGTGCCACAAGTACTCCTTTTCTTTTTGCGAATACAGACTAACACGGCTGCTACTCTGAAATTTAATTATAGTGGTCTGTCAAAAATTCATATTCCCCTTTGTAGCGGATTGGGTCACAGAGGCTCCCTGGGGACTGCCACCTGATGTGCTGAGACTACATCTGAGCCCGTTTTCCCTGCCAGCTTGGGACTTCAGTACCTTGTCTTGTTGAGCCAGACATGCTAGCCTGCTGCAACACAGACCCAGGTCTGAACCATGTCCCTCACAAGCTTCAGGCTTAATTGAAAACAGCTTAAGTACTCCTCCTGTCTCCAGCACCCAGATACCCAGCTCCCAATAAAAAGAAAAGGAGTACTTGTGGCACCTTGGAGACTAACAAATTTATTTAAGCATAAGCTTTCGTGAGCTACAGCTCACTTCATCAGACGCATTTGGTGGAAAATTGGTATACACACACAGAGAACATGAAACAATGGGTTTATCATACACACTGTAAGGAGAGTGATCACTTAAGATAAGCCATCACCAGCAGCAGGGGGGAAAGGAGGAAAACCTTTGGTGACAAGCAAGGTAGGCTATTTCCAGCAGTTAACAAGAATATCTGAGGAACAGTGGGGGGGGTGGGGCGGGGGGGAGAAATAACATGGGGAAATAGTTTTACTTTGTGTAATGACTCATCCATTCCCAGTCTCTATTCAAGCCTAAGTTAATTGTATCCAGTTTGCAAATTAATTCCAATTCAGCAGTCTCTCGTTGGAGTCTGTTTTTGAAGCTTTTTTGTTGAAGTATAGCCACTCTTAGGTCTGTGATCGAGTGACCAGAGAGATTGAAGTGTTCTCCAACTGGTTTTTGAATGTTATAATTCTTGACGTCTGATTTGTGTCCATTCATTCTTTTACGTAGAGACTGTCCAGTTTGACCAATGTACATGGCAGAGGGGCATTGCTGGCACATGATGGCATATATCACATTGGTAGATGCGCAGGTGAATGAGTCTCTGATAGTGTGGCTGATGTGATTAGTCCCTATGATGGTGTCCCCTGAATAGATATGTGGACAGAGTTGGCAACGGGCTTCGTTGCAAGGGTAGGTTCCTGGGTTAGTGGTTCTCTTGTGTGGTGTGTGGTTGCTAGTGAGTATTTACTTCAGGTTGGGGGGCTGTCTGTAAGCAAGGACTGGCCTATCTCCCAAGATCTGTGAGAGTGATGGGTCGTCCTTCAGGATAGGTTGTAGATCCTTGATGATGCGTTGGAGAGGTTTTAGTTGGGGGCTGAAGGTGATGGCTAGTGGCGTTCTGTTATTTTCTTTGTTGGGCCTGTCCTGTAGTAGGTGACTTCTGGGTACTCTTCTGGCTCTGTCAATCTGTTTCTTCACTTCAGCAGGTGGGTATTGTAGTTGTAGGAATGCATGATAGAGATCTTGTAGGTGTTTGTCTCTCTCTGAGGGGTTGGAGCAAATGCGATTATATTGTAGAGCTTGGCTGTAGACAATGGATCGTGTGGTATGATCTGGATGAAAGCTAGAGGCATGTAGGTAGGAATAGCGGTCAGTAGGTTTCCGATATAGGGTGGTGTTTATGTGACCATCGTTTATTAGCACCATAGTGTCCAGGAAGTGGATCTCTTGTGTGGACTGGTCCAGGCTGAGGTTGATGGTGGGATGGAAATTGTTGAAATCATGGTGGAATTCCTCAAGGGCTTCTTTTCCATGGGTCCAGATGATGAAGATGTCATCAATGTAGCGCAAGTAGAGTAGGGGCATTAGGGGACGAGAGCTGAGGAAGCGTTGTTCTAAGTCAGCCATAAAAATGTTGGCATACTGTGGGGTCATGCGGGTACCAATTGCAGTGCCGCTGATTTGAAGGTATACATTGTCCCCAAATGTGAAATAGTTATGGGTGAGGACAAAGTCACAAAGTTCAGCCACCAGGTTAGCCGTGACATTATCAGGGATACTGTTCCTGACGGCTTGTAGTCCATCTTTGTGTGGAATGTTGGTGTAGAGCTCCCAATGGGATCCAAACCCCAAATAAATCCATTTTACTCTGTATAAAGCTTACACAGGGTAAACTCATAAATTGTCCATCCTCTATAACACTGATAGAGATGCACAGCTGTTCCTGCCTCCAGGTATTAGTCACTAACTCTGGGTTCAAAAATAAGTAAAAGTGATTTTATTGAATATAAAAAGTAGGATTTAAGTGGTTCCAGGTAATAACAGACAGAACAAAGTAAGTTACCAAGCAAAATAAAACAAAAACACGCAAGTCTAAGCCTAATGCATTAAGAAACTGTTTACAGTTGAAATCTCACCCCTAGAGTCCGCTTAAGCCAGCTGAAGACAAAATGGAGAGGCTTCCAGGCTTTTATATTTTCTCTCTTGTGGGTGGAAACCCCTTTGTTCTTCTGTACAAAGTCACAGTAATAAGACGGAGTTTGTAGCCACCTGAGCAAGTCACTTGTCTATGAATTATTTAGCTGTTTGCAGGTCAACGCCGTTGTTTACATGTTAGTTTGAACATTCCTAGAAAAGCTCAGATGTAGATTTGCATCTTCCAAAGTCCTTTGTCAATTAAGTGTTTCTTGATTGGGCACTTACTGAGAATAGTCCTTTCTCAAGAATCGCCATTTAAAAAACCAATAGTTTGAAATTGGTTACAAATTACTGCAGTATTCCACTTGATAAACCAAACAGGCATTTGTTATTGACAAGTAAAGTAAGATACATTTCTAATACTAATAAACCTTTGCAAACCAAAAAAATTGTGCTCTTGCTTAATGCTCCTTTTGGTTTTTACTGAGGTGCCATGTACATAGATTACTCCAATTTTTGAGCTTTTACTCTGACTATAATATATGTATTTAAAAATGCGATGGTAAATATACAAAATATCAAATTATAGGTCTCTGGCCTGCTAACACTTATTACTGTATATCGCGCTTACTGCCACAAGTGGTCTCATTTACCTATTTTTATGAGTTTCCCAAATATAAGTTTCACACACAGGGTTTTATCTGTAAATGATTTGTTTTATTAATACCTTGGTGGTGGTGGCATTATACCCCGACCATGGAAACACTTTGTGGTTATTCTTTAATGTACTAATTATTCATACTGAGTTTGAATCTGATTGTTCTTGCTATGAGCTCAGCCAGAAGGCTCCATATTTGGGGCTAGTTTGCAACTTGGAGGAAGTGTAGGGATAATACCCAAAGACACATGGTTAGTAAGTGAAAATTAAACCTCAGAAACTATATTTGTTGTTTTGATATGTACAGTTTACTGTTGATTTATTTTGCATTTTGAATAAGATTAAATAGTTTTGGGTTTTGGCTGATGTGTATTAACTATCTCAAACATTGTTTGCAAGAGGAACATTTTTAAGTGGTACAATATAGATTAACCAGGAATACAAGTCCTAGCACTTACTGGATTCTGGAAACAAATCAGAGTCTAATAAAAATTAAAAGAGGACACTAAGAGCTCTGTTTATTGGTGAAGACGTGCTACATGTTGGAAAATAATTCTAAGCAGTGCTGTCCTGTGACTTGTATCTATCAAGTGTGCATTCACCTAATACATTGTATTACCAAGATATATTGTAAATTCAGTTATTTTCTTATCTCAGATATTTTGTTGTTTGACAAGAGTGGACTAAATGTATGTATTTAGTTAGATTTAAAAATATTAGAAGATGGTAACCAACACTGTAGGCATCCCAGTGCCTTCATTATTTATAAAATATAATTGTATTCTAGCAGCATTGAAATGATCATTCCAGCAAGAACTCAGACAGACACTAACCAAAACTCTTTCCCACCCCTTCTTCAGCTAGGAAGCGTTCCCTCAGCCCTCTCCAAACACTATTTCAAACTGGGGCCATTTGCAGTGTGCCTGAAGATCACCAAACATGGGCTATTTGGGGACAAGGGTGGGTGGGGGGGACAAGTTCCAGAGTCCCGGAGCCCTCACAGAGATCAATTGAACAGCTGCCCTCTCTTATAGTGAGGAGGATCCAGCTCAGGTGTCCCTGCTGACCTGCAAGTGTGTCATGGTGTGAGAGGCAATCCCGCAGGAAGACCTTGTCCCAGGCCATATAGGACTTTTTATGTTATAGTCAACACTTTGAACTCTACTCAGACACCATCAAAGACCATTTAAAAACTGTAAAGGCTTTTTGTGATGTGGAATCACTTTGGCCCTGATGCAGCAAGGTATTTTTGCATATGCCTATCTTTGAGCATGTTAGTGGTCTAACTGGCACATGCGTAAGTACCTTGCTGAATTGAGACCTTAATCATTTTTTGTGGGGAGTTTTCAGTTAATTACAGTAAACAAGAGGGACTAAAATTTGGGACTAAACTTTTTTGAGATCTCCCTGTTGGTAATTCTAACCAGAATGAGAGTGTGAAAAGCTTGCTGTATTCTACACATAACTGGCATAGGAGTACAGAAGACTCCTGCAGAATAAGACAAATGGTACTGAAAGTGTTTAGCTTCTATTCTAATATGTTTTTCCCACTGCAAATGGCACTTCTGGGTTCATTATAGTGTGTGCTCTCGTAAATAGTCCTTTCTTACTCAAGGCTGTTGTGCCTTGCAATTTAAAGCAGATAGAAGCTGGCACATTTTTTCTGTTTTAATTTTACAAAGATGTCAGATACTGAAACTGTTCCTCCTACTGGAAGTGCTTTGAAGTGGGGAGATAAACAAAGACCTAAAATAAAATTAAAAGGAAAACAAACAACTTTTCATCTTAGTGCTTTTTGAATTAACCTGAATGGATGTAGTAGCCTTGTGCCACCATAGTAAGTCTGCAGACGTTATCAGATCAATCTAAATTGAGTTAGTGTATATGCAGTAAGCAGAAACAGGTGGAAATTAGTTTATCTGTGCCAGACTCTTTCTATTTACTTTGAACAGTGCAACATAAACTAGTTTTTAGACCTGATTAGTTTTGTTTATTTTCAGAGATGGGTGGAGGCGGAGCATGTGCTAGATCTATACTAGCTATTAGGATAGGAAACCATTATAAAGTCATAGCTGTAAGTGCAACATCTGTAGATAAGAGGAAGGTCTTTCTGTAGCTAAGTTTGAAATGAAGCCATGACCCTGGTCTTCCCAAGTCTCATTTTTATAAACAACTGGATTTCTCTGCTCCTTCCTTCATGGTATACTAACAAGGGGAAGAGAACATCCCCCCGAGGATCTGGAAACATTTAAGCAACTGTAGCCTGGAAAAAGGTAAAAATCACCTATGCCAGTTCTGCAGGTTTGCTTTTCTCCTCCATCCTCCACTGCAACCGACACAGGAAAGAACATGTTTAGCATAAGAAAATGGTGTTTGAGCATCAACTCTTATGTATATTTGTATACATACATATATTTGTATGTATAACACTAATTTTTCAGCTTAATGGGAATTAGGGATCCAAATCCCTTAGACATCTTAGAAAATCTTAGCTATCCATATATAACCTCTCTCCAGCAATGAGAAGTACTCACCAGAATGAGCATGACAGACCTCCCAGAAACAGTGCAGTGGGTCACCTCCATGCTACCAGGAACTAATTTCTCTTCCTGGGTCTGATAGTGTCATTGATATTAGTAATTAGTAATTCCCCTTTACAGCAGGCTGCAGAGCACCTTCTCTGCTGAGGCAAGATTCAGCACCACCATGGGACATAGGCTAAGTCTCCTACTACTCTGAACCTAAGGTGTGAAAATACACCCTCAGAGCAACAAAAGTTTTAGTGCTGAAAAGCGCCAGTAGAGACCATGCTTTATTGCTGGGAGAGGTTTATCATTCGAGGTGGTTATTTTTTTTATCACTGGGAGAGCTATCCACCTAAAATCTCCAAACTATCCATCTCTCAAAACATAAAATCTCCAAACTGTCCACCTTAGGTTGCTCATAGGTAAACTTCAGACTCTCATGCATTGCCATCTATACCCTGGCCTGTACGTGTTCATAAGAAACTCAAGAATTGTCTCCTTCTTCCCCTCCCCTCTCTTTCGGATTAGACCAATTCCTCCTTCAGGTGGAAACAAGAATTCCTCCCATTGCAAGACTAGAAGAAATCACCACCGTGTTCTTCCCCTAAAACGTCTTGGGCTATGTCTACGGACTATGCGAGTATGAATTGCAGAGTGCACCAGAGTGGCTCTAAGTGCCCCATGTAGGCACTGCTGGCACAAACTAAAAGATACCTTACTTGCATTAATGTAGTCCTATTTTATTTCGCACCAGTGGTGTTCACACAGGGCAGTTTTAGCACAGCAATTTAATGCACTCTGCAATTCACACCCTTGTAGTCTACACTGTGGTGCAGTGTAGACAAGCCCTAGGACTCTTAAATTACAAAACTTTGCCCAGCCTAGAGGCAAAGGAATGAGCAAGCAGTAAAATTTCTGGACTGCCTCCACTCAGCCCCACATTTCTTAAAGTGAAAAATTATTTTATTCTGCACAGATTAGATCTGTCAGATCCAGGATGGCTTCATGGGCCACCCAAGAGCAACAAGCTAAACATAGGACAAGAAGCACCATGTTCTTATTTCAAGAATTCAGCTCACTCTCACAAATAGTAGTCTTGAAGCATTGATGGCATTTGGGCTCTCCACTGATGACTTTGACACCTGTTTATCCTGGATAGCAAAAGCAAATATCTTACTAGCTAAGAGAATCAATGCTTCTTTTCGTAAAGGTGATCTATCACCACCCTAAAATGTGCAATAGACTGAGAAGTATTAATTGCTTGGCACTAATTACTTCCCAAACTACTACTTGCTACCAGCCTCCCTTTTAGAAGCAAGTTAATTGCAGACTGGTTTTTGCTAGCTTCTCAACACCAGCAGTCAATATACAGACTCCTGTTTAATCAGGCTTCCAGCAAGACTATGGTACGGATACAGTCCATGTTCTTGTGGATGACCACCTCCTGTCTACAGAGGAGAGAGGGACATTCATGCTAATTGTGTTAGTTCTCTGGCATTTGATACCATTGATTATCAAATACTCCTGCCCTGCCTTCAAGTTATTTCCTGTTCACCTTCCCAACCACTTGAAGTGGCTCAGGTCTTTCCCATCAGACTGAACCTCGAGGTGTATTATGGGCAACTGTTCCTCCACCTCCAAAGCCCTCACCACAAGGCTCTATTCTTTCCTCCTTTATATTATTCATCATCTGTATGAAGCCAATGGAAGGGCTGGTGAGGCCTTTGGAAGTGGAGGAACAGTTGTCCATAATGCACCTCTAGGTTCAGTTTGATGGGAAGGACCTCTGCCACTTCACGTTATTGAAACAGAGGACATCTTTATGTCCAACGTAAGCAACATTATCTTCCAACTTTCTCATTGGCTAGACAAAATCAGGCAAGACTGAGTTGGTGTTACAAGCAGAGAGAAGAACTTAAAGAATTTGGCTGCCTCTTTATTATCCCTCACTTTCAACAGCATCTGTGTTCAGGCTTTTAAGTTGGTCCGCTGTATTGGGGTCTTATTGGACTGCTTGTTGCTGTTGATGTGTGAATAGCCATGATGACACAAACATCCACTTAAGTATGATTGGCTAGAAGATTGTGCCCCTTGATACGCATTCATGACCTCCAGGCTTGTTTGTTGCAATTTATATCTAGGAGTGAAATCACATACCCTCAAAAAGCTCCAGTTGGTACAAAATGCAGCAGTCTGTCTACTTAGCTACACAAGTCAGCATGATCCAATTGCCTTAGTTCTCTGTTCTCTGTATTAACTATTCCCTATTGAATACAGAGTCCCATACTAGGTTTCTGTGCTGAATTTCAAAGCATTCAGTGGGATTATATCCAACTACTTGAGATTAGTGCCTTTCCCTCCTTGACTGTGACTTCCACTGGATGTTACATTGCCCTAGAAATATGAAACTCCTGTACTCTCGAACCTTGATTGAGAGAGAGAGAACTTTGACAGGATCCTAGACTAGGGACCTGGACTGTGGAGTGACTGACTATTATCCCTTGCCCCATTCAGAAGTAAAAATGCAAAACTAAATCCTTTGTCTTGGCTTTTGTTAAATAAGGGGTGTGTGTGTTAAATACACACAAACGAAGTATTTAAGTTATTTCTCCTACACTCTGGGAAGAAAGCATGAGAGATAATATTTTTACTTATAGTTTTTAAATACATGGAAGGCATTCACATACTACAGTGACTTTTGTAGGCTATTATTTATGCAGATAAATAGAAACTATAGTGTTCATTATAAGCAAAATTGCAAGCAAAGTACAATAGCCTGAAATCAATTGTTCATACTATTAAAAAGATCTGTGGGAAATGCCTTACAATTCCATGAGGCAAATGGGGAAGCTTTAATGTGTGACCTCAGTGCACAAAACATTCTACTAGCTAATTTATTTTTACCAGGTGTTTGTTTCAATTAGGTTAGCATAGATATTCTTGTTTTCCAATAGGTGCATAGACATGTTGTTGTTCTTTCAGCAGTTCTGCCTGTGAAGTATTTCTAATTATAATCAGACCTGGATAATTCATGTTTGGTTTATCCGTAAGTAATAATATTTTAAATAATCAAGTGATAAACAAAATTGCACTATGTGCTGTGTATAAGCTTACTAATCTGAAGTTTTAAAACCTAAATAATTCTCTCACACACACACACACACACACACACACACACACACACAAACTTTAACTGAAACCTTAAATATAAGTTAATTTTCTATCAACATAGTCATTACAAATCAAGGAATTCACCAGTTATGGCAACTTTAATAGTTAAGATGAACTTCAGTCCACATTCTAAGCATCATAAGTACTCAGTCTCAGACTCCTTGTCACTTCTAACATCCACCCATCATATTCCTCCAACTCAGTCACAGGCAAAACTTTAACTCTGACTGTGAAACTTTTTAAGGTGGTACTAGATTACAGAATTCTGAAGTAAAAGGTTAGCAGTAAGAGTTTGAGGAACTGGAAGGGTGTGCATTACATTCGGGTTGCATGTTGAAAGTGAGGAGTGTGGTTTTTTTTCTTTTGGATGGATTTTAATTTCTGTATGAAGATTTGCTCGTTATAGCATGTCATTACTCATTACTTCCTCTGTGCAAAACAAATCTTTCAATCAACCCTACCTTTCCCTGGCACACCTGCACTAAGTGACCATACTTAGGTTCTAGGAGCTATTTTGAAATTTAAGCTGCCATGCTTTCTTTTCTCTTCTGCTCTTGCCAGGAATGAACTGATTTTAAAAATATAAACAAGCAGACGAACAGTATTAAAAAAAAAAAAAAACCCACCTCAGACCAAGGTAGTTTGCAAACTAGTGGATATTACTGGCATATTCTTTTTCCTTTTACTTCAGTATCACTTCTATTTTCGTCTGCAGCAGGGAAAGGAAATTGTCACTGGACTAGGGTTGCCAACTTTCTAAGTGTACAAAACCGAACACCCTTGACCCGCCCCCTGCTTCGCCCCTTCTCTGAGGCCTCACCCCTACTCACTCCAGCCAGTCTCCCTCACCCCGTCGCTTGTTCTCCCTCACCCTCACTCATTTATACTGGACTGGGGCAGGCAGTGGGGGCGTAGGCTCTGGGGTGGGGCCAGAAATGAGGGGTCCAGAGTGTAGGAGGGGGTTCCGACCCGGGGCAAGGGTGTTTGGGGTACAGGCTCCAGCTGGGCGGTGCTTACCTCGGGCGTCTCCCGGTTGGTGGTGTAGCAGGGCTAAGGCAGGCTTCCTGCCTGTCCTGACTCTGTGCCGCTCCCAAAAGCAGCCAGCATTGCTGGCCCCTAGGCGGAGAGACCAGGTAGCTCTGTGTGATGCATGCTGCCTGCGCCCGTAGTTTCCATTGGTTACGGTTCCCATGCAATGGGAGCTGTGGAGGTGGTGCTCGGGGTGGGGACAGTGTGCAGAGCTTTCCTGATTGCCCCTGCACCTAAGGACTGGACATGCTGGCTGCTTTCGGGAGCTGCGCAGAGCCAGGACAGGCAGGGAGCTTGCCTTAGCCCCTCTGTGCCACTGACCGGACTTTTAACAACCCGATCAGCGGTGGTGACCAGAACTGCCAGGGTCCCTTTTCGACCGTGTGTTCTGGTCGAAAACCAGATGCCTGGCAACCCTACACTGGACTACAGCATTCGTTACGCTGAATACAGCCCAACGTCTTAGGCACATTTAGTGAGCAGTCAGAGTTGGAACTTCTCAGATGTGGCCTAAGAAGCTGACCAAAATATAGCTACCCGCATCTAGTTAAAAAAGTGTCATTGCACTTCATGGAAACCTGAATGGAAAATCACAAACATGTTAACACGAGCAGCAGTCTTATATGCTACTCAGATATAAGGATTTTTATTATTATACATTCAGTGCATTATTTAAGGTGATCCTAATATGGAATTTGACTGACTGTCATGAAGTGATTTGTTTCGATTGAGATTTAAGTGTGGAAAGACCAAGTTGATAGAATGACAATTTAGTCAACACCTACTAACAACAGACTAGGAATTTGGTTTGATGTTGTTATATGGAGCCAGAATGTTGGTAATGGAGGCTGTACTATGAAGTTTATTGCATCTCTGAAATATGACTACCCCTTATTTGAAGGAAGCAAAGAAAAGAGGGTTATTCTGTCACAGTGGATGTGTTTCCATTGAAATTTGAAACCAGCTTGAAGATCTCCTACAGAGGCATGGGGAGATGATGGAACGAGTTAATGGCACTATCGGAGATAGATTAGATGTCGCCTTTCACTTTGCATCACAGACGTCTGTACTAAACATGCTTCTGGGGATATCTTCTTTACAGGAAACCACCACTATAAGTAATAACATTTACTTAAAAAACAGATGCTGCTGGAAGCCCATTTTATTACTAACTATCCTTACAGCTCACTTATTTCCCTGTCCTACCAAAGGGAGACCAGTGGGCCATAGAACTTTGCATGTTTGTGTAGGGAGGTACATAAGAAACAGGAGATCTAATAGCCTGTTCTATTGTCTCTCGTATCAAATAGTACTCATTTGCTCATGTCACTTGTCATGCTTACCTAAGCAGCAACAATCTACTCCCTGACCCTTGCTCTTGCAATTAAGGATGCAGCTCTATTAGTTTAGAGCTATAGTGCAGTTAAACCCTTCTATAATCCCAAATAAGTGATTTCAGTCAATACACATACCTGTATGATATGAAAATGAAGTTAGTGATAGGGATCATGTTGTTATTTTCCTAGAATTAATTAGAAATCTGGCGCATTAGTACCAGGTCTTGCCGTACTTGTGATTGGTCCTTTTTTATTTATAATCTACCAGTATTTGTAATATACCAGTAGGAGATATTATGCAAGACTCTGCTTGTTATAGTATTTCAATCCTAATTAAGCTATGTGGCTTTATTATTGCTGTGCTGGTTTGTTCCCAGTGAATTTCCATCTGATGATCTGTCTTTGCTTAAAAAATTTCAATGCACCTTAGCTTCTCTCAATCATTTTTTTCATAAAATAATTATTTTGCTTTTTCCATTGCAGTTTATACCACAATGCTGTCAAATTATTTACTCACCCAGATTGTTACTTCAAAAAGCAGTTAATAATTAACGTAAAACCAAAGGTATTTTACAAAAGGTTATTTTCTAGTGTATTTTTAAACCCTGAGAGAGGTTGAAAATACTTTCATGGATTCAAAAGGATTTGTTAGAAATTTTCTCTCAGGTGATTGCTCTTTGTGTTTTAAATTACCTTGTGGATTTAAGATAAGCCAATGGTATTAATGTCTTAGTCATGTGAGTCAACTCCTATGGATTTATTATAAATATCCACTCACAAATGTAGTGTAACACCACAGCTGCAATTTCAGATCTTAAAATGAGATTTAGAATATTGCACGTTTGTATACAGAATTGTACAAAATTAAAATGCTAAAATTTAATTGTACAGAATTAAAATGATACAGAGTTGCCTTCATTCCCAATAAGGATTAGGATCAAGATCAAGAGCTCTATCTAGGGCAGTATGTTTTAAATGGCAATCCTTTAATTCTTCAAAGGGATTCAGGCTTTCATTTTACCCTTATTATACCTGTATTGTATTGTCTGTCTTAAACTCCCCTCCTCCCTCCACTCTAACCAAGGATAATGTTTGATTGGATTTGCAGGGGGGAGAGACCCACAGGAGTCTTGAAAAGAGGGGCATGACTGTCTACTCCAGGGCTTCTCCCTCTCCCTGAGTAGCTATAGACGAATATCTTACCTAGATGGTGGTAAGCGGGGGGAGGCGAGTATTCTCTACCTCTCCCCACTGCCATTGTTTAGGCTGGGGATAGCTGATTGTCTCCCATACTTTCCCTTTCCTATATATGAAACCCATAAGGCGTGCAGCATGCATTCTGCTGCGGTTGCTTGTTGCTGCCCCACCCTCACACTTTTATGATGGAGAAGTAGCTTGAACTGGTGCTGCAGATCTGACTGCCAGCTTTTGGGATCAGGAAGGAAGTTTTCTCTCAGTGCAGGATTGGCAAGATGTCCGTCCAGTGGGCTTTTTTGCCTTCCTCGCCACGTTTTGGAGGCCCAGATTTAGACTAATAAAGAGTAAGAACAGGATTTAAATGTTGTAAGTTTGTGAGTTAATAATCAAAACACAGCTTACTGCTGGGGTCCTATGTGGGTGAGAGGCTCAAACCTCCCAGCGCTAAATGTGAGACCCAGGAGATCAACTGGTGGACTGGAGGAAGAGCATAAGTTTTTGCAGACTGATGTACCCTCATTCCACCTTATAAAATGGGCTGAATGCTATGGGTTAAGTTGATGAGGGCTAACCTTGAATTTGTGATTTGATATGGAGGCTATTTAACACTGCTCTGGACTTAAATAAATGTTTTATTGTTTGTTTGTTTTCTTTATTTAGCCCCAGTAAGGCTAAAAGTGAATTGTGTCCTTCCACTTCAAAAATTTATCCCTATGTTTGTCTGTTCTCCTGCAAGTTTTGCTCAATACCCAGTTATCTGTGTGAAGACTAGGCCAGGAAGATCACATTTGATGAATTTCTTTTTTGAGGAATTTGCGTGTCTTTGAGGATAGATTCTGCAAATACAAATGTGTTCAATATATTAGCGTTTAACAGGAAATACTTTATTTTAACAAGCAATGTACATCCACAAAGTTAACGGAGGTATTGGCTGGCTTTACATTTCCCATATCCTCATGCAGAATAAAGAAAAGCTTGGGACCCTGGGGATTTGTGTACTGTACTGGGAAATGTTGTGAAGCTTTTTATTGTCCTTATGTCCAGATATAACTTCGGGGGGCTTTTTTAGCTCTAGTTTTTTTTAATTTCTTGTGAGACTGAAGCCTCATCTATAATTGGGAGGTAAGGGATAAACTGTAAATGTCTATGGGGATCATGCTTAATGTGTTACAAATAAGCTACTTGTGTTGAAGTGAGCTGATAAATCTTTCATTAACTCAGTGCCTAAATCTATTGAAGAACAAATATGTTTGCAGTCTACCCCCCCGTCCCCCCTCAAAATGAATACTTCACTCTCACCAGGAATAAAAATGCCTTTTATCTAACTAAGTGATGTCACATTGGTGCACAGAGTTCAAGGGGTGGGGTTCAAGATGGGAAAGTTCTAAAGTAACCAGAAAGCCTGATTGCAGGCTTGTTCTGGAACTTTCTTGGGAGAGTGTTGGGTAAGTGGGTCTCAATCAAGCTGCTCCCTCTCCCTCTCCCTCTGTGTCCTGATTTTAAAGATAAAGATTACATAAAGATCTAGATAGTCATGGAGAATGATTCTGTAAGTTTCAGGAAGTGGATATGTACTCTTACCAAATAACTATTTTTCAGCAAGGCATTCCTGTATAAATTCTGTTTTTAATTTCATGCTGCCTCAGATAGTGTTTGACCTTGTAAATAGTGTCAAATAAATACTATATCCAAAATACCTTTTGATTGCACTGTATTTCCAGCAAGTTGATTCTTGTCTTACATCTTGACGGCATGTCCATTACTGGCAGATCTGTAAGTCCTTGTTAGCCACCAAAAAGGGAAGAGGGCTTACATTAAAGCCCCAATATCTAAACGGTGTGTGTGTGTGTGTGTGTGTGTGTGTGTGTGTGTATGCACCCTTTTTTAAATGCAAGATACGAGAGTTTGCACACCTGTGGTCCAATTCTGGTCTTGATTAAGGTTCAGCCTATAACATAAGGGCAAGCACTGAAGTGATGTGGGCCTCGCTCATCTGGCAATGACGTTTTTTAGTTGCTCTCTTTTCTCTTGTTACATTTTCTAGAGAGCTAGATTGCTGCATAATAAGAAAAATGTAGACTCTGGTATTCTGCTACTTGCAAGGCCTTGGTTAGCATTGGTTTCTTTAAGTCATTCATAGTTTTGAGATGTGTCTGTGTGTTGGGGGGGGGGTCCTTCAGAGGTTAACTGGAGGCTAGAATATCCTCCTTCAAAATATCCTGAATGGGATGTATTTCCACTTGTCCCTTTCAGAGTGAGACTAGTGAGTATTTTTCCTGGTTTGCCCTGCATCTTGGAATACTTAACTCAGGACTGACTACCTCAGTTTTAAAGCATTTCTGAGACCAACAGAGCAGTGAATTCTATTGATCTCTAGCCCCTCTTTAACTGTTTGTAACCTTATACTTACTTCCTTTGAGAAGCCGTTTCCTCTAGAGGGAAAGGAATATCAACATTCCACGCATCCCAGCTCCTATTTGTCATATTTTCCATTTTTACAGATGCGACAGTCTACTATGTCTCATTTCAGCCCTAAATTCTGTAGGTTGTGCTAGTACTGGTGCACAGGGGTCTTCCTCCCATGGGGATTGCCAGCAGAGAGGTGAAATATGAGAGTGATCTGTAGGTTTAATGTGTTAATGGCATCCTTTTTGTAAGAGTGAAAGGATTGTATAGGAAGGTGAAGGATGTTGTAAAATGTAGTAGATGTGGGCTGTTGTTTTTGTGGAGTGTAGGTAGTTCATGTGCAGAGCTTCCCTAAACACAAGTTTTGCCTTAGCAAAAAGGCAGTGTTAGACTCTGTTCAACAGTGGTCATGTGCTCTACTCCCTCAATGTTTCGTGCTGTCTGCAAAGGCAGAGGGCAAGTACTCCCAGCGGCTCCTTGGCAGTGGTTACGTCAGCCACAGAATGCACTGGTTGCATGTTACCTCTTTTACTGCCTCTTCATCATCTCATCGCCCCTCTCTGCCTGTCTAGACAGCTGGATTCTCCCTCCCCCTGGACAGGCAAGTGTCAGCATAGGGTGTGCAGATTGATGAGCTTGCGGAGAGGATGTAGGGACTAGCATGGAGACAATGTGGACATGGTTTGAAGGGGGAGACGGATATGGTATGAGGTAGGCATGAGAGGAAGGATGATCCAGTGGTTAGGACCTTGGATTCAATTCTTTGCTCCATGACAGACTTCCTTTTTGGCACTAATCAATTCACTTAGGCCGTGTCCACAAAACTCTTCCTTTAGTAATGTTTTCAATATTGCTTCCCTAAAGTGAGAGTGGGTGCCATGCGCTAGCTCAGAGAAATGTTGAGTGACTGACATTAATTGGGGGACAGTCAGACTGATGGGTTTGAGCCTCAAGTGTTCTGAAAAAAGTTGTGAAAACCTGTTGATTTTCGTTGCTCTAACGACTCAAAATTTTCCCCACTAACACGAAGAAGTACCCCCAGGAGGCACAGGAAACTTCAAGACAATCCAAGTAAGCATGCAAATTTTAGAGACTTAGAAAACCTGACCTTTAAATAGAAAGCCGTTCTCAACCTTAACCCAAGAGGCTGATAATGCAGCCAGAGGTCAGTGGTCAGTACAGGGACACCTTGGCTGTGCCTTGTTCCCTAGGCCACAATTCCTACGTTGGTGACAGGGAAGAACAGATGGTATAGGAGCTATGGCATCAGAGTTAGATAAACCTATACACTGAGTTTATCCTTCCATGGCCAGGTATAGGATCATAACCTGCCAGCGATATAATGTAAAATAGCCTCTCTGTACTGGAAGGTCAGGGCCATGCTGTCTGCTTCTTATCATTTCCAAGTTTTATCTGCTGAGTTTGACAGTTGGCCAAATCACTTCCTTACCAACTGAACCTAAATCAATATAAGGGACTTTTAAAACAAAGTAAAGGCATCCCCACACCAGGGGATTGCACTGATTTAACGAAGGGTACGTCTTCACTACCTGCCGGATTGGCAGGTAGTGATGGATCTATCGGGGATCGATTATCGCATCTCTTCTAGACGTGATAAATCGATCCCTGAATTGACGCCAGTACTCGGCAGGAGGAGTAAGCAGAGTCAACGGGGAAGCCTCCACAGTCGACTTGCCGCCGTGAGAACGGCCAGGTAAGTCGAACTGAGACACTTCAACTACGCGAATAGCATAGCTGAAGTTGCATATCTTAGTTCGGGGACACACCCCCCCAGTGTAGCCCAGTGTGCTTGAAAGACAAGATATTCTTCTTCTCAGCAATGCAGAACGAACAGAACGGTAGAAAAGCAAGCCACACTATTTTGTGCATCACAAGCATTAAGCTGTCTCTGATTTTAGAATTGAAATCATTGGTGGTGAAGTGCAAACAAACAAAAAAAAATACATACCTTGAAATTTTAATAATGGGCAAAACTGGTGCTGGTTTGGATTTTGACATTTGAAAGCTCACTGCAGTTTATGGTGCGGGGGTGGTTTCAGATAAATGCTTTTAGCACCATCACTATTGATTTTCAGATACCAGAATACGCTTGTGAATGTGTCATTTAAAAAAAAAAAAGGAATTGTTTGTTTGACTGAAATTCAGCTAAATTTGATAATGGGTTAACGGAAGAGAATAAAGATATAATGCTAAGCTGTCATTTGTACAATTCAGTTTTCAGAATATAAGTGTACTTTCAGGCATTTCAGATAGCACTGAATGCACATTGGTTGCTGTTAAAGGGTTTAGATTTTAATTTGTTACTACTAACTAAATTTGAAAAGATTTTTCCATGTAACTCTATGTAATTTTGAAAATATTCCTTCTTTAGTCTCATATGGTGGTACTAAAATTTGGATTCAATTCTTCAGTGATTGGAGATGTGCAATAACATGCATGATTGCACAGATGCAATTTAGAACATTAACTAGATTGAATAAAATTTTGATAAAGAAATAATCCTGATTTGATTTGTATAGTGCTTTTAGTGATTATTTTTAAAAGGGATGTGACCTATTACTCTTTGCACAATTGACAAAGAAACCAAACTGTAGACTTGTAGTTTTCAAATCTTGTTTATACATAATGGCGCTGCAGTGGCGCAGCTACACCATGTATGGTAAAGATGTTCCATGCCGACGGGAGAGCTCTCCTGTTAACATAATAAAACTACTGTGAGCGGTGGTAGCTTCTCCTGCCAACATAATGCTGTCTACACCGGCGCTTATGTTGGTGTAACTCATATCCCTGAGCAACATAAATTATACTGACATAAGCTGTAGTGTAGACATAGTCCAGGAATCAACTTTCCCCCACCCTTCAAATACTATCGAGCCAAAGAAAAATACCTTTCTCAAATAGTGCCATTTAGTGGTGTTTTCTGCTGCTTGTGGCAGAAATACAAAGAGAAAAGTACAGGAACTCCTCACTTAAAGTCGTCCTGGTTAATGTTGTTTTGTTGTTATGTTGCTGATCAATTAAGGAACATGCTCGTTTAAAGTTGTGCAATGCTCCCTTATAATGTCGTTTGGCAGCCACCTGCTTTGTCCACTGCTTGCAGGAAGAGCAGCCCATTGTAGCTAGCTGGTGAGGGCTTGGAACCAGGGTGGACCGGCAGCCCCCCTGTCAACTCCCCATTCCCCTAAGTTCCCTGTGTGGCAGCCGCCCAGCAGGCTATCAATTGCTGGCAATTCAGCTGTCCCTCCCCCCACTGCTATGTGCTGCTCCTGCCCTCTGCCTTGGAGCTGCTCCCTGGAGCCTCCTGCTTGCTGTGCAGGACAGGAGGGAGGGGAGGGGGAAGAGGGAGGCTAATGTCAAGGTGTCCCCCTCCCCCCTGCTTCTGCACCCCACTTACCCATTTCCATAGAGCAGATGGGGACAGGACAGGGCTCAGAAGAGAGGGAGCTTCCTGGCAGCAGCTTCTGTCTCAACTTGCTGATCTACTTAAAAAGGCAATGTACTTAGAGTGGGGTCAGCGTACTTAAAGGGGCAATGCACATCTCTCTCTCTCTCTCTCTCACACATGGAGTGGGTCTCTGTCTGCCATGCTGGCCCCCCTTCCTCCATTCGTGCTGCCTTGTAGAGTGTGAGGCTACATTAACAACAGTGGGTTAACCCTTGAGGGCTCAGCCCAGTGCTAGTTCATCATTTAGCAGTAAGGCATCCCCTGGGAAATATCCCATCCACTGACTCCAACACCTCAACCAAGTTTCACAATCATCATCGCTGTGTACCAGTATTAAATGGTTTGTTTAAAACTTATACTGTACATGTACACGCGCGCACGCACACACACACACACACACACACACACACACACACACACACACTCTGTCTCTCTTATCTGGTGAAAAAAGTTTCCCTGGAACCTCCCCCCCCTTTACGTTTAATTCTTATGGGGAAATTGGATTCACTTAACATCGTTTCGCTTAAAGTTGCATTTTTCAGGAACATAAATACCACGAGGAGTTACTATATATCTGAAGTGCAGGAAATAAAATTAACTTATTGTTTTTTGGTAAGTCATGTTGTATGCATACGTATTGTTAATGTAAACCATTCAATTGCAAATATACTAGTTGTAAATGTACTAGATAGATAAAATATAGATTTCTGGTGTGAATATTCTGAGCACCCTTCCACTAATTTTCATTGCTAAAGTCTTAAAAGCAAATTTTATTTGCAGTTTGTGCAAATGCTGAAAATGAACTAAGGTTGTCTTAGTGCCAAGGTGCAAATAATAATAAACAAAAGTGGAGGATAAAAACTACCAAGTTTAGTTCTGTTGTTTAATGGACAGATGTCACAAACTGGAAATAGACTATCCACCCTCTCTAATTGATATGTCTTTAGATGTATTATACATATGTTTTTTCTCAAATAACATGCTCCATTCTATGCCTTTAAATTCAAAGACACTGCTTTATATTACAGTGGGGAGCAAAGGAAAATGAGCACAAAGTACCCAAAATACAAGCGCAGAGTGGGCAGCATGACAGAATAATTTCCTGTTTCTCCTCCCCCATGCACTCAGCGGGAAAGTCCTTCATGTAAACAGTGTTTGGGCTCTGGATTTTGAGGGGCTGGAGGTGGCATGTCAGGCTGGAAGGCGATGACATTAAGTTTTGTTCATTTGCTCTTAGACCAATTGGTGGATTTCCTGGCAGAAATATATGTGAGTTTTAATGCTAATTTTTGCACTTATTTATTGCCCCAAGGTAATTTCCATCCAGCTGGGAAAGAGGTAAGTGTTTATGGAGCCAACGTAGTTTCGGTGTGATCTTTGTTCCCATGTGAATGCTCCAAAACAACTCTGGTGGGAACTCAAATGTCCAAAGGTTATGCACCATACTTGAATACAAACCTCTCATGTCCAAGAGCGGGAAACAGTGGGAACAGTAAATTTAAACTCATAATACCTGGTTCTTCACTGTCTTGCTCTGTTTAGTGTTGGTACATATTTTCCATAAATAAATTAAGTCATGGATTTGCAGGGCTGTTAATCTAGCACATTTCTACTGAATCCACCTCAAATTAGTTAAAAGACCAAAAGATAAATAAGGTATTAACATTTAAAAAGTACATTTGCACAGCTGGAACCATCAATGGGGAATGCCCATGTGATATCTGGCTCTTAGCAGTGCTTTATTTACACAAGCTCGAAAATCTACAAAGTAAAATCTATGTTGCTCAAAGATAGAGCAGTTTTTATTATCCATAAGACTTCTGCCTCAGGTCTTATTTTTATTCTTTCTTGAAGCACTTCGGGTAAGTGATTGATTATAGATTTATACATTTTGAATAATTACTTTACTTTCTCTGTTAGCATGCATCCCATTTAAAAAAAACCAAAACAAACAATTCTTTCTGCAGTTAGTTTGCTGATCTAGTATGTGATATAGTGCAGGCTTCTAACTGTGGAAAGATAGTCTTTTATTTTAAAAAAATTCTGTAGGTCTAATTACACACCTCTGCTTATTAGATTCATATAATCACATGACTGGCCCATTCTGTCTTCCTGGGATTTATTTTAATATTCCAAATCCCTGAGCAACTTCAAACAGCCGCTATGATTTTTTTCTTTCCAGAAATGTTTCCTTTTCTTCATCCCAGGCTGGGGTGGGGGGGGGGAATGGGCTCTGGGCTGGGGGTGCAGGTTCCAGGTGGGGCCAGAAATGAGAGGTTCAGGGTGTGGGAGAGGGCTTCGGGATGGGGCAGGGGGTTGGGGTGCAGGGAGGGTGAGGGCTCTGGGGCAGGGGCCGGGGATGAGGGATTTGGGGTGCAGGAGAGGACAGGGTATTGGGGTGGGGACTCTGGGAGGAAGTTTGGGTGCGGGAGGGATCTCAAAGCTGGGAGCAGGTGTGGGGTCCTGGAAGCGCTTACCGTAGTACCTGGAAGTAGCCGCCAAGTCCCTGCAGCCCCTAGATGCATGGACCGCCAGGGAGGTGCCACAAGCTGCCTTTGCGCCTGCATCTAGGGGCTGCAGGGACCTGGCGGCCGTTTCCGGCAGCAATGCGGAGATAGGGCAGGTAGGGAGCCTGTCTTAGCGCCAGGCCCCCGCTGTGCTGCCAACCGGACGTTTAATGGTTCGGTTGGCAGTGCCAGCCAGAGCTGCCAGCGTTTCTTTTCCACCAGGCATTCTGGTCAAAAACCAGAAGCCTGGCAACCCTAAGTTATGCTGACCTAATTTTCTAGTGTAGACCTGGCCTTAAACCAGTAATGGCTTCAAATCCCAATATCTTGTATCCTTTGCAAAGCTTATAAAAGGCAGCTTTTATACCACCCTGGAGACTGCTCATGTGTAGCCATGGAAGCTCTCAAGTCTCAAGCCCTGGACTTAAGTCATAACATGCTTTATGTGCAGAGGAGTGATGTGACATTATTTCTGAAGATGTTCACCAATATTAGTATTAATTTTTCTCTTCCTTTGAGCCCTGCGCTTAATTACACTAGGATTTGCTCTGTCTGTTCTTCCTAACCTCCCTCAGAAAGCAACTGGCTAAAAACGGTGTGAACCCTAATACTATTACAGCTAATGGAGAATTTCCTTTACCTTAAGTGTTAAGAGGCCTTTGATTTTGTTGCTGAGGCCTTGTGTTTCATTGCCCTGGCAGCTTTTATACAGTTTGATGGCAGACCAATAGTGTGTACTAGTTACAATTCTCCAGGCCTGAAATGATCCCTGCTCTACTTAAATCTGTTTAAATGCATAATTTACTCTTCACTTGCATCATAATCCCTTTCCTTTGAAGGAACTCAAATATTATTATTTCTACACCATCTCAGATTTTGTTCTGTAGTTCTGTACAAAGATCTTTAAGATACACATTGTTATACTACATTCAGATGTACACAGAACAGTATTTCTCTGGCCTTCAGTATTTTAGGGTGAGATATAAGGCAGCCTCTATCCAGCTTTTAATGTTATAATTATTTCTGCAAGTGTCATGATGCAATGCCTGAATTTTCAAATATTTACATTGGCCCTTGTGCAGTATAGCTGTGTAGAGTTTTTACTGTAGCAGAAACTTTCCAGTGACAGCATGGTTTAATTTTAAAAGATATTTAACACACTGTATATTATGACAAATCTCTGTCCTTGTGTCTGTGGGTCCCACGTTTCCTGGCAGATTTCGCGAGCCTCAGAGGCTCACTGTGACCCTCCACGTAACCCTTCTCTCTAGAGACAAGGGGCACAGTCTACTAAGCCATTTTCATCATAAGCCAGTGAGGGAGGTGAGGAGAAGCTGTTCTCCCTTGCACAATCTCTGTTGTCTCCCAGTCTCAGTGATTAATTGGGGAGGGGGCAAACTGGGGAGCGTGGGCCCACCCTCTACTCCGGGCTCCAGCCCAGGGACCCTAATAGTATCCGCAATGGTAGCTGACCTTTTAGAAACATGACATGTACAATTCCCTGGGCTACTTCCCCCACAGCAGCCCTCACTTCCTCAAGCTTCACTTCACCCTTACCTCAGGGCTCCTTCCTTGAGCCTGATATGGTGTGTATTACTCAGCCTCTCCAATCGCGCAACTTCTTCCCACAGCTCCTGACATGCACACCCACCTGACTAACTGAGAGGCTTTTAACTAGTTTCAGCCAGCCCCTGATTGGCTTCAGGTGTCCCAATCAACCTAGCCTTCTCCCTGCCTTCTGGAAAGTTCTTAATTGTCCCCAGGTGTCTTAATTGACCTGGAGCAGCTGCCATTTAATTTATCCTGGTATCAGGGATTTGTTTAGCCTGGAGATAATATATCTATCTCAAACTACTTTTCTATAGCTGTCTGGCCTTGCCCCGTCACAATATATATAATTTTATTAATTTAGAATTTAAAATTACTGACTATAGTGATTAATACTCATAATAGAAAAAACTCACAAAGAACGTGTGCAAACCCAAACTAATAACTGATAACTAAACCCAGATTAAGATATTTAAAATAAATAAGGGCAGGATTTTTTCCTTTCTTTTTTTTTTTATCCAATAAGTTTTTTCATTTGAATTTTTGTTTCCTCTCCCCCTGCCCTTTTTTGTCAAGCTTTCCAGTGTTATTTTGATGATGGTACCATAACGGGTGTTCCTAACCATTACCTATCCATCTTTCCTTCCTTTTCCCAGTTCTCATCCTGGCACCAATTCAGCAAGGTACTTAAGCACATGCTTAACTTTAAGCACACGAGTAGTCCCACTGATTACCTAAGCAGATGCTTAGAAACTATCTTATTGAATTGGAGCCTCTAGTGGCACATGCAGACATTCAGGAAATCCCTGTGTAGTCGTGGGGCTGGGAGGAAATGTTGCTGCTGCCATTTCTCGACTTACCACATGATGCTGGAAGTGAAAATATATATGGCCTAAACACAGTTACTAAACATCAGATCACTTGTGTTAAGAACATCTGAAGAAGTACATTTTTTCTACTTTTTTAAATGAGCCCTTTGATTAATTAATCTACCAACTGGCCTCATTCTACTTTCCCAAATCATATCAAGTAGTCCAGTGGAATACATTTCAATTGACAAAAGTGAAAGAAGCTTTAAGATTCATGTTTTCATATTTGTTACCTATGCCTGCCCTAAAATCATCTTCATCAAGTGATTAATTGCATTTGTAGACACTGTACAATTCCATCAATTATCCATTTCAAATTAATTTTATTCTTAATGGTTAAGAGGAAGATATAGTTTAATCCGATGAAGTGAGCTGTAGCTCATGAAAGCTTATGCTCTAATAAATTTGTTAGTCTCTAAGGTGCCACAAGTACTCCTTTTCTTTTTGCGAATACAGACTAACACGGCTGCTACTCTGAAACCTGTCATAGTTTAATCAGTAAGTGAAATGGAAGTATTGTGGGCTGTTTAAAAATACGTATCAAGTTTTATGGTGGCAGAATCATCTACATTAAACACACTTCTGGAAAGATTGGAAAAGTCCAGTAGAAAACATTGCCATCTTTTCCTTCTGTTTAGCAGTATTTTGTTGGCTGGCATGTACATTAGTTTGGCTTATTTAAAAAAGAGTCTGGTTGATGTTTTAATGGTAGTTATGCTATGGGGCTCCTAGATGAATGGATGTTGTACAATTAGGCATGTTTCATTCTTTTAAAAATATATATTTACAGTTCTAAAAATATTAGTTAAAATATGGCAGATTAGGTGTCCATCAGTCAACATCTTCATCTTTAAGATGGACTTTGCAATTAAGAGCATGCTCAGAAATACATTTTTCTCTGACTGTCTGTTTTTCAAGGGACTAGTTTCATGTTTGAATTTAGTGGAAGAAATAAATAGCAAGGTATTAAAATGAAGCCAGAATTCTCTTGAAGCCTCTTTTAGCTCTACATATGCAGTACTAAACATTCTGCTTGCAAACATCTATTTCAGACAGCTTTTTTCTCCTTTTATTTGTTACTGTGTGGGTAGAGACAGACAGGGTTGTGATTGTTTAATGTTGAAAGATTTGCTGAACAGATGAAATGGCTGATCTTGACTTCAATAGTTTTTGTTTCTGGTACCTAAATGAGTTTAATCTTTTGTGTAGTCCACCAAAAGTATGTAATATATAGCAGGCTTGTGTTTTTTCTTTGCTGTTTAAAAACATCTTTTTTTAATTGATCCATCCTTTCTTCTACAAAGATGGCAAAGAACAGATAGCTGATAACTGACTGCTTATTTTGTAAAATACATCATCAGTCAATATATTGTCTAGCTTTAAAATATCCTTACTCTGTAGAAGAAGAAATAGCTAATGGTTAATTTAATTTAAAGTAAATGTCTGTTTAATGTTCATAGATATTAGCTTTCCCTGTGGTGCTTTCTTAATAACCAGTTAAAATTTACTCTGAATTAGGCAACTGGTAATATTTAACTGAAAGCTACTTCATCCAGACTTTTATGTTTTTAAACTATTTGCCTAAATGGTACTGGATTAGGGCTGGACCTATAAACTTAAACTACCAGTAGAAGTTTTGTAGTAATAATGCTGCAGTAGTTAGAAATGAGCCTGAGATCAGTTATTTAGATTGGAGTCCTGAGTTTGAATACCTCCTCCCCACTATCTTTCCCACCCTAAAACTGAGAAGTGTTGGCATCCAAGGTTTAGATTAGGCCCATTGTAGAATTAGGGACACTAAATGTGCAGCAGGACAACACACATAAGGTTTGGATTCTGAACCCTTTCCTTTCCAATATTTCTAGGGTTTTTGGATCTGATACTTGTTGTAGTAATGTAATAATAAAAGACGCTCGTTATTGTAATTCAACAAAGAGTGTTTCATTTGATTTTTACACACACACACACACACACACACACACACACACACACACACACACACACACACACACACACACACACACACAAAAAATGTTACGTTTTTCTGAGGAAATGCATTAAGATGTGGAATCATGCTATCAAAATCTTAAAAGCTGTACAACAGGTGTTTTTGAACAGTTCTCAGTTAGTGGCACATGTGTCTGTATGGTTCAACTGATTTACATTAAGGTTAAGTTAAAATATTTTAAAATTAAACAGGGTAAATTTGTATTCACCCCTTGATAGTAGATTGGGCTTGTGCTCTTTTGTCTCTTATGTGCAGTCTGTAAATTGTTGGGTCTAGTCCTAACTAAATGTAAACACCTTTACTTTCTAGCTGCTGCTAATTGGTTTGGGAATATTTATGAAAGTGTTTATTTTTAAAGCTAAAAATAGTGCTACTGTGTTTAAACTCATTCTGGCTGTCAGAAATGCTCTCCTGATCCTGAAAGTGTTGCTAAAAATGTTCACTTTTAAAATGTGGTAATTAAACCTGTCTGTGAGAGCAACAGATGATACATTTCCTGCATTTGTAAACTAAGTATCCCTTTAAGCCCACAAGTTTCCTTGCATGTTTCTGTTTGTTAGGTTGGTAAGATCTGAACTTCTGCTGAACTTTCTTGAAAGGAGGGCTGCTATTGGCCAAATAAGGAAATAAAGAGCTGTAACCTGCTGCCGCTGCTTTGTGACCTTTTACTTTTAGGATTAGGATTTTCTGGTACTGCGTTTCCTTTGTTAATAAAAGCCTGTGTCCTCAAGGGATGCAGCACTGTAAGCTTGAACTTCAAATAACTATTTTCACTTTTCACTCTTTCAATTAAAATTACGTTCCAAATCAAAATATTTCACTTTGGGCTTTGTCTGTATGTACATAAACTCCCCTAGTTGATGCATATATTCATTTGCATTCTTCAGATTGATAAAAGATAGTGTTAAGTGCACACCTTATGCTTTAGGTGCAAAGTGTTCCTCCTGCAGGGCTGCCACCTGGGGTTTTCTTCAGACATTTATACAGCACTACTCTCTCAACTCAGCATCTGATTCTGAGACTTGCTTTGGGAACCATCATCATCATGGCAAATTCCAATGGAATGTGCCCGTCTAGCAGACTGAGCAGCTCCAAGATTGATCTCTAGATAGGTTCTTATGATAGTCTGGCTGGATATTCAGTTTGTCCATCCCTGGAAATCTTATCGCACCACTGAAGCTTTTGGTGACCACCGGATCTCCAGCTATGTAGTGGCATTCTTTGGTAAAGACGCTTCAGAATTCGTTGGACTTCCATTCTAATAACATGTTCATACCAAGAAAGCTGTCTAAGCAGAACCAGTGCTGATGATGGAGGTAATTGCTGTGTTTGGCTTAGAAAATCCTCATTTCTGATCTCGTCCTGACACTTAATGTGGAGCAGTTGGCAAACACAACAAGAACTGAAAATGTCAATCCAATGCTCTTCAGACTTCGTCAGTGCCATGTTTTGCTGCTATGCAACAAAGTTGGTATAACCAACGTTCTATTGATCTGCAGCTTTGTAGCAAGCTTTGATGTGGCATCTCCACAGAGGACGCCAAAGGGCCAAAAATATGGTGGCAGCTGCTGCTATAAAGGTGTCTACATCTCTTGAGCATCCTCCAGTACTGTCTATGATGCTGCCCAAGTCCTCAACAGTTACCACTTTCCCGATGTCCTGCCTGGACGGGTTAATACTGAGCTGGTTATAACCTGGAGCTGGAGGCTGCATGATAGTGATGGTCAGGGTCTTTGTTTTATCCTGATAAATAACCAGGCCACTGTGTACTGCTTCTTGCCCAACAAAAATGACCTGTCCGTGCAGCGATTCACGAAAGCTTATGCTCTAATAAATTTGTTAGTCTCTAAGGTGCCACGGGTACTCCTTTTCTTTTTGCGAATACAGACTAACACGGCTGCTACTCTGAAAATTGGCTTATTCAAGATCTCAAAACAGAATAGTGTTCAGCTCAGCAGCATCGACAGCTGCCTCCTCAAGCTTATCCATCACCCACGCAGTGGTAATATTGAAACAAGGTGGCAGAACTCTTGTGGAGGTAGGAAACCACGCTGTGTCTCTGCCATTGACTGGAACACAAGAAGAAAGTTATGGTTACTTGTCATAACTGTAGCTCTTCAAGAGTGTTGTATCAGCATTTTCACACTGTCTGCCCATCTTCCCCTTTGCCTGTAACTACTAATCTTACCACATTCTTGGTTTACCAGAGGAATTGAGGTAGTTGGGGGTCCTTTTATAAGCTGAACTCTGAATATTTCTGAAGTTGAGCATTGCTGGGTTGGGGACACATTCCTTTCTAGTGTGACTATGCAGACACAATGCTGTTGAAGAATCACAATAAAAGGTAAGTAGCCATTTTATCATGCTAACTCTGTAATGGAACGTTTTTACACCTGTTTGCCTGGTTATATCTAACATCTTTTCAGTATTGTGTGTAATGTACAACAAATCTAAACATGGTATTTTTTGTTGAGAAGTTTCAGAGTAGTAGTGTTAGTCTGTATTTGCAAAAAGAAAAGGAGTACACATCGGATACATCTGATGAAGTGAGCTGTAGCTCACGAAAGCTTATGCTCAAATAAATTTATTAGTCTCTAAGGTGCCACAAGTACTCCTTTTCTTTTTGTTGAGAAGGAAAGAGAGAACATCTTCTAAAGGTTTCTGATGTATCTCAGTCAATGGTTTACACACACACCCTCTCTCTCTCTCTCAAGCACATGCAGGCGTGCACAATTTGAGAGCTGTATCAAAAGGAATACAAGAAATTTTCAAGCACTTGGGTTATATGTGTTTGTTCAGGACTGGCCAAGAGGATAGGTTTCAAAGTTGAGTTTATTACAAAAGGCTTGTTTTCTCCCTTCTGGTTCTAATTTGAAAGACATGTTTTTTAACAGCACTTTCTTTAAATTTCTTAAATAAACTGAAAGTAAAAAATATTTTCTCTATATTTAGATATGTGCAATTTCATGATTTTCCTTTCACCACATGATTTAGCATGTTATACTCCTTATTTGCGAAATAAAAACTGTAGTGCTTTTGTATTATGCTGTCAGTTGACTCTGAGTAAATTATGTGGTGACACAATTATTACTTCTGCTGCTGTTGAAAAATCTAAAATCAGCTCTGGAAGCATTGTAAGATTATTTATTATTGTTTATTTATTTATTATTTTTAATGGTTCTCATGTTGCCATAAGCTTATGCGCTAGCATTCTCTCATTTGGGCCAGAAGGTGATGGGCTTAAACCTAGTACAGTTCTACAGGTTAGCTGAGATATTATGTAGAATTCCCTTCTGTCCATTTCTGATGATTATCGCCCTGAAACAAGAAATTCCATGCCACTTCTCAGATTGTAAACTCAGTGTTCTGGTCCACCTTCCCTCTGTCAATAAGAGGTTTTAATATGTAAGACTATTTTTCAGCTCCTAATAATGACTGTTGTGATTGAGTGCCTTATGTCTTTGCGTCGGGAGTACAGCTCAAACAGAAGTACTGGGTTTGATGCAGAAATTACAGGGTGAAGTTCTAAGGTCTTTGTTATGCTGGAGATCAGGTGATCCAAAAGGTCCTTTATTTCTTAAAATCTAGGAATACTTCTGAGTAAAAGGCACAGTATGAGATCAAATTCTGATATTCTATTTGTGTTGCTATTGCCAGTCCTATACAAAGGCAAGAGCCTTTTCAGCACCAGTATTACCATGTTGTTATAGGGTTTGCTTTACTAGTGAGTTGCTAGATCTCATACATTCCTGTTAATTAAGTTTGTCTGCTTGTGGACCTAATTGCCGTCAAGGCTGGATTTGCTAGGAAGTAGAAGTCATCATTTGGAGATGGTGTGTCAGATTTGCATCACTTATCCTTTGTTTGAGATTGCATTGTTGATTTATGAGATAATACAGAGTAGGGAATTCTTAGAGTTTATCAGAGAATTGTCCCTTGAAGAGTGGTTCCACTATGAAAGTGACTGCAAAATATCTGCCTCCTCTATGTACTCAGTCTTATTTATTTACTTTTAATTACAAAAAATAGCTTTTGTTCTTATTAGCTGTATTAGTTTTGCTGTTCTACTTTGGAGTGAGCTGACTTCAATTCAGATTAAGAATTGCAACAATTCTGTCGATATGTTAGATTCCACTTACAGAATAGTTCGTGAACAAGTTAAAACCCAGCTTGATATACCAATTCCAAGCTTAGCTTTCAAGAAAAATCCATCATTTTTTCCCTTGTTACTTATAAACTGAACAACTTGTCATAGAAATTATCGACTCTCTCGCTCTCTCTCTCTCTCTCTGTGTATATATATATATATGTATATGTGTGTGTGTGTATATATGTGTATATATATATATAGACCCCAACAATAACAGTCTTACAAAATCATATTTCTGAGAGAAATGGAAAGTTATAACATAGTTTCTTCTTAAGCCATAAGCTCTTATTATTGAGTAATAGAATAACCAGTCCAGCTGCTATTGTTTTTAGATTTGGTATACAACCTTGCCACGCTGGTTATCTGAAGACAACTCGGTAACAGTAAGAATATACACTGAAAGAATGTGTTCCATTGGGGAAAAAAATTAACTTCAGTTTTTATCTGGTTAAGATCAAACAATGAATTGAATTCTTTGTGTGCTGACATCTGAAGATTTATATCTTCCAGCTATATTCCTGTTACAGAGCTGGCAGAAGTGACCTCTCCAAGGAAGGTCTTTGTTATGGATTTTGCTCTGTTTACATTATTGCCATAAGGGTCACAGTGAAGTACAGTACATTAAAGCGAATACATCACAAGCTGACAGTCTTATCTCTTTGGTACCTCTTTCCCTTCCCAATAAAGAAAAAAGCAAACACAAAGAAGATGAGGTTCTGGAACAGAAAGTTAAATGATAGTTTCCAAAGTGTTTTGGCGTTAATGCCAGGTCCCTGTGTGCAACATATTTTGTGTCTGGTCAAATGGCTGCGTAACGTTCTTTTCTATGGGGTTGTTGCAAAAAACTGCTTTTATCACGTAAATATTCTCCCTGCTATAGCACTATTGCAAAAGCAGATACTGAAGAGGCAAAGCTATTGGGTTTCTTCAAAGCCAGCCAGTTCATCATTGGCTGAGGAGGTGGCTCTGGATCAGAAAAAGTGAGAGTTTCAGGCCAGATCTGTACCTCTATGGAGCTCAGAAGCACCAGAAAAATTCAGCTTCAAGTACTTCTTTCTTGCAGAGTTTTGGTGATGCTTCACAACCCTTTCCCTCCAGCCATTCCCCTCATCCTCTGGCAAATAGCATTGGGGAAGCCAGAAGGCTTTTTCTGTTCCCAAGGAGCTTTTTGGGTATGCAAGCTCTAGTCTGCAGCTTCTGCACTCTCTTTAACTTGGAGAGCGCTGTGGGTATGAGTATGAGTGTGGGTATGAGTATGAGCCACATGAGTATGTTATGCCTTTGTCCGACTAATGAGGGTAGAGGAGATCTAGACTTGTGGGGCAAGATGGCCAAGTAAGCTGGGCTCCAGCAGAATCAGTTTTCCTCCTCTCTGATCCCCTTCCATTCTGACCTGGCAGGCACTGAGCATATCTGAGTCACCAATGGACCATGTAATTTGGGGAGGGAATGAGCCACTCAGGGAAGGGGAAGAAAATGAGGAATTAGGGAACAACCATGAGATAAAAGGGGAGGCTCCTCACCAAATCCCTCAGCAAGCCAAATAAGTTTGGGCAGGGGAGATTGCCACTATATAATATAGACCTAATGTACTGTATAATACATGTGGCCTTGATTACTGTACAGTATGTTAGCATTTGAGTTCTGAAAGCAAATGATGATGATGGACTTCCCAGAGTATTAAATCAGAAAGTCATTGTAAGCGCGAAGGACTGTGTTCAGTAAGGAAAACATCTCGGATACAAAGTGCTCAGAGAAACAAAGTGCCTCACATTCTATATATAGAACAGAACCTCTCATTTTCACTGCCAACTGGAATGCTGAGATACTTCTGCTTGTTCTTGTTTTCCATTTCAAGCAGAGATTCAAATATCGTACAACTATTGTTTCAAACCCATCAAAATATATTTTATTTCAAAATGTGACTCTCTCAATAGGGTGCAACACAGTTATCTTTTGAAGATGGAGAAATGGATCTCACTGGGCACACTGAACAGCTGACATCTCAGAAGGCCAAGTTCACTTTCAGGTATGGGTATTAAACCTTCTGTTTAATATTGATTCATGAATATGGTTCCCAGCATGCAGGACAAGAAGACTGACATTTTTATTTTGAGTACATGTGCTCATCATCATAGTGCCTCCCTCCTTTTTTCCTTTTCCACCCTGAAAATTCACTCCACTCTAGCTTTTACCTTGAATGATGAATGTTAGTGACTTTGACCTGTATTGTATGTTCTGACTGATTGTGGGATATGGGGGAAGGAAGGAAGAAATATGCTGCTCTTTTATATGTTTGTGTTTTGCTTTTTTAATCAATTTCACAAGCAGCTCCTCTGATCCATAATGTCCCACAAAAAGTAAATAATTTTCTTGGTTAAAATGTCATCTCTGTTTTTATTATTAAGGTTATTTCTTCAGTTGCTTTTTAGACTTTTATTATATTTGTAGATACACTTTTATAACCGGTAAAATGCTATATCTAGATCATCCATTGTGCAGGATAGGCAAATTTGCATAGGCACCTTTTGTGAGACCTGTTCTTCTAGGACAACAGATGAGTAACTCCTCTTTCCTTTACTTATACTAGGCAGGAGATAGCTGGTGCAGAAGTCTAACATGGTTGTTGTGATCTAAGTTGTCTGTTAGTTTTTCTGACTGCTTGGGAAAGACTGCTGAAAGGGTAAACTTCGGCCAAATTTTGAGTGAAATAAAGATTAACAATTTGGGTTGGAAACCATGCAAGATTTGGTATGAAACTTGGGGAAACTAGGTGTTGTTTCGCTTTGAGTTTTTGGGTTTCTTCCAATCTGAAATTCTAAGCAAAACTCGGAACAAAAACTAACAAAACAAAAAATAACCTTTGTGTAAACCCACTGAACCAAAGTCATCAAGTTTCAAGGTGGATCAGATCATCCACTGGTATAGTTGATGGCAGGCTGAATTTCATTAAGGACTTAGCCTAGTGAGTTCAGAGCAAAATGATTCCATGCTAGTGTTCACTTGTCTGTATGCCAAGTTAAATCTTAATCTTGAGAAGTTATTCATATGAATCACACTACTGTGAAGTCACTTTTTTAGAATGTGAAATAATCTGGTGTCCATTAATATGCTTTGTTGTAGAAAACTAGTTATGATAGTACATTTCCTAACTGTGAACTAAAAGGTGTACTTTGGAAAACTAAACATGACTGCTAAGATATCATCAAACTAACAACTCAATTTTGGTGAAGGCAAATAATCCTTTACTATAATTTTGCATTTTCTAGTCAGTTGTCAAAACTGTATGAACTAAAAGCTCTGAGCACTATGTGTAAAACTCCATCCCCAAAAACATTTTTGCTTTCATTTTGTTATTCTCTCTTTTGCTCACTCCACTCCGTGCCATCTCATTCATCTTTGCCTTCCTTCAGTCTGCTCCTATGCTTGGAATCACCTACTATTTCTGTGTACTAAGCACCTTCCATTTTCTATATACCTCCTTAAAATGCCTCCTTAAAATCTACTTCTTTCATGTAAGCTTATTACACTGATTCACTCTGAAATTGTCTCCAACTTCTTGTGACTAAATTGTTGTCCTGTGTTTCACACTTTAGCAGAGTTGGATAATAAGTTATTAGAAGCAGTAAACTTGTTTTTCTCCACGTTTGTTTTGTACGTTTTCTGTACCATCTTATGGTGCTCTATATCTAAATAAAGATTTCCCCATTCCTATCCTTCTTACAGAGAAGATGTATATTCATCTAAATATCCACAGGGATATTTAACCACTGTTTCACACTCTTTTTAGGACCCCTCTGGCCATATGACAGCCTGTTCATGGAATACTTTTTCCTCCTTATTGAGTAGTCTTTGTTTTGAAATCTGTTTTCTAATCACAGTATTGCCAACTTCTGTGTTTTTTATCATGTCTAGCAATTTTGGGGTATTGTTTAACCTATCTCATGAAAACGTGATTAAAGGCTGCCAATTCACAAATTTTCCCTTATTCAGAATGGCCACCATCTTCTATGACTGTCAATGGGGCTGAAGCTAGTAAGATAGCCACAAATCTCTCATGATTTCTGAGCTCTTGAAATTTGCCTTACTGTAATCAGCATTGTCATGAGGATTTCTTATCTAATTTATCTGTCATGCTTATATGGTCCCCATCATTCTAGTACCTGAGCCCGTTGCAATGTTTAATGTGGTGTTCTTACAACTCCCATGTGAAGTAGGGAAGCACTATTATCCCTATTTTAAAGGTGGGGAACTGAGACAGATCACGTGGTAAGGACTTGCCCAGATCACATAGGAAGTCTGTTGCCTGGCAGGGAATTGAACCCAGGTCTCACAAGCCCCAGGCTACCAGATCATCTTTCCTTTTAGGGCACATCTCCAATTTCTTTTTCCCTATCAATACAGATGCTTCTTTGTTTGTTTGTTTCTTTCTCCTCCTTTATCTGTCTTTGTCATTTCACATTGTGTCTGGCTTTCTCCTCTTTTAAGGAACGTTGGGGAAGGCCTTGGTCTTCAACCCATCTGTCTGATTTGGTTTGTTTGTTTAGCCACCCTCTTTGGGGCCCTGGTCATCACCTGAATGGTATGGCAATTTCCAGTTTCTTTTTAAATCCTTTCTGACATCAGTCTATTTGTAGAATGGTAACGTTGTTGTGAAGCGGTATCAGTTTTTTTTCCAGCTTGCTATGCACCTGCCAGGTCTCCAAGCTATATGCTTGCTGTTTAGCGTTCATCAGATATGTATTGAACGTAGTCAGCTTAGTTGCCAATGTTTTTTATAAAATTTAGTGAAAGGCTGCTACAGCTTGTTTCACCTGCTGTAATTGTTATGCATTGCCAAATCTGTGCATTCATTTGTTTCTTTAATGTCTCTTGATCCCATTAATTTGTAATTGGGATTAATCAGGCCCTGCTCACGATATACTCATGATTGTTGTTGTCATAGAATCTATATGTCATTGAATCTCAGGGTTGGAAGGGACCTCAGGAGGTCATCTAGTCCAACCCCCTGCTCAAAGCAGGACCAACTCCCAATTTTTGCCCCACATCCCTAAATGGCCCCCTCAGGGATTGAACTCACAACCTTGGGTTTAGCAGGCCACTGCTCAAACCACTGAGATATCCCTCCCCCCACCTTATGCTTGTACCCAGTGTGTTTTTGATAATGTCACTTCTTCCCTGATTCATATTGTTCTTGTTAGTTGACAACATGTTGTTTATCAAGATAACCAAGACCTTGCCTCTACTCAGGATTCTTCATAATTGTGTGCATCTCCATCTATCAATCACTTGTCTTTTTGTATTATTGAGGTGCTTCCCAAGTAAATTAGACTTACAAGGTGAGGTCTCTAGTTCATGGAGTCTCCTCCACTTCTCTTTCCCCCAGTAAAAGAGGCTATATTGTTTGTTTGCATTTAATCTCGGTATCCTGTACCTCATTCTGGTTGGGGTGTGAAGACTTTCACACATAGCAGGGTCTTATAGCATGCCCATAAACTGGTCAAACTCTGAACTAGTCTGATTTTGTCTGGAAGCTTATTTCACAGCCATTGAATGAGAATAGTTGATCTCCAGTTCTTATACGATTCATCTTGAGTTTTGTAAACTCTCTCTGGCAGTTCATGGATGGAAAGATGCGATAGGAGATGTAGTTGGGTCTTGATCCACTGAGGACTTTGAACATTGAAATCAAAGCTTGAACAGGCAGGGGAAGTAGATTAGGAGCCAATGGAGGGGCCAGAACAAAGGGATGATCTGTTTGTAACAAACCCTGTCTGTGTTGCTTCTACTTGCAGTCACACATACAGTGAGCTACCATATTCAGTCTGGGACTGTCGAATTCAAGGATCATGGTGGCCAGATTTGAAAGCAGGGAGTAGGAAATGGATCCTAATCAGATAAAAAGCTGCAGTAAATTAATCTTCTGGCAGAAAATACCTTGTTCGTGCATATCACAATTTTAAACTTGTTTAAATGCAAGAGATTTAATGCATTTAAAAACAATACTTTCCCCCTTTCCCAAAATATTAAAATGAAGAGTCTCAAACTCTTCTCCCCATAGTTTGGAAATATGTACTGGGGTAATTTCTTGCATTTTAGAGGATTTAAAGTAAATTCAAGACAAAGATTTAATTCTGAAAAAACAAAGGTGCCCTGCAATTTCTGTGGAATTCAGCCAGCTGTGGGTTATAATCTATTAAAAACTCCGAGCAAAATTTCAGTTCTTAAATTTCAAGGGCTTTCCTTCTTTACCTTAGTAAAGAAGGGGAAGACTACCTGAAAAAAATTAAGTCTTTGCTCTCTAAACAACTGACTTCTAAAGAAAATAGTGAGAAGACTACTGAAGATAAACTATCCACCTCAAATTGACTGGCTGAATATATTAAAAATATTAGCAATATTTGTAATAACAGTTCTTGCAGAAATTAGCAAAATAGTTTTCTTTTATTAAGTTTCAGATTAGATCATTTTACTATGCTATTTCTGGAACAATTATTTTCCTGTATATGCAAGTATTATTTCTTTTTATGTTTTGCTGTCTTCTCTTTTTTTCTCTTTAATTGTCTAAATGTATCTCATGTTTTTCTTGAGGACTTTCTAAATGTTCAAGACTCTAAATTGTTACTGTCAGATGAGAATGATGTATCTTGAAATAACATGTTCAAAACAAACTCCACAAACAGTTGCAAAAGCCACCAGAACCCAAACCTTGTTGAATGCTGTTCACCATATTCGCAAACTGTTTTTTTTCCAACTATGGCAAAATTGTTTGTGATTTTGAGTCATGTAAATGTAAAAATAAATAAATAAAAATCTTTATGCATATGTTATGATTGAAATTTTATGACTTTGTAACTCAATCAGGTTAAAAGCTTCAGACAACTTGTTTTATACTCTTCATTGAGATAGGAATGCATCCGATGAAGTGAGCTGTAGCTCACGAAAGCTTATGCTCAAATTTGTTAGTCTCTAAGGTGCCACAAGTACTCCTTTTCTTTTTTGCGAATACAGACTAACACGGCTGCTACTCTGAAACCTGTTGTTATGCAAGGCATTGAGGTAGGAAAAACTATTCCATTTGAGGAAAAGCAGTTCATTTACTGAAAGCTATGAACATTTATATGGCATTTCATGAAAATAGAAATAGAAGGTGCTGAGCACTATCAGGTGGTGCTAAGAACCATATAGGATGAGGCATTATCTGCCTAGACTGTCCAAGCACTTTCCCTGTAAAGGTGCTTTGATACCCTGTTGACCTTATCCTGTAGGGTTCTGAAACTTGTGAGAATTGAAAGTTTTCGGCATCTTGCAGGAGGAGAACCTATGTTCTGTCACTGACACTCACTAGGTTTTCTATTTGTTTGGGTGGCAGTGGGGTGTTTGGGTTTTTTTTAACATACAGTAATAAGGGTAGAGTTTGTTACAATTCACTGTAGGTCTATTTTTTTTTTTGCAATTTTTGAAGGTGTCATTTTTTTTTTGGATCTGGTACCAGGGGAAGAAGGGGGTGTTTTGTTTGTATACAAGGTGGGGAAAATAATGGTCAAAGGGGAAGGAACAAATTGCATCGTTCAGTAATAAATGCTCAAATAAACATGTATAAAATAAAAGAAACACTTATTAAAATCAAATCCATATTTTTCTACTTAGAATGCAGATCACAATATTATGGATTGTTATACAAGAACAATAATACATTTGTGCAGAAGAAATATGGTATTTCTCCTCACTACCATTCCTCTTTCCTGACTGGATCTACTTGAGTGAAGCAGTTTATAGCTAACAATAGGATCTCTGGACTCTACAGTAGTTCAGTAGGAATTTATCGCCAGCCCTGAAATTCCACCCGCTTGGCACACCATGTGGAAACAGAAGTGGTGTTTTTGCAGACCTTATTTAAAAAAGTTTTTCCACAGTAAAAATAACCCTGTTAACAAAAAATAAGCCTAATCTATTTGAAAGTAGATATTTAGTTTATTAACATTGGATTACTTGGAATTCGGAGAATATTTCATATATGGATAATTCATTAAGTGTTTAATTACATTTGTTCTCTCTGGCCTTCCATTTCTTTTCAGCAGAGGCGAGGGTCACAGTTCCTTGACCCACTTGATTTAAACGCAGTGAATATATAAATAAAGCATATCTGTAGCACCTTCCTTCTCCTCCTGTGTTCACTTTGCTTATGTTCTTCTTTGTCTTGCTGTATCCTCACAGCCTGGAAAGCAGAGCTGGAGCATGTTGTTAAAACCTGGTGCCTTCAAGCTGTATGATATATTTCTGCATTTTGAGGTAGTTGATCTAATGTGAATTAAGCAAAAAACAGGTTTTTAGTGGACAGATTCTTGATTTTGGTGCTCAGTATTTTGAGTGTCTCCTAGATAAATACATTTAAGTTACATAAATGAGGTGGGGAAGGTGAGTGTTCTTTTTAAAACTGATTTTGGAGGTTTCTTAAATTCTTTCACATTTAATCTATTTATTTTTTCTTTTTTTGGTGGCAATTAATTTGTAGGGTGGGGTGACTGGAGCACTTCTCCCCTCTTGTAGGGGAGAGTCTGTGGTCCTTTCTCTGGCTGCAACTCCTACACCATTCTGTGAATGTTCAGCTGCCTTCTTCATCTCATGACAATGTATTCTCCACTACCTTTTACTGTTGTTAAGATCTTTCCCTTTACCTTCCACAGCACTCATCCCACCTAGCATCGCCATCTACAGTCTCTCCTTTTGGGTCCTACATCATTTTGGTTTGATTTTGACCATCTTTGCTTTAAAAAAAAATCAATTTGTCTTTTGACTGAGTCTAGTTGGAACCTCTACTAGAAGCAGATGCTGACATCCTGGGGGCAGTTTACTCTCTCACCCAGTGAGTCTCAGCTGGCAGCTTTTAAAAATTCCAGGATTGGTGTAGAACTTGAATTAGCATATAAAAATACATTAGTATAATATGTAAATAAAATATTGGGTCAGAATCATGTACATTCCCTATATGGATAAAATATTTATGCTTCCTCTGAAATTCTCATTAGTAATTGGGCACAGAGCATTTTTTTTTTTTTTTTTTTTTGCCCCTGAAAAAGCACAACCCTGTGCACGCCAAACAAACAGCACAGCCTGTGTTTGTGGATGCTTTACCTTGTGGATGTTTTCCTTTATGGAATGCTCACAGCAGCTGATATGGCTGGATATGCCTGTGTAATGCAAACAAGGGATGAAAAGCACAGTTCAGTAACTACATTTAACCTCCCTGCCTTTAGGAGTAAACATTTCCTTTGCTTCTCATTTATCTATGGTCACTGTAGACCCCACAGGGTATGCTCAGGATTGCAACTCGGAATTCCTACTTGTTCTGGAGCATTCCATTCCAGGGGCAGCAATTTCATAATCTGCATTTTTTTCCTCTTACAAGTTTTCATGGAATTTAGTTATCAGCCCAAGAAATGCTGCCTCACCAAGTTCGGCCTGTGCTAAGGATTACTTGGCACACAGCCTGGACAAGGCTGTAACAGTACTCAAGCCGAAGGAATAAGTAAATAGCATGGTGGATATATGACTCTTACCTTATTTATTCAGATTGTTGCTGCTTGTTGGGTTACACGCAATCTCACATACGGTTGAATGAGAGAGGTTTTCTCCTGTCCTCAGTCTGGAGGGGAGCTTCTTCCAGCTGAGATTGGGGAAACTTGCCCAGCATGTCCTGAGGCAAACAGTTCAATATGGGTCCAATCCGTCATACTCCCCAGGAGAAATGGAATTCTATCACGGCATAGGTCTTCACATTAACTTTATGAAAGTCAAAAAGAACAGGCTTCGTTAGTTGTCTCCGAACAAATCCCATACAGCATTCCAGATGAGTTCTCTGTGTTCTTCTGAAAAGTTTGTGTAGAATGCCTTAGCTTAACACATCAGATTAATTTTCCCATTTTAAATTTCACAAAACATTAATTCCTAATATAGTATTTTTGGGGGTATAGTATTTTTCAGGTATCTGGCTACAAAGGCACTGAAGGTGCACAGCAACTCTGAAGATCAGGCTATGAACTTAGGCACCTAACATTAGGCCTTAACTTTGAAAATTTTGCCCTCAGTGTTTCAAATGAACTATTGGGCATGCATGCTACTACATTTTTTTTTTTAAACAATACTCATCAGCATTTTTAACAATATGCCTGGAAGCCCATCCATGTGATAGACTGTAAAGGATCTGGCAGAGATCAATAAATATAGATCAATGAAGAATTTAAATAGTAAATGATAATAGCACCTTTGGTCCATGGTATGTCAGACTGTGGTATCAGGCAGATAGTCTCTTTTTAATATAGACCACAGTAGTAGATTTAGCACATTAGACTTAGAGACACACAAGCACATACTTAAATTATCCTAAATATGATTTTAATAGTGAGGGGCGAACCTTGAAAGGCTGGCAACTTTGATTCAAATAAACATCTAAAAAAGTGCTTGTTTATTTTGCATCATATGAGAATTTCTGTCCTTTTTTGTGTAGAAATTATTTTGAAAGTCTGATAAGGCCGGTAATAGGCCTAACTGGTGCTATGGAACCTAGAAAGGCAACACACAGATGCGTGTTCCATGCATCATTTGTGTAGGGACTAAATGCTCCAAAGTCCCCATTTGTAGCTGGAAGGCAGACTCCATGTCTTGCTGTTCTGATTTACTGGGCCAGACGTCCTCTTTCAATTACAAATATATTAAAATGCCCAAGATATGTAGGATGGGTTTAAAACATGGTTAAGGCAAAACAATCAAAAATCACAAACGTTTTGTGAGGGTGTGTTCCCCGTGGCTCCACTGAGATGGAAGTGCTTGCTTAACCGTTTTCCGAGCCTTCACCCTTCTGTATACACTGGGTGGCGCAGAGTCTATAAAGAGCCTCTCCTATGGGTCCCACTCCTGGGTTCTTGTTTTGTGGGAAAACTTTTTCTCTCTGAATTTTTAAACGTCAGCTGTCAAGAAGTTATAAAGCCTGTGAGCACATTGTCAGCAGAGCTTGTAATTGCTGTGAGCCCCACAGTCTACTATATGTAACTGTGCCTGTGGAATTCATTAATTTCTGAGGCCTGAAATTTGGGGCTCATTCATATGATCATAAGCTCCAAAAGCTATTTCAGCAAAATTTCTAACTATTGCTTTCTACCTTCCCTCAGGTTATTCACCAAGTGATATGACATAATCTGCAGGGGCAGAGATACACCTATTTCATCTTTTTTTTCCCTACTCAGTATCAGCTTGTGTACTGCTTGTTGACAAAACTGTGATCCCTTTTCAATCAAGGGCCTGAATGTGAAGGCTGTAAGCACCCGTCTTCAAAGTACCCGAAGATCCCTTCTATCCCATGTGGGCTGACTGGACGTGTGGAAGAGTAAACTGTTGTAATTCATATACTCTAAGGCAGTGGTTTTCAAACCTTTTTTCTGGGGACCCTGTTGAAGAAATTTGTTGATGCCCACAACCCAACAGAGCTGGAGATGAGGGGTTTGGGGTATGGGAGAGGCTCAGGGCTGGGGCAGAGGGTTGGGGTGAGGGCTGCAGGGTGGGACTGGATTGAGGGGTTCAGGGTGTGGGGGGGCTCTGGGCTGCGGATGCAGGCTCTGGGGTGGGGCTGGGATGAGGGTTTGGGATGCAGGAGAGGTTCTGGATTGGGGGGGCTCAGTCCTGGGGTAGGGGGTTAGGGTGCAGGAGGGGGTCAGGGCTCTGGGATGGGGGTGCAGGCCCTGGGTAGGGCAAGGGATGAGGGGTTTGGTGACAGGAAGGGGTTCCAGGTTTGGGGGGTGGGGCTCAGGGCTGGGACAGGGTATTGGAGTGTGGGATTGGGGTGCAGTGGGGTGGCTCCCGGTCAGCGGCGCAGCGGGGTGCAGAGCCAGGCTTCCTGCCTGTCCTGACACAATAGACTGCGCTGTGCCCCGGAAACGGCCAGCAACAGGGCTGTCTCCTAGGCAGAGATGTGTAAGTGGTTTTGCGTGACTCTTGCCCACAGGCACTGCCCCTTCTCCCCCCTCCCTCCCCACAGCTCCCATTGGCCGGTGCTCGGGGCAGGGGCAGCACGTGGAGCCCTGTGACCCCTTTGTCTAGAAGCCTGACCCACTGCTGGCCGCTTCCGGGGTGCAGCGCAGTATCAGAACAGGTAGACACTAGCCTGCATTAGTTGGGTAGCACTGCCCATGGGACTTGTAATGTCCCAGTCGGCGGTGCTGACCAGAGCAAGGCGACCCAGTGCCTTACATGCTGCGACCCAGTACTGGGTCGCAACCCATGGTTTAAAAAACACTGCTCTAAGGGACAGACTAAAGTGACAGCTAGCTACTCCAGACTGTGCGTACAGGATGCACACTTATATAGGGAAGAAGTTAGAAGTTTAACTACAAATTTCTTGAGTGTCTGCTTTTCAGGATTTTTAAACCTATAAAGAACTATTTTCTGTTCTTGCACTGTGGCGTTGTCATAGGTTGAATGAAAAGTAGAACTTGGTACTAATAGTCTATTGATGTTGTTCTAAACGGTAATATCTTCTCATCTTTAACTTTCTCTTAACCAAACTCTATATATGGGAGTAAAAATTGATTTAGATAAAGACTAGTGATCATTTTTTGGTTTAAAAAAGGTTTAAAGTATTTTTTCCTAGTGCATATATGAAATGTGCTCTTCCTGGTTTAGGCCTCAATAGTGCAAATACTCAGCACATACATAACGGTTGAGCACGTGCTTAAGTGTTTGCGGAATGGTGACATTAATATATTAATTGTCTATCTCCTGTTTTAAAAACCTTGTATTTCTATTAATTTGTTTTTATGTTTGACTTAAAAAACTTGTATGTTTTCATTGGCCTTGAGCCTAAGTTTTTAAAGGTAAATATATTAATTTAAGGTGACGGAGAACCTATTTGTCATGATTACCCTCACAATGTTCCTCTATAATACATAGAAGGAACAGGAAGACCTCACCTAGCCCACAGAACTTAAACAAAATAGGAGTTACTTGGAGAAAGCTTTCAGAGTAGCAGCCATAGTCTGTATTCGCTTTTTTCCACCAAATGCATCCGATAAAGTGAGCTGTAGCTCACGAAAGCTTATGCTCTAATAAATTTGTTAGTCTCTAAGGTGCCACAAGTACTCCTTTTTCTTTTTGGAGAAAGCTGTAATTCTTGCTGAATTTCCCTCTACAAATCAAACACCAAAGTCACTTCTTGTAGTTGTCTTTTTTGGATCTGTATGAATCAGCAGCTTAATTTATTGGTATTCTTTGGTTCTGAACAGGTCTAGAATATCAGAAAAGTAGTCATCTTGTATTTTGGTAATTCCACTTCTATCTGAAAGCAGGAATTGGAGGAAAGTCTGAATGGAACTGAAAAAAATTAACCAAACTTTTTCACAAACAAGATTTTTATCTGAGTTTTTGACAATAGTTCTGATCAGACCTTAATTTTTCTGAACAATTTAATCAGTTAAATTCAGTCTATTAATTACCTGGAAAACCTACATGAATTTATACTAATACTTTGCCAGTCCACCCTTCCCCCTCTAAAACTTGAAGGTGAGGTAAAGAAAAAGAGGGAAAATTTGTAGCAAAATAAAGCAGACATTTTGAAAGTGTATTGCTTGTGACTGCTATAGGAATAAAATTCCACATAAGATAAAAGTATTTCATAGAAGACATTTATTTTTGGATTGATTTTTTTAAGTGCTCTCTGTTCTATTTTTAAAGAGTATACATTTTTTAAAACAGAAATATTTTAGCAGTAGCTATATTGAAAAACAAAGCTGCAAAAGATCATGTGACAAGGCTACATTAATTAGCTTTTCATTTCCACATTATCTTTAGCAAACCAGCCTAATTTCTAAATCAAGTTACTTCCAAGTCGTCATTATGCAATTGAATAAAGAATCTTAACCAGGAAATTTACTTCATTAAGGGAAAAGAAATGCCTAAATCTTTCAGCGCTCACTTGCAATCATTGTCCTCTTCCTGGTCAAAGATGACTCACTCTTGGCAATATGTGAAGTGGTCCCCTTGGTTTAGCTTCACACTTTCTCTAAACCATGGATTAACATCCATTGGTTTATGTAACTTCTTGTAGTGTGATTAAATTTGGATCTGCTTAAGGTTGAAGAAACATCCAGCAGACTTTTGTTAGATGGCGAGCCTTCCCTTCCGCTCTTTTCAACACTGTTTTTGGAGGGTCCATCACCCTAAATGACATAAGGAAATGGAAATCAGACTGGCAAGGAGAGTGGGCATTTTTTTTACCCGCTTATTTTTCTTGAGATTTTACGTCAATCCAGATGCCTTCTTTTTTCAGATTAGCAACTGCTGATGTATAGTTTACATTTTAATGCCTACAGAGAAGCCATGTGTTTCAAGATATTCTGTAAGCAGGTTTCATGTGACCCTCATTGAACCAGCAAGCAGCAAAAAAAATTAGCATTATCTCCAGCAGCTAGCAGGAAGGTACTATATTCCACATCTGAACCATCATAGAGGATCTCAAAAATTTTCAGGAAGGAAATATTTCCCATTTAAGTGGGCCAAATTGTGTCTTCAGAGGCGCTCATTGTGCCTTTCTCAGTCAGTAGGGTTGCATGCATTTAATTGGTGGCACAGTGTGTGGACCACTTTGTTGTAATTATATGTTGACTGTTTTTCATATTGGTTTGATATCCTTAAAATATGGTGTGCATAGGGAAATTGACTGAAATAGCTATTTCAGTCAAAGCTATTCCGCAGTAGTTCCCTGTGTGGATATTCTGTTCTGAAATAAGTCACTTTATTCTGAAACAACAATTATTCTGCAATAAAACAACTTTTATTCCAGAATAGAGTGTTCACACAGGGAGGCATAGCTCATTCTACAATAGCTGCTCCAGTCAATTTCCCCATGTAGATAAGCCCTTGGGTAAATGACTACTAATGTAATGTCTTCCTTTCTCATTCAAAACATATAAATTCTCATCCAAAGATATGTCAGCCATTTCCAGTTGCAACATCTCTTATGTACATTATTGAGTTCTCCACTTAAATTCCTTTGACTGCCTTTCTTGTCTATCTTAACGTGTTTTTTTTATAGATATTCCTCATGTATTCCTTAATACAGCTTCATGTGTGTTTTTGCTCCCTCCTTCTTAGTGATATGACAAGAACAGTAGAGATTTCTGGGGAAGGTGGCGCTCTGGGGATACATGTAGTACCCTTCTTTTCATCTCTGAGTGGAAGGTAAGATGTTTTCCATATTTTAGAGAAGCATGTTAATGAAAAAGGCATCAGATGTGTTTGTTTATCTTAAAATATCTCTATTGTGAAAACATGAGGGGGAACTAAAACTGTTTTTTTAAACAGCGGATAACCAAGCCCAATATACTGTGTTCCTTCACTGACATCTCCGTTGTTGTGTGTGTATATTCAGAGAACAAAACCCATTTTTGTTATATGTTCATAATGTTTGTACTTTCAAGGATCTCTGAATTTTTTTTTCTGAATGAAAACATGGTAACTTGGTCTCTAGTTAAGATTATTGTACTTCTTGAAAGGTGTTTTTTTGTACAGATGGATTTTTCTCCCCGACCCCTTATTGCTAAATAGCAGACTAGACATAGAAAAGTCAAAATGACCTGCTTACTTAATTGTTTTTTTCAAGTCACCTTTCAAATTAGGTTCTTTAGCATTTACAAAATGTGCACTATACCGTGCACTTTCCTTTTGCATGGTAAGATTATTTTAATTGTAAATTATTTAACATAGTTTATTGAGATCACAAAAGACTACCATAGCGGAAAGTTCATATTGATGTACTGTAGTTGAGTATATGTCAGCATTTTCATTATAACTCCCTATTTTCCAAGTTATGCAACTCGGATGTAAAAATTTTCTCTAGACAGAAATTTGACAGATGAGGTCTCTGCCAAAGAACTAATTTGTAGTGCTGGCAGTATAAGAGCCCTGTGACAGGGATGGAAAATTGCTAGTGTCATAAATGGCATCACTTTATAGTAAAATTGCTGCTTCTAGTATAAGGCCAATTATAATTACAAACTTTAAAAAGGTCACAATCTAATCATGAAGAGAAATGTTTCTTAACTTAACAATTTTCAGACTGTTGAAGTGAGGAGGAAAACTGTTTTGTGGGTTTTTTTTCTTTTTCTTTTCAGATAGTATATTTTTTGGGAATATTTTCTCAGCGGGATCTGAGGCTTCAGATGGACTCAAATTAAACTGGGGTATTTTAGTTGCCAGATTAAAAAGCAGGTTGACCATCTGCAGCGGCTTGAAAAAATGCAAGGAGCAAGGGTTGAAAGTCAGGAGTTCTGAGTTCCATCATTGGCTCTGTCTCAGACTTCCTGTTTTACCTTGGGCAAGCCACTCTGTTTCCCCATCTCTAAAATATAGGCAATACTTCCTTATGTTATAGTGGCATCGTGAGTCTTAATGTGCTAATTCTTCTTAAGTACTTTGAGACCCTGAGATGGAAGGCACCATAAAATTGCAAAATATTATCAGTAATTTAATATTGCTGCAATACATGTGATGCTGGATCCTAACTGCTTAGGGTTTATCTTTAAAAGAATTCACTGAATAACCAGCAGAGCTCCTTGGCCTACTTTCTGTGCATGTTAATATTCTTGTTTACAAATGCTGTGGAACATGGCTTACAGCAAGCTATTTTTTGACAGACAGGCTGAGTGTTTACCCAGTTGTCTCGAGAAATTCTAATGACGCTTGGCAGAATTATACTGGTGTCTTTGTAAAATACCAGAATGGTTTAACCACTTGTTCCTGTTGTTTAATCAAACAGACTAGTGCATACATTTCATAATTCATCAAAACACAAGAAAGAACAGAAGAAGCGTTTTCCATTTCTGTTGATGACAGGGCAGGTTTTATCAAGCATATTGGCCAGCCACCATGACTGGTATTTTTGTTGTAACAGTTTGTAGAAAACTGGTTTTTTCTAATAAGAATAGTATTGATATTGCACTAATACAGGTATCCATTTTGAATGAATAACATTTAGGCATTTTCATTGTAATCCTGTCCTGTTTGTTTTTTTTTTCAGAATCAGTTTAAGCAAAAAGCTTGGCGCTTAGGCTTTAGTATACAAGTGAACAACAATAACTAGTGGAAATAATTTTTCATTTTCATTGCACTTTAGACTTACTATAAAAGAAAGGAAATTAAATTTAAAAATCACATTAACGTAATATTAAAGTTGAGACTGCATACAATAAAAGTAATGAAATAATGAGGTTAGGCTGTCACACCATATTTAACTCAACCCACATGTCCAGATAATGCAGCACATATGGGGAAAATCAGGCCCGTCAGTGATCATATAGTTCGATGTGGCTGTAGAGTCTGGGCACAGTGGGATTAGTTAAGATCACAGCAACAGATTTAATTTTCAATTTCTTTAATTTCCTTATTTTTACTAGATTGAATCTTAATGTAATTATTTGAAATTAAATTGTAACATTTAACTCCTTGACTGCAGCTAATTGGCTGTTTCTATTGGTATTCATGGAAATTATCAATTTTTGCCTGCCCCCAAATAAAAAGCTTTCTTTATCACAGTACAATGTTATAAGGGGATCTTCTACATGACAAATTTATTACAGTGCAAAATTCCATTCTAGTAATGCTCATTGATGGAAAATGCACCCTTTAAAAAAAATTTGGGTTGTAGATAAACAAAACTTGCAACTTTTTGCTGAACTGTGAAGTTGAAAATTACATATTGGTGCTTTACTGAGTGAAACCAAACTTGATTGTCGAAAGGAAGCGAAAGTTGTTCCATGGGATTGTGGGATCCTTTTAGTGATCTCCCAGTGCACAAGTCTACTAAGGCTGTGTATATACTGCAGAGCAATAATGCTTGGACCCTGGGTCTGGTTTGACTCAGGTTTGGACCCATCACCCCTGTGGGGTCCTATGACCTGGGTCCGGGCCCTGGATTAGCACAATTTTGTGTGTAGATGGAGGACAAAGGTAGGCTTGAGCCTGGTTTGAACCCTGATCTTACATTGCAGTGAAGACGTATCCTAAATGTCTTGACTAGAAAGAGATTGTTCCTTGTGCACGTCATCCTTTCCTCAGCAGAAATGGGCTTCCAATTCCTTGTAGCAATGCCTCTGTATTTTGATTTAGTATAATTAGAGCCATTATTTTGCACTTAACTTTAACCTTTTCCTTGTAATTGATTCCATCTTATTTGTTAACATGTACCAATCCTGCATAAATCCTGTCCTAACATTTTGTCTGAAAGGATGGAGCTGGTTTCCCCCTCCCTTTCTCCAACCCCTGATTAATATGGTTAGTGCCTTCTGAAGTGTTAGGAAGGGTTACCAACAGTGTCAGCAGACTAAAATTATACTGGCTGGTTTCATATTCTTTTTGGAGTCCTTGTTCATTAATGGAAAATAGATTTTGGAAATCTCTCCTTTAGACTAATGACTTAATATGGCCCGTGGATGGTGTGATTAGGAGACCATAAGAAGAACTTTGTTCCTTCCTCAGTAGAGACCAATATCTATTGGTAATTATTATAAATGTCTTGTGTACAAATCTAATACTGAATAATCATCAGCTTTATTATTGCTTTTCAGGATTCTAGGACTCTTTATCCGTGGTATTGAGGAGAACAGCAGATCTAGGCGTGATGGTCTTTTCCATGAAAATGAGTGTATTGTGAAAATAAACAATGTGGACCTCGTAGATAAAACTTTTGCACAGTGAGTGCTACTTAATTACTTAATTGATTCTGTTAACCACCAGAATTTTGTATAATGTTGTACTTATTGAGGTGATTAATGTAGCATGTTGCAAGTAAAATACCATAAAATATGTATATAACTAAAGAATCATAATTCTCTTTCATGAAACTTCCAAATCATAGAAATTATAATAATGGAAAAACCTTCACCTGCTAGTGAAGTAGAACTTCCTACAATATATTCTAAATTGTTTTGCCCACTCCAGTTTTAAAGAATTCCAACAATGGAACACTACTTCCTATGAGATACTACTCAATGTTAAGAAATTTTTCCTTGCATCAGTGTTATTGTATTTCATTACTCCTTATTGCATGCCTTTGGAACATCCTAAATAAATCCTCTCCCTCCTTTGCGTTTACACTTCATAAAGTTATTGGCTTTACATTATCACCTACTAGTAGTTGTTTAGCCAAACAATACTGTGCAGATTTAGTTTGCCTAACTTTTAAAAATAAGTCAGTCCCTTCACTCCCACTTACTTTTTTTTCTCGTCTTTATTTCCTTCCATTTTTTTTGAGATATTTCTAGTATTAAGGTATCCAAAACTGAACATATAGTAGTTTTGGTGGTGCCCACAACTTCTGAGTGTGGTGTTTCTGTAAATAGTTAAGAAGAAAAAGAGAATTTCTTGTGCTACAACCCTATCTTTTCAGGTGTCTAAAAATGGTTAAAAATTAATGTTTTCTAACGCAAAGTTAGAAGTTGAACTAAGTTGCAAGGCTAACTTTAGGTTAAAAGCATAGGGTAATACATTTTGTAGTTTTGACTTAAAATCTGTTGAAGTTATTATTCGTCCTTAATTGGCTTATGTAACAGAAAATACTTTAGATAATCTGTGCATTCAAGAAGACTTTGTTGCTAGAATGAATAGTCACAAATATTTCCTTAAAAATTAAATAGTAATTTATTTTTATTTTTAATCCCTATATTAAAAGACGTGAGTGATATTCATCAGACAGCAAAATCTATTGAGGGTTCAGGGGAGTTGATGCTTAACATTTTAAACCAGCAGCCAAATGCTTAGTGTTTATGCGCAATGTAAAATTTCAGTGTTACATATGACTAGGTGCAGATCTTCAGTACAGTAACTCCGCGCTTAACTTTGTAGTTATGTTCCTTAAAAATGCTACTTTAAGCGAAGCGATGTTAAGTGAATCCAATTTCCCCATAAGTATTAATGTAAATGGGGGGTGGGGTTAGGTTCCAGGGAAATTTTCTTTGTGAGGCAAAAGACCACACACACACACACACACACACACACACACACACACACACACACAGTTTTAAACAATTTACTACTGTACACAGCAATGATGATTGTGAAGTTTGGTTGAGGTGATGAAGTCAGAGGGTGGAAGAGGGTGGGATATTTCCCAAGGAATGCCTTACTGCTAAATGATGAACTAGCACTTGGCTGAGCCCTCGGGGTTAACACGTTGTTAATGTAGCCTCACACTGTACAAGGCAGCATGAATGGAGGGAGGGGAGACAGGATAGTGGAGAGAGACAGAGACACACACCGTGGAGAGAGATGCACATTGCCCCTTTAAGTACACGGACCGCACTCCAAGTACATTGCCTTTTTAAGTAGATCAGTAAGTTGGGACAGCAGCTGCTGCCAGCAAACTCCATCCTGAGCCCTGTTGTGTCCTCCCCCAGCTCTATGGAAATGGGTAAAGTAGTGTGGGTGGGGGGACACCCTGACATTAGCACCCCTCTTCCCCCTCCCCCCCTTTCTTTGCACAGCAAGCAGGAGGCTCATGGGAGCAGCTCCAAGGCAAAGGGCAGGAGCCGCACATGGCAGTGGGGGGGAGGGACAGCTGAACTGCCGGCAATTGATAGCCTGCTGGGCTGCTGCCGCACAGGGAGCTGACAGTCCACCCTGGTTCCAAGCCCCCACCAGCTCGCTCCACCGGGCTGCTCTTCCTGCAAGCAGTAGACAAAGCAGGCGGCTGCCAAACAATGTTATAAGGGAGCATTGCACAACTTTAAACGAGCATGTTCCCTAATTGATCAGCAGTGTAACAACGAAACAAGGTTAAGTGGGATGACTTTAAGTGAGGAATTACTGTAGTTTGATGAAAATAGTGCTGATCTTATGCTTTAGTGGTTAAGGTGTTTTGGGGGAGGGTTTCCCCCTTTTTCCCTGATTGTACTTTGAACATGTTCAAAATATCCGACAATAAACCTATTCCATGGTAAAATGGTTCATTTTCGTTTTGGTGATTGATAAGTGTCAGAACCTAACCAATCTTTTCTCCTCTGCAGTGGAAAATAGTTTCCACATCATAACAGAGATCACTAAGGAGTTCCCTCGCCCCATGCATCCCCTGCTCCCTCCTGCCAAATGTTCACAAGTGACTCTAGGAAAACCTGGTCACTTCAGCTTCACCTAAGCAAAGTGTTAGCTTAAGAAAAATCCTTATTCAATATGTTTGAGCACATGCTTAGCGAGAAGCATGTACTCGTGTGCTACTGTAGTTAATGGGACTTGGCAGTGCTTAATTTTAAGGACCTTCTCAAGCGCTTTGCTGAACAGCTATGGACTGCTAAACCAAGGCATTTGTCCCATAAAACTGACATGCTGAAAAAGGTTTTAATGCCATATTTGAATGCCTTCTGCATTTCTAGTCCATGCCAGAAAAGGGAAATTTTGAAAATTTCCCGTGAAATTTAGGCAAGAAAAACAATAGACTTGAATATGATGTGTAAGTTTAAACATAAAAACCCATCAGTCTATATTGTTTGTATTTTCATATGGATATTTTTAGCCTACTACGTAGGTAGATACGTTTAGTGTGGTATTAAACAGGTAAGAATGCAAGTATACAGACGTGTTGCAGTATGAATGTAGATGTGGTCCAGCATTGTTGTACACAGGTACACATATTGGGATTTGGTGCAGTATTGTTATACGCTAGTAATAAGTCAATAAGTAATTGATGTAAAGCTTTTATATATAAATAACGTAGGTATTTGTTGCAGATTAGTTTTTGCAAAATCAATCCCTTTTATTTATTTAGTTATCAATTTACCACAAAATAATTTGATCCCTTGTCAAATGAATTTTAAGTTATGGGGTTGTAACCTAAAGGCCAATGGTTTCACCTAGCAGATAGTGTTTTGTTAAGAAAATAAAATACATCTCTCTCAAGTGATTATCAAATTATTTTTTGAAATTTTGAATGACTGTGTAGAAGTTTGTAGTCCCCTTCCTGTCTCCTCTGGAACATACTATAGATTTTGAACGCCTCTGGGCCTGTAGCAATGTGGAGAATTTCACCCTCTGATTTCTCTGCAATACTGCTTGCTTTCTGGAATACTTGGAAGCACTGCAGTATCTGCCAGTTCTCTGTCAGTTTCCCTTTTAAACAGAGAGATTCAGGAAAGTTCACTTGCCCAGTTTTTGCCAAAGATTTAATTTTCTTCTGACACTGTGTAACCTACAAGAGTAAGATAATAGTCTTTACTTCCTGGCCCATCACCTGAAATGATTCGGGGTATAAAAGTTTGATGCCTCTGTCAAATGACAGGGGTTTATAGCCACGTGTTCCAATGGCTACTGATAAGAAAGAGTCATCAGTTTGACTGTATTAGTGGTAAGGTTTCTCCTGCTGATTGCAAAGGATCCTTTAACAGATAGATAGACTGTAGTGATTACATGTTCTTTTTCTGTTTGTCTGTTTTGGATGGAAGTTTTTGAATACTGCTCTGAAAGGTTGCTTTTCCTCAGCTGGAACACTAGAAGGCAATTTGTTGTTGTTTCATGTTCATAATGGTTTTATACGTCTCTACTGTGAGTTTCCTTTTTCATTTAGTGTTAATAAATTCAGTTATATTCTGCTGTGTTTTGGAGATTGTAGCACTTCTTTTGGTTGAGTCTTTGTCTTTTATTTCTTTAAGTATGCATTTGGGGGCTCAAAGAATTTGACTTTCACTGCCCATTACATTTTTCTTTTATTAAAAAAATTGTCCTGGCAGTTATTTCCCCCTCAGGTACTGCTTTTAGGTTTCCTACAGATTTACTGGTGTTCTCACCATTATTTTTAGTTTGTGAGAGATCTCCTATTTCAGTCTCTCTGATATGTTTAAAATATGCATCTCCTAAAAATGAGCTTTTAAGCCGCCATATAGTGTATTGTCAAGTGGCTGCTTACAATTATATGAGAATGGGGAGTGATCTGAAATAAATTAAGTGAGGATTTTACATTCTTAAATATCTATTAGCTGGTGGTTTAGGGATGAGAAAGAAGTTTGTTTTGAAATAAACAATGTATGATACAGAAGCAGACATAACCTACAACACTGATGTCTGTGGAGAATATAGACTGAGGGGCATAGTTCTTTCACTACTGAAGTTAAAGCATTTTTGAGCTTTATCTTGTGTGTATAATAGAGTTGTGGCAATTTTAAACTCTACTGCCCAGATTAATCTAGAGAGAATTTGGTTCAGAGATCCATTTCAACATGTCTTTGAACAATTGTGAAGGGATTTTTCTTAGTGAATATGTAAAGTATACAGAGGTTGTGCTTAAAAACTTTCCAAATTTTCCTTAAATAACTTGACTTTAAAAGCAGCAGAGTGTCCTATGGCACCTTATAGACTAACAGACTAGTGGAGCATACACTTTTGTGGGTGAATACCCACTTCTTCAGATGCATGTAGTGGAACTTTCACGGTTGGCTAGCCAGCTACAAAAGCAGTTTCTCCTCCCTTAGTGTTCACACCTCAACTGCTAGAAGAGGGCCTCACCCTCCCTGATTAAACTAACCTTGTTATCCCTAGCCTTATTCTTGCTTGCATATTTATACCTGCTTCTGGAAAGTTCTCTTTGCCGCTTTTAGAGATTCAGACTAACATGGCTACCCCTCTGAAACTTGACTTCAGTGTTTCTTTTATTTCCTTATTATTATAGGATATATTGTAAATACTAAAATAAGATTATCTAAGGAAATTGACAAGTTTCTAATTGTGGCCATGCTGTTTAAAATCGGCAACTGTCTATCATTAGTTTTCCCTCATAGTAGGATTGTTATCTAATTTCAAGCATTGGCTTGGAGTAGTAGGTTTTTGTTAATGAGATAGTCTGCTCTTCTTTTCCTGCTTTTGCATTTAGCAAGAGTAGGACATTTCTTCTACTCAGGGCCCATTTGAGTTTTTCTTGCATGCCCATGCCTTGATTTGTGCTGCTGCTATAGGGTTCTGCTCTTCAATATTTGTTTTGGAAGCAGCTATGCACTTTCCTCTTCCAGCCCTCTTGAGAACCCTGCGGGAGAAATGTTACGCCCCACCATCTTTCCCACTATAGTTCTTCTCTGGTTGTGAGATAACTGTCTTAGTCAGTGTTCTCCTTTAGAGCCTTGCTTCCTACTCCTTCTCACCCATGTTTATGTCAGCTGTCTTCCCTGCATTGACTCAAACTTAGGAGTTTGCAAGTGGGCATTATTCATAGCAGCCCAGAGATCTTGCCAGCTTCATAAATCCCAGTTCCTATTCAAAGCATAGGAAAATACTGTGATGTAGCAAATCTTACTGCATGTTTACTGTTGACTTTTTTGAAAAAGCGTCACTTTACTTTGAAATGTATAGTTATTTCTGTAGGTAGAATAAATTCATAGCTGTAAACAATTTCCAAGTATGCAGCAAGACGTATAGAAATATTGCACAGTTTGACCCTAAGCACCCCTGTATTCAGACCTTAAACACTATTGTAGTAATCTTTGTACAAAATATGACTTATGAGGTACTATTTGAAAACTAAATAACTCTCTGATCATTAATATTCTTGTGTGATGTATGCACATAGTGTGTATTAAGAGTTTTGAATATACACTGCAATTTAAAGTTTAAACTGGGAAACACAAGTATGTAGGGACAGAATTAGAAAGGTCAAGGCACAAAACAAGATTAAACTAGCTAGAGACATAAAAGGTAAAAAGAAAACATTCTACAAATACATTAGCAGCAAGAGGCAAGACCAAGGACAGGGTACGCCCATTACTCAGTGAAAAGGGCGGGGGGAGGCATAGAAACAATAACAGAAAATGTGGAAATGGCAGAAGTGCTAAATGATATTTTTGTGTCAGTTTTCACCAAAAGGTTTATTAGCAATTGGACATCTAACTTAATGAATGCCAGTGAAAATGAGGTAGTATCATAAACTAAAATAAAGAAAGAACAAGTTAAAAATTACTTAGACAAGTTAGATGTTTTCAAGTCACTGGTGCCTGATGAAATATATTCTAGAATATTCAAGGAGCTGACTGAGGAGATACCTGAACCATTAGTGATTATCTTCTAAAAGTCATGGAAGATGGGTGAGATTCCAGAGGACTAGAAAAGGGCAAATATAGTGCCAATCTATAAAAAGGGGAATAAGGACAACCAGGGAAATTACAGACCAGTCAGTTTAAGTTCAGTACCAGGAAAGATAATGGAGCAAATAATTAAGCAATCAGTTTGCAGAAATGTAGAAGATAATAAGGTGATAAGTAACAACACTGATTTGTCAAGAACAAATCGTGTCAAACCACCCTAATAGCTTTCTTTGACAGAGTAACAAGCCTCATGGATAGGGGGAAGCAGTAGACATGGTATATCTTGACTTTAGTAAGACTTTTGATACTCTCTTACATGACCGTCTGATAAACAAACTTGGGAAATACAACCTAGATGGAGCTACTATAAGGTAGATGCATAACTGATTGCAAAACCATTCCTAGAGGGTTGTTATGAGTGGTTCACAATTGAGCTAGAATGGCATATCAGGTAGGGTCCCACAGGGATCAGTTCTGGGTCCGGTTCTGTTCAATGTCTTCATCAATTATTTAGATAATGGCATAGAGGATAATACCAAGCTGGGAGGAGTTGCAAGTGCTTTGGAGGATAAGATTAAACTTCAAAATGACCTGGACAAACTGGAGAAATGGTTTGAAGTAAATAGGATGAAATTTGATAAAGACAAATGCAATATATTCCACTTAGGAAGGAACAGTTAGTTGCACACACAAAATAGGAAATGACTGTGTGTAGGAAGGAATACTGCAGAAAGGGATCTGAACATCATAGTGGTTCATAAGCTAAACATGAGTTAACAGTGTAACAGTGTTGCAAAAAAAAAAACCACACATCATTCTGGGATGTATTAGCAGTGTTGTAAGCAAGACACAAGAAGTAGTTCTTCTGCTCTACTCCGCGCTGATTAGGCCTCAGTTGGAGTAGTGTGTCCTGTTCTGGGTACCACATTTCAGGAAAGATGTGGACAAATTGGAGAAAGTCCACCAATGAGAAACAAAAATTATTAAAGGTCTTGAAAACATGACCTATGAGGGAAGATTGAAAATTTGGGTTTAAGTCTGGAGAAGAGAAGACTGAGAGGGGACATAACTGTTTCCTAGTACATAAAAGGTTGCTACAAGGAAGCGGGAGAGAAATTATTCTCTTTAACCTCTCAGGATAGGACAAGAAACAATGGTCTTAAATTGCAGCAAGGTTGATTGAGTTTGGACATTAGGAAAAACTTCCTAACAGTGCAGGTGGTTAAGCACTGGAATAAATTGCCTAGGGAGGTTGTGGAATCTACATCATTGGAGATTTTTAAGATCAGGTTAGACAAACACCTGTCAGGGATGGTCTAGATAATGCTTAGCCCTGCCTTGAGTGCAGGGGATTGAACTAGATGACCTCTTGAGGCCTCTTCTAGTCCTGCAATTCTATGATCTATTTCAGCGGGACTGGGTAAACAGGTCTGCTTTAGACAAAGGAATGTATATTTGATTCTCTGACCAGCCCCAGTTTCAGGCAAAGACAATGAAGATCAATTTTTACACATTAGGTAAACAGAGTTAGTAAGCTAACAAATAGGGGAAAAAGAGTATGGAGCTTCCTTCACCACCAGACTCCATGTCACCTTACTCACAGCTTACGTTGTAGGTAAAGTTTAGAAGAACCCATTTTAAAGTTTTATTGGTCTGTAATAACTGGGGAGGGGGGTCTGAACATAAAGTGACAAGCAACTGAATCAACTGATTTATACAATACTACTGTATTATAAAAGTGTACAGAGTGAGGTCTTTTCTGAAATAACACACTGGTGGTTAATATTATTGTGAAATGTATGGATTAACACTATATGAGGAAATATGGATACTTAATGATATTATGCTTTAAAGTGTGTGGCCAAACAGGAAGAAATTGGTTCCCTCTCAGACAGGAGAGAAGGCAGCTATTTATCTGTCTCCTATGTATATTAAGCATGGTGGAATGAAAACAGTGGAAGCCCCATTAATGTACAGGGGGATGGGAAATTCAAAGGAAGGGAAAAACAGAATGAGGTCATCATGCCTCTTGAAACAAAGGCACTGAACTTTGGAAGATGTAAGCAAAAATAGAAGCCATCTTTGTCATCCCTCACTAGACGGACACTGGAGGCCAGAGCTCTTGCAAGCTGAGAAATATGGGTCCTTCAACCATGGAGGGATTGAAGTCTCTGGAAACTGAATATAGTTGAGACACTTAGGAAGAAAAGGGAAGCCAGTGCCTTGTCTTCTGTGGCAGGTCCTGACTGAGGGAAAGTCAACCATGGTTGGAAAGAAGGAAGACTGATGGAACCATCTAGAACAAAATGTATACCTTGCTACATTAAGTTTTAGACTTTTAGGTTTGTGTTTTGTTTATATGTAGCCCTTTCTAGCTTTATTCCTTTAAATTGGTATCACTTAACCTATGTCCAATTGTTAATAAATTTGTTTCATTTTCACTATGAACCAGCTCAGTTCTGTGTTTGTAGAGAAGAGTGTATTTACCCCAGTTAAGTTAATAAGATGTGATGTGCTTTTGTGTCTTTAGAAGAAAAACAAACCTATTGTTTCTCTGAACTGTCCTGGAGAGGGCTGGACATTGCAGAACACATGGTTTTGGGAAAATTCAGGACTGGGAGTGTGTTCAGGTCACCCTGCAAGTAGTAACTGATCCTAGTAGAAGTCGTTGTGGGGCTGCAGACAGGCAGCTAAGGTCAGAGCTGCAGAACTAGGGTGTGACTTACATGCTGGTAGGCTGGCTGCGAGTGGCCCAGGCTTGAAGCTGCAGCAGCAAAGCATTGTAAGGCACTCTGGCTTGCAGGCAGGCTGTGACTCAACTCCTTACTGGTCTGCATTGCACCCTGAACCCCATAACTTGCAGGTTTTCTGGTTTTGATGTATTTGTTTTCATGCTTTTCTTTAAAGGGCTCAGGATATCTTCCGTCAGGCAATGAAATCTCCAAGTGTCGTCTTGGAAGTGGTTCCTCCATATAATCGTGAACAATATGAAAAGACTGTCATTGCTCCCCTTTGTTTGCTCGATAATGATGATGGAGTTCCAAAAACAAAGGTTCCACCTCCTGTTCTTATGAAACCAACTGTGAAAACAGTAGATCTCTCTGGAATGAACAGCCTGGAGACAGATCTGCAGGCAACGCTACAACATGCTAAGAGCCCCAATCTCCCAAGGTTGGGTAAGAAACCATCTTCACCATCCCTGTCTCCTCTGATGGGCTTTGGCAACAAGAAAAATGCAAAGAGAATAAAGATAGACCTTAAGAAAGGTAAAGGTTCAACAATCAGCAGTGATGTACTGTATCAACTACATGTTCTCTGTATTGTACCTTAACTTTTAACTGAACTGGTGACACGGGGCCAGCTGAGTGTTTAAACAGCTTAGTTATTGATACTTTAGTAAAAGATAAACAAAATGTTCTGAATATGTCACTGGGGACTATTGCCAAGTTTTTCCTGCTCTGGTTTATTTTTACATGCTGGTGTGACATCGTTGTGGGAGGAAGTTCATATAAGGTGATGCTGTTGCATTCTGCACTAAGGAAAAATGAGCAAAACAGGAAAAACAAATCCAAAATTTCCATGGCTTTGTCGTTAGAAGATCCAGAGGCAACATAATCTGAAGTGAAGAAGAAGCTGTGTAGTGTGTGCAAGGGGGATAGTTTAAAAGAATGATAAAGTAGAGCAAGTACATGGGATGCAGCAATTAAATTTGAGAATGTGTAGTGCAGCCCCACAGATTAATTGGAGTGGAGCTTTCAGGAACTTCCCTGTAATTCATGGATTTTGAAGCCAGAAAGGACCATTTTGATCATTTGGTCTGACCTGAGAAGTGATTCATGATATGTAACACAGGCCAGGGGAGTTCCAGTTATGAATGCATGCATCAAGACCAGTAGTTAGAGCACATCTTTTATAAAAACATCCAGTCTTGATTTTAAAATTTCTGGTGATCGAGAATCTCCCACAACCCTTGATAAATTGTTTCAATGTTTTATTAGTGTCATTGTTACAATCAGCCCCTTATTTCTAGTCTGAATTTGTCTAGCTCCATCTCCCAACCATTGGCTCTTGTTATACCTTTGTTTAACTGAATAATTCTTTATTCTCCCTGTGTAGATACTTATGGGCTGGGATCAGGTCACCCCTTAACTTTCTCTTTGATAAGCTAGCTAGAGTCTCTCACTTTAAGGCATGTTTTCCAGTCCCTTAATCATTCTTTTGACTTTTCTCTGAATTTCCTCCAATGTAACATCCTTTTTGAAATGTGAATACCAGAACTGGACAGAGTGTTCCAGTAGTGGTTGCACTAATGCCCAACATAGAGATAATATTACCTCCCTATTCCTGCTTGATATTCCTCGGTTTACATATCATGACCCCCTAAGTCCTTTTCAGAGTCACTGCTTCGCAGGATAGTGTCCCACATCCTGTAAGTATGACCTCCGTTCTTTGTTCCTAGATGGTATGACCTTATATTTGGCTATATTGAAATTTGCCTGCACTCCCCTTGCTAAGCAATCCAGGTCTATCACCTTCATTATTTACTTCTCCCACAATCTCTGTGTCATCTGCAAACTTTATCAGTAGTGATTTTATGTTTTCTTCCAGAGCATTGACAAAAATATTAAATAGCTTAGAGACAAGAACCAATCCCTGCAGGACCTTACTGGAAACGCACCCTTTTGATGATGGTTCCCTATTTACAATTATATTTTGCTATCAGTATGCTAGTTTTTAATCCATTTAATATGTGCCATGTTGTTTTTGTAGTATTCTAGTTTTTTAATCAAAATGTCATGTGATACCAAGCCAAATGCCTTCCAGAAGTCTAAGTGTATTTATCAACCAAGCCTATTATCTCATCAAAAAATGATACTAACTTAGTTTGACAAGATTTATTTTCCATAAACCCATGTTAATTGACATTATAAAAACATTAATTCTTTATTAATTAAGTCCCACATCAGCAATTCTATTATTTAACCTGGGATTACTGTCAGGCTGGCAGGCCTATAGTTACTCAGGTCATCCCAAAAAGAAAAGGAGTACTTGTGGCACCTTAGAGACTAACAAATTTATTTGAGCATAAGCTTTCGTGAGCTACAGCTCACTTCAGAGTGCATCCGATGAAGTGAGCTGTAGCTCACGAAAGCTTATGCTCAAATAAATTTATTAGTCTCTAAGGTGCCACAAGTACTCCTTTTCTTTTTGCGAATACAGACTAACACGGCTGCTACTCTGAAATCAGGTAATCCCATTTACTCTTTTTAAATATTGGTAAAAAGTTATCTTTTTCTGGTCCTCTAGAACATCCCCAGTGTTCCAAGTCTTACTGAACATAAGCAGTTAACACTCAAGAGAGTTCCTCAGTCAGCTCTTTTAAAACTCTGCTGATTTAAAGATGTGTAACTTTAGCTGCTATTTAACATTCTGTGTAGTTATTGTTGGAATGGAAAGTATTCCATCATCGTATGATAGGAATACATAATCTGACTTTTTCCTAAGTACAGAACAGAAATATTTATTGAACACTTTTGTCTTTTCGTTATTACTACTGACAATTCTACCATTTCCATCGAGTAAAGGACCCTGATAGTTGACATCATTGTTAAGGTTTCTTTTATTTGTGATGTTCTCAAAAAAACACAAAAACCTCTTTTTTATTGTGCGATTTCTGCTGGCCATATATTTCTGCTTATGTTCTTTTGCATCCCTTATCAGTTTTCCACAATTCCTAGCATCTGACTTCTATTTATTGTTATCAGTGTCCCTTTTTTCCATTTATTATATATGGGGGTTTTTTTGTTCTGTTTATGTTGCTGCTTTTTTGCTTCTCTTTTGAACCAGGCTGAGATTTATTTTTTGTTTGTTTTTTAAACTATCATAGCCTGCTTCTCAATTTGTGGCTTTTTGGGCATTGAGTAAAATGTTCTTAAACATTTATATTTTTATTTAAATTTTTTCTCCCAGCTGATTTGATTCATAGTTGTTTTCAGCTTTGAAATATTGGCTCTTTTAAATTCTGTTTACCTGTAACAAATGTAAGAAAGTCATGATCACTTGTACTAAGCAACCGCTAATTTTTAGTTCTGAGATATATTCTTCTTTAGCTGTCAAGCTGAGGTTCAATATAGAATTCCCTGTTATAACTGCCACGCTTTTTGTGCTAGGAAATAGTCATATATGACTTTTAGAAATTACAAGGATGTTGTAGTACTGGCAGCATGAGAACTCTAGTATATGTCACCCAAATTGAAATCGCTCATGATGAGTTTTCGCTATACATTACAGATGGGTGCTTAAGGAGACAGTCGTTGTCTTCTCTCTTGATTTGGTGGTCTAGAGCAGACACGCATTAGCAGCTATCTTGTGCTTTAGCGGTTAAAACATTGATCCATAACCATTCAAGATTGTTTGCTTCCAAAGTTGTCAGTGACTTGGAAATAGTCAATGCCATCATGACACAATGTGCTACTCCTCATCCCCTTTTGCCCACTTGATCCTTCCTTAAATAGGTTATAACCAGTGATGTTGACATTCCAATCATGCACTTTTTTCCACCATGTTTCAATAATATCAAGAAGCTTGAATTTATGCTCATAAATGAGCAATTCTAATTGCTCATTTATTACCCACACTCTTAGCATTGGTGTACAGGCAATTTAAAATTTTCTTCTCTTGGTGCCTTGATTAATTTGGTTCGTGGTATCTTGATTTTGCGCTTAAATAAATGCTCATTTGTCCATCCTCCCCTCGCTTCACTCATTCCTTTTGTTGTTAAACATCTTGCTGTCCCCTAGAAGCTTAGTTCCCCTTCTGCTAAAGTGGAGGCTATCCAATCTATATAACCACTCTCCCCGTAAGAGGTAGGTCAATGTTGCTCACAATTAAAACCTGCTACCTTATGCTACTTAGTCAGCAGTTCTCTGCCAGAATCTTCTTTGGGTCTTCCTTCACTCTTGGGACAGAAAGGATCTCAAGAAAAATCACTTGGACATAGCTCCTTCAGCACTCTTCCAAGTTCTCTGAAGTTGTCTGTAACTTGAGATATCATGTGAAGCAATGTCTTTAATGCCAGTGTGCACGGCTGGCTTTGATAACCTCAATCTCCCAGACCCTTCCAGACAGATGAAAACCTGCATGTGCATAGATTTCTGCTTAATATAACATTGAGTCATTCTGCATTACTAAGACTTAAGTAGAGTTTTCCGTACCCTTTGAATGGTACAAAGTTTCTGTGCTCTTCATCACTGTTACCATATTTCTTCCTTTAATTTAATTTTGAGCATATTTTAGGTAACAATCATGCCATTGATTATAGGCACACAATATGGTGTCAGTCAATCCCCCTTCCTGTATTTGTGCTGCTTTGCCTAATTTTTCTTTGCTTTACACCACTATACGCAAATATTTTATGAGATGATTTGACTCTAAAGGATTAATATCTAAAGCAGTCCCAAAACTACCTGGGAAAGAGGCATTATATTTAGAGTGAGCCCTTCATTTAATTTCTGATTGGAGCATGGATAATTCAAAACTATTTTAGTTCACGCATATTAACAGCAGGGTCTGAACCTGTCTCTTCTGACAGTGCCATAATACTTACTCTTCTGGTCTTCTATGAAATCATGCTCAATGGCTGAAACAGCTCTCATTGAGAGTAATCTAAATGCTTGTTCTTGATACTTATGTTTTTAAATTTTACTGTTCCATTATTTTAATTAATATCATTTTCTTGTTGAAATTTACAATAAACCTTCTCTATCTGCACTCTAGGTCCTGAAGGACTTGGTTTCACTGTGGTTACCAGAGACTCTTCAGTTCATGGCCCTGGTCCTATTTTTGTGAAGAATATTTTGCCAAAGGGGGCAGCAGTCAAAGATGGTCGTTTGCAATCAGGAGACCGAATACTGGAGGTTAGCAGAACTGGGAATATCAAACATCCTTTCCTTTCTCACCACTAAATATTGTTTATCGACTTTTAAAATGTATATTTTATTTATATTTGAATTTTCTGTAATTACTAGTGACCAAAATAGCATAGCATGTTCCTAATTTAAACCCCATATTGTAGGTTGTTGGGGTTTTGTTTTGTTTTTTTTGTTTTGTTTGTTTTTTTTTTAAACACGGTGCTTTCATACTGCTTGTTGACTTAAATACACAGTTCAGAATCAGTTGCCTGTGAAAACAGTGTTGCAAGGCATTCAAACAAGGGAGAGCTGATAAAATGGCTGCCCGATTTTGAAAGTAGATACATCAATTGAAAAAAGTCTCTGAAATAATATCCAAGGATCTGTGTTTTCACTGTGAACGTTTTTCTAATGCACATTTTAAATCAGTTGCATTTTATTTTCTCGGTTTTAAATGTTCATATTTGTCTGACTTATGAACTCATTATCTATGGGGCTATTTTTACTTGCTAACCTCAAAGAACTCTAATGTAAACAATATTAATTCTTAACTCTTGTTTAGTGGTTTTCATTTTCAAAGTGCTTTACAAACTGATTACTCTTCACAAAACCCCTGCCAGGTAGGTGTTATAAACCCCCATTAGCAGATGGTGAAAAGTTGCAAAGAGGATAAGTGATTTGTGCAGGCCTGAGAGAAAACTCACTGTAGCAACCAAATTAAGGGCTTGGGTGCATGGCTCTACAGCGCAGATTATGGGGGTGTGAATTCCAGCACACACAGGTGTTGCTCTGTAACTGCCCCATGTAAACCTTGCTAACATGAACTAGCAGGTACCTAATTTGTAGTAACGTAGTCCCAGAAGGCTATGTCAATACAAGCTAGGTACTTTGTAGTTCCTGCTAGTAGGGTCTACACGGGCAGTCACAGTTTAACACTTCAGTGTGTGCTGCAACTCACAGTCCTGTGGTCTGTGTTACAGGACCATGTAGACCGCCCTTAAAACTCAACATTTCTTGATTCTCAGACCTGTGAACCACACCTCTCCCAGTTTAGAAAATCAAAGACAGCACTTGTTAGTCAGAGCTATTTTGTTTGTTTCCTAATTACATCCATTAGGTGAATGGCAGAGATGTCACTGGCAGGACCCAAGAAGAACTAGTGGCTATGTTGAGAAGCACTAAGCAAGGGGAGACTGTCTCTCTGATCGTGGCTCGGCAGGAGGAAGCCTTTCTGCCTCGAGAGCTGGTAATGTTTTTTCCGCTATGCTGAATCAGACTAGTTCTCTGTTTAAAAATTGACTTAAGAAATACAAGTAAACTGTCACTGGATTAGAAGCCAATGAAGGGCAGTTATTTTAAGCTTGTCTTGTAGAAGTATTTATATTTAATTTTACCCATTATTTAATACAATTCTTTGACATTTGATTTTCATCCCAGAAGTGACATCATAGGCATAATTCACAAGGAAATACTGTAAATGAATTATGTAATGATGAGATTGAGCATGCCTGAAAATAAAGTACTCTCTTTTTTAGGCTTAGGGTTTTGTTTTAAATTTCAGTGTACATGGTAAATTTCATTGCTTGTGAAAGTAATGGACTGATGACACTGGTTGCTGAGAGGCTCAGAGCTTCCCTACACAATTCTGACAATGCCTCTAAAACTGGCGTTGTTCGGTACTGGGCATCTCCTAAATTGGGAATACCAAATATGGCAAATTATGTGGCGGTTATATGAGCTGAAGGGAAATTTTCATAGTAGTTCTCAGGGCTAATAGGGGTGAACCTGGCTTTCTTGGCAAACATTCTTTGATTTTAATAGAAAAAGTTCTAATATGTGCGCGCTGTTCTTAAACTGTTTAACAGATTTCACATTCATTTAATAATAAAGCAGTGCTTTGGGAAACCTTGAATGTGAAATCATATTCCTTCCCACCCTAAATATACATAGGAGGAGTCCATTAATGTAGAGAGATGCATACTTGTTTCCTCTCAAAGAAGACCATCTCTTTTCCCTTATCTTAACTGATGCATATATTTGTCTTTTCAGTGAGAGCTCTGCAGGATAAAGGAAGGACAGCATTTCCTGCCTTTGTCTCATTCTATTTTCTTTCAAGAAAACAAATGGCCTTTCTTGTTTTCTTACTTAAAGAACGAGCCTTCTCCCTTTTGTCAGGACTTGACTTTTCCTTTTTCTTTACCCCCTGTTAGCACCATCTCCTTCTGCAATCCACTTTGGTATGTTTTCTCATACTTTTCCTCTTGTTTCCTTGTTATCACTTAGTCCTTGTTGAGCAAAGTGTGTGTGTTGCCTGCACGCCTATCGGAAGCCCTGGAGTAGGTTGGTTGCTGTGATATGACCCTCTGTCTTTCTGCAGTTGCTAGCCACTGCTTCCTGTACATGTACTACTGATCCAGAGCCAAAATGAAGTGTGCTGAACTAATCTATTTTTGTTTTAATTTTCCTTTTTGCTTGAGCAATTATGTAAGGGGGAAAATTAGTGTTGGAATGATATCAAACCCATCCCAGGTTTATTAAAGAGATGATAATATTGCTAATTAGTGGTTCTCAGAGCTGCCAATCATGCTGACCTTGGTGAGGCCCTATTTAGAAAGATCCTGAGCTCTAAATTCACTGTGTGTATGGGCATGAAGGAGAGTGTTTCTACATAAATGTACAAACCTATCCATCATACTTAGGATCGGAACTGAAACGTAATTCTCCTTCCTCTCCCCAATTTTTTTAAACAATAAAAGGGAAAAAAGCTAACAGTTTTGTTATGCAAGTTAGAAAGTACCATTGCTTGAGAAGTGTATGGGTTTTTTTTTTGTGTGCCATGCTTTTTTTTTTTTTAACAACCATTTCTGTGTCAATGTCTTTCCCACCTAGCGTTATGTTTTCTGCTTTGCTGTCATATGCCAGATTATCCTGGAAATCACAGCAACCCCTGGTGCGTAAAAGAGGCTGTCGAAATTTCTAATGTATTTATAATTTCTATCTGCCAAGCTTGCTTGCTATTCAATTCTAGACCCTATAGCAAGGATTAGCTATATTTCACGAGTTACTCCTGACTGGCAAGATTGAGACCTAGAAGGTAGCCACATTTATTCTTCTGGTTTGTCCTTCACTTAAATTGCTTTTTCTATGAAAGAGTGATGCACAGATGGCCCTCAGAGCAATAGTGATGACATGTGAATTCTAATACAGTAGTGTAGTCCTTGTAAACCCATTGACCTACCATATAACATATTTTTGTAACTGAAATTTGTGTTGGATGCTTTTAAAGAACATGTCCTTCGAATTTAGAAGCCTTTCAGTAATATCTGCTTGGTAGCTTGCTATAGAAATATGGCTTACAATACTGCCAGGCTACCAGATGTTCAGATTAATGTGATGTTTGATGGAAGTCATGTGGCATCTGAAAATAGTCTCAGCAGATTTAAAAGGAATCAAAAACTAGCTGATGTGCCTTTGTTGTTTTTAATTTTAAGGTTGAATTAGAGTAATCCTCTGCCACCAACAATACATATTTGATAGAGGAGAAGAGAAAACAAACCAACAAAATTACTTAGAATGTTTGTTTTTAGGAGGAAAGTAGATGGTTAATCCAATCTTTTCTAAGGATGATGTTAGCTACAGGCTAAGACCCTATGTACTGCATTAGAATATGACCCAAAAATTGTTTGTGGTGGTGATTTTAACAGTAGGGTAGGGTAAATGCTGCTACAGCAAACCTGTTGTTCGTTTGAGCAGTGCTCGGAATATATGAGTTCAGTTCAAGATGTTGTTGGTGATCTCAAAAGATCTGAAGGGTTTGGCAACCTTGCTGTTGAAAGGTCCAATTCAAACACTCCGTGTCCTCGTGGCAGACTGTCTTTCACAGTCTCCAAGGCATGGTGCAAAACACCTTTATCATTCCAATGTTGAAATAAACATATCGGCTGCTTCAGCACTAATCCCAATGGAAATGAGTAAAATAACACAGGGTGACATTCTGTTAGGTGCCTGCCCCCGAACAGTAGGAGAGTTTGTTATAAGGTAAGGTAACGTAATAGGGAGAGTAAAACAAAGCCTCTTTTTATGAAAGCTTGCCCTCAGTAACATTTCAACTGTATTAGATTGCACAGGAGCACTGTTTGAGGGTATTGCCATTCTGATCTTATGCTGATAATTTGCTATCAAATATAAAAATTAGATATTGAGACTAGTAAACCTTTATCCTGAGTGTTTTTTGCTGCTGGTATACATAAGGGGATGTTGTGAAAAGGGGATATTATTGGATTTCAGAGGATTGGGATTTAGTTATACTAACCCTGTCAAAGTTAACGTCTGAGAGCTGCATGGTTACATTGTTTATACATTAGAAACATTAAATAAAACCGAAAGCACGCTCTTTGAGTTATTGTCATTTCTCAAAAAGAGAATAAGGGACTCTTATGAGATTTTCTTATTGAAGCAGATGAGGAGAGTAGAATTTGGACCAACCACAGACTGTCCAGGTAGACAAAAGGTACTAGGAATTCCTGCCAGTTGTTAACAATGTAATAGCTGAATAAGGAGCTGGTTAGAAACTCAGGATGATTTTGAATTGCTTAATTACCGCCGACTACAGACTAGCCTGTGATTAGGGCATACTACAGGTGCAGTTTGGATTTAAGCTATGCAGTAATGTATACATTTTCTAAAGCATGTTTAAAGATTAGAGAAAAAAATGACTCACGGATCTGGGTTGGATTTTCCTGCTATTATCAAAATAAATAAAACATACATCAAATGAAGGCTACTGTTCCATCCTATTCTGAAAATATACACACAGTTTTGATCATGTATTTATCTGTGTCTCTCTCTTCTCTCATTTTCCCCAGGAAAAAATGTGTAATCTTAAGGTGGCACTCTCTCTTTTGTAAATGATTTAAAGATCATTTTCCTTTTTCTCCAAGTTGGTAAAATACAAAGCCACTTAAATTAAAATCAGCTAAAACTTAACCCTTCTATGGCATGGAGCTGTTCATTCCCGGGGCAGTGGCTTTTACAAATGTTCTTGTTATTTTTAATGAGTGTTCAAGCTACAGGATGTGTATGCACAGAGGCAGAGAAGTGCCCTTCCACCAAACTTGTCACAAATAATAAAGCATTGAAAAAGTTAATATGTATTTTTATGTATTTTAAGCTTTGGCATGTACATTACTGTAAGCTTTGCATCTCTGTTATTTTAAAGATGGTTTTGAACAATCAGGTTTAGTTGTGATCATTATTTGTCTTGTTACTGCACACATCTCTTGGGGGGGGGAAACAAAGCACAACAAAAACAGTTGCACTGGTGTTTTTATAACGAATACTATCGGAGAAGAACCTGTGTAATGTAACTGTTGATCTTTAAATTTAGAATTCTCTCTTTTTACATATTTACTACACAGCATGGAAGGAAGCACAGTTAGAGGCAAGTTCAGTTATGCTTTTTCTTCCACTCGCTCTGTTGTGATTAACTTTTACGTTTTAGTTTTTTCCTAATTAATTCTTTGTACTACCCTGGAATTTTTCACCTAAAGGAAGTTTTCTTGCTTGCCTGAAATGTTGTCCTTTTTTAATGTAAGTATTCTAAGATTGATTTCTTTATTGTTTCTTACCTGCTAATCTGCAAGAACGACAGCACCAAATTTCAATGCAGCCTTAACCATTATTGTACCTCCAATTGATTGTACTCACAATTTCAATAATTTATATGTTTAAAATCCCTGATTAGTAGATTAAATTAGGAACTCCTCTCATATACAAGTATCCTAAATTATGGTTCAAATAAATTCAGTCACCTCAGCAATTAACTGTTCTCTCTCAAAAATGAAATCTAGTTTTTGAAAATCTGGCCCATGATACACATCAAATTTTAATGCTTTTAAAGAATATATAATACAATTTATTTACGAACATTTTTGTACCTTATATAAATACAGTGGAGAAAAATCTTAAATGTATATAGAACCTTTCATTCTAAGGTGCTTTATAAACTATATACATACAAAAATCACATCTCCCTCAAGAATTTCTTGTGCAGAGAGTTTTGCTTGTGGGGTAGTGGGCACAACTAGTCTGGAACAATCTAAAAAGTATTGACAGAGGGGACCATGCACATGCATCTTTGTACATTAGAACGTTTTGCACAAAGGTATAGTAGTCAACCTTTAAACTCTAGAGTTTACATGAACTAAATTTATATACTTGCCTCAGTATTTGCAGTATTAGCTATCCTTACTAGAGGTAACAGCTAGAGTACTAGAAATATTGTACTGAGGCAAAGTTATGTAGTTATCTTGTTCATTATCTAAAATGACTATCCTGTTTTTATGCAGGGGATCATAGCATGAAGTATGGAGAGTAGGTCTTGGTATCATCTACCTGTTTGTTTCTGCTGCCTTTGTTTTGTTTTGTTTTCCTCCTTAGCTTAGAATAATTTGTTTGAGTTGTTGAGTTTTTTTGTTACGACATTTTTTTTGTCGAGTGGGTGGGTTTTTTGCACCATTTTGCAGTAGCAGAGTGAGGTTTTGGCAATGCTGTTGTGTATCAGTCTAGCTCCCATGAAAACAAAGAATTTCAGTTCTTTCTCCATCTTTCTCAAGGAGGGTCAGCAATATCTCTGTTGAGAGCTGCAGGGGAACTGACTTCATTTGGAACTGGCATTGCTTTGGACCCAAATCCTTTAAAGATGTTTTAAGGTGGCTGTCTTAGACTTTGAATCAGGATAGTCTGTCTGTTTCCAAACATTTATGGAAAAAACCCTTGAAGATCTGCAGATAAGATCAGTGTATTTGAAATCATATACACTGCAGAGCTCAGAAGTCTTAGTTGGCATCACACTTGAATCCATGAAATTAGAAAGACTTATGAATAGGAGGGGAGACACTATAACATATGGCTCTCAACAGAAACTTAGTCTTTGTGTGCCTCAACTCCCGGCTATCTGGGCTACAATATTTATTTGCTGTAAAATCAAGATTTGCTTTGGCCATTACTTAAATCCACTTGGCAGTTATAGGGGGTTACCATCCGAAAGCATCATCAGATCTGATTCATCTACCCATCAGAAATGATGATAATGGTTCCTTTTGGCCCAAAGATCTATGAACGTATCTATGAAAAAGTTATTCTAGGACAGCGGTTTTCCAACTTTTTTTCTGGCGACCCAGGTGAAGAAAATTATTGATGCCTGTGACCCAACGGAGCTGGGGATGAGGGCTTTGGGGTGTGGGAGGGGCTCAGGGCTGGGGCAGAGGGTTGGGGCCAGGAATGAGGGGTTCAGGGTATGGGAGGGGGCTTTGGGCTTGGGCAGGGGGTTGGGGTGTGGGGGGACTTAGGGCTGGGGCCCAGGGTTGGGGCTCCGCGAAGCTCTCGCCTGCAGGCACTGCTTTGCCCCCGCGAGCTCCCATTGGTCAGTTCCTGGCAAATGGGAGTGTGGAGCCGGGCTTCGGGGTGGGGGCAGCGCGTGGAGTCCTGTGGCCCCCCCCCCCCCCGCCTAGGAGCCGGACCTACTGCTGGCTGCTTCCGGGGCGCAGAACGGTGTCAGAACAGGTAGGAACTAGCCTGCCTTAGCCAGGCAGCACCGCCAATGGGACTTTTAATGGCCCAGTCGGGAGTTCTGACCAGAGCCGCTGCGGCCCACTGCCTTACATTCCATGACCCAGTACTGGATTGTGACCAACAGTTTGAAAAACACTGTTCTAGGATATGACTTCTTATTGTGAACCTCTCTGGGATTTGAAGTGGGTAGACAAAACTATCTTTTTACCGTCCCTACTTTATAACTATAGTTATTAAGTCCATTAGAAAAATTAATAAGATTTGTATGTGGCTGACTACTAACAGTATTCCCATAGAGCCTGGATAATATCTCAGCACTGTGCTAAATTCTTCTTGAAGGTAGTGTGCAAATTTAGGCCCTGATTCAACAAGGTCTTCAACCACATGCTTGCCTTCAAGTATGTTAGATGTTAGTGGGATTACTTGCATGATGAAATGCCTGGCTGAAATTTAGTCTTAACTAGTTAATGTGCCTCCCATTCTACTTCCCAGAGTCTCATCAAAAGGAAGTGCAGCTGGATAGTTAGGTGTTAAGAGTGCAGTTAGGCACTGAGCTATTACTTATGACAAAACTCTTTCACAAAGGGAGACCATTTTTTCTCATAACAATCACCATGAGATTTTGAATAAGTACACAAAGGAGGTTGAAGGATCTTGTTTTTGAAGTCTCCCCTGACGGAGTCTCGCATGGTAAAATGTGAAATGCAATTCATCATCCTTGGAGGATTGAAGTGCTGAATCTGATTCTGTCAGTATTCAAAGCTGTGGTTCCAGGGCGCCTAGGTATTTCAAACTAAAGCCTTTCTATCCAACGTGACATGAACTTGCAGTGCACTACATTAATGTGCAAAATATCCAAGCACAATATAACATTCACCTCTGGCCTTTTAACAGGAGGTACCGTTAGTGACTATTTTAATCACAATATGGTAGGTAGATAAATGCAGATAAAAAGCTTCTGTAAAAGTGTGGTAAGGGATACATGCAACAGTGACTTCAGTTATTTACCTCATTGTGACATTACATCAGACCATTACCTTGCAGCATTGTTTTCAGAAGCATTACAGTATATCTGCCACAACCTACAGTGTTGGTTTTTATAACTCGCTAAATAATTGGCCACCAAAGTGTGTGTATGTGTTTTTTAAACTGTATCTAAGTTCTTATTGGAAGGAAGGTAAAAAATGGTGTAAACAATAAGGCCTGTTGTTTTCAAACTTTTCTGTCAAATAATAGTCAATGTTCAGAGACTGCTCTTTAACTGTAAGGTTTCTTGCAGAAAATAGTAGTGAAAGCATGTAAATGTCGTATTTCCTTCATAAGCCTTTTAAAATAATCCTCATGGGTACATTGCCTCTCACTCTGCGCTCTGAATGGCACTCAAGGGAGTTGGCATCTCTTATCAGAACTGAGCAGCCAGGCAAGGGGCAGCCAGCACATTGAGAGGCCATGATAGTGCTGGTCAAGGGCATCAGTCAGGTAGTGAAAGGCCTCTTGTTGTGTTAAACAAATGCTATTTCCTTCCTGGCTTCAGTGAGAACTAGGGTTTTTTTTTTTTTGTAAGCTTCGCTTGGCAAAAGAACAATAGAGATAAATAAGGCAGCCCTTCCAGTCAGGGAGATGTGCATTAGATTATCCTAAATCCACGGATAAAAAGTGCAGTGGTCAATGAGAACAGGCATTCTTGGATTAAATAAGAGGTTTAATTGAAAGTGGTATCTTGGGAGATGGAGGATTGAGCATAATATTTAGTAGATACCATGGACCATATTGAGAAGAAATAACAGAATGAACAGTGCTTATTTTTAAAACCTTCCTGTTCGATTTCTGTTGTAGATAAGACAGTTTCTAGTGTAGACAGTGGAGAAGACTGAAGATGCCTTTTGGCCGTGCCCTGTAGGTGTGGAAAGATATTAGACATATATAAGTAGATATTATACTGTTTGAAGGATTACATATAGCTTTTTAATTAATAATTCAGAGATCTGTAACACAGATGCACTCGTTAAAGCCAAGTAAAAACCAATGGTAACACTTAGCTAGCTAGCAGTGTTCCCAAGTAAGTCTCCCAAAACTCTCAATTGAAGATTTTCCATCTACTGCATTGACCATGGGTTTGCTAGAGTTATAAGTTTTTCTGCTATTATGTCTAACAGGTTTACACAGTCCTCTCACCTGTTTTTGAAGTGCAGTCCTTTATGAACTTTGCTGGCCATTTTCTGACTAATGTGACGAATAAGTAAGAGTTTGCAGAAGAGAGGGCTTTGGGGTGGTTTTGTTTTGCTATGTTATCAAACTCCAGTCTTCAATCCCAGGTTTGGGAACAAAACTTCTCAAACAAGAGCCTTGGTTTTATTGATATAACAGTGAAGTCATTTATATTTTGAGACTATTGATTCTATTGTTCAGTCATATCAAACAAATTATAAAATTGCTGCAGATTGCCCATATCTAATATATATTGAATTTTCAGAGGTCTGCAATAAGATTTAAGAGAGATTTGATCACAGCAAGTGTTTAATTTTTGGAAAACTACTGTTTTCACTTATTTCAAATCCTGTAGTTGCCAAGCAATACCAGCTGTCACAACAATCTATGTATGAATATCAGTGAAAGCCTACCCCCTCTGGAAAACTCTTGAAAAGGATGCTGCAATCAGATCTTACTGGAGATCCAAGGGACACTTTTCAGTTCTTTGTTTACATGGCCCAAAAATTAAAAATTGATGAATTTATAGATGGAGAGACGCATTAAGGATGTCTGTCATTTTCCATGGTATGCCCCTCTTTTCAGATGCGTATGTCCCCACACCCCCAATTTTGGAACTGTCTTTTTTTCTTATTGGGAAGTCTTTAACGGATGAGCTCAGACCAGTGAGTCCTGGAAATAGTGGACAAAAGGTTGTTTATCCAATTCCAACCCCTCCCTACTCTTTTTCTTTCCTCTTCTGGGACTGCCTCACAAGATATTGCTCAGAAACAATGTAGACTCCCTTCCGCAACTCAGAGCCATGGAAGGAATGTCCATGAAAGTCCTGGGCAGGGGGGTTGTTCTCATTATTTCCTAGCCCTGAATAAGAAAAGAGATTGAAATCACATTTTGGATCTCCGACAACTCAACAAATTCATCCATTGTTTCAAATTCATGGATGATAAATTCAGATTCCTACCTGAGATCCTGAAGACTGTTCACAGCTCCTGACTTGCAAGATGCCTAGTTCCATATTGACAGGTTTCAGAGTAGCAGCCGTGTTAGTCTGTATTCGCAAAAAGAGAAGGAGTACTTGTGGCACCTTAGAGACTAACAAATTTATTAGAGCATAAGCTTTTGTGAGCTACAGCTCACTTCATCGGATGCATTTGGTGGAAAAGTTCCATATTGTAATTCATATCACTCACAGGAACTACTTCTATTTTCTTGTGGGAAAGTCTCATTACTAATTTACAATGGTTCCCTTTGGCATCTCCACAGCCCTAAGAGACTTCACCAAGTGCTAGCAGTCTTGGCTGCACATCCAAGAAGGCAATGGAATCAAGTACCATAGTGATAACTGGCTCACAGAGGGTCAATCATCACATGAGCAGCTCAGCCAGGCAGTCCTGGATCTTTTTGCTGCTCTTGGCCTCCAAGTCAAGATAGCAGAGTCCACTCTCACCTCTATTGAGTTGATTGACCTACCAGTTTTTCCCCCCAAATCTCATACCACTCGGAGGCGGGGAGGCCAAACTTCACACCTTGGAAGTTATCAGATCTGTCTCAGTAATTCTGCCATACCATTTCTAATGTTCACCAACAGAATGAAGGATCAACCAGTCTTCACCCAAAGAGTGTTGAAATGGACTGTCTCAGAACATGTTATACAGTAGCGTGGTGGACCCACCTCAGTAGCTTAGGACCTGTTTCATCAGGGCTCAGTTTGCCTCTATAAATTATCCCAATCTCAGAGATTTATACAGCATCTACCTGTAGTTCAACTCATACCTTTACTCAGCATTACTCCTTGGTAAAGGGCTCCATATCCAGCGCCTGCTCTGGCAAAGCTGCCCTACAGTCATTGTTTCAGTAGGTTCTAAGTACCCATCTCCAGGATGTGAGTTACTGCTTCAGCCACCAGAAGTGGAATACATGGGGACAATCATTCAAAGAAAGGCCAGTTAATTTATCATACAGTAACTTTGGTCTTCAAGATGTCAGTGTATTCCATAATCTCTGTTCGTTCTCTGCTACTATGGAGTCGTTGGCAATCTGGATTCTGTTTTAGTTAAGAAATTGGAGAGCGGTTGTGGTTGCCCTGTCCTTTGTACTCTCAGCTACAGGGTGCTAGAGGGCTCCACAGATACTACTATTGAAAAGATTCCAGTTTCATAATCATGGAGCACATGTGCACCAGAAGAGGAATATCTATGGACAACACATCTCGAAGAACCACAATTACTGTAGGTTAAGTAACCATTCTTTACTCAAGCACATCCCTGAAGTTTTTATTTCCTTTAGGTTCATGAATATATCTAGGCAGAATTAAAATTCAGCACCTTTTGATTCCCCATACTTGTAATTTAATATATATATAAAGGATTGCTAGGGATCATCTTGTGGCAGATGCATGATGTCGGGAGCATGAAAAGTTCAAAAGATTATTATACTGAAATGTGCCAAATGCCATAGGCCTTGGGAGTAGTAATACATTTTTGTATCTATAAATGTTATATATATCCTTGTGAACTAAGGATTGTATACTAACTCTATGGAGGAGGGTTACTGAGTTCGCCCAAGAAGTAAAATCAGTGGGGGATAATTACTGCAGACCCTAGGACTGTGAAACAACTTCAGAGAAGTACCATCTCTTGAGGTGATTTACACTTACTGGTTCAGACTGTGTTCAAGAGGTCCACAGACAAGGAGCTTGTGGTATAAAGGGCCAGACTGAACTGGCTGAGAAGGGCCCTCATTTTGATCCAAAAATGACATAGGATTGTAATCAAGAAGGAAAAACCCTACTGGAAGGGTTTGAGGGACTGGAAACCTACCAGCGTCTCCATGTGGAAGATGAGTGACCCTTAGTAAGCTTAGCATTCATATAGACTGTTTTTTCTTTGTAATACTTTTGTCCTAAAATAGACTGTATTTTGAGAAAGCTGGCTGGCCACTGGTAACTCAGGCATTGTTTCTGAGAGAGCAATCTGCAGATGTTGGACTGACATCAAACCTGCTGGGATAGTCAGTGAATCGCAGGGGACTGCACCTAAATCCCTGATCTGGAGGCAGACACGCAGGTCCTTTCCCATAGCGAGGTGAGGCCTAAGACCTAAAGGGCACCCTTGAGGATACTGTGGAGGGAGCAGAGGTGCAGTTAAACACAGAACTGACACTTGCCGTACCACTGAATTGCTTACCTGGCTCTTTGTGGTGGAATGCAACTTCAACACTACACCACGCTTTAAGAGATGTGGATGTATATTATATATATTGTGGAGGAAATGTCACCTTAATTACTGCCTGCAGTAATTCTAAAATATTGGTTGTGTTGAGAGAAAAACCCTAAGGTGATCCAGCAGAAACTCACATTTGTATTATTTTGGACACTCACTGTACTCTTTCTGGAACAGAAACTTGTTAGTGTGGCAGCTTATTTCATTCACACCATCCTCAAGTGAACTAGGATTATAGGATGATATCAATTTTGAAGTAAAGAACTGAGAGCAAAGGTATTTCTAATAGAATTGAAGACTTAGTGCGTCAGAGTGGAGTTGTTTCAGAGTAGCAGCCGTGTTAGTCTGTATTCGCAAAAAGAAAAGGAGTACTTGTTGCACCTTAGAGACTAACAAATGTATTAGAGCATAAGCTTTCGTGAGCTACAGCTCACTTCATCGGATGCTTTTGGTGGAGTTGCTTTACCAGACCATAAGTCTTTCAGTCAAGGATTACTGCTCTGCTGTAAAATATTGATGCATTGGGATAGCATTCTAGCAATGTAAGGGAAATTTAGGATTTGGGAAAGTAGTTAGTAGCAATGAATATTCATGATATATGAGACTGGTTTCCCAAAAAAGGCAGTTAGCTGGACAAATTCCCTTACTTTTAGGAAGGTTGCAGCTGTTTATGGTCACCAGTGAAGGGACATCTATTATGAAGAACAGAAGGAGTATGAGAATTTAAAGTTACTGGTATATTGAAGGAAACCAAACTTTTAGGAAATGTATTTGAATTTCTTCCTCTGCCAACAGAAATTTTCAGTAGGTTTTTCATTGCTGTAGTTGTCTGTGATGAAGTAATTGCTACTTGCTATGCTGAGCATCCAAGCATTTGTGGTTAGATTCCATGGAATAGGTAAGGAATGATCTGTCTTGAGTGAAGAAATAAGGACAGGATCACCGTAGTTCCATGCTGAGCTGTGGAATTGACTTTTACATCTGATGCAGCTTTTCTCTTATCTATCCTGTAAAGAGTTGTAGTCAGTCTTCCATGTCCTTTTTTGCTGTCCTCTTCCTCTCACGCTTTCTTTGCTGGTCATTATCACATGTGCCGCCCACCTCAAACGTGCTCCCAGGCTTTCTATCACTAAGGGTATGTCTACACTGCAGTTAGACACCCTTTCTGGCTGGCTGGGCTGTGTCAGCTGACTCGGACTCGTGGGGCTTGGGCTAAGGAGCTGTTTGATTGTGGTGTAGACATTTGGACTTGGGCTCCAGATCCCTCGTGAGGTCCCAGAGCTCACTCTCCAGCCCAAGCCCAAACATCTACACTGCAATTAAACAGCCTCGTAGCCCAAGTCAGCTGACATGGGCCAGCTGTGGGTTTTTAATTGCAGTATAGACATACCCGAAGAGTTTCAAGTTAATCTCCCCACTGATTTCTTCCATGTGCCTTCTAACCTCTGCTTGTCTTCCATTCTCCTCAGTATATTGTTTTCTACTACTGTATGTTTTTTTCTTTCCTTTCCATCAGATCCACCCTTTCCAAACCGTAGAGCAGGCAGGGACAAACACATGCCTTGTACACTTTTCCTTTCAGTTTGTTACTTAATTGCTGGTCCCACCGTACTCCTGCCACCTTTTTCACTGCTGCCCATGCATACTGGGTTCTTCTTTTCAATTCTCCAGATTTCTCTCCGATGGAAGTAAGTGTATTTCCCAATACAAAATTCTTTCTTCTGTTTCAGCTTCTCTCCTGAAACTCCTATCAACAGCTCTTTCTCCTCCTTCGTTATTTGCATAACTTCACTTGGCTTTGCATCTATCTTCAAACACAGATGCCCACTCTGATACCATATTTACCACTTTCTTTTAGCTATCAGCCAAAAGGGCCAGATTGTCAACATTCATTGGCTGGATCTTAGGGTAAAGCTGAATGTAAATATGCACCCAAGAAGGGGCAGTTTTTAAACCAATTTAGTTCTATTGGATAAGGAGTAGTTGTGAAAGGTATTGGGGGGATTGTCTGGAGAGTTCCTTGAATAATAGGTACAAGCAGCTGTTGTTTACATTGAACTTTAATTTACTGAGGTTTTCTTATAATAAACTTACTCGATTCTTAGAGTGCTGCAGTGAAAGGGTTGTGAAACTATAAGGATTCCAAACTGGGTATTGAAGGAGAGCTGAAAGAAACCTAATACTGAAAAAAAGGAGTATTTATATCTCACTGAACATATTTGAAGATCTCATTTGATACAGATAGCATGTCTAGGCACTCATACGATAACCCAATGGATTGGTGAAAAGCACTAATGCACAGAATACGTTTTGTAACTAAACGTAAAAATGTTACGCAAAACTTGAAGAGTTTGGTTAGCTTTTCACATGTTTTTAGCAGTCTACTTGTATGGGAATCTAGGGTAAAACTGAACTCACTTACATTTAGAAACAATGATATAAAGCATGTGTTTGTAGTTATTATTTATAGTATATAAATGTACAGTAATTGCCTAGTTATTGTTGTCCACTAGATTTAACATCATTTTGCAGCTTCTGTTATAAAATATTCTGTCATTTGTAGGGACATGGCAAAAAAGAAAAAACACCTGACAGAGCAGTTCAGAAGTGAACAGTCTGTTTTATCCATATTGTCTCTCCTGTCATCATTTGAGGACACGAGCAATTTTCCAACTTCTTCACTATAAAGATCTGTCTTACAGCCAGACTTCCTTGCACTATACTGAGGGGGCATGAAGGTTTCAGTTGTACTGGCTTGGTATGATGATTGGGAGTTGTTTTATGTTTTGTGGTGTTTCAGCAAGTGTTTATTTTGTGATCCAAAAGGATACTGACAGAAAATCCCAGAGAATATATAAATGAATGATGTCAGCAAGTACACCCAATATTCATGATGTGAAATGATATGTTTATATGAGGTATCATGAATATTACCTGTCCATTTCCTATGCTGTTAGTTGAAAATAAAGCTCCTATTTGGTGCAGCAAGCAAGTAGCAGGCAGAAATGTAGGTGATCCCATTTATATAGGGCATTTGGGGTGCTATCATTGCATTAGGAGATAGTTAAGAAGTTTGCTGTGGTTGTGGTATATATTTTCAGTGAGAAGTCAGATTTTTTTATTGGTATTTTACTTTGGGTCCAAAATTTAGTGCCACTCCTCCCTTCCCTCCTCCCCACCCCTCATTTCAAATGCTGTCAATAGAAGATCTGGTAATCTCTCGCTTCCCCCCCCCCCACCCCCATATATATAATTTATTTATTTAGTGCCCTATCTCCATAATATCTGAGTATTTATGCTAAAACTCTTCCTCCCTCACACTGATCCTGCAATTGTCAGATTTGGGCTGCAGTTCATTCCATATCTAAGATTTCTTATCATAGAATCATAGAATCATAGAATATCAGGGTTGGAAGGGACCCCAGAAGGTCATCTAGTCCAACCCCCTGCTCAAAGCAGGACCAAGTCCCAGTTAAATCATCCCAGCTAGGGCTTTGTCAAGCCTGACCTTAAAAACCTCTAAGGAAGGAGATTCTACCACCTCCCTAGGTAACGCATTCCAGTGTTTCACCACCCTCTTAGTGAAAAAGTTTTTCCTAATATCCAATCTAAACCTCCCCCATTGCAACTTGAGACCATTACTCCTCGTTCTGTCATCTGCTACCATTGAGAACAGTCTAGAGCCATCCTCTTTGAAACCCCCTTTCAGGTAGTTGAAAGCAGCTATCAAATCCCCCCTCATTCTTCTCTTCTGCAGACTAAACAATCCCAGCTCCCTCAGCCTCTCCTCATAAGTCATGTGCTCTAGACCCCTGGCTAGGTAAGATGCACCTTAGATGAAGGATTCCCTCTTTTGAGCCACATTGTGGGATACATACCTTAGCAGAAGATTCCTAGCAGTCCCATTGTGGTAATATATTTCATAACTACAAATCATTAATCAGTAAGATAGTCTAATGAACTTCAGCTAGAGGGGAGGCTGTGGTGCTGCTCGTGGGCCATGTGATTAAGTGACTTGACTGAACTCATATGATGAGCCAGGTGACAATACAAATCCAGACATCCAACCATATTCTCTAACCACTCTAGCTCAGTTTCCCTTATTTATTTTAATTCATTGGCTTTGGGAACTTTTACAGGACTGTTGCCTCCATATGTTATAATTTTGTTAATTATTTATGTAAGGAAAAAATGCCACAGAAAGTTGTGTACTTCAGGTGAACAAAGGCAAGCACACAGTAGTGGAGCAAAAGTAGTAGAGATAAGCTAATGACGTCAAGACAGTAATTATCAGTGTCAACACCGTGCCATTTCTGTATTTTTCAATTAAATTAAACTAATTGTCTTCCACGCAATTAATTTTTAATAAATATTTGTATTTGGTACATATTAGAATCAAGGTTTATAGTTCTAGCTCACTGAATAGTGTGACCCCTCCCTCAGACAGTAGTTACTTTCCGTCAGCAATAGTGGCATCTTAGATAAATGTAAGTGAATCATGTATTCAATTGACACTATTTCAATGATTGACATTCACTTACATTTAGTTTTTACCCTTATTGTTTTTGATCACACCTCTTGCTGCCCATGTAGGGTGTTAAATTATTGTACAGTGGTCTCAATCCACTGCCAGTTGGACAGAATAATAAACTTTAAGGTCATAAAGGAACCATTATGATTATCCAGAAACCAGCCCCACAACTGGCACACGTTGACACTGATGGACAATGTCAGCAGACACGGCAAGGATGTGGGGCGTGAACTTCCTTGTACCCATGGAAGTGGTACAGGAGAACCTCGAAGTTACAAACCCCTCGGGAATGGTTCCTAATTCTGAACAAAACGTTATGGTTGTTCATTCAAAAGTTTACAGTTGAACATTGACTTAATACAACTATGAAACTGTACTGTGCAGAAGAAAAATCCCACTTTTAAGCCATCTTAATTGAAATGAACCAAGCACAGAAACAGTTTCCTTACTTTGCCAAATATATTTTTTAAACTTTCCCTTTATTTTTTTAGTTCTGTGCTGTATTTGTTTTTTTAGTCTCTGCTGCTGCCCAAATGTATACTTCCGGTTCCAAATGGTTGATTGGTCAGTTCCTAATTCTGGTGTTTGTAACTCTGAGGTTCCACAGTACCTCCAAGTTAGGTTTGAGGAATGTTGGCAGGCCAGTGTTGAGAAGTTTCCACTCCCACTTCCTGTGTGGTGCCCATTCTGTGGATTAACAGAGGACTTCAGTCCAGGGCCTTTGATAAATGCTAACTTCAGTTCTGCTTTTTAAAATGGTATTTTTCTGCATATACCATTTTTCTATTAATTTTGTTTCTTACACTGCTGCTCCAAACTTTAAAAGAGATCCAAGGCATGCACCAATTCATCCGCTAAGGGTGTAATTTTTTTTAAGGATTTAGCTTAGAACAGTATGGAATTGAACCACACAATTCTATTAAAATCAGTGAGCGCTACATGTAAAGGCAGTATGAATTATATGAGTACGTTTTTAATGTAGCTGTTCGTATATGTTTGAAATGCAGAGTCCTTTGCCTTAAATGTCTTGCAGTATCAGACTTGTAGTACCTTGTGCTGAAGTGTTTCCATATTCCATGTAATCATATTTATAAATATTTTAATAATATATATTAGGTCACAGAATCATGTGACCAAATCATAGGCAATAGTCCAAAAGCTATTGACTAGATAAAGGAACTATGGTGCAAAACTATTTTTAGTTGCATGAACCTGTCCAAAGAATTAGATCTGGGAAACCTAGAATGTACTGTGTGTGCAATATTCTTCTTTTTTCCTCCACTGTTTTCATCTTTCAATTTCTCCAACAGAAAGGAGAGCCCAACTGCAGTATTCTTTCACTGGAGACCACAGAACAGCTGACCTTTGAGATACCTCTGAATGATTCAGGTTCTGCTGGACTTGGTGTCAGCTTGAAAGGCAACAAATCTCGGGAGACCGGGGCTGACCTTGGGATTTTCATCAAATCCATTATCCATGGAGGTGCAGCTTTTAAGGTATGGAAGAACTGTATTAGTTCTTGTCTGGTAGCATTCAGATGTTTACATGCTCTTCTAGGAGTTTTTCGTGAGAGAGTTCTTGTCTTCTCACTTCCAGAAAATTACTGGAATGCTCTTCTAAACAGTGCTAATTCCAGCACATCACATAATAATATCCTATGTACATTAACATATATAAATATATATATTTAGCTCACACACCAATATTTACCTTATAGTTAAGATTGCTCAAGTGTTTCTTTACTCTATAAAGAGACCTTACAAAGATGCATATTTGTACTGAAAAAAATGTATGTTTTTCCTTTTTTTTTTTAAAGTGGTGTCAGAGTTAAGGCTGTTCATTTGGGTGAACTTTTGCGGAATTATCTGTGAGCTTTGTGGTTTAGTGTATTTTGGAGTGAAATAGGCTTTGGGTAGAATTTCCAAAAATGCCTAAGTGAAGGAGAATTGGGCCTCCTTCATCACATAGGCATTTTTGAAAAGTCTACCCTATGTCTTAGAGTTGAGAAGTCTGTGATTGTATTTGGTGGGGGGTAAGAGATGTGAATTGAAGTTGGTTTGGCTGTTAATGTTGCCTAAACTGGTGATTTCCTTGATTTTTAATTTGTGCTGATGGGAAATACACTTGAGCAACTTTAATTGTACGTTAATGGCATTTTTGGTATGAGAACTTCCTTGGTGTGGTGGTGGGGTTTTTTTTTTTTTAACAACAAAAGTTTTAAGTAGGCCTGGTGTGTAAGTACTGAAGGAGGGAAAACTAAGCTCTGGTAGATACCATGAGTTACACCATAGTAATGGTGGTTACTGCAGTGGGACTCTTCTGCTTGTAGATTTTTATATACGGAGTGTGTGTATTAGGGGCAGGATTTATAGTTTTATGGAATGTGAAGGAAGGAAGATAATAAGGGCAAGCCCTTTTTCCAAGTTGAAAATGCTAAACTTTACATGCTTAAGATATCTAACATGGAGAAAGGTGTTTCTCTGTCCCAGTGCCTCCTATTCCTTCTTTTCATTCCATATCTGTCCCTGACCCCTACAGGTGCCCTCCATACCCTCTGAAGCTGAGGCTTCCTTGTTATCTATCATCCTCTAAATCAACCATTCCCCTTAGTTTTCTGTAGACTTGCTAGAGTTTGTGACAGAAAGCCCTGAACTCTCATACCTAGCAAGGTCTGCCAGAATGAATGCCACTCTGGAAGGTGTTGAGACTCCATAGTGCAGTGGTGCAGTGTAAGAACTTGGATAGCATTGTCAGATGGGGAGGTGACCTGGGAAGCAACCAAAGCTGGCTGTGAACATTCAATGCTCTGCCAGCCTCCGTGATGCAAGAAAACAAATCAAAACAAAAGTTATAACAGAAAAGCCAAATCACATTTTTATTTTTAATTTTTCTCACAAATAGCTCCATGCTGGCCTTTAATGTAAGTTGAAACCCTTGTGAAATTGTACATTTGTAACTTGAGATTGTGATGTTATGTGACCTTGGGGGGAAAAAAAAACTGTGAAACCTGAAAAGAGCAATTTTTAAACCTTCTTGAATTGTACCACAAAGGCACTTAAAAGTGTGAAGTGCCATAGAAGATTACAGTTCTTGCAAAAGCCCATTTTTGAGAATGATTTCTGTGAATGTTCCTGTTTTAATTAAGGGATTCATACCTTGCTTTAAGTGGAGAAGTCAAAACAGCCTTAACTACTGAGCCATTAGGGCAGTGATGCCCAAACTGTGGTGCATGCCCCGCTAGGGGGGGCGTGGAGGAACATTTTTTTGGAGGGGACGGGGGAGTGGCGAGGTCTAGGCCAGCCCCCATGGGAGGTGTGGAGAGCTGCCACTAAGCCCCGCTCTGCCCCTGTCTATTGCTAGGCCATCTCCGCCTCGAGCCTCAGCTCCTCCCCCATTTCCAGTTCAGCCCCCAGCGTATTGCATGTAGCATTCTCTCTGGGCTGCTTTTAGTGTGTCCAGAGTTCCAAGGGTGACACAGCTGGACCCATAAAGCAATGTAAAGACAATGGAATTGCAAACTTATTTAGTGTTTACAAGAATAAAAATTCAGCAAGTCTGTGAGATGGAGAATAATGTATTCAATCTGAACTGTCAATGGAAACCTAGTTTGTCATATTTTTACTTGCCAATCAAAATATTGTTAGTATTATGGACAAAGCGTGCCTTAGTTGAGATTAACAACAGTTGCATAGAATTGATGTCTGAGCTGAACACAAACTGATAAATCACAACATTATGACTTGTTCATCTCTCTCATGGAAGTAAGGACTCTTGTTCACTTTTTTGATTAAAAAGCACTTGAATAACTTGCTAATGTTTACTAAATTTATTGGCAGCAAGTTCACCAAATAAAATTTGAATAGAGATAGCTTTAGTGAAATTAAAAACAAGAGTCTTAATCATCTTGTCATGTAATACATTTAGCTGTTTTGGATCTACAATATAATATTTTCTTTTGTGTTATCTCGGCAGATCCTAACAATTCTATTTTCTGTAGAAACGCGTTTAATTCAGTCTGTGTAATTTCCTCTACTGACACTAACGTACTGAGTAAGACAATTCACAACATTAAAAACTACACAACCACATATTTACAGATGGTGTTAAATGCCAGATGGCATCAATCAAGGCTTTAGCCTTTATATGACTGTTTAATACTTGGTTGTCTTTATTTACCTTTCTAAAAAAGGAAGGGGGTTGTTTTTGTGACAGCAAGAAAATTGGTTAACCAAGAAACAAAGTTTATTTCACTGTTGTTTTTTTCTTTGCTGGGGTTTTAAACATCAGAATTTTACCCACTGACCTACTCCCCTTTTACCAACAATGGGATGAGCATTTTCCCCTATTCTCCAGTTCTAGAATTGTGTGAGTGTTTTAAACTCTGTTTATTCTAGTATTGAGACTCCATGTATAGTTAGAAACATATATAACAGATTTAAACTCAAATATTAACAATTAACATGTCTGCCAAATTCCTCCAACCATCTCCCCAACTCTTTCCATTGCTGTTGTTTATCACAGTACATTTCCCTTTGTAGAGGGTGAAATTATAAAGAACATAAGGGAAAGAATACATATAATTTCTTTCATTCTAGGGTCACTGTTTCTTTCTTTTTCCATCTGTATAGTTGATAGTGCAATACTTTGGGATAGATAGCTATATCAGAAATGTATCTATGGAGATGGTACTAAATTGTATGTTAAAGATTTTTCATATATTTTAATCTATGATAGTGCAGCCTGACTATGGTGCTATTTTCCTCATTTTATAGATGGGTCACTGAGAGACACAGTAGCTTGGCCACGATCACAAAGGGTAGGGAACTGATTCCAGGTTTCCCAAGTCCTAGGTTAATCACTGGACCATTCTTCCTCTCACTGTACTTATATATGCATGCCCTATTAACTACTGAGAAAAATCTGCTTACATTGCTCTAGGAATGAACCACCCAAATGACCTGTTCACAAAAGTTCCATTTCACAAGTTGCTACGTTAGGGCCAGTACAGCCCTTAAAAACAGACAGGATACAAAATGTCCTTTCACAAGGAGGAATAATATGCTGCAATGGAAGGGGGCAGTCCAAAAAGAGGTTGCTAATTGTCCACACCTGCTTGGAATAGAATGATAGATGAGTTTGATAAAGCAAACGTGATAAGATAATGTAAAGGATATCAGAACTTATAGAGCTGTTGATATAAGGAACATAACTGTTGGAGGAACAAAGAAGCCAGGTTTTCCTATAAAGCCTAGGGACTTCCTCAGACAGACACACACATGCTGCTGCTAGACATACAACCCACGCTCTCTGACTACCAAGGGGACAGCTCCTCTCTCCTGTTTAGAGCAAAGACTGTGGGAACTTTCTAGGTACTATGAAAACAGCCTTCTACTGGCTCAGATAGCAAGTCCCACAGTCATTCCCAAGTCTGGATCTTTTTCAAAGTAGCCCAGTACAATACAGCCAAGTCACCACACCAACCTGAATTGTGTTATGTAAATAAAGCCTACTCTTTCTGGGTTTCCAATTCTCTAAATTCCTGTGGTTGGCTATCTTGCACAGCACAGTCGTCACCCAACTGTAAACAACTATAAAATTCCTTGCATCAATTTAAACTGTGTGTGTGTGTGAGAGAGAGAGAGAGAGAGAGAGAGAGAGAATCAGGACTTCTAACATTTATGTTAAAAGCCTTGTGTATTGGGAATTTTAAATTCAAAGCTTTTATTTGCACTTATTCTGAGCATTTGCCCCTGCTGTTTGTTGTACTAGATTCTAGAACCAAAAACACTTGAATTTAAGCACATGTATTGCTTTTCAGTGAACCAAGGTTCTTTTGTGAAATCGTGACTACTGCAAAATCAGGAAGTTCATAACCCTTTAGGCATGAGGATGATCTCACAGTATCTCACTTTTGTGGCTGGAATGTAAAAATGAATCTGGTCTTTGTTATATTGTTAGATTTTACAGTTTTGAAAAACAACCTCCTCCCACACAATCACAATTTGTCTCCAGAAGAGCATGAATACAGATTTGCAGATCAGCTTGAAGTCATCAGATTATTTCTTACCCTTTTACAGATCACATATACCAGCAAGAGACCAACGAATTTGTCTCAGCATTGCAATAGATGTAGTGCTACAAATTGGATATTTATTCATGGAAAGTGCCTTTTTATGCTGTCCAGATGTCTTTAATGTGTCAGAGTTTGAAAGACTTCTTTCACCGATGTCTCTTTTCCAGAATGAAAAGAATGTATTAGGTTATGTACAAAATGCAAACAATTTTGGTTGGTTAGTATTATCTCTAATCAGTCTGGACAGAAGATCTGAAAACAGGCCAACATTTTTCAATGACTTCTGAAATTTTAGCACAGTGATTTAACTCACTTGTTTTAGCAGGCAGTGAAGAAACCCAGTAAAGAAGTTGTGAAAAATGTAGGGGGAAATTGAAATCTTTAGGCTAATTTTTATATAGAAAATTGAAGTGTATGTTATAGATTTTAGAGAATCCCAACTCATCTAGTTTACCCACAAAAACCACCAGAATACCTAGTGATCATTGGATAACTTAACTCCTCCTGCAGTTAGTGTTACATTTTTCCATTGCACTATTTATTTATTTTTTAAGAATCCTAATAAGAATACTAATGAATTTAAAGAACTGTACAAGATTAAACCACTATTATACTCGATGATTGCTCCTTGAAGACCCACATCAACATCCTTTTGTGATTTCTGCAAAGAATGTACTCTTTGGCTTCAATAGCTATAAGTGAGGTATTACTAATATTCATGACATTTGCAGATATATAGCACCTTTCATCTGAGGACAAGATGCTAAAGTGCCCATTGGGATGAATGTGTTTAGATGCATCCTCTTACTCTTTAATTGTATTATTTTCAATTTCACATGTCTTGTAGCATGCTGGCAGTGCATTTGGGATGGAATCCTGCTCCTCCCTCACACATCCTCCTCTGTAGCTGAAATGCAGTAGAATGACTACTGTAAGCTTTTTCACAGCAGAGATTGTTTCTTCCTATATGTTTGTACCACACCCAGCACAATGGAGTCCAAGTCTCTTTGGAGGCTCTAGTAATGTAAATATTAGTAGTTAATTGTCTGGGGTGGGTCAGGGAACAGAATGGCTGCACTGAATGCCAGGAAGCAGTTTGCTCAGAGGGAAGGAGGTCAAAGGTGGTCCCAGGTAGTGGCCAGAATGTGATTTTGAGAGGGGAAACTCCATGTAGGAGAATACAGTGCCAGGGCCACTATTACAGTCAAAATGCTAAGTGTCCTGTGGCCTGCCTACAAATAGAGGTGGCCATAAATTTACCTTTTGCTTTGATTCCCCACATAAATCACATTTACTCAGACTATGCCGGGGACATTAATTTCATTCTTAATGACTGTGGCCCACTTGCAGGTTCAAAGATAGAATGAAAAAATACCAAATTTGTTCAAAATCTAAAAGTTGTTTTCCTAATCAAAAGGCAGAAAGCAATCTTTTAGAGATAAAAGGAAAAGTACAAATATGTAGCCTGTCTTGAGCCAAGCGGCTTATCTTGCAGTACAGTGTACTAACACTAGACCATAACACCAGTAATGTGAAAATCTGAGTTTGAGGTTTGTTCAAACATTTTCCCTACTCTTCAACATCACAGAAAGGCTCTATGCTAAATAACTTTCTCCTGATCCCCTGCAAAAACAGTATTCAGCTGTCTTCCAGCTGTTTGTCTTTGGTGGGATGGTTTCATAGTTATAAATGTACTGCGTTATAAAGCATATAGGACTACTTTGCTTTTGTTCAGTCCATCAGATATGTCATGAGCTTTGTATTTAAGCCTACCTCATTTAAAGAGGTCAAAAAAGCTTTTAAGAACTGAGTTTATAAAAGACAGCCAACATTTACAGAAATACTAAATCTCACATGAAAGGATTTCAAAGCAAAACGAAGAAAGTACAGGAGTTTCTAAGACTGTACTGATTAATTTAAAATAATTTATTGGTATATTCCTGTATGTAGGCTAAAATTTGAAAATGTCTATTGTATATTTGTACAAGCAGCTTTGACAGATTTTTAAGCAAAAGGGCTTATTCAGAGATATATCCACAGAACAGGAAAGAGACTATGGGATTGTATGAGAAGAATATGAATCTGTTTAAAAAAAAAAATCAAAATCATTAGAGACTTACAAATAGAAGGCTTTTTTCCCTCATGCTCCCATTGAAATCAATGAAATCATTCATTTTAGTGAATTTTATTAGGGCACAAAGGAATTAAAACTGATGTGCAAGTAATAAAAGGCCCAGTCACAAAGTGTTAACTCTTTTCTCTCCCTTCACCTTCACATATTCTTGGGCACCATTTTTTGTATGTGGTGGAAGGGTGGGGCTATATGTAAATTTATGTTGGCATAAAACACAAACAATGGAGTGTTTTCCACTATATTCCTCCCAAATGGCACAACTGCTTCCTGTGCTCCTTTCCTGGCCCCTCTCTATGAAGGTCATAATCCTCCTTATTTTCTTCTGTCCTTTCACCCTCCCTCATTGTTTCACTCATCTTCCAGTCCTCTCCTTCCTCCTTTTCCCTCCCTGTTTATTTTCCTTTTCTGACCTCTGTTGTTCCTTTTAGTACTTTTAGTCCTTTTAGTCACTGTTTTCTAATTGTACCCTGCTCTGGTAACAGGGATTGATTCCCTGTTCCAGCAAAAATAATATTTAAGAAAACAGGTTTAACATGGATACTGTCAGTCACACAAAAATCATTTAGTTAGACTTGTCAGCAATGCTACAAGAATTAATTGAACATCAGTGTGATAGAAAAATAAAAAGGGAAAAGTATATACATTTTGGATTACACAGCTATGAGATGTATAAACAGTTCTGACGAGGACATTATAAAGAACACATGAGCTCATAATTGAACTGAATTCATTTGAAGCCAGCTAATGTTTTTTGATCCACGTCCTTTCCTGCTATTCTTTCAGCCCTTCTTCCCATTCATGCTAGATTTCTTCAGTCTCAGCCCCTTTCTCTTCCTTCTTTCAGAGTTCTGACACCAACTTGATAGTTGTGAACTCTATGGGTATGTTTTCACTACCAATGTTAAAGCGCTGCTATGGCAGCTCTTTAATGTGGCTGTGTAGTCGCGGGACCAGTGCTGGGAGAGAGCTCTCCCAGCGCTGTAAAAAAAACCCACCTCCGCGAGGGGAGTAGCCACGAGCACTGGAAGCATGGCTACCAGCGCTGGTGCACTGTCTACACTGCCACTTTACAGCTCTGAAACTTGCATCGTTCGGAGGGTGTTTTTTCACCCCCCTGAGTGAGAAAATTTCAGCGCTCTAAAGTGACAGTGTAGACAAGGCCTAAGAGAAACCTTCAATTCTTGATCAGCGGAATTTTTCTGTGTTTTTATTTCTCTGTATTCTCTGCATACAGAAACGAAAAAATCATTCACAGATATTAATAAAAACAACAATATGCCTGCTAAAGGCAGAAAATAAGTGTCCATACGTTTATTATGCCTACAGCTGTCAGCAAACTCTGGCAATGAAAGTGAATGGATTTCTTCAAAAACACAAACCACTCTAGATGGCATAACTTCAATTTTGTTATTGGCAGCAGGGTTAGCTGTTAAAATATATGAAGAGCTTTTCGTTACGATATGGATGCTTTCGTCTTAGTGACCTTTCTGTATGAGAACACTTCCTTATATGGTGGCATATTCGCTATGGCATGATGAGCACTGTAGGACAGAGTCATTTGTGGAGCTGTATCGTTTCTTAGCAGATTCTGACAACAGAAGCACAGAATTTTAAAATGTGCTGCAATGTTCATTCTTGGTTGTACAACAGCTATTGACAGATGTGGTGTATGTTCTCTAACCCAGTGTCCATATTCCCATTTTCTCCTCTTTAGAACTCATACAAAGTACAGTGTGGACGAAGAGGTGCCTATGTTTTTGTAATTGTCTTGTGAACCATACTTCTCAAATACTGGGAATTGGCCAGCTTGAGCTATCTAGACTTTTTATGTAGACTTGGTGATATTTACAACTGGATTATATGTAGCTTCTAAGAAAGAAACACATGACTGTATCTTGCTCTCCTATATATGTTGTCCCTACATGGTATTAATATTTAATATTAATAATTAATATTAAATATTAATATTTTTGGTTGCCTTCTAGGATGGCCGCCTGCGAATAAATGACCAGCTGATTGCAGTGAATGGAGAGTCTCTTCTGGCGAAATCCAACCATGAAGCCATGGAGACGCTGAGGCGTTCCATGTCTATGGAAGGGAACATTCGTGGGATGATTCAGTTGGTGGTTCTCAGGAGACTGGATAGACAAATGCAGGTAATGCAAAAAACTTGTTCATGAGTTAGACCTCCTTGTGGTAAGCAAAGAATTGTATTCACAGTTCCATTAAGAATAGTTATTGGGGCAATTCTCCATCCACCGTTTTGAAAATATCTTCCTATTTCTATGTGTGTGTTAAAGATACTGGGTAAAATCCTGGCCTCATTGCAGTCGGTGGCAAAACCCCTAATTGATTTCAATGGGGTTACAATTTCACTCACCGTATGGCTTTAACTAACACTTAAAAAATAAACTAATTAAAATTATAGTTCTGACTCCATAAACATGGCACATCCCTGCACTGATTCAAAAGAGCGCATTAGTACTTGCGTTAAGCAAAGCCACTTTTTAAAAAATTTACTACAGTTCTGAGTTCTTGAATGTTTTGAACTTGGCTCTAGGAAATGAGGTGAGCGATCTGTGTGACTCTACTATGCTTGTAAAGAACTGTGCTGTCTGCCCTTGGCTTCTGGAGGTGCGCATCCACCCGTCACACTAATTTTTACTTTTCCTTTTAAATAACTATTTTTTACTGGATTTTCAATATATATACTGTTCACAAGAAACAGCTACAACTGTGATTAAGAACAAAAAGAAAAAAGGGCCTTTAGAAATCACATGATAGTACTCTGGGTGAATGTTTGAGAATAATATTTTGTGTGTATTTATATGTAAAAGATAAGAGAGAATGGTTGTTCTGGGGAAGGGAAGCTGCCTTCCCTTAAGCTGTGAATAGTTAATGCTATATGATAGATTCCACTTCACTAGTTATATTTAAACTTGCTTTACCTCCCACCTGGATTGACCAAAAAAAAAAAAAAACTTGCTAAATTTTATACCGTAACTGCACTGGGAAGTTGCTTTTCACAGACACTTTACACTGTGACATAGCAGAGAGGGAGACAAGGAAAGCAAGTGTGTAGTTTACCTGGGGCATTTTCTAAGATTATTGGCTAATATTTTCAAATCTTTTCCTGTAGGAGACAGACCCTTTATAATCTTATTACCACAATTAGACAATCAATGGTGATACCATTCTAGATAGGTTGAAAGCATGTTCTAGGGTTATTATTCTTAAATTTAAGAAAGCAAATTGATTCAACTGCTGTTATCTTTCATGGTCTGTACCTTATATAAAACTAGTATTACGCATTTATATTTATTCTGTGCTCTGATGAGGTATGAATGATAACTCACCTACAAAGAAAACTACAAAGAAAGCTTATCATTGCTATTTTTAAAAAGTCAACTTTGGCAAAAATACTACAACTGAATTATTGATGTAATAAAAATACAAGAAGCTGCTTTTCATCGTCAAAGTATATAGTTTTATACATTATCCAGATGTATGAAACACATAAACAATTCTGACACATGCCCTGTGAAGAATACATAATGAGCTCTTGATTGAATCAAATTCATTTTAAACAGAAATTAATTTTTATAGAATGTGCTCGAGGTTCAATTGTAATTCCATTTGAGGCTGGAGACTAGCAAAATGGGCCATGACCCATTCTTTCCCTTCCCCAAAACCATTTCCTGCCTGCTACATTCCAGCTTGGTATAAGCAGAATATGTTTTAAAATCCATTATTTGTTTTATTGGCCAGGACACTAATGGAGGCCTTCCATGACAGCTCTGTTTTACAAGCTGAATACTCTAATTAAGCTGGTTACTGATCAGTTGTTGGGATATCGATTTGCGTCATTTATCAAAGATCTGGAAAAGCAGATTTTTTTTGGTTGTTGTTGTTAATTTAAGGCTGCCTCTCCCAGTGGGTGCCCATTTTTAATTTAGTAGTAGTAGTTTGTATCAGTGCAGGGCTTGATTTAGCCAGCAATATACTTCCAGAAGGTAATAGATGTGGATCACTTGGCATAAGGAATAAGTGGTAAATCTTCCCAGTGAAACTTGAAGAATTCTGGTACACCAGAGGCACATATAATTGTTAACAATGGGTCTTCCCCATAATAAAGAGACTCTGAATATACTATTTAACTGGCTGTGAATAGAGCATTGAAATGAGGAGGAGGGGAAAACAGTCAATATGTTATTTGCCCAGTGGCTACTGAAAGAAAAGAAGAGGCTTATGAGACTAGGTCTGTAGCTGTCTCTGTGTTGTCACCAGTAGGCTCTCAACATTGATGAAGTGGTCTTAACGTGGCCTTATGGCCATCCTGTCCTT